>NC_140519.1:24981495-25727328 GCF_964339955.1 Pipistrellus hanaki
AACAGAAACAGACAAAATGAAGTGCAACCTCCTGAGGTTGAGTTGCTTAGGTCATACACACATTTTTGAAAATTGCTTTGCACCAAGTATCCTTTTGGAATTTTAAATGAAAAAAACTTGTTGGTTACAAAGTGCATGATTTCATGTTTCTAAATTAAACAACACTAAGCTGAGGTAGTTAGATGTGAAACTTATTTACTTAAAATAACTGGAGAATGAAGGACGAACGTCAGTAGCAAAAATCCTTGTTGTTTGAAAGCAGGTTTATACTGTGCAACGGTATAAATGCTTCTATTTTCCTATGAGATGTTATTAATGAAACCAGAACATTAGTGATAGCAAATATTGGTTTCCAATTCGCGTGGTCAGTACAAAGGAAGTCTGTATCCCCAGTGATTGTGTTAGCAACTCATGCTTTCACCATTTCTGCATTGGAGCTGTATCAAAGTGACATTAGCTATCATTACTAGAAATGTCTGATCTAAACTGTAAGAAGAATTTAATAAAAACTGAGAAAAGTATCCATAGGAAGGACAATTTTTGCTCTTGTTTTTACAATAGTTTTGTCTTAGCCCTAAATTCAATGTACTATTTGGTTTCAAAGTGGGAGGAGACATTGGCTCATTGGTTATCCTCTTTGTTCTGAGAAAGGGAAAAACCCAATTTGCATATTCATCATCATCTCATCTGGGAACTGAAGAGAATAGCAGAAACAATTTGTCAGCACAAAGTTCTCCACCCAAGGTCCTCTCTCTTTTGCTTGCCCCCATTACTAAAGAGAGGTGTCAGGTGAGAGCTTCCATGAGCAATAGACCAAAAGCTTCCTCTTTCAGCTATCTCATACCATCTAGACATGAAAGGAGTTTTATGATAGCAACATGGATATAAAAGAGGTGGAAAACATTCTTTTTTGAGCAAATGAGACTTTTTCGTGTGTTTTTACCACTTGTTTAGGGATAGTTTGTTAACTGGAAGTAGCCATGAAAGTCGATAGCAACATCTACAAAAGCATCACACACGATGATGTACAGAATGGCTGGTCCATAGCAGTATAATCACACTTATCTTTCCTAACAAATAGTTTTCAAAGAGTCTCTGGTTTTCAGGCAAGACTGGAAATTTTCATGTGGGCTGGAAAGCCTTAAAAAGAATAAAATGTATGGGGCATTCAAATGTCCTTTTCCCCAGTAATTAGATATATAGCTTATATCCAACAGCATGTGGTATCCCCCTGTTTTTTCCTCTAGAACTTAGATGCTACCATTTCAAAGAACTGTCCAGCTCTAGCACTGTTAGATTCTGTTTTGCACCCTCATGGAAAAATCCCCCAGGGACACATTCTCCCCACTGCCCTTCCCTCCTCCGAGCCCATCCTGAAAAACTGCCACACCTGTTCTTATTTCCAGGCCCTCATGTCTAGTCAATTTCAGTTTTCTTGTGTAAAAACAAAGGAAAGACATAGATATTTCCATTTGTAGCAAAAAGACATTCGGCTGCACTTTTGGTTGGAAAAGTGTTGATGATGGTACGGGGGTGGGGGGAGGAGGGTAGTGGGGAGAGGGAAGAAGCCCACATTATTTCGACTCACTTCTCTACTCATATTTTAGAGCCTAGAAAAAAAGAATATTTATCTAACTCTGGTGTAGTGACACAAATTTCTGTTAATGGATCAGCTAATTGCTTAGGTTAAATTCATGCTTCAGGAACCTTAGTGCCATGCATGAGAAATGTGTGAGCAATCTGAAAGTCTAAGCCTTTGACCTACCGCTGGCAACTTAATTTTGGGATCCAGAAGATGGTTGAACGTGGATGTGTTGTCAGCTCCAGGTACAAAGTGATTTTTTAAACCCTCTTCCCGAGATAAACTTTCTGAAACCTTATTTTGTATGTCAAGGGCCTGCGAGTTTGTTTTGCAAAGGAATATAATTATTAAGTAAGGGCACAATGAGAATATTTATGCACAACTTTGCTCCATGAAATCATGGCATTAAAACATTATCTGTATTGTTAGTGTAGTTCCTGGGTGTATTTTTTACTTTAGAATATCGCCTCCATGACTCCATATGGACACGCCCTGTTATTTAGCACACGCATAAGTAAAAAGAAAACAGGTGACTTTGGGAGGAAGCTGTCCAAGATGGTGTCTGTGGTGGTTTTTCCCCCTTTGTCCTTTAATTTCGTTCCTATCTATGTTCGTGCAAGTACACGTGTGTGTCAATGTGTAGCTGAAGCCTGACGTAAACACTTCTATGAAATATTTAAAATATTTACAATCTGGGAAATGCATCATCTCAGGAGCTCTAGGCAGAAATAAGGCTTTACACTCTTCAAGGGTTGTAAAGGGAGAGATGTGTCACTTTAGGGATGAAAGAGAATCTCACTGTAAACAACGTACAAATCTAATTTGAATAATATCTGTTGAATTTTCCCCCCTCCTGATAGTGGGCTCCAGACCACCATGTGGCAATCATTAATATTGAACCAGAGTATCATGCACGCATCCTGAAAAACGTAGCGTGTGGATCAGGCATGCAGACTCCTCGGGCTTCATAAGGAGCCCAGTTTTCTGGACGCATTTAATGAAATATTTTGTAAAATTCAGTTTGGCTCAGAGGAAGATTGTCATTCTCTACGAAGCTTCTCTGTATGAAAGGAGTTAATTTTCTTGTTAAAAAGCTGATAATTGAAAAGAGTTGTACATAGACCTTTGAAAGAAAAGCTCCCACGTTCACTGAGGGATAAAGAATGATGGTGTTCTTTGCTTGACGAGTTATTGCTGTTGTGTTCCTAAGCTGCCTCCACCTCCCCCACCACAGCCTGCTCCTGGGTGTGCACAGTTCTCCTTTATGCTGATACTAGTTATCAAGGGTCAAAGCACTCTAAGTATTCTTCACAACACCCGTATGAGGTAGGTAGATAAATATTCTCTCTTTTATGTATGAAAACATGGAAAATGAGGTGGAATGTGAGCTTCTGAAGCTAAAATGACCAACCACGGATGAGGACAGAAGAGCTCAGACCCGCCAGACTCTGTGCTTCCACCACCAGACCACCCCCCTCCATGCCCTGGCCTCCAGAAAGGAACTTCTCCAGAGTGTAGAAGGATCCCATGTCTTAGAATATATTTAAGCATATTTAAAACAGTCATTACATGCCCTGGCTGGTATGGCTCTGTTGGTTGGAGTGTTATTACCTTCCTTGAAGGGCTGTGGTTTTGATTCCTGGTCAGAGCACATCCCCAGGTTGCAGGTTCAATCCCCAGGCTGGGTGTGTAAGGGAGGCAACTGATGGATGTTTCACTCTCACATCGATGTGTGTGTGTGTGCGTTTTCCCCCTCTGCTCTCTTTCCCTGCCCCTCTCTCTTCAAATAATAAAAAAGTAACACAAAACAGTAATTATATTCAACACAGGGACTTTTGGTTTTCTATTAAACAATAAATTCCATTCAATTATCACATAAAAGAAAACTGGGAAAAAAAAAGTCTCAGGTTTTTGTAGTTGCCAACTGATTTTCTCTTTGTTGCCAATTCACCTAAACATTGAACTAAACATCCTGTCAATAACACGAAGGCATAAATGATTTGGAAAAGGATGCAGTGAAGTAAAAATCACCAGGAAAAAGCAAAGCCCAGCTAAGTTGGGTAGCAGCCTTGTCACCCCGGAGGCTTTGAGGGGTGTGTGACTAGCCAACAGCCCTGCCCTCCAAATGAGAATGTACAAAACACAGAGCCATGACCATACCAGTAGCTGGAGCCCTTGGTACACTAAGTGGAGTGGCCATTTGATTTCCGGGAAACTTCTGCACCTGATGGCAGGAAGGACTTAGCGAGGAAGGGGACTGCCTACCCCATGAAGTCGTTCTAAGTTGGCACTAAATGTAGGATTTGACACAATCAAAACCCTTCCTAAGAACCTATGAACATTTCGATGTTCTCTGGCAACCCGCTCTTGCACATTGCATAGCTGAACCCCTCCAGTGCTGCGTGTGCCTGCTTGTTGTCCATGCCTTGGGAAAAGAAACTTGGACTGAATTGCTGGTCTGCTTTTCTGCCCAGCTTCAGAACAGTAAGTAAGGTAAGCGCACAATTTGAGGAAATATACATGCTCACCAATCCTGAGCCAAATCTGATGAAACAAGGAAGAAATGTCCACAAAGAATCATAAATATGAGTTGTATGAATATCACAAGCACCCTTTCTGGAAAATCAATGAGTGACATTGACCAACCAAGCAACAAGAAAAAAAAAAAAAGTATTTCTTTTTAAATTTGGGGGTGGGGGGAGGGAGATTTCACTGCTATCGACACTATATAATTCACCATGAAGTAACTGCATCAAGCAGTTTAAACTATTCTTATGCCTAACGGTATAAGAACTTCTTAAAATGAAAACTCCCATTTGAAGAATAAAAAGTTAACAAACTTGTATTTTCCTTGAACAATTCTGCCAAACATTGTGAATGATTAAGCGTATGTGAAGAGCAGGAGGTAACTATAAAATAATGAAAGATGGAAAAGAGTTGAATGAAAAGGTTCCTTGTCGGTCAGGAGCCCTGTGGTACAGTCACGTCTGAGCACACCTAGGACAGCCTCTCAAACCTCTTTCATTCCTGTGTTTGTTGACAGTAAATAAAAATCAAATAGCATTTCTCTACATTATTTACTTCTCTTTGCACAACAAAGAGTTTTTATTTAGCAGCAGAATATCACCAGCAATAGATTACTGCACAAGAAAGTTGAATTCCATTGCCTACAACACCTGAGCATTTTCTGTCTCTCTAGGCAACACCAGACAACCAGACGAAAAACTACGATTCAAACACCTAGATTTTCCCCAAATATCCAGATCACAAAGTCCAAATTTACTTCTTGAGTGACCTTATGCTTCACCGGCCCCCCCCCCCCATTGGGAGATTTGCAATCATGTGGACAGTCTTTGTTTTTGAATAACACCATAGTGTCCACTTCAGTTTAGTGAAGATGGCTTAGCAACCATCTGGAAAATTCAGATGTTAAAAGCCCCCAGTGAAAAGAAACTTAATCATGAGGGACAATCAGAGCTTTAGGGCTATCAGTGGTCTAGTAGTTTTGTCTAGAAAAATTGCTTTTTTCCCCTTCCATTATTCTGAAAATCATTCTCCCAAGAATTATTTTTCCAATTTGGGGATAGATGCGCAGACTAGGTGATGGCAGAATCAAGATCCAAAATACGTTTAAATGAGTCAGTTAATTTGTGCAAGCTGGGTTCAGTGAATGTGAACACAGAGGTCCTTGTGATGACATGAGATATTTACAATGGGATAATGAGGGAGGCCATGGTGACCCTGAACCTCACGGTTGTTGAAATGAGGGATAATTCGATGAATCATGTCCTGCAAGCAAAAGTACTTACAAGACCTTACACTATCGCTCTATAGAATCCACCAGAAGCTGTTGGCATGCAGAGCTGTTTGGCAGCGCCAGTGTCCAAGGAGAATTGTCCTGGGGGACAGTTTCCTTAAGGACGAGTTAGGATCAGACAGGAAACCACTGGCTTCTCCTCTCTCTTCCCACTGCAGTCATGCCTTGGCCTTGTATAAACAGACTCATCTGTTGTCATAGTTACTAAATGGCAGGGCCACCTTGAACCTCTGCTCTATAAGAAGGTAAGGATTCCTGACGACCCACTGTCAGGTTTTCTCTTCAATCTCCACACCCCCGATCTCTACCTTCATGGAAACTTTCTGTCCCAACACTACTCAGAGGCACTCTTACTCACAAGCCTTGTGGAAGAGAATGGTTTATTGCCTCTGTGTCTCCACAATCAACCAACTCATTGTATCTGAGAGTACCCTTTGTGCCTATTCTGGCTTTGGAGTTCAGGAAATTAACATTTTCTTCAACTTGTTGGTTTTCATTGCCTTGCCACTGCAAATTAGTCACATGGTGGCAGGCCACTTTTACTACCATTAAATTTCAGTTCTGAAAATGAATTGCCAGGGGAGGGGACACAGCATGACACTGGCGCCTAAAACGGGGACTATCGCTCAGGAGAAACAACTTTGAAACACAAGAAAAACAATCCTGCTTCTTTTTCTTCTTATTCTTTTTGTTTTGTTTTGTTTTGTTTTGTTTAGATTGGTTATTGGATTAAATCGGATGACTTTTACTCATTCATCTATGGTTAACTCCTAAAATTCTTTTATGAAGGCATTGAGACAGAAAACATTATACACCATACAGATGCCTGACTTTGTTGCAAACTCTGACATTATAACATGAAATCAATTCCTTCTTACCCTGCAGCCCAAAGCTTTCTTTAAAAACAGAGAAGCAAGTGGGAAAGAACACGGCTTTAAATTAGGAGACTATCTGTTTATACGTGAACTGAGAACGTGAGATTGGGGATTTTAGGGCTCACCACCAAGGTTTTGCAAGGGTCTAGGCAACAGGAAGAGCCAGTTCCACATACAAATGCATCTCCGTTTGAAACTGGCAGTGTCACCACCGAGCAAGGCAGGAATCAAATTATTCAATAGCTACATCCATGCAGATTTTAACTCTGAAACAGAATTATAAATTTGATTTGCGTAAATTTGCTATTACAATGCTGACAACGGCACTTCCAAGAACTGAAGTAAGGGCAGCAGCTATACCCAGACTGATCAATCACAAAACAGGTGACAATATCATTTCTTTTTCATTTTCAAACACAAGTAGATTTGTATTCATTGAAAGTGAGTCCCTTTGACCCAGTACCAATTTTCTGAGCTATGCAAGGCCCCAGGAATCCACTGAATCTTTCCCTCCCCCCCCCCTTTTTTTTTTTTCCAAAGCAGTGCTTACTGGCAAAAGCAAATGAAGTGGGTGAATATTCATAGCATGAACGATGAGGAAGCAGTAGCAGGAATTCCCAATACTCTCCTTCACCGGGGTCTTCCTCTTCGGCAGGCCAGGCACATCACCATATGGCACAGAATGCAGGGCTCCTTCCAACTAACAGATTCATTTTCCCTTGCAGCAGCTTGGCTACCATATTATAAGTCAAGAATTTGCAAGATTCAAAGGTCTGTTGAATGAATGAACACAAATCACCTTCAGTAAAGCTTGACAAGTTCCCAGACGGCTCTGTGAAAAAGAGAAGGGAATTGATGGCATCAGCAATATGCAGCTTGTGACATGGAGGCTTGCTGTCTGCGTGTGGCTGGCTCGCCCCCTTCCCCTTCCTCAAGGCAGGGGAGGTTTCTTTTCACACAACACCAAGCTTCTGATTCAGACCAAGGAAAACGTCTCACCCCAGGCTTTCCCAACATACTTCAGAGATCTGTTTTCTTTCCTATGTACAATACATTAGAAGAGTTAATAAAGAAAGTTGACTATTTTAGTTCTTTGAAAGAAGGAGAGAAAAAGATAACTCTTTGACTAGCTGACAGACCTCCTTTGCTTACAGGATATGTGCGATGGCTCCCAACTTAAACAGAATAAGAACTTCTGGAGGGCTAGATAAAAAGCCACAGGTCAAAGGTCAGTTGCTAAGTGAATGCAACAGTACCTAACACACCCAAACACAAGAGCTCATCTTCCAGAATCACAATGGGTTGAAATGCCTGTGCTGATTAAGATATGTCCTACTGGTTTGTAACTGAATAGGAATCTCTTAAAGTAATAGAAACCCCAACTATATTTTTGGCATACGTGGGGGTGTTTTAGAACTTACTGGTAATGAATTAACTTGAAATAATTGTGTTGATTTGATACCAGAATGCCACCAGAACAGTTAGATTAAATTAGCTTAAACTCAACATCTCCATTTGTTAATATTTGTAACAGTTAATGAAATAAAAATTTGATTATTTCCATTTTAATGCAAATCAAGCAACAGAGAGAGAAGGGGGCTCCCAGCTTAATTTTGTAGATGATTGTATAATAAAAACATGAAACCTTACATTTTCCGAAATTCTAATAACAGAGTAGGTGACAGGCTGCAATAATAACACAAGAGAAAATTGTGTTGGTACTGTTCTGGTAATATTTGCCTATCAAGTTGATTAATTAGTTTTGATGTTAATCTCTTTTGTTAAACATCTTTGCTCTGCAGACATTGCATCAGAAACTATGCTTTTCTTGTTTGGTGCAGTGGCTAAAACAGCAGTAATCAGGGTAATGGGGGCATAAACCTAGAAATCGTGCCTTGGACCTCACACCATTATTCAGTCAACTATTTTATTAATGCCTAATGGGACCCACCAAGGAACTCTTTGAATTATTTGGAATCTGTAAAATTACTATATTTTTTTCTCTCTCCTTCCTTTTACTCTATAGAGGAGCTATGGGTTTATACATTCCCTGACCAGAATTATTTCACTTATAATAATTAGTTATGCAAGTTAATAGATATCTTTAAGCAACAAACTCCTTAGCTATGTGGGAAGCCAATCCCTGTGGGCCACAAAGCAGAGAGACTTGGATTTGGAATAATGCCAGCAGGAGTTTTCACACAGGGAAACTGTCCTGACTCCTGAAGGTAATGCAACACAGGGTTGCTCTTCTGGGTACCCCAGGTATGGCTTGAGCACAACCTCTCAGGTTGCAGTAACCGAGGTTCATGACTGGAAATTTGTTATTCCTAAATAATCGGTATGCTGGAGACAGATATTGTGTGCTGGGCAGGGATGTTTTCTAAAGGACAGAGAAGTGGCCTATTCAAAAGTTCTTCAGACATCTGAGAGACATCTAATTTCATGCCTTTTCTTAAAAGAAAGTCTTAGGAATATCCCCAAAATATCTAGAGGTGATTGTTTTGTGTCAAGTATTATGTGTCAAAAGAGTATTTTAACTTTTTTTGTCGTTGCTTTATGACTTTGATTGAAAAATATGTAGTTTTGGAGCAGCATAAAAATAAATTATAAAATTACTCTTCTCTTTATAGGCTGTCATCTGTTGTGCCTTTATCTTGTATTTATATCATTACCTCATATTTGTCATTGTGAGGCTTACAGAATACAATATTGGAAACCCTTATGTTTCTTTATTGCTCTGGTAGAGAATTAAATATAGATATTAAAAAGATAAGCAGTGTGGTAGAGCAGAAAAGAGGTGGAGTTGAAGTCAGAAGACTCTTACTCTGTTACTAACAACCAAATGGGAGTTGCTGGAGTGTGAGAATCCTTTTGTACTTGACCGAGTATTGCCCAATAATGCAAATCATATAGATCATGCTTTTTAAATGAAAGACTGAAGGAATTCTGATTACAAACATTTTCTGATTTTTTTAGAAGCTCAGTTGTCTCATCTATGAAAGAAGTGTGCTGAAGTAACACTTGCGTCTTTTTTTAAATGCTATTTTCTATAGAAATTAGTGACTGCTAATTTAATATAACTTCATAAAAATCGGCTTAAATCCTATCCAAGTAAGAAGATGGATGATTACTTATATTTTTAATACATAAGTTCAGATTGATCATCATCAGGGTTGAGAACATTTTTGGTTTATTATTGACTACCTTTTTAGCATCAGTTCCAACAACAACAGACAGAGCTTACTATACAGCATCATTAAATGGGCTATAACTCTGTCTTCCTGTAAAATACAGACACCTTACATCTAAAATGAGGAGGGAGATGAAACATTAATTTATTTATAATCAATTCAACAAATACTTGCCAAACATTTGCTATAGTCTTTGCATCCAACCTTTCAATCTAAGAGAAGGCTCCTAGATTTGTATGATGGGAGAATTTAGTAGTATAATAATCTTCTTAAATATTAAATTTTGTGATCTGAAAAACATGAAATAAATAAAATTTAGGGGGAAAAATATGAGAATGGAATAAAACAATGGTGCTTCAAGGATTTGTTGATCTATCTTTCCTTCTTCTCCCTCTCTCTCTCTCTCTCTCTCTCTCTCTCTCTCTCTGGTCAGGGTATCAAAGTAAGTTATGGGATTTAGTTACCTTTTAGTCTGCCTCACTGGATGACAGTAGCTAACACATATAGAATACAAGAGAAGAACCATCAAGTTAATTTATACTTATTACTTACTTTGGTGTAGAGAAGGGCCATGAAGGGGCTGGTTGTCTGGGATGGAAGAGTAGCATTGATCTGCCTACTATGAATTAGGGAGTTGAAGTAAACTTCAGTTAAGGGTGATAGAGACTTTCATTTCTCATCACTGACTTGCTTGTTTTTAATATTTCCTTCTGAAAGGCATCCTTGACTTTTAAATATAATTTTCTCTGAAAAATTTGATCGTGAGACCATGATTTTGTTTCCCCTGAAATCTTGCCAAACCAGGAATAAATTTTGGTGGGAAAATATTCTTTGGTCTCTCCGAAGGATCTGCGGTTGTTAATCATTGTTACAAGCTGTGTTTGACTCTCAGCTCCACTCTTTCGTAGCTGTGGGAGTTTGGCCATTTATTAATATCTCTGAGCTTACATTTTGTCATTTGCAAATCATATTTATCTCACAGATGATTGGGAGGATAAAATGAGATCACATACAGGTACCTCTTTAACATAGCACTAGGCAAATGATAAATTCTTGATCGTGGTAAGCTACTTGCAATATGGGGAACTGAACTGTGAAAAAATCTAAGGAAAAAATAACCAAAGAAAAATTTGATTGAGCCAGTGTTTCTGACAAATTATGTCAGTATATTATCTGTCAGTAAAATATTTTAGCAAAAACAATTAGACATTTTGGGGACATTAAGCCATCCCTTATTTAGCAGAAGACAGGCCACAGAGATTGGCTGGGGTTTTTCATTTCTGGGCTAGATCACTGGGTATAAAATAACAAAATTCTGATTTTTTTCCTTGCAGAATCTAGAGAGAAAGAGCTCCAAATAAATGGTGAAACAATGTGATACCTTAAATATCCAAGGGAGATTCTGAACGCCTCATTTCTGTGGGCAAATGGCTGTTGGCCACTTTTTCCACGTGGCTTTCCGCTGTGAGAGCAGGTTGTCTGCGAGCTCACCTAATTGCTACAATTGGCAAAATTAAATGGCTCATCGTGTTTTTATACAATTCCACCCACATTCCGCCGAGGTTTGCTTTTGACTGAGTCATGATACTGTGGAGGCTGTTGACACAGGCACACATTGACACAGCATCTGGATAAGACCTCTGTCCGTGGACGGTCTTCTGTGGATAGTCCCGGGGGAGGGAAGAGGTGCCGCCTGACTGTCACTCCACAGCCTGATCCAGGTAAGGGCCAGAGCTTTGGAAATGGACGTGGGTGGTAGAGGGAGGTGGCCTGTCCTTAGCTAGTTTGAAATGCTCCAGCTTCAGATGGGGGTAGGGGAAAGGGGAGGGTGTTATGAGTCACAAGCTGGCTAAAGCAATCGTTTTGACTGTTGTCAAAGTGACACTGGATTCCTGAAGATAAATGAATGTGAGTTCATCTGCATCCATCACTGAAATGATAGAATCGGCCACTTCAGGCCTGCTGTGTTTTCATCATGCACCTCAGCCAATGCTCTGAGCTACATTTCTGAGAGGCAGTCTGAGCTATTTTTAAAAAAGGCTGTAAGGAATGCTCCTCAGAGACGCAGGCCTCGCATCCAAGCTTTATATAGAAACAGTAATGGCTAATGGCAAAGACGTGTGAGAATGCAGGGGAGCGCATATATAGTCTAGAAAATGGTTCATTAGAAAAAAGCATCTCTGGATTTTTTGTCTAAACATTGTGTCAGAATTTCTTTCCGCTCAATCGCATCTGGTGCATTTAAAGGCAAATGTGTCACCTTACACAACCCTGGTAAGGACACCAGAGGTTTTCTTGGCTGAATTCAATCAGCTCAGAGAAAGAAACTTTGAAATGACTCAAAACTCTTCTTTTCAGCTTCTTAAAGGATGAGATCCTTGAGAAGTGATAAAGCTCATTCAAGCTGAAAGTGCTAGATCGTATCTAGGGGCTTCCAACTGGAGTTCATAGGTGTGTTGCTATCTCACAGACAGGCTCTGCAAGCTTGGGTTGGTGCTGAAAAATGAGGAGGAAGAAGTTTTATTTATCGAAAAGCTCATGTGTGAGTAACATACCAATTTATATGCATAAGAAGGGAGCACATACTTTATCCCTTTCATCTGTTACTCTATTTTTTTTTTTGTGTATGTGTGATCTATAACATACACACATATATAGGATTATATATATATATATATATTTTAAAAATCATTGAGATGTCATTTTCCCCCATTTACTTTTAAGTTCTCATTGCTATGCTATTACTTCATTTATTCATAGAGCAAACCAAAGTGGGCACTTAGAAATTAAGCATAAGGGCTTCATTATACTTTATCTTCAGGTTACCTTTATATATTTTGCTACTACTTGAACTGCATATTTTTGCTATGTCAATAAGAATTTATTTCATTTGCCGAAGCCAGTTTGGCTCAGTGGATGGAGCGTCGGCCTGTGGACTGAAAGGTCCCAGGTTCAATTCCAGTCAGGGCATGTACCTTGGTTGCGGGCACATCCCCAGTAGGGGGTGTGCAGGAGGCAGCTGATTGATGTTTCTCTCTCATCGATGTTTCTAGCTCTCTATCTCTCTTCCTTCCTCTTTGTGAGAAATTAATAAAATATATTTTAAAAAAAGAATTTATTTCATTTGTTGAGGTCACTGCAGTATCATAAATGAATAGTAACTGCAGTCAATATTACTGGACTGGACAGTACACAGTTAAGTAGGACAAAGCATATGTATGAAGAAAATTTGAAGGACATAGTCATTTTGAGGGAGCAAACTTTAACTTAGGTAAAAAAAAATTTTTTTCTTCCACACAAATACTTGAAGTCTATGTGGTCAAGATACATATGGTTCTAAATATTAGCTATGGTTTCATTTTAAAATGCTACTTTGAAAGTGAAAAAAATGTATAATATTTTCTTTAAGAAAATTGTATGGAACTATGCAAAAAGTGAGTACTGAGAGCAGACCCCTCCTCTTCAAGAAATCCAATAAGCTTATGCACAGGAGGTTGGAGCCCACAGAGAAAATGCCCAGCATTCCCAATTTGTATGCTAACCATGGGTTCTTCCTTTTGGTTCCTCACGTACTCTCTGTGGAGGGTTTAATGGCAGATTAAAAACGAAATCTTAGGAAGAACTAAAAATATAAATATCAAACTCTGTCCTTTGTACATTGACAATGTCTCTTTAAGTCCTAATGCTTTATACTCTCTGTTATCAGTGTGTCTAGAAATGAATGAGTTGTCATCCCCACACAGTCCAATGGCAGTGTCTCTAAGTCATGGAAGATTAAATTATGATTTACCTTCAGAGTAGATTTTTGTTGTTGTTATAATCTTGAAAAAAATTGTAATTTACTACATGTAGGAGATGTCATTTCCTTAGCAAGAATTTTTGACTAAAACAACATAATCTTCAAGTATGTTAGATAACAGAGTATTTACAGTATTTGGAAAATTATTGTAAAATTCAAACTTCTTACACCCTCCTGACTACATTCTCGCCTCTAAAACAAAGCACAGTACATTATCTTTTAAAAAAAAATTTACATAGCACTCATTTTGGCTCTTAACATGTTAAATGGGGTATACAGTTGAGAAATAATTTAAGACTTACATGTTTGAAGACTGATGGAGCCTGTGGCATTTGTGGTGATTAACGCTATTGTACTGTTATCTGTTATTTGCTCATGGAATCAAAGGTATAGTTCAACTGAGCAATTCAGTTTCCATAGATCATCAATTAAAAGGTGTCTTGGCAATAATAAAGCTAATAACTCATGGCTCTGCATAAAAGTGGACAATTTGTCAATATAATCATTTTTTTCCCTTCTACAGTGGAGGCAGATCATTTTCACCAATTGCTGACAAGAAGGGTATCTTCCTGGGCCTTGACGGGTGATTAGGCAATCTTTTCACACCAATCAACAGATCATTGTTTTTCAGTGAAAAATCTTGTTTGGAGGATCAAATTATAGCAGAATAGGAAAGTATACCTGCTGATAATAATGGTCTATTTTTAAACACGGCTTTAGGGCTTGTACCCAAAGAAGTCCTATGTTGAATGCTCTACCATTTCCTGTGGATGTCATCGCGGGGACAGCAGTCTCTGCAGGGCACACCCATTACAGGTTGTGGCTACAGACCTTGATTATTGGACAGTCCCAAGAACTGGATAATGAAGCTAAACTGACTGCTTTTCATTTTTACTTAGAGCCTTCACCAATATGTCAGTTGGGTTCATATAAACCAGGGAAGGAAATTTAAGACATCTTCTACTGTGGTCAAGTTTGCCATAATGGGTGGATGAAAGTAACCATTTACATCTCTGATTTCCTGCGAAGCCATGGCCAGTCTTGACAAGCCCTTTCTAGTTAAGTTGATTCTCTCATCCCCTGATATCCTGACTGCACCCCTGGCCAGGCTCCTGGGGACACAGACATGGCACACAGTAGGGTGGATCTTGCAAAAGACAAGTGTTCTCAATAAGCCAAGGCAGACTGAGGGAATTTGTGGACCCGGTTTCATCCCAAGTAATTGTGATACTTACAGTAATTTTAAATAGTTCCAGGTCTATTAAAAAAAAAAGTGATGATGCCTCTATGCATACCCTATATTTCTTTATTACAAAAATATTGAAATAATCCATGAGTTATTCCACTCTGCACCAATTACAAAAAAATACTATCAAAGTTTGACCGGCACTTTTAATGCAACAAAAAAGCACCATGACCGAGGACACTGGGAACAGAAAACGGGGAACGCTTACTTGCTGTACGGAGGTATTTAAAACCAGAAGCTCGTGGTAAGGGTACAACTTTACAAAGGATTCAAATACAAATCTTAGCTGAACCTAGTGATAAGCCCTCAATCAGTTCAGAAGGGTTTTCCCCCTACCATATTCTCTTGTCTGCTCATACTTACTAAAAAGTGTCCCAACGCCTCTAAAAGACACATCACTTTGACCTTGAATTGGTGGTGGTGGGGGAGTCTGTACACAGTGGAGAACTTGAAGAATGTTCATTCCTGTTTCCGCCTCTGTGGGGCTCATGCCACTCCATCTCAGTTATCCAGGGCTTCCAGGTGCATCCTGGGATAGGATGGTGTTTGGCACTAGAAAGATGAGGCATGGCGTGTACTGGAACTGTGCCTGCCTGTGCTCAGGCAGAGCCACGCCTTCTGAGACCTGACACATCCAGTTCCAGCCCGGTCCTCTCTCGCCAATCTGCTCTTATGTTCCAATGTGCACTGCTCAGGCCGGGAAATCAGATGCTCCTTTTGCCTTTCCCCCCACTTTCTCTTCCTGTGTTTATTATTAAATCTTTGCAATTGAACACTGAATCACAATTACCATTTAATTTATATCACTAAGTTATCGAGCCCCTTGGTCTTACCCAACGCCATCCATGTGCTGCATCGGACTTCTGTCATTAAAGATGTTCTCAAGTGAAAACTTAAGATTAAAAAAAAAAACACAAAAAAATACACCAATCCTGACATGTGTTGAAAATGAACCATCCCTTCACCTCTAATACACGTGTAAACACATTTGAGTTTGCTGTCCACTGGACAGGCTTTTCACACATTGGTTTCCAAATGAGCATAGTTTATGAATTCTTTTCTAAGCAGTACTACTTTTTTTTTTCTGGAGTCTTGAGGGATATATTCTCTCTCTGTTTTAATATTCCTGTGAGAATCAGAGCTTTTCACCAAGAAAAATCACCTAAGCTATTTTGACAGAGGACTGGTGGTGTTGTGTGTGTGTGTGTTAGTGTACGTGTGTGCATGTTATGTGTGTGCATGTAAGACAATATATTTTGACGCAAAGATCAGTTAATTTCATCAAAACACCCTATTGATCAGAGGCAACGTTTTCCATATTCGTAGGACCCTCCGGTGGATGCGCTGAAAGACAGTGTAGGAGAAGTTGGTAGCAACCAGGAGTCCTCCCAGTGGCAGGAGACTGTCGGGGCAGCTGTTTGATTTGAAAGAAGACCAGCAGCAGGCAGTCAGCTGATGGAGGGTCAGACAGTAACCATGACAACGACGGTCAGACTACAAGCATGACAGCTCATTTCCCTACTCTTAGGATGGAGTTTCATTATTGCCACACGCCTGCCACCACCCTTTATCTGGCAGTTGTGGCTCCTCCAGTGTCTTTTTGTTTCATAAAGTGGTTTCATACTCCAACCGCTCCTGAATCAGGGCATCGTCTTTGTACTGCAGCCTTGGAGGAGACGGGGAACATTCAAAGGCTAAAATGGCCTTCCGGAGGCTTCGGTCCAAAACATGTCTCTCCCATGCTGGGTACCTATTCCTGAACAGGTCAATTTTAATGACAGATTCTTCAATCCGTGGCGGGCGCGACGATGGGGTGGATGGGGCTGTGGGCCTCACCTGAAAGACAGGCACACAGCCATCCCGCTCTGTAAATTTCTGGTCGCGGTCACTGGCCACGCTGCGGTTGTTGGAGATGGACCGCAGCGTGCTCGAGGCCACCTCGGGAGGCAGGGTGAAGGCAGCGACGGGATCCTCACAAGCACAACTTGGTGACTGCCCGAATCTGGGTCCATTGGGGTGAAAGAAGGCATAATACATCAGCATGAAGACCACGCCCGTCAAAAAGCTGCTGAACACCACACACAGCGCGGGGATGGCAAATGCATCTGCAATCTGAGGGGCCTTGTAGAGGTACCAGAGGGCGCTCAAGGCGGTATTTTCTAAAAGGATCACAAAGTAGTAAATGAAGAGCCTGCAGCGTGTCCTGCCTTCCTTGACGTTGAACCAGCTGAAGATGTAGATGATCCCCACCACCATGTCGAACACAATCTCTTCCCATTTGGTGATACAGAACTCTGTCTCACAGTGGACGATCCAGAAGGTCATGATGCACCAGTGAAGGACGATGAAGATCCCAAAGTACAGCTGGAAAACCGAGGCGAAGAGGGCAAAGGTGATGACCCTGGCAGCGATGGTGAAGAAGTGCCAGCAGAACTGGATGACGACCGCCATGTAGCTGATGGGCTTCTTGTCATCTCGAGAGTCCCGGAGGGCCTTCTGGTAGGAGGCCAAGGCCCAAGCCAAGGACACCAGGGAGGCTGCCGCTGTGAAACCTACAAAGGCAAATGGGAAGACATTCTGTCAAAAGTGAGACGCAGTGTTGCCTCCTGAAAATAGTCAAGTGGGTTGGGGGGCTTGAGACAGATAGGCTAGCTTTGACCTCAGCGAAGGTTGTCATTTCTTTTGAGTTTTAACTGGGCCAAACACTCAGAGGGGGTTCCGAGTGTCTGTCCTCGGTGGGACCCAACCACATGAAGAAGTCATGAACTAACCATGAAATGTAGGATCTGGAAATGGGGTGTGGATTAACTTCCATGTATTTGGTGTACATACACTCAGGAGGTAGTTTTGTGTAGTGGGAATATAGCCGTGGGTTGGAGGTTAACAAGATGGGGTTGCTGTTTTTACTTTGCCACTTATTACCTGCATGACTTTAGATAATTGTTTAAAGTAGTGTCCTCATTTATAAAGTAGATGATCTCTAAGGCTCCCAGTCAGCTTTGAGCATCTGTGATCTAAAAGCATGAACAGTCCCAGGAAACTCGAGGGGCTAGCTGATTTACCATTCTGCTTCTAAACAAGAAAGTTGACTTAAGAATAAGAAAAGGAGCCCTAGCCGGTCTGGCTTGGTGGATAGAGCATCAGCCTGTGGACTGAAGGGTCTTGGGTTCTATTCTGGTCAAGGGCACATGCCTGAGTTGTGGGCTTGATCCCCAGTGGGAGGCATGCAGAAGGTAGCTGATTAATGATTCTCATCATTGATATTTCTATCTCTCTCTCCCTCTTCCTTCCTCTCTGAAATCAATAAAAATACATTTTAAAAAAAGAATAAGAAAAGGAGTCCATAGAACCTCGTTGGCAGTGTTTCTTGTGATACCTGCTGTGCAGTTTGTCCCTCATATAATCTGACACTTGCTCCTACAGCTTTTGTATATTCTTTGCTGTCTTTGCTGAGTGAGAAATGTCTGCTCACTCTCATCTCTGAATCTTTCATAAGTTAAAGATTATACAGAAATCACTCCTCAACTACTTCTCTCCTTGTTTGATGAGCCCCATTTGGTTAGTATTCCTTCTCAAAGTATGTTTCCAAAATTTAAAAAATCACTTGTGCTGCTTCCTTTCACTTTGTCTGAAACATCACCTCGAAGGTCCAGATGTCCACAGGGCTCACTAAAAACACACTGGCCTCTTTTAGGAGGGAGATGGTTTGGGAATTCCACTCTGCCACTGAAATGTTACACCAATTTGCATCGCAGCTGGTGTACTTATTGAGTTGTACCAAGACTTACCGAGACTACAAATAGTTTTGTGTTCTGCTGGCTTTTCTTCACCAGACTCTTACTCATCATAACCAGGCCACCTTATAGTCTTCTCCCGCTATGGAAGCAATAGGAGGGGATTGCCAAGAACTTGTACTTTCTTTTTGTTATATTTCAATAGAGAAGAGCTGTTGTCTCTGGTTCTTAAAAATGAATTTAACAAATGACTCTTCTGGAAAAGAGCCACATTAATTGATAGAAAAAAAAATTCAACCTCAATAGTTATTTCTTACTTATTCTTCTTGAGTAAGATGAATTCCAAAGAATAATTATCGATAAAGAAATTAACACCTAGGTCTCATATCTATTCCCAATAAAGTCCGTAGAAAATCTCATCCTACACTGGACCTTCAGTTTTTCTCTGGTCAGCACAAAATCCTTTATTACCGTAACTCTCAGGCAGTTAAGGCAATATTTTTAGGTCAGTTGGAGACCAGTACACAAAGGAGTTTATGTTAATGTAATTTCTACACGGTGGAAACATATTCGCCAATGATACCTAAATTATATAGCAAATTTGTAAGTGAAAAGAGAAGAAAGGAGAAAATGTTTACAAAAGAAAGAAGGTTAAGGGATAGGAAATAAAAGGTGATGGAATAAAGGTGAATTATGTACTTATTATAGTTTAGAATATAAGAACAGAAGTCGTGCAATTTTAAGTCTAACACCTTGTATTGTATAGAAGCCATTCATGACCTTGCTCTTTGCCAGTATGTACTATTAGCAAAGGTACTAACTGCTTCTTGAATAGACTGTGTTCTCTTTATGCTTTTAAGCTGTGAATGGATTGCAGCTTCTCCACAGGCACAGCTTCCTTCTTTTACCAACCCACATCCTGTAGGACAGTGTTTAAGCACAGTGCCACCTTCAGGAAGATCCAGCATGGTCCGCCAGGCTTGGCCAAAACAGTGGAGTGGACTGATCAGGGTACCAGTTTGCATAGTAAAATGCTATAAAAGGCTGTTTGTCAAAGCAGTGAAAAAGGGTAAAAAACAGCATCATAAAATTATCTGTTGTCATATTTAAAAGAATTAGAAAATAAGGTTGGTTCAAATTCTTTTGCAATTTTCATACCTTTTATTAATTCAGCCTGCTTTGACATTCAAGGAACTTGTTAAGACACTATTCTGACAGTAGAAAACGAATATTTTTCTATCAGTCTTGCTTTCTCTGTATCTTACAATTTTTAAGACATACCAATGATATATGTGATAAGGGGTTAATTTCCAAAATATATAAAGAAATCATACAATTCAACAGGAGAAAGACAAGCAATCCAATTAAAAAATGGGTAAAGAACCTGAATAGACACTTCTCCAACTAGAACATATAATGGCCAAGAGATATATGAAAAAAAGCTCAATGTCACTAATTATCAGAGAGATGCAAATTAAAACCACAAGGAGGTATCACCTCACACCTGCTAGAATGGCTACTATCAATAAATTAACAAATAACAAGTTCTGGTGAGGATGTGGAGAAAAGGGAACCCTAGTACATTGCTGGTGGGAATGCTGACTGGTGCAGCCCCTATGGAAAACAGTATGGCGTTCCCTCAAAAAATTAAAAATGGAACTGTTGTTTGACCTAGTGGTCCCACTTGGGACCATATCCTAAGAAACACCAAAACACCAATAAAAAAAAAAAAATACACACTTCTATGTCCATAGCAACACAATTTTATAATAGCTGAGGTCTGAAAACAGCTAAGTGCCCATCAGAAGATGACTGGATAAAAAAGCTGTGGTACATTTATACAATATAATACTATGCAGCAGTAAAAACGAAAGGATCTATTACCCTTTGAGACAGCATGGATGGGCCTGGAGATTATTATGTTAAGTGAAATATAACAAGAGAAAAATAATTATCACATGATCTCATTTATATGTGAAATCTAATGAATAAAATAAATTGATGAACAATAAAATAGGACTGTAGACATGGAAGAATGGAACAGACTGATAGATCTCAGAGAGCAGAAGAATGGGAAGAGATTAATCAAAGAATTTATTTGCATAGCCCATGGACACAGACAAGAGTGAGGTGAAGGTCTAAGGTGGGGTGGGAGCTAAGTGGAGGGGGATCCCAGGGTGGAAATTAGGAGACATCTGTAATACCCTCAATAATAAAAATAATTTTTTAAAGAAGAAGTATGAATCATGACCAATTACTTTATGAATTCTCCGACTTAGCAACAATTAGAATTTCCCTTGTTCGTTTGATTGTGATTTTCTTTATCATCTGTTTAGCAACTAGTTTTTAGAAGGCAAATATATTCCTGAACAGAAAACATAGGGCCATTCTAGAGTTACTCCTCATTACAAATTTATACCTGTCATGAAATGTTTAGTTCTTAGTTTTTACAAAACACTGTGAAATAAAATCTGTATGCCTGTCATGTGGTTTGATGTCTGGGTGTAAAGAAGAATTCCTGGAAATCCCCAGAGAATGTGTTAGAGGATTGAGGATTTACAGCCTACTTTTCTAAATGTACAGAGTCCGGGGAGTTGAACCAACTACTCTAATTCTATGACTTTTCAACAAACAAAATGAGTCCATCTCTTTCCTTCTCCTGTTGAAGGAAATAACCACAGCCCTTCCCCCTCAACAGGCTAGCCAAAGGTTAGTCTCAGGGAAACATCTGGCCACTGGCCCATCTTCACAACCAAACTGCAGCTGGTGAGAAGGAGCTCTTCTTTTTAGCTTAAAGAGTTGTTGTTATATAAAACTTCTGACATAAACAAAAAGCAGAGAGAAGAATACCATAGATGTACCCTTCAGATGCAGCATCAACTAAAGTCTTTTACCGAGTTCTCAACTCCATCTTAAGGCAAGCATAACTTTTGGCCAGCAGGGGGACCCCTCTCGATGGAGTCCTGGATCCACTCCTTCCTGAATCTTCCTGCATCTACCGGTCCCTGAATGCTCTTTTCTCCCCAACTGACAGACAGAAGAACTGTGTTGAAAGTTGATTGGCTACCAGCTGGTGTTTCATTGCACATCTATGGCAGCCTGACCTGGTAACTCTCTGGGCCACCTGAACACCTGGATCACGTTGGTGAGCCTCTCTGTGCTCCAGCCACATTGCCATCTCTCCAGTCCTCACAGGCTGAATGAGACCACATTTTCTGCCCAGAGCCAGGAAAGGCTGTGCTCTCCTTGGAAAGTCACCTTTCAGTTTTGGGGGTAAGCATTATTCCTTTCCGCAGGGAAGCCTGTCCTTGCCCCTAATCTAAATCCAATCACCTGGTTTTAAGTGCCACAACACTGCACTTGCTTGTTCTAGATAGCATACCTTAGCCCAACCGTTGTGGTCCTCTACCTGTGCGGGTGCTGATGGGCATGTCTCCCCATCTTTGGCTGACCGCTGTGTCCCCAGCATCTGTCACTCTGCTTGTGCAGCAATTTTTGAAATGAGTACATTTGTCATCCCGTGGCTGGATGTCATACTGTTTCCCTATCTGGTCACCATTTTGATTGCAAACATGTTGCTGTCCCTTCCTTTCTCACCATTTCTCTATCCTGCCTGTCAATTTCAATATTTTGGGGAGAAATTTAAAGTATGTTTTCACCAATAGTTTGGGAACGAATGATTTACAAGATAAACCCTCTTTGTCTATGGAGGTGAAACTATGCTATGACCATTCATAACATATTCAGTCTGTTCATCACAAACATGATAATTTTCCCCCCACTAATAGTACAATCCCTGAACAAACAAACAAACAACAAACAACAAAAACAAAAACCAACCACTGAATTTTAGATGAAAGCATAATATTGGGTTCTTATAGTCAAAGAACTTAATGATTTTCTTAATGAATCGAAGCTCAGAATCACAGACAAAAGAAGGAATAAGCATTTGTTGGGTCCTTATTTTGTGCAGTGATGTGCTCGGTACCTACATCCTTCATCCAATTTAAATTTTGTGATGACACCTATAGGCAAGCACTGTTTTTGCACTCAGGAAGAGAGGTTAAATGACTTGCCCAAGATCATGTAATTAGCAAGAAGGGCAGGCATCCAATTGCATAAATTCACAATTCTAAACCCCACAATATGGTATGGTTATCTGTACCGACAAGTGGGAAGGTGAGTTCTCGAATCTCCCACAATATAAACTCATGAGATAACAACATGGAGGGATGTCAATGACCCCGTAATAATGCCATCTCTTTAGCATCTGACCCCCCAATCTCCAAGCATCTGACTCCCAAGAGACTCCCATCACACTCCTCCTTCAAGCTCAGAGCAACTAAATTTGTCCCCAGGCCATTTTGGATTAACTTCACAAAATGAACCAGAAGCACAAGATCCTGAGAGGAAAACCATACTATTCATTTCTTCCTATTTTCTGAACTTAAACAGCTCACTTAGTTTTCCTGGATTTTCACCTAAAAAAAAAAAAAAAAAAAAAAATACTGCCCGATTTGAGCTGATCCAAGAGTAGCAGGTCATAAAAGGAATCCTGAGAAACAGAACGGTTTTCTGTTTCTTCAGCATGCAGAGCTTGTCTCTTAGGTAGACGTGAAAGGCAGTAGCTCCACTTGGCTGGGCTCCTATTTGAATACACCCAGTTGAAAGAATGTAACAATTGGGAAAAAATGTAAAGCCTTCTGGGCTCTCATCTTTGTTGAGTGCAGGTGAAGGTAAGGAAGGCAAGACAAGCTCCACTGGGCTTAAGGGCTTCTAAATCTTCTTGCACTGAAACCATTCATCTCTGGTTTAAACCTTGCAATATTCTTACTAAAAATACTCAAATGCTCTAATATAGTCAGTCTGGGCAGGGATATGCATTCTTTTTGTAAGCCATTCTGAGGATTTCAAGTTCTTTGCAAATCAAATTGTAAGGCTGTTAAAGGGTTGATAAGGGAGACACTGAATTGAAATTTAAAAAATGGTTACTATGAAAGTAGTTGAAAAAAGTTGTTGGGAGAGGCAAAGTGTCCCTCCTCCTCCTCCTCCTCCTCCTTCTCCTCTTTCTCTTTCTTCTCCTTCTTCTTCAGTTTATTTTTTATTGTTGACATTATTATATATATTCCCTATTTCCCCCCACCACCACCCACCTCACGCCCCACTCCAGGCCTTCACCAAACTACTGTCTGTGTCCATGGGTTATGAATCTATGCATATAAGTTCCCCCCAACCCCCTCCCCTCTGAGTTCTGTCAGTCTGGTCCATGCACCCATGCATCTGGACCTATTTGCTCATCAGTTCAGTTTGTTCATTAGATTCTGCATATAGGTGAGATCATGTGATATTTGTTTTGCTCCAACTGGCTTATTTCACTTAGCATAATGGTTCCCAGGTCCATCCATGCTGTTGCAAAGAGTAAGAAATCCTTCTTTTTGATAGCTGCATAGCATTCCATTGTGTAGATGTACCACAGACATTTTATCTATTCATCTGCTGCTGGGCACTTGGGCTGTTTTCAGATCTTAGCTACTGTCAATAATGCTGCTATGAACATAGGGGTACATACATTGCTCCTGATTGGTGTTTCAGGATTCTTGGGATGTATTCCCAGGAGTGGAATCATTTGCAACATGAAGGGCAAGAGGGCTCGCGTGTGCGGGCTGGTCTCCCGCAGGCTTTATTCTGTCCCTGCCTGTGGAGGGCCAGCCCCTGTCCCTGACAGGGCATCTGAGACAGAATCTTCCCTTGTTTCTCCTTTCCTATACTCCCAAGGTGCCTTTGCAGTCTGCCACATGTAGGAATTTGATGGACCGTGTGCCACAAATCACCTGTTAGCGTCACCAGTATCAGCAGTTACTGGCCTATTTAGGGGGATCTATAATTCCATGGGGGCAGTGACAGAGTCTGGGTCTCCGGGGTTTACAATCAAGCGCTCGCTCTAATGAGGACTGCTTGCAGTCACCCACATTCAGAGTTACCCATGCTTAGAGGACTTGGAAGCGAGCCCAGAAGATGGGAGATGGGACCCAGCTGTGTCCCGGGTAAATAAAGCTAAGGCGAGTGAGGCATGCTTGGGGTGGGTGGCATGGGGTGGAGGCAGAGCCAAGGATCTGGGGCGTGTGTGATGTCCATGATGCTATGAAGTGGCCTGCGTATGTGTGCTCATGGACAGCGGCAGCGGCAGCTCCTTTTTGGTAGGGGAGAGGTAAGAGTCTGTTTAAATGGGGCTCTGCTACCTTGGAGAGAGGAAGGAGGAAAGAACACCCGTGATGGGAGCGTTTCCAAAGGGGAGGCCACGGAGGGAATGCAGGGAGAATACATCGGTGCCATTTGTGCGGATGTGCGGTTGGCAGCATCTTCCAGGGACCAGGGGCTCAGCCTCAGCTCCTCCCCACCTTCCTGCCTCCCTCTGTCCTTCCTCCAGCAAAATTCTGTAACACCTATTAAGTGCCAGGCCCGGAGGCACTGGCAGTCTCTGGGAGACGGGCATTTATATGCAGCACGCAGATTTCCAACCTGGATGGGAAGGGTGGAGCAGAGAGAGAAAGGCTTTGTCCTGAGGTTCTGTCCTGGAGGGGAAGGCAGCTCAAAAAGAGATGGCAGGTGCCAGGCCTGCAGGCGTGGCTGAGGCCAGAGAGGGGAGTTTGAGGAGGTGCAGGGAGCTGGCTAGAGGACATGGACCTGATATACCAGAACAGGACTTGGATGTGGGGCTCCTCGGAGGCGATGGCACCTACAGCAGCCTCAGGGACAGGTGTGCGAACCCTGAGGTGGCAGGGTGCAAATGGGGGCCTCTCCAGGCAGAGATGGGAGGCTTTGCAATACATCCAGGGAACACAGCACCGAGGAGCAAGGAGACTTCAGACCTACCAGCTGTGTGACTCTGGGAAAGTCACTTGACTTTGAAGGAGAATTAATGAAATTGTGTCTATTCAAGTATTTTGTATCACTTCTGGCCTTTTGGCTGAGATCAAGTGCAAAGTATTTGCTGAGAAAGACTTAATATATAAATAGGGGGAAAAAAACCTTCCTATATAAATATTAGTCATTACAAACCCTAGCTTTCTTCTCAATTTTGCCCTCTTCTGCCTCCCCCCTCCCCTCTCTCACTCCCCAACTCTTTTATGCATGGATGTAAAGGACCTGTTACCTGAGGATGTTGGCTTTAATAGAATAAGGACAGAAAAAGCATAGAATTAAAGACATTTCCTTCACAGGCATTAAAGAAATTCTTTTGACAGGATACTATTTCTAACACTCACTTTGAAGTTGGAGGAAAAATAGGCGGCATTATTTATGTAGGTGGACTATGCACTTCATTTTATTTGGGTTAAAGACTGATAAAAAAAAAAAGAGGCCACTCGGTTGGAAAGAAGGAGAGGATGTAGGGGAATGGATTGAGGGTTTGCAGGAAAGGTTGAGGCAGCTTTTGAAGGGCCGGTTTTGGGAAATCCCAGGACAGTATTAGTTCTTAGGAGAATTCCTGAGGAGCTGCATGGCTTAGCTTAGAGCAGGGATGACCTCGAACCCCAGGACCTCCAGGTTCCGATCTCCAGGCCCCAGATGGTTCCCTCCCAAGGCTGGGAAGAAGGTGATGGGCAGGGAAGGGTCTAGGAGAAAGGGGGCTGGCTGGAGGACAGCGAGGGAGAATGGATGGCTGCCCCCTAACTATAATGAGGCCCTTGGGAAGGGCAATAGACACTTCAGTTCTCTGCTTTTGATTTGCTTACTTTTCCTGTTTTTTTTTTTTTTTAATATATTTTATTGATTTTACACAGAGAGGAATTGAGAGGGACAGAGAGTTAGAAACGTCAATGAGAGAGAAACACCCACCAGCTGCCTCCTGCACACCCCCCACTGGGGATGTGCCCGCAACGAAGGTACACGCCCTTGACCGGAATCGAACCCGGGACCTTTCAGTCCGCAGGCCGATGCTCTATCCACTGAGCCAAACAGGTCCCGGCTACTTTTCCTGGTTTTAGTCCTCAAACAATTTTTGCTAGAAATGGATGCCCATTTAAAGTATCTTGCTTCTTCTAAGATGTAGCTTTCTTTAAGGAAGAGGCCTCTTTTGGGGGGTGTGGGTTGGGACCCGCAGCTCCTGCCGGATTTCCCCGTGCTTTCTAGCCCAGCAACAGCTTTCTAGGTGATTTACAAAAGAAATGACTCCATACTCGGAGGACACATATACTGGTAGCATCACCTGTTCCTACGGTTGGACGGGCTCAGAGGAAGCGCACTCTGCAAGGAGGACCCCAGGCCTCACAGATGGCCCAAAGTCAGCCTTCTCAGCCACCCCTTCCTCACGCTCTCTGCCCCTGCAGGACCCGAGTCCTTTCCCCTCTCCTCTTTAGGGGTCCCCTGGCAAACTCCTACACCGCTGCCTCTGTGCTTCTGAGAAAGGAAAGCCCGAGAGGAAAGGCCATAAGAGCATCTGCTAACATGATGACGGTGGCCTTGTAGAGCAGAGGAACCAGCTGCTCTCTTTCCATGAGCCATGTCTTTTGGAAAACCTATCCTGCCCTCTTCTCACTGTCACCCGGAATCTGCTCTTCGGTGCTCCCTGAGCACCTCATGCACACTTTAACTTTAACGTTCAAGCTACTTATGAGCCTTTCTCTTTCTGTGGAATCTATGCAAGTATGGACGGAGCTCTGTTCTTGCGCTACTTCGAGAGACTCAGAAAACACCTAGCACACTTGATAATTACTTGATAAATTGCACTGAAATGAACCGAACTGAACTTGGAGATGTTTTGAATTGAAGTATTGTTCAGATGCCATTCTTGCCTATAATAAAGAGGCACAAATGACCTGAATCTGGGACTATTTATTAGCGGCGTGGGGCTGTGCCAGCCCTCAGGGACAGAGTGTGTAACTCACAAATCACCAAGATTCCAATGTGCACTCCTTCCCTGACCTGGACCTGCTCCTAATAGGATAGAAAAAAATTAAGTGCATGCCATTACCAGGTGTAAAGGTTTTTCAATTAGAATTCTGTATCCTAGGAAAGTAAAAGAATAGTAATTTCCCAAGGCAGACTCCTTTAAATGGAAATGACCAAGTCCAGATTCAAGGCTCCCTCCAAATCTTCTAAAATTGACTAGAATAAATTATTTCAAGCTTTCTAAATGCAAAGATGTGTGATTTTAAAAATTGTATTAAGGGAAATTTAAATGGAAGTTTAAAAAAAATCCTGGGATTACACCACATGGCTCAGAATTTTTCAATTAGTATAATGCAAGGAACAGTACAATTTGGAAAGGCTGATATGCAAGTAGTCCAATATCCATTACATAATCACTCTAAAGCCAATAGGCACCATTCAGTTTATTCTGAATGATAAACTTGTAAAGAAAACTTGAAGCAGGTAATTATCAAATAAACATAACTAAGTAAATGATTAATAAAGAATAACTAAGAAAGAGTAACACCACACCTGTGCTAGTATTATTATTCTAATAGAATATTGAAATTATGAATTCACAAGATGCTAAAGTTAACTGAATAAATAAATAAGTTAAATAAATAAGTAAAATAATTCTCACTATGGGATAAAAGCAAGCAGTACCGGTCATAGTAGAAGACTGTAAAAGTAATGAACCAGCACAATCATTGCATTTTTCATGGGGTGGGTCCACAGACTATTGTTTCTATCACAGATTTTTCAAAAATCTAAGCCAGTTTATGTACACACTAGGTCTGTAATGCATGTAGTTGTCTTCTCAGAAATGAGACATAAGAAGGGCAGGATGGACCTAAAATCAGAATCAAGGATGGCATGAAACTAGCTTTTGTTTCTTAAAAGGGAAAGGGGATGTCAAGCATGAACAGATAAGGAACTGGTGTGCATGTAAGGTGGTCTCTACATTGCAAAAAAGATCTAACCAAAATCACTGTTCTCTGCAAGGTAGTGGCCTTCCCGGGACTCAACAGTTCTTTATCAGACACAGAGAGAAAGCAGGCAGATCTGAAGACACTGTTACTGCTAAGTAGGAGTGAATGAAATCTTGAAGGACAGGATTATTGTGCATATCTGGCATGCAGTGCTTCCTTGTCTCTGTGGTCTTGAGGGGGGCACTTGGGCCTCGTGTGTGATTTCCACTGTGAGCCCTCCAACACTATCTATTTGATCTTCAGGTGGTAGAGATCTCAAACTGACTCAGGTGTCCTCTCCATCACTCCCTTTCCTAAGCCCTCCTGTGAGCTGAGCTGCATCTGCATTTTATGCATTCACGGGAGAGAGGGCACAACAAAACCTTTATCAGAATACAGGCGATATATTTGATGAGGAACCACATTCTACCCTTTCATCTTCCCAGGGCCTTGAAATAGTGGCTATTGCTCTGCTAAAAGCAAAATCCAATTCACAAATCCATATCCTGTATGAACAAATATGACAACTCTGGAAAAAGTTGCTTCAAATGTTCAAATATATGTATTTTGATAGAGGAAGATTATTTTACATGTGGTGGACATGGCCTGATTTGGAACAGTATCTAAAATAGTTTAGTGTCTTCTTTAGCTTATTATAACTTTTTTTAAAATCAGGTGCTGAACAACCAGAAAGAAGACAAGTAAGGAAACAGAGAACTTGAACAATGTAGTAATTAGACCTAACAGATATATACAGAATATTCTACCCAATAATGTCTCAGAATATACAGTTTTTTCTCAAGTACATGTGAAGCATTCTTCAGGATAAACCCTATGTTAGGCCACAAACCATGTTGAAATTATACAAAGTATCTTTTTGCTACAACGAAATAAAAGTAGAAATCAATAGTAAAGGAAAACTAGAGAATTCAAATATGTGAAAATTAGACAATACACTCTTCATGAGTCAATGGGTCAAAGAAGAAACCACAAGGGAAATTAGAAAACATCTTGGAACAAATAAAAACAAAAACACAACACACCAATATTTATGACTACACAGTGCAAAGAGGAAAATTTATAGCTGTAAATACTTATATTATAAAATAAGAAAGATCTCAAATAAAAAATCTAACATTATACCGTAAGAATCTAGAAAAATAAGAACAAACTAAACCCAGAGCTAGCAAAAGGAAATAATTAGAGCAGAGATGAATAAAATAGAAAAACAATATAGAAAAGTCAGTGAAATCAGAAAAAAAATTTTTTTTTTCAAAATTGACAAACCTTTAGCTATACTGACTAAGAAGGAAAGAAAGAAAGGAAGAAAGAAAACTTAAATGATTAAAGATGGGACTGTAAATATACAAGAACATAGCATGTGCCTGTTAGGCATCAGGAGTTCAGCAAATGTTGGTTTCCTTCTTCTCTTTGTCTCCATATGTGATCAGTCTTCCTTTGAAAGGGAACGGTGATTATTATACAATTGTCATAGATCAGTGTTGGGAGAGGATGGGAAGAGCGGCTTTGGTGGTTTGCATAGGGTCTCCTGTGAAGAGTTAAACTGTAACATCCCAGGGAACAAGGAATGATTGTCTTTGTTTTTTATCATAGGTCCAACATGCTGCTTAATAAGTGTGTAGATAATAATGACTGGATTTTGTCAACATGGCAAAATAAACATGAGAATGGCATTCACCTAGCTTTGATGACAATCTTCAGGGGGAAAAAATAGGTCATCCTGACCTTTGGGAATAGAATATGGCTTTCAGTCCTGGTAAAGCTAATACCTTATGCTTGCAGAAATCTGGAGAATAATGAAAACTAGGAAAGAGGGAATGCAAGGATCATGACCTTACTATTCATTCTTTCCTTCTTCTTGCAATGTTCTCATTTTTCTACATTGTGGGGGGACAATTTGCAGGAGCAATTGCTTTTCAGCTCTTCTGACCAACTTGCTCCTAAAACTGCTCCTCCTCCCTACAGCCCAGAGAATTCTGGGGGGACACATTTTGGGCAGTAACATCCCTTCCTCTCACCGTTACTCTCAAACTCAAGAGAAGTAGGATGGAAGAAATGAAAGAAGTCAATGAAGGTTCCCAAATTGCTGATACTAGCTATTATTTTCCTTCCCTCTTACTTTCAAGAGAAATGCATGCTCTGGTTCATACAAAAAGGGGGAAGGCACACTTAAGGATTAATACATTCATAAAATAAAGGAAAATCTCTAGGCTCCTTCCTGAATTCCAGCGGTAGCCCAAACAAAACAAAACAAAATCAGGAGAATTGTGAGCTAAAGACAGAGCAACAGCTGGTCTGGATACATAGCTGAACACTGTGTAAATAAATAATTAGAGACCAAATTAGTATTATTAGTGCATGATGGCTTTCCTTGCCAAACTGCTGCAATCAGTTGCTTTGAATTCACCCCGTCATCCTTGCAAGTTTCAGCTCCATGGCCTGATGGGTCCCAGGAGCCGTGTCACTGCAGGTGTGGAGAGCAAAAGCTCTCTTTGCTTGTGAACTGACCACACTTCTGGGACACTTTTCAAGTCCTTAAGCTGTAAATTTGCCAGAACATTACCAGAAAAGATACTTTGCCAGTCATTGTCTTTGCCAAAGATGGAGCCCTCTGGTCCCACGGTCTCAAGGATTAACCTTTGTGTGTCACATGGAAGGTGGGACATGCTTTACAAAAGGCAGGACAAAGGATATTGAGAGGAAGTTGCTTTAATCTTTTTATACGCTTATCTGTAGGTCTTTTTAGTGAGGTATCTGATAAGCTCTTTTTGCCTATTTTTTAAAAATCAGGTTGTTTGTTTTGCTATTATTGAGTTTTGCATACTTTATGTATTTTGGATAACAGTTCTTTATCACATGTGTCTTTACAAATAATTTTAGTCTTTTGCTTGTCTTCTCATTCTCTTGACATCTTTTTCACAGAGCAGACATTTTAAATTTTAATACAGTCCAGCTTATCAATTATTTCTTTCATAGGTCATGCCTTTGGTATGGCAGACAGTTTTGAGAGAAAGAGGAATTCAATTACGTTCATGTCAGATTTGCGTCCCTTTTGGACATCTATTTGGATATAGCGTACTGAGTTCAGGAGAAAGGTTTGGGCTAGTTCACTGGGTTCCTTCCTTGCCTTCCTCCCCAGAACTCATGCACTTGGACTGAAGCTCAGTTCCTCCTGAAGGCTCTGCAATCCATGCCACTGTCTCTTTTGGAGGCTCCCTCAGACGGTCATTGCGGCGTTCTTTTCAAAAATAGCAGGACGGCCTTCAGAGACAGGAAAAAGCTTCTGTTCCATGGCTTTCTGGGACCAACTTTTAGTCTCTGCCACTCAGGAAGCAAACACTTTCTACACGCACTGTTCTCAGGGGAGAGGCTTTTACACTGAGTGATTCTTGGCTTTGGATTCCCAAGTAGAGTCTGGGAAATCTTATTTTCAGCTGCAAGAAGTGCGTGAGAGAGAAATTGTTTAATTTGCATTCTCAAGAGGCTTTGGCTCAGATACTCCTGTTGGGATGACCATAGATTTTAAACCACAAAAAAAAGGAAGTTGCAGCATATGAGAAGGCAGCATAACTACTCTAGAAATCTGTAAGGTTTCAGTGCTGTGCTTTCTGCTTAAAATGTTGAGGACAGACCACATCTCAGGCTAACCACAGCGGACTTCACATGGCCACGTGGCATCTAGGCCCTGGTTTGTGTGGGGAGTTCTTCAACCTCTGGATGGGGGTTTGCCTGAGCCACAGAAGATGTCAGTAGAGAGACTTACTCAGGCTCCTGGTTTGGATCAATTCATAGCAAATGCTTAGAAATGAAGTGGAAGGAGATTCTGTTATTAACAATCTGAACAGGTGCCTCTTCCCTGATACCTGGAAAATAGTAAGTATCAACCCTAGAAACTTAGATCATCTCCTGGGAGATTCCTGAATTTGACTTGATATGTATCTCAAATAGGCCAAGTTGTAAAATGGGAAGAGCTGACTTGCAATGGAGTAGGATTAAAATTATTTTTTGTTTCCTTTTCCCCTTACCTTCATGTAAATCAAAGCTCTTGAGCAAGTTAAGATGTGGAGAATGAAGTTCCATTCTGTATGATTGATGTGGAGTGCATGATTCTGCAGCTTCTGTACAAGTCCCTACGACAATTCTGAACATGAAACTCTCTTTGGTTCCTGAAAGTCCATGCTGTCCAATTACAGCATCTTTTCCATAACTTTGCTGCCAGGGCATCCTGTTCCATATCAGCCCACCTCATTCTCTGACAGCCTTTCTAACCATTTCAATATCTATATTGGCCTTCTGTTATAGCCGTTAGCCTCATGATTGCTTGACCTCGTAATGAAAATCCCCATCTCCTAATTGCAATCACAAAATAATAACTTTGTTTTTGCGTTATACTGCTCTGTTTTCAAATGCTTGAACTTGGCATGCTCCTCTCATTCTCTTTCCCTTTCTCTGATCCTAATTCAGCCTTTAACTACCAACTAACAGTTATCACTATTCTGCTCTCACTTATATCCCTATCTTATTCAGGTACCATGGTCAGATATTTTAACTTATCTTTATTAATATTCAAGACCTTCTTAGCACCTTGCTGTGCCCAATTTGCTATCATTTCATATCATTTGTTCTCTTTTCTCCTGGGCTGCAGATCATTAGCAAAGAAAATGCTGGAATTTTGCCAACCTGATCTGCTACACGTCATGTAAACTTCAAATGGGCACTCATTTCTGCTCCTCAATTTCATCACTCCTGTCTTTTTGTTTCCTTAGAAGACCAGGATTGTCCTCTAAACAGGTGTATATCCTAAAATAATTTTGAAAATCTATCTATGTTCACACACATTTTTAAATGAACATGCAAAAGCTTTTAGCAAATTTCAATAGTTAAAATATGTACTTTCTGGAATATTGTAATATTGACACTTAAAAATAAAAGTGTTGCATCAATCCTAAAAATAACCCCCTGGCAATAGAAATACCTGGCATTATCTATTTAAAATGAGCAATCCACTTAAAAACACACACCAACAAAGACTTTTTTTAAACATAGATTTCACATTATTCCTTTTATCTCTTGAATTCATATTCCATTCTGCTTCCTCCAAATTTTATTCTAATGTACTTTTATGATTAATGTTGTTTCTTCATCACTCTATCAGACTTCATACAACTAAAGGCTTATGTACTTTATTCATGTTTAATTACTATGACCACAGGACTCTATGCATTAACACAGAGTTTTTTTTTCTGGAATAGATTATCATAAAAATACTTATGAGTATAGATTTGATTAAAACATCGGAAATACATGGCAGAATTTGAGAAATATTATTAAGCAAATATCTTAATCTCCGAATTAGGCATCTCTTAATTAGCCTGCTAGAAATGGGTAGCTGGTTACTTAATAAAAGGAACTGGTAAACTTTTTCTTTGTTTCCTACGCCTGAATTTTTAGACTTGGGTAATGTGTGGAATGAATGAGAGATCTGCCTACTTTTGAGGAAGTGCAGGAAGGGAGGCTGTGAGGGGGAGTGAACAGAGAACTGCAGGATGAGCCAACCCATAGGGGCTTCCTCCAGGAAGCCATGAGCAAGCAGAGGATCTGGAAATCGATTTCCTTCAAGCACCCCGTGCCCTGTGCTCTCAGGGTTCCTGGCATCCCAATTTGAAAACCAATGTTCTGAACTCTCTCCTCTCCTCAAGCCCCGGTTCCCAGGCAGTGAGGACAGTGGTTGAATGAGATCTTCATTTTCTATCCCTGCTGCTGCAAACGATCTAACTTTCCCCTTTTCTGCTCTCCTTTTCCCCCCTTTTGGAAGATGTATCATTGCATGTAAGGTTAATTTATTCCTTCTCACAAATGCTGTTTTTGCATGTTTTTAATTGCATCCTCTCTCCTACTATCATCGTCAATTTCTTTGTTTCTAGTTTCTTTCCCTTCTTCCAATAATGTGCCAGTCTTTCCTATTTGAGTATTTATAAAAATTTAGCTAAAAATTTTCTTGATCTTGTTGCCTCCTCAGTACTAAGCTATTTTCATTCTATCTGTGGCTACATTTCTAGACGTGTGTATTTAACTCTAATATGTCTGATTATCTCAATATTTTACCTGCAATGATCAACACACTCTATCCTAGATTTCCCCCACTTTATCCACACCAAGAAAGACTTAAATACATTGATTTACATTTTTTAGATATTCTACCTCTCGGACATCAACTAATCCATCTTACTTTCCTGTCTCTCCACGGGGTAGGCCCCAAGTATACCCAGGTAGCTTCTCTTGCCAAACCCTTCTCTTATCAAACCCTGCTCAATGTCGGGGTTCTCCTCTGACTCAGGATTTCTAAGCTTCCCTGAAAGGCTGCCTTTTCTTCTGAAATTCATTTATTGAATTTTTAAAGATTTCCCTTGAGACTTCACCTTTGACATATTTTGAAGTGCACTGTTTACTTTCTAGATGTTTCCACTTGGCATTCACTGACAATGCAAGAGTAAGGGGATCAGCTTGGCTTTTAAATCCCCAGTTTGGCTCAATTTGTTTTAGAGCCTCACGTCCCTTTAATACTTGCAACAGAAGCCCTAGTTCCAGCATAACTTAATGTTCCGAACCGCTTCTGAATATTACTTTGGGCTTTTCTCACTCTAAAATTTTGCTTATACTTAGGATTCTTTTAAAACCAGGTTTTCTTTTAGTTTTCCAAATAATGGTTGCAAAGTCATCTTAAGGCTAGTCTATTTCTTAGTTTAGAAAAACACTGTAGTTGAAATTATGGAAATGTGATAAGAAGTGATAATTCTGAGGAAACAGAAATAGCCTAAAGAGTGATCATATTAATGTCTAGAGATTGAGTTCCTAACCACATACCCAATTTGTTCCCACGCAATACAGAATACAAGACTTAAGAATGTCTGACGAATGTCTGTTGTTGTTTGAATGAATGACTCTATTGTCAGTTCTCACTCAAATTAATTTGCCCTGAGAATTTGAATAAATTCTTCAAGTTTTCTGAGTTTCTTTTGAACAGGGCTAATAATGATTAATTTGCAAAATGCCTGGGGTAAAACTATCTCATAGCTGCAAAGGCTTTTAAATGCATACATATGTATATAATTAATAATAGCATAGCATGAGGTTTCATAGAATAATATTACAGTATTTAATCTCAGAGAACAAGTACATATAATTGAGGCTTGTTAAATAATGGAATATAAAAATAATTTTTGAAAACCTAAAATACATTCAATAAAAATTATTAGGTAGCAAACTTAATGCAAACAATCACATTTTATTGTAACCATTTGAATTTATATTATACTTCTTAGTTCAAAGAATTTAATTAAATAATTTTTAACAAAATCAACATATAATCATCCAGTAAAACCTACTGGTGAGTAAATGAGTCATGGAATCATACTTCTCTATGTAGGTATGAACATGACTTGATAATTTCTTACATGAGATTGCACCAGTTAAAATGCTGTTTCTTGCTTTGAGTGCATTTTGACCTTTAGAGAGATCATTCTAGAATTCTTCCCTTCATTTGTACTGTTGTACTGCTGAGCAATGGCAGTTGAGAACACTGTTACTGATTTCCCTCTTATGTCACAATGGGTTGGTCTGGAGTGAGCACCATTGGCCAATGGGCCTCACATGGGAGTTTTTTCTTTTTCTCTTTTTCTTTCCTTCTTTCTTTCTTTCTTTCTTTCTTTCTTTCTTTCTTTCTTTCTTTCTTTCTTTCTTCCTTCCTTTCTTTCTCTCTCTCTCTCTCTCTCTCTCTCTCTCTCTCTCTCTCTCTCTCTCTCTCTCTTTCTTTCTTTTTTTAAACTCCTTCTTTCCTTGGGAGACTCATGAAAATGCAGACTCCTTAGCCATAGAATTGTAAAATACCAAAGTCATCCCGAAATCAGCTTTCTTTTTTTTTTTTTTTTTTTAAAGCATTCTAAGTAAAATCAGACCTTGTTAAAACTTATAAATCACTGGTCTGAAACAAGACAATCCATATTCTCAGGTATGGCATTTCTCTGTACATGGCAGAATTTGGCTCACCTACCCACATCCCTGGGGCATTAGATATAGTGTGGTCTATTTAATATTGCTCTCTATGGCTTGGCCGGTGTGGCTCAGTGGTTGAGCATAGACCCATGAACTAGGAGGTCACAGTTCAATTCTTGGTCAGGGTACATGCCCAGGTTGCAGACTCGGTCCCCCAGTGTGGGGCGTGCAGGAGGTAGTCAGTCAATGATTCTTTCTCATCCTTGATGTATGTTTCTCTCTCTCTCTCTCTCTCCCTTAATCTCTGAAATCAATAAAAATATTTAAAAATATTGCTCTCTGTATTTGCCTGTCATTTTACATCACTTCCGCATCAGCTGGTGGGAACAGAGGTTACTACTTTACTCTTTATTCTATCACTAGCTGCTATCCTTATCTACTGCATTGGTATCTGTGTATTGTTGAGTATCACTGATGACGTACTATACTCTTCTTTTCATGTGTTTATAGGTTCTTAGGTTATTGCTTTTAGTTGCATACATTATGTCTATTTTGTCTCCCTGACCAGATCTTAAGCTCCCTGTAGACAAAGAGGATGGCTTATTTCTTTAATAATCTGCACCAGTGCCTTGCTCAGAACTCTGAGACCAATAATTTTCATCAAGTGCATTTTAACAGGCTGCTTTTCTGCATGCACATATTCAATTTTAGAAGAACGAGTATGCCCTGGAAGCTCTATGACACTGTGCCTGTATATCCATGTACAGGTCACCTGATGGCATACTGCATACAGCAGTAGGCGCTGGGTTCATTTGGAAGCTCACGAGAGGGAAGGTGCCAGTTTGGTATAGTCTCATGAACAGCCAGGAGGGATTTGTGATTAATTAGAAATGTTAGTGATCATCAGTGCCTGAGAGTCAGGGAAGATAGGCATTCAGCATCTGCTCTAATTATAACTGAAGTGCCCCCCAGATTGCTTATATTCTAGTCACCTCTAAGTAGAGATATTCTAGGAACATCTTAGAATAATAGATGACATTTTACTTAAGCCAATTAGCATTTTCCAAAAACCCAAGAATGCTTTAGTTTCTTCTTCTAAAAAGAACTTTAATATTATTTTTTAAAATATTAAGATGATTGTGTGTGTGTGTGTGTGTGTGTGTGTGTGTGGTGTGTACATAGGTTGTGAACACTTAGCAAGGCTATCTGATGTTTAGCTGTAATGAGGAGAGAGCATATTTCATTAATGTGTGCTGATCCGTGGGTGGCATTTATTCACAACAATGAAAATGGAGATACAGCCCAAAGTCAGGTTTCATATCCTTGTGGTAGCTGCTCATCAATGATCAGAAAATTAGTGTGTGTGTTTTGTGTTGAAAAGTCAGTTTTTAATTTAATATTTAAGTGAAGCTTTACTGGAGGAAATTATTAGAAGCAGCCTCATGAAATGTTTCACTGCCCTTGTGCGTAGAAAATGCCATTTGTGATGTGGATCTGAAGCTTCCTTTAGAACTTAGGCAAGGAGGTACTTGGGTTTCTCAGAGAAACATGCACACATATTTCTTTATGAAAATAGGAACTGTGTAATTGACAGTGTCTGCCTTTTTTGGTTGGTTGCTAAAAAACTTAGAGCTAAATTTAAAACTGAGCTATGCCAAATTATATAGATTGAACAGCTGAATAGCTATGTTCTTTTACCATCTAGTCTTGACACTCTACTCTTAGTTTTTATTTCAAATGCCCCTACCTGGAAAAATATGGAATTATTACATTAATACAATAAATGAAATAAGGTGGTTACATTGTGATTTATAAGAGGGGAGATATTGGACAATTTTCATCTGCAAAAATAAGCACAATAATACTTTCCTATCTACTTCACAGGATGGCTGTGAGGATTAATTTAGGTCAAGTCAATTATAGGGAACAATACCAATGGTATTTTAAAAAATATATATTTTATTGATTTTTTTACAGAAAGAAAGGGAGAGGGATAGAGAGTTAGAAACATCGATGAGAGAGAAACATCAATCAGCTGCCTTCTGCACACCTCCTACTGGGAGGTGCCCGCAACCAAGGTACATGCCCTTGACCGGAATCAAACCTGGGACCTTTCAGTCCGCAGGACGATGCGCTATCCACTGAGCAAAACGGGTTATGGCCCAATGGTATTTTTTTAAGAGAAGGTCCAGCTTTAAAGTCTAAGCTACATTTACTGTGAGGATTCAGACACATCACTAAGGTTAATGAGGCAGGAAAAGCCAGACTGTTCAGAATAAGAAGAATCCTAGAAACGAACTTATCCTAGGTAAAGATAGGGTTAAGGTGAGCTCCATAGTTGTTTAGGATCAATGGATCAATATCAGTGGGTAGAATGATTTTATTTATAGTATGCTAGTTTTTTCATGCTATATTTATGCCAGGTTCCTGGGGAGAGAAAGTATAACACTTAGAAGAGTGGTTTCACTGACATTTCTGTAAGATACTGAGAATGTAAGGTGACTTTTATAACCAAAGAACAGTAAAAGCATAAATCTACCCTTGCTGCCTTCATTTCCTCATCTTCTATTTTTGATTCAACTACTTCAGTCTTCTTAGCTGATAGGTCAAAGCGACCTCAGCTTCCCTGCAGAAATGACTTTGATAAAGTTCAGCAATGAATGCTTAAGAGCAAAGCCCAATGTCTCTCCAACTGGTCTCTCTGGAATATGGCAGTGTCATCACTTCCTGTTGGAAATGCTCTTTTCTTGACTTCTGGAACACTATCCTCTCACCTCCTAACCATTTCTCCTCCCCTCTTGCTGGTCTCTCTGCTGCAGCCCATACTCCAGGATTGGAGAGAAAGGCAGTCAACTCTTCCACCTGTCTTCTTTCCACTAAACACACTTTAGGATTCTGTGTATCCCATGTGAGAAGTTCTATGTACTAATGATACTCAGAATGACAATGAAGGTTAATTATGCACTTTTAAAAATAGACCATGTTCACATCTAACAGACCACATTTGCATTTTGAGATGACTTCTTGAATAGGAAAAAAAAAGGAACCAGCATGAGAAGGATTGCACTTAAACCTAAACAGAGCCCTCAGCATTTCCAGACACATATGTAAGTGTCATTTTTGTAGAGGAAAAACATTGAGAGCCACCCATCCAATCTACCACCAAAAATGTGATGACTCTAAATCTGTATTACCATTCCAGAAGTTTGTCCTGATTTCCAGACTAACACTTCCCATCGAATTACAATACCTGAGTGTTCCTCAGGAACTCAAACTTATTGTCATTTTCCCTTGAGTACATTCTCCTCCTCGATTCATCAACCTACCTGAGTTTATCCAAGATGCAACCTTCCCCTGTACAAAGCTGTTTGTATTTCAGTGCCATTCTTTACAAATCTGTCCTTTCCTCCCAATCATTTTCATACTTTAGTAAGCATCTGAATCCCCTGCAGGGCTTGTTACCATGTAGATGGTTGGGCCCTGTCCTCAGAGTTTCTGATTCAGTGTGTCTGGCATAGAGCCAAGAATTTGCCTTTTTAACAGGTTCCCAAGTGATCTGCTGCTGCTGCTGCTGATTGGGATGGCGGTGGGGAAGGGGTGGGGGGGAGCGGGCAGGAGGGGGAAAATTACACTTTGGAAATCACTGCATTAAGTCTATTATTATTATCTTATTCTTTTCTCTAATCTTTTCTCACTCATCTTAGGTAATGGTCCCCAATGCATCTCCTATACCAGTGCTGTCCAATGGAACTTCCTGTGATGACTGAAATGTTCATTCTGTGCTGTCCAATGGAGTAGCCATTAGTTACGTGTGGCAATTGAGCATTTGAAATTTGGCTACTGCAACTGAGATACTGAGCTTTTAATTATTAAATTATTATTTAATTTCCAATGTAAGCAGTGGCCACTGTATTGGATAGTGCAACTCCATACTGTTCCAAGACAAGAATCAATTCATATTCCTTTGTTTAAAATGTTCTGATGGTTCCACATTGTTCACAGACTAAAGGTGGGTTGTAGTGTAATCAACGCCCAGCTTTCAAATCAGGTAAACCTGATTCAAATATTGGCTCCCCTACTTAATAGATGTGTTGCTTTAGGCAAGTGAGTTAATCTTTAATTTTCAACAATTTCCTTGTCTGTTAATGATCAATAAGTAGAACCCATTATTTTATTGAGAAACTGATAATCATTAATAAGCATGATAGGAACAATAATTATTATTATTGCAAACTCCTTGTAAGGCATCCAGATCCCTTCACAATGTGGAGCTTTCTTGCTTTCCAATTTTAATTTTGTCTTGTGCCTTAACTTGCAGACTTTCTAAATTATTCACATTTTCCTCAAATATTGTCACCTAATTCATACTCCTGTGCTTTTTTTCTTGGGTTTGTTTCTTGCTGGTCTACCCTGGTGAACACAACTTTTCTTTTTATATTAAATCCAAGGGGTTACCTTATCTATGAAATCCTTCTGCTTTCCCCTGTCACATTAGTCAGAACTGATTACTCCCTCCTTTTTTGTCAGAACAATGCACGATTTCTATCACAAGCATCTATCAGCTTTTATTACATTTTTATGCCCCCATGCATCTCCCCCTCCTAGGCTATGTTTCTGGAAAGCAAGGCCATTTTTTTCATTTTTGTATTTCCAGGACCTCGCTCATCACCCATTACAGGCACAGAATACATGTTTGTTCAGGGAATGAGGGGCCAGGTCCTATGAGAAGGTAGGTTTCGATAGTTCCTTGAGCTATGGAAGACTGTTCAAATCTTTGGTTCAGGATTTGTTCCTGAGCAGTTGTGTGACCTCAGTAAGCTGATTCACTTCTCTGGCTTTTTCCAGTGGGGCACTGAGGTAGAGGCTCTCAGAGCCTGTCCTGATTTAACACCCTCAGCCCTCAGTGTCTTTTACACAGACCTTTTATTTTAAAGTGCTGCTACATTCACTCATATGTCACATGCTTTTGGCACCAAGAAAAAGAAACATTGAGCTTTTTGAATGAGGATAAAGATTTACAATTATTATGAATTTTTTTTTCTTATTTTAGCTAAAGCATATATTTTAAACATTTAAACACTGAAAACAAGAATTCAAAATCAAACATAAAGGGCAAGGAAACAACAAAATATAGAATGCATTTAGGAAACAGCAAGTATGCTGGGTGGCTCAGACCCTGGGCATCAGTGGGAGAAGACAAAGAAAGGCTTGGAAAGCAAGGATGGGCATATTGCAAAGGGACTGCATCATCAACAGACATAGAGAACTACAACAACATCAACACAGCTGCAGTGTTTCGGGTTAATCATTTCAGGGAAGATATAAAGATGACAAAGAACTTCCAACACTGAGTCCTGGAATGACATGCTAGGAGCCTGATCTAATATGCTGGTAAAGATTGAAAAAAAGCTAAGAAAACCAATATTGCAGTGAACAAATATTCTGACTGTGGAGACTGATTAAATATGGGGAGAGATAAAGATGATGAAAAGCGATCCCTTATTTCAAGGTCTGCATACCGAGAAAGAGAGAGACACAAATCCCAGGAATAAGGAAAACAAGAAGACTGAGAGGGATGGCAAGAGTTTGGTTTTGGATACCAATTGTTTTATAAGAATGCAGAGTAGAAATCTGAAAATTAAGAGAGACAACCTGAAGTTGAGACTTAGGGCTGAGTGTTTGAAAAGGTCAACCAAAAAACTTAAGCAAAAAAAAAACCTTGAGTTGAACATCAAGAAGAGTCAGAACAGAGTAGGACTTAAGGGATCAGCTAGTTTAATTTTCTCACTTATGAGCTAGACGTTCCACAGATGAGCAGCTTTTGGTTTAATTAGATCAAATTCCTGTTCCATGGATTTGCCTGGATTTATTTTGATGGCAAAGATCCTTTCAACCAGTGACTTATAAAAGAGAAATGTTTAGGTGTTCAAGGCTAAGCTTTATTTTACACAAAATGGCTTTCAACTCATTGATTGTTCATTAGACACACTGCATCTCAATCTCTGGCTACAAGTCCAGATGTATGAGCATACAATGGCAGATGGAAAGTCTCTTCAACAAATATGCCCCCCCCCCCCCCCCCCCGCCGCCCCGAGTGGTGATTATTTTATATGAATAAAAACAAGTTCAATAAATCATCTGGTCATGCCAGACATATTAATAGACACATACAAAGCATAGAAAGGAAACCAATTTCTTCTAAAAATACACCGAAAATAGAAGGTGCAAAATTGTACAAGCTTGGTTCTTCCTACTTTACTGTTCTTTTTAGCCTAAGTGACAAGCAGCTTGCCTGCTGGGGAGCTTGTAACCACAGCTGACTCAATCAGGAGTGAGGGTGGCTGCCTGGTGTTGTCTAATATTCTACACCAAGAGTATTTGACAGACAGGTACCATTTACTGTGAGAGGTTAATGTTACCCCCTTTCCAAATGAGTCGTTTAATAAACCAAGCATCAAAACGGAGTTAAGAATGCTAGAAAAAAAACACACAAAAAAACACAAACAAACAAACAAACAAACAAAAACACAGATGGAAATGAAAGGTGTATATTGGCTGCCTCTTACAACCCCACAGGTTAGAAAAGGTCTCAAGAAAGAAAAAAATACCTTGCCTGAATTCTATTGCAAGCTGCAAAAAACTGCTGGTGACATGCAGTTTCTTTTCTGTGAAGGGAGGCCTGCCAGCTTGTCTTTTAGATAGTAGAGGATGGATGCTATTTCAAGGCACTCGACAAACTCAATGAAAGAATAATGATAATGTACCAAGACTGACATAGCAGTGAAAAAGTGTAAAAAGGCTTAACCAGGAAAGTCTTTGCCTCCACCCCCTGCTGTTAACCTGGTTCCTTCTTTTTTTCCTTGGCCAATCTTCTTAGAATACCAGTCTGCATTTGCTAATTTCACTTCCTCCCCGCTCCATCCATGACAAGAGCACTGGGGGTAAGAGAACACCATTTATCTTCCATTGATTTCAAACTTGGAATGATGCACAGATTTGGCTCCCACTGCACATCTGATTTAGGTCATATCTTCTTTCAACTCTGGCCACATAAAATAGCTTCTAATATTCTCCTGTATTCTTTGGTTTTTTAACTATGAACACTTCCTTAGATGTCATTTTTATTGTCTCATAACTGGCAGAACATACAGATCCTGTTCAGAAAAATGGTCCACATAGGAATCTATCTGTGCATGTTTATTGTCATGGGGTTTATTCTCTATTTCAACTTTGCTTTATTTTCCCCCAATCAAATAGGCTATACCTATTAAAAAATTGGGTGAGATATAAGACTAAGTCTCTTCTCTGAAGTTAATGTAAATTAGATTTATTCCTATCCAACTTTTCATAAAAGAGGGTATTTTTGAAAATAAGCGTAGAAATGGGTAGTACAATATACTTTTCTGTTAGGGCATATTTGTTGAAGAGACTTTCCATCTGCCATTGTATGCTTTTGGCTCCATTGTCAAAACGTAGTTGCCCATATATGTGTGAGTTTATTTCTGTTCCATTGATCTGTGTGTCTGTTTTTCTGCCAATACCTTTCTGTTTTGCTTACTGTAGCTTTGGATGTGTTCCCATACTACCTATTAAAGTTTAATATACATACAGCCCAATGGCTCAGTAATTGGGCTGTAGGTATATTAACTATATGCATATATATCCACTAGAGAAATCCTTACACATGTATCAGAAGATAAATATAAGGATATTATATCAGCATTATCTGTAATTATGGCAAAGGAACCTAAATATACTTTGATAAAGTGGGAAAATAACAATTGTGATATAACCATATCATGGAATCCTATTCTGCCATGAAAGTGAATAAACAACAGCTCTATTAATATGAAAAAAAAAATTAAGTATAGTATTTAGTGGAGTAGAAGCAAAAAACAAAAGGTGCTGTACTCTGATTCTTTTATATCCATTTAATTTTATATAAAGTAACTATATGGATACTGTATTTAATCTGCTGCTTTAGCCAGCCATTGAGAGTTTAACTTTAATTTTTTAATGTTTCACTTCTATACATTCTATTGGTCCTGCTCCACCTGATCGCCTCTTGCTTCTGCAGATAGCTTGCATTTCTTCGAAAAGACTAAAACTGCCCATTTTGACTCTGACAATTCCAATGGCTGCTCCCTTTGCAGGTCTATTTCTGAGGACTTCTGCCTCTCATTCATGGTGGCTGATTTCCTAGTATGTTTAGAGAATTTTGGCTGGGAGGCAGCTTATGCTCCTTGGGAGTGTATATGTGGACATTATTGGAGGCATGGATGTAAAGTGTATTTGTGTTTCTTTCTGACACGTGCTTAGAGGGGGGAAAAATCAATCTATCCCACTTCCATTTAAATTTTTGGCTTGAGGCTTTGTATATCCCACGGGTAATGTGAATTTAAGACACGTTTATATCAGAGGGAGCAGGTGCTTGGAAGTTCTCATTGGAGACATTTTAATCTTGTTTGCTTCTCTGCTCAGCGTCTTGGCTGAGCCATGCAAGTTCCCTATGCAAGACCATTTCCTCCATTCCCACCTCCTCTCTGCTCTGATTTCTCCACCCTTGGCAGTTCTGGATTTACAGGGGGCTCTCTGATCAGCCCTCTCCACTACTTGGGCTTGTTAAAAGTCAGGTTCTCTGCAACTGGAAATGAGCAGATGTCCTCGGACTAAAACCTGGCTTCATACTCACTGTTCTGGATTATGCTTCCCTGCTGTGTGTACCTTTCTTGTCCTTTTGTTCCTGCCAAACTCAGAGACGCCTCAATAGCCTAAAATATAGTTTTTCCAATATTTTATGAGTTTTGACCAGCGGGTTTTCTTTATGCATATAATAGGACATAGTAGCTGGCATAGAAGACCACTGATCTTTAAATTCAATTCGGACAGGCTCATTTCTTTACCTTCTTTGATAAGCTTCTCTTTTTTTATCCTCCCTTTGTGTTTTGCCTCCTATTTCCATATTTTATTCACCTTTAGGCCAGTAAGAGACCTGTTCCGAGTCACGGTTCCCTGACCATGCACTTTGGTGCATTGTGTTAGTTTATTGCTTGGTGTTCCCCTTTGAACTGAGTTCAATACTAAGTTAACTTTTTAAATCTGATAATATGCCACTAGCATGCCACTCACCGAGTCATTGTGGATCCACCCTCTCCCTCTTCAGCTGCCAACTCTCACATCTTCTCTCATGGTTATACCTAGGGCCTTTTCAGTTCTAATCTATTCATTGTAGCTTCTTTAAAGGAGAACCTATGCTTCTTCACATTCCTGCTTCTTTGCTCTTTGTAACTCACTTAACATTTTCTTTGTAAATTTTTTACTCCTATTGTTGATGCATCTAAATTGCCAATGGGGCTTATCAGTGAACCACATACAAAACAGTGCTTAGTCAAAATTATTATAAACATAGATCTATTATTTGCTAACTTGGCTTGGGTATTTTCTATGTGTTTTAATCATTATATAGCATTATTTCATTTAATCCTTCTCAGGATAGTTAGCTATCCCAAGAAGTAGGTATTATTTAAAATCCTCATTTTGTAAATGAGGAAGTTGAATTCTATACAGATTAACTAACTTGCTTACATCTTATTGTTATTGAATAGTTTAGATGGACTTGACCTAGACAATCTTCCAATAAATAAAACTATGTACAGTGGCTAGCATTGTCTGGGTCACATTTTAGGCACTCAACAAGTGTTTGTTCCTCCTCTTTATATGATTCACATTCTCAGATCCATATGATTTTGGAGGCTGCTTGGATTTCTTTATAATAAGGCTCTAAAATGACTATGTTGGTAGCTAGAAATCTAATTACAATAAAAGAAGCTTTGAACTCAGGTTATAAACCCTTCAGATTAGATCAGCATCCTTAGACTATCAGCTGTTAGACTATTGCAACCCTGATTCAAAAATGACATGAAAACTTCTAAATTTGATTGACTAGATACTTCCCTCCTTAATATAGCAGATTGAATAAGCTGCTTGCTAAAATCATTTCTTGGTTCAGGTTGGCTATCAGAATCCTGCTATCAATACCTCCATGCACATCTTACTTCCTTTACAATTTTTTTTTTTTTTTTTTTAACTGTGAAGAACACATATTCAATCTTCAACCTCTGTGTTGAATTCTGAGAAGAAATAACAAATCCCATAACTTTTGTAACATAGGTTTTTTTTTTTTTTTTTTCCTTGTTAAGGAAACTAGGTATGGAAGATATAGAAATGAGAGTAATGAAGAATTCTGAGCACGGAAGAGTGTGTCTGAGAGACCTTTCGTAGCACACAGGCCGGGGGCTCAGATGATCTAGCAGCTGGACCTTCTGTGGTATTTGGATCAATCAACTCTTGAAACTTGAAATGTGCATAGATATTATCAAGTCCAACACCTTTATTTTGCAGAGAGGGAAACAGAGGCTCAGAGAAGAGAAGTGATTTGCATGGTGACCATCCCTGAACCCTGTGCCTATTGTTATAGAAGCACGGGACTGAGCCATTCTCTCTCTCTCTCTCTCTCTCTCTCTCTCTCTCTCTCTCTCTCTCTCTCTCTCTCTCTCGTTTAGAATAGAGAACACTTCTTTGACTTAGTTGTTTTTATAAATAGCTTCGCAACTGAATGTGACAGCATAACAAACTGTGTATTATTTCGATTTTTGTTGCATGAAGCCCATGCTTTCCATATATATATTTTTAAATTTGTCCTGCAGGATGAAGACCTACAAGAGATAAAAGATTTAGCCCAAAAAGTGGAGACTCAGTTCAGCTTTTTCTGATGGTGTGATTGTGAATGACAACCTGCAAGCTGCATGTGCCAGGTGTCTGCAGTTCAGAAGGCGTAGAAGCCTCCGTGGGGGCAAGAAACATGGGTTTTCTCTGTTGCTGTCTTAATGAGGCCTCCTGCTTAATGCTAGAGTTTAACAATGCTCCCCATTACAGAGAGCTGCAGTATCAGACCCATTGTAATGTATGCAACTTTAAAGGACTGCAGTTTATTACATAATCTGAGTTGCAAAAAAAAGTATTCACCTTATGATTACATAAAGTTGCCTATTTGGCTTTTAGAAAAAAAAATAAATAAATCTTGCCTTACATCATATACAACACTGGTAGGAATCTGAGCAATATTAAGGCCCAGGTCATTTCTGCTCCTATATGCTTGGCAATAAATTCTGAATGTGTGGGGTTGGAGGTCAAAGACCATGGGAGAAGAGTCCTCTTGGAGTTGTACAAAAAAAGAGAACCAAATGTCTTTCCAAACTAATGGAAAAGGATTTCTGAGGTCAAATTGGAGCACACCTCAGGAATTTTCCAGGATAAACTTCAACTTTTGTACAGCACCATTCTAATTTGGTTGTGTTAAATATAGGCTTCTGATCAGCAACGTGTCAAACAGATTTATTTTTAAATCCCTCTTTACTTAAAAAGCACATCTGTGGAGTATTCTTAGCAGAGCTGTAAGACCAGTGACACACTCATTTCTTAACTGCAGCAATCAAGGGTTACTTTTTGGTTGGCCAAATGAATACTGTTATTAAAATAGAAGCCCTGTAAAATAAGGCACCCAGGCATTTGGTGTGAATGAAGAACCTGCTATTTTGTCTTAATAAGGAAAACGTTTCTGATTGAATATATTATATGGTTCATTAAAAACCCTATCCATAAAATGGCTTGCACATTAAAGATTATCATAGAGGTAATAGATTTGCATATGTAAGAAAAACTGTGTACTTGATAACTAGGTAGCATTTGATAAAAAAATATGCTTCAACAAAGAGTGATTTGTAACAGGGCAGCTTGTTTGGGGCAGCTCATGTGCAGATAATTTTGCAGAATGTTATGTGTTTTTTAATACTCAAAATGAACACCTGCAGCTCTTTGAGGATCAGCTGGAAGGTTTCAGGGGCAGCTAACATCTCTAAGTATATATTTTAAGAGGATTAAAAAGTTAAAATGCCTTGTTTGCCCATACAACTCCTAGGGCAAGGGAAACAAAAGAAAAAAATAAACAAATAAGACTACATCAAAATAAAAAGCTTCTGCACAGCAAAAGAAACCATCAACAAAGTGAAAAGATAGCTCATGGTATAGGAGAACATATTTGCCAATGATACAATAGATCTGATAAAGGGTTAATATGGAAAACATACAAGGAACTCATACAACTTAACAAAAGGAAGACAAGCAATCCAATTTAAAAATGGGCAAAGGACCTAAAATGACACTTCTCCAAAGTGGACATACAGAGGACAAGAAACATATGGGGGGGAAAAGCTCAAGGTCATTAATCATCAGAGTGATGGAAATTAAAGCCACAATGAGGTATCACCTCACACCTGTCAAAATGGCTACCATCAACAAATCAACAAATGACAAGTGCTGGTTAGGATATGGAGAAAGCAAACAGAGGCACTCCACCGTTCTTTCTATCATCTAATAGCATTTTGCTTTATCTCATGGTGAAGACTAAACTTCATTGTGAGCAACCCTAATTATTTTTCCATTTAATAAATGTCCAGTTACTTTAACTACATTTGTTTTATTACTTAATCAAACACCTTTACAAATACATTGTAAAATTATATAAGTTTTATTGTGAGATAACTGTAGGTTCACATGCAGCTATAAAAAATAATCCACAGAGAACCCGTATGCCCTTTCCTCAGTTTCCCCTAATGGTAACAGCTTACTGAACTATAGTACAAAATCATGATATTGAAACAATCAAGATGCACAACCATTTCATTTATATGTCTCCCTCTATCTCTATAGTTATACTCTCTTCCCTTTATCTCTACCCCCTCCTTGATTGCAGGCCACCACTAATCGGTCCTACATTTGAATGATCTTGGCCTTTCAAGGATGTTATGCAAATGGAATTATATGTTTGTTTAGCCATTGACCTGTTGAAGGAAATCTGTTTTGTTTTGTTTTCCAGTTTTTGAGTATGAAGAAGAAAGCTATTATAAACACTTATATCTAGCTTTTTATGTGAACATAGGTTTTCCTTTCTCTAGGACGAATGCCCAGGGGAGCAATTATGGGCTATGGAATTTACATAATTAGTTGTGGGTTTTTTTTTTTTTTTTTTAAAGAAATTGCAAAACTATTCTATGGAAAGATTGTACCATTTTAATTCCCACCAGCAATGTATGTGGGATCCAGTTTCTCATTATCTTACCAGCATTTGGTGTAATAGCTATTATTTACTATTCTGATAGGCATATAGTAATATCTAATTGTGGGTTTAATTTATATTTTCCTCATGGCTAATGATGTTGAACTTTTCATGTGTTTATTTGCCATCTATATATCTCTTTGGCAAAATGCTCTTCATATCTATACTCATGACTTAGATTTTTTTTTTTTCTGTTTTTTTTTCTGTTGAGTTTGAGAGATCTTGATGTTTACTAGATACTAACTTTATGGTTTGCAAATATCTTCTTCCAGCTGGTCTTTTTATCCCTTTAACAGGGTCTTCCATGGAGCAAAAGTTTTTAACTTTTATGAAGTCTAATTTATCAATATTTGTATGTATTTGCTTCTGCTGTTAAGTCTAAAAAGTCTTTGTCTAGCTCTAGATCACAAAGATTTTCATGTATATTTTTTTCTAAAGGTTTTATAGTTTTGCACTATACATGTAAGTCTATGACCCATGTCCTGATTTAATTTTTTTAAAAATATACATTTTATTAATTTTTCACAGAGAGGAAGGGAGAGGGATAGAGAGCTAGAAACATTGGTGAGAGAGAATCATCGACCAGCTGCCTCCTGCACACACCCTACTGGGGATGTGCCCACAACAGAGGTACATGCCCTTGACCGGAATCGAACCTGGGACCTTTCAGTCCGCAGGCCGACGCTCTACTCATTGAGCCAAACCGGTTTAGGCCTGATTTAATTTTTGTATAATTTTTTACTTAAGTTAATTTTTTCTCTTTGCTTTCTTTCATCAGCGTTTTGTGATTTTCGGTATCAAAGTCCTATACATGTTTTGTTAGATTTTCATAGAAGGAGGAGGGCTGCTGGGTGGAAGTGAAAGTTCAGCCTCCACATGTGGTCTCTGCTGACATGGAGAGGGGTTAAGATGATAGAACTGATCACTGCCTGGTAGGGAAGGAAGTCCAGATTCCCTACTCATCTTCTCCAATACCACTGCCATAGGATTTGGACAACTTGTTACAATCTGATGAGGAGGGAATCTAGCTTCCCCACTTAGCCTTGCTGCTGTGATTAAGATTAGGATGGGAGTATTAACTGTGATGCTTGGCTGGAGTAAAGTAGTTATTATCTAAAAGCTTTCTGTCTTGCTAGGGTTACCTCAATCTTGGTCATTTAGCTAGAGGTAGCATTTCCAGGTTGCCAGGCTTAAATTCTGGAATATATGGGGCACAAAGAAAACTCAGGAAACTCATTGCTGTGTTGTTCACTGGGTACCAAGGTCTCTACTAAGTCTCACTTATTCTCTATACCTTTCAGAGCCTTCTAATATTTATTTTGTATATCATTTCCAGAGTAATTGTATTTAGTGAGTATATATATATATATATATATATATATATATATATATATATATTTCCCCCCCAGAAGAAGTCCTACAAATATTTTTTAAAATATATTTTATTGATTTCAGAAAGAAAGGTAGAGGGAAAGAAAGATAGAAACATCAATGACGAGAGAGAATCATTGATGGACTCCCTCTTGCAAGCTCCACACTGGGATGGAGCCCACAACCTGGGCATGTGCCCTGACTGGGAATTGAGCTGTGACCTCCTGATTCATAGATGGATTCTCAACTACCGAGCCACTCCGGCTAGGCCCTACAAATGTTTTAAAGGCACAGTAAGTTACACAAGCCTTATCCAGTTTTAATCAACTGAAAAAATTATACAACACTCTGTCTCAATAAAATTCGGTTCACACAAATGATAATCTGCACTTAGAGACTTCCTATAGCAGCCCCATTATGGGAAACTGAGTATTGGTCTTTCAATTAGCTCATCTGCAGAACTGAGATAATGACTCTAAGCTATAAGAGAAGGGACCATGCCTTTTTTTTTTTTTTTTTTTTTTTACCATCATAAACTTGGAACACATACTAAGGGCTTAATAAACATTTATTGGAGGAGTAAACAAATGATATCTCTGGGAGGATATAACCATTAAGTCAGTAGAGACTTTTGGATAAGACATTTGTTCAAGAACATTTGTTTGAGAGAGTCTATTATTTAGTTGAAATAACTAGTCCTTCTAAAATTAAATACAGGCAGTTCCAAAGAGCTTATTGCATAGAGTGTGTATGACCAATAAACCTTTATAGCTTGCTAATTTTATGGAAATGGAGGGAACTGTCCCCCTTGTACTATATATTGGCCTGTAACAAAGCTTTCAACTTACAGTTAAGAATAGATTTTAATTAATGAAATAAAATATGTCAACTTTTTATACTTGCTCATATATATTTTAGAGTTAATACATCTTTTTATTTTTTTTTTAGCCATATATATTTTAGAGTTAATACATCATTTTATTTTATTTTTTTTAGCTATTTTGGTAATAATCCTGTAATATACTTTTATTTTGAGCACATCTCTTCCAGTAATTGGATGTCTATTCTATATACGGTGGAACATTGTTTACAGCTGTTTTAAGGTAAGTGCTGAACATTACATTCAATAATGCTGTTATTATCTAAATATATGTTTCTGTGGAAGCAAAATATAGTATTACAGTAATAATCTAAAAGACTGTCACTAACAATTACCGTATTTTATATGTAGCACTGAGCTAATTTGGTTTTACTACCTGAAAATTCTGGTAAATGACTTGCTGTGAATGGCAACTGTAGACAGTGGTAGGAAATTATTATTTCTCAAATGTTATTACATCATTTATAAATTTACAGAAAGTGATTCAATATTAAAAACTCAATTTATCTGTATGATTGAGTGAACTATTCTTTTGTCTAAGATACTAAGACTTTGGACAAAAAGAAAGTGTATCCAACTGCTCAATTTTTTTAGCACAATTTGAGTTGGTCTCCTGATTGGAGAGTGGTAAAAACATCATCTGATTTTACAATTATATTATCCTATATACCAAACTCTTTCTTAGTTTCTAATCCATGTTTTCAAATTTTCTGGTGTCATTATTTGTTTTCTCATTCATTCATTCACTTATTCATTCAGTAGTTTTGCTTACTTCTGGAGAATCGAAGAAGGATAATAATACATAGCTTTGCCTTTAAGCATGCACAAGTTTTAGTAAGAGAGATATAAATGTAAAGAAGGTAATTAAAATATGATTTATTAAGTTTCCTAGTAACTGTAAGGACAGGCTTTTAGGGGAACATATATTTAGAATGCCAAACAGCCTCTACATGCATGTGTGTGAGGAAGAGAGACACATACAGGGAGGTCAGGGGTGTGTGATGCTACAAATTTAGGAAAGCCTTCTGAGAGAAGTTACCTGAACACAGTCTTGAACACTGAGAAAAAAGTGAAGGCAAAGGCAAAAGGAAGAAAAGGAATTAAATTAGCATTACGAAGCAAAATAAACTCTGCAATTGTTCCTACTTCTATCTAACTTTGAAAAGTTATGTTCTTTTTTTTAACTAAATAATAGACTTCTCTACTGCTGTTTATGAACAAATTCCTTACAATAGTCTCTACCTATTTATGTTTATATCAATCTAGAGATAGCTTCTATCATTTATCTACTTGTTACCTGGGGAACTCAAAGCACTTTGGTGTCGTTGGGAAACCAAGAAGGACATAAAATGTGATGGAAACTCAGTCTGGAGGTGGGGTAGGGGTGGAGGGCTCCAAGCACTGAGAGCCTCTATGCTATATTGAAGGAAAAATGAGTCACTATTAGTTTTAAGTAGCTGGGGCGATTCAATTACATTTAAATTTTAGCTTGACCACTCCGATGTTTCTGTGCAGGGTGCCCTTGCAGAAGCCTTGGACAGCAGAATGGCTACTACAGGATCAGCTGAGAGCTACAAAGCTCAAACTAGGAAGCAGCAGAGTGGATGGTGAAGAGATAATGGCTTGAGAAATATTTAAGACCTGAGATCATCAGGTCTCAGTGTTTCAGTGATTTGAGAAGAGAAGGGGAAATCATCCCAGATTTCTGGTGCTGATGAGTGAGAGGATGGCACTGACACATTTGGACTATGATGGAAGATGCACTGTCAGGTTTGGGCATGCTGAATTGGAGGTGTCTCCAAGACATACAGGTGGAGATGTTAAGGAAATAGTGACTTAGGACTAGAGGTCTCCATCTGATAATCATCAGACACAGATTCTAAGAAAGACTAAATTCTCAAAGGGTGAGAAATCAACCTCTAGCTAAGCATGTGAATTCCAAAATGGACACTGGTGCTACTTTCTGGGACTCTTTGAAATCGTGGATGGCTTAACTTTAGGTAGAATCATAGTTAGTCCTGATCTGAGCTTACTGTATGCCTCCAGGGGCCAGGCAAGACCTACCAACCAGAGGCTGCTTGGTTGTTAGAAAATAAATAGCTAGCGGTTGAGGGCCTGTACGCTGATTTAAGGCAATGGGGCACCTCAGTTGTCTTCATACAGGATACAGGTAGAGGATGCCCACTCTTCCAGCTTTTCATGAGAATTAAGTCTAGATTTTTATGTAAAATATTCCACTTTTTCAATCTGGGAAGTTAATTGAAATTTAAAACCCAATGTAGGGTCAGAGGGAAAACATCAATGTCTGTGGCCTACACTTTGTACTCCCTGCAATAGGCAACTTGGGTTGGAATAACTGAGAACAATCCTGAGGGTCAGGGATCTGTGAAGGCCCATTCACAGGGAGAGCATTCCATCAACAAGTATTTCACTTGTGCCTAACATATGCCAGTTTTGAAGGATTTACTGGTGAATACAAGTCACAAATTCTGAAAAATTAATTACATATTAGGAGATTTCTCCCCCCTCCCCACTTTGTGGTTGGTGATATTGACATGTGGTTGAAACAAACCTCAGTGATTGTGGTAGAAGAACCAGGCCAGCACTTGGCTGCTGGTGTCAGAATTAGTTCACATTTGACGCTGCCACTTATTTGATGCCGCGTATGTGGCTCTGTTGAGGGCATCTGTGTTGATTTAAAGACAAGGGGAAACCTCAGCTGTCTTCATGACAGAATACAGAGAAAGATCCTTGAGTTCTCTGTGCTTGTTTTCTGGCCTGTAAAACGCACATAATGATAACAACTTACAGAATCATCCTGAGACTAAAGGGAGATGATGTCTATAAAGTGTTAAGCCCATGTTCTGGCTTATATTACCTACGGAAGAAGTTAGCTATCATAATGATTACGATGTCTGACTTGGCAACCTGCCCATGTGTCTAAAACAAGTGATTTAATAATGCTTACAGAATGTAAATGTGACTTTTGCTCATGGAAGTGGGAGCAGCCATTTGAGAGGCAGCCCTGTTTTTGAAAGCCGTACTTTAAGGAAATTGATTTCTGGAAACAAGGCAATGCCCTAAAGTGATTCTAAGCAGGTGCAGAATCAAATTAATTGCCAATCAGTTGTATATGCTAATACAAATACGATCCCTCCTGCTGAGCTCCTGGAGGGCACAGATGTGTATTTTGGATCCTGTAGGGATTGGGGGTTGCTCTCGATAGTGGAGCTGCTTGAGGGGAAAGAGGTTTGCTCCCATTAACACAACTGACACCTCTTGTCTTTCAAGTGAACGGAGTAACAAAAATTCTGTGCCTGACCCTCTGTGGTGAGGGGATACAGCTGACCTCATGAGTCAGAACTTGTGATTTTGATTGGATCTGATAAGAATCGTGCATATTAAAATGTCTCTCTTACACTATAAAGCATTTTCCCTTCAGTGACTATTAATGAAGCATTTCCTATGCACCAGGCACTGAGCCAGGTGCTGGGTATGAGAACAAAATGGACAAATTCCCACACTTCATGGAGTTTATAGTCTAAGGAAGAAGGCAGGCTATTCAGCAAGAACTAGCATAGGTTCAGCTTCATAGTACAGCATGTAGAAGGAGCACTTAACTTAATCCGAAGGATGAGCAATGGCCTCCCAAAGGAAGTCATGTCAAAACTGACACTTAAACTTCAGTAACAGAGTCAGCCAAACAAGAAAAATGATGAAAAAATTCAAGAAGAGTAGGAACAGTGTTTATTACAAAACTAGAGGCCTGGTGCATGAAATTCATGTACTTTGGAGGGAAGAGGGGAAGTTTCCTCAGCCCTGTCTGCACCCTCTTGTGGTTTGGGAACCCTTGGGGGATGTCCAACTGAAGGCTTAAGCCTGCTCCCTGTAGAGAGCCAGCCTAAGCTGGCAGTCAGACATCCTTAGTGCTGCTGCAGAGATGGAAGAGGCTCCTGCCTCCACCACTGCACTCACCAGCCATGAGTAGCTTCTGGCACTCCCCCTGTTGGAGTGCACTGACCACCAGGGGGCAGCTCCTGTGTTGAGCATCTACTCCCTGATGGTCAGTGCACATCATAGCAACTCGTCATTCCGCCATTCGGTTGATTTGCATATTAGCCTTTTATTATATAGGATTAAGTAAACCATCTTTTGACACTGTTGGTCACCATTTCTTAATTATGTGTCAACATTTAGTTTTAGGATCGTTTTCAAATCGTTGTTGTTGATTTAATAGATTATATTATTAAAGGACACACTGACTGGGACATGATCCTGGACTTACTGCCATTTTTATTAGCATATTGCCTCTACCAACCTCATAGATCTCAAAGACAATTGCATGTGCATCAATGTTGCAGGAAGATAATCCATCCACTCTGCATTGTCTCTTCCTCCCATTGCCACTTCTCATTTAGCTCTTGTTGCCCTTTACTGAATTACTGCTGCATTGTCTTCATTGATTTCCTTGTGTTTTATTTTCCCCCTTACTTTAGTTCCTTGTATGCTTTGATGCATTCTATCATTTGCCTGAGATGCTAGTAATGAATCATTCAACTCGGTATTCAAAGCTTTTCATGTGATTCTGGCTTACCTTCTCAGCTGCTCTCCCATGGCTCTGCAAATGAGTTTGCGGAGCGAGCTATAGCTCATACAGGTTAAGAAATGAGCAGAATAATTAAGAAGGGAAGCATGTAATTCAAACCCACAACCAAAATATCTTTGAAACAGATTCTGAAACTTCCTTTGTTAACCCAGAAGCCTCTTTTGCAAAAATCTACATGAAATGAATAACAACCATCCTTTCCATAGCCATCCGTCAGAAGCCTCCATAGCATCCCCTTTCCACACTCTGTAGCTTCATTTCTGTGGGCTTTTCTCACTGGCCCGATTTCCCAGCCCTTTAATCACTCTCAGTGCATTCCTCTGGAGAGGTCTCCTAATTCTACACATTCATTTAATGTGCAGGGTTCCAGACCAGGCCTTTAATTACAAATGTAAAAGTGATGGTGGGAGTGGAATCATAATAACCTCATATTGCTTAGTGTTACGCTTGCCTCTAAGGAAAACATTACTTTGTTTCTATTGTGTTCACTTTTAGGTTCACATTACTCTAAGCTGGCGATATTCAACCTGTTTCATCTTATGGCACACATAAACTAATTACTAAAATTCTGTGGCACACCAAATATATATATAGCCAATCTGACAAAAAAAAATAGGTATAATTTTGATTAATTCATACCAGAGGGCTGTTGTCATTTTTTAAATTTAACAATCTAAAAAAAAAAAAAAAAAAAAAAAAGAGGTTGGTGCCCTGATTAAATTGTCAGACATTTCATGTTTTAAAAATTCTTGTGTCACACTGGTTAAAAATTGCTACTCTACACCTTGAGGTTGTAACAATTTTTATCAGTGTGATTATTATGAATAATAATGATAACTTCTCTTTACTGTATGGCTATTCTATGCCAAGTTCTGCATTAGAGGATTTTCAAGGGATTGAAATCTAGGGATTATTTAAATTATTTAAATTATTAAATCTAGGGATTTAAGCTTTCTATCCAAGGTCACAGATGTTAACTTGCAAGGCCATGATCAAGCCTAGATCTCTCTGATGCCATAATTATGTGTATTCACCGCATAACCACTTCCTTAAAACTGTTTTCTAATGAAGTTTTAATTATTTGAAAATTAGAAACTAAAAATGCTGTGGACCAGGAATTCTTCTGTAATGGTCTCCTTTGAAGGAGTCTAATGATTTCCAAACACAAAAGCAATACATTGTTGATAGACATTCAGATTTGTTTTTCTTCTTCATCCATGGACCCAGCACATGGCCCATAATAAAAACTCAATGCACACTTGCTGAATGCAAGGTTAAGACCTAAGAATGTATTTCTTTTCTCACATGACATGAAGGTAACTCAGCTGATAGGCATGTAGCTTCAGATGTAATCATGACATTTGACATATGAAGTTTTGGACAGATTAATACATTCTTTTTTCCACTCTCCCCCCATGTGTAGATCTGATCCTCCCCTGCCTCAGGGCGGTGCCTCCCATCTCCCTGCCTAACACAAAGGTAACAGGGCAATCAGAAATTCGGAAAGGTAAAAGTTTTCTCTTATACCTTATCTAAATAATCTACGATGAACTCATAACTTTGAAAAGGAAGTACATAATGCTGTCTGGCATTTCTTTGTTAAGCTGTCTTTCAGACCCCAGTCCTTTCTTCAGTAAGATCACAGACTCTTGTTAGCTATGCAAGGTGAGCTCTGCCTGTTTTGACAGAACTAAACATTCCGAACAGGAAACAAGGAGAGGAGATGTGTAAAGCTATCACTTAAACACACTGCCTCCTAGCTCCTCGCTTGACATGGCTGAGGGAAAGAATATAATGATTCTTTAATACTATAGAAGACTGAGCAAGAGGCATATAGCATGTTTCTCCCGTTGCCAGCATGCTAATTAAATTTTTTATTTAAGATGGCTTTGGAAAGTTAAATGGGTAACTTCAGACAAAATAGTGAATCACGTTATCCTGAGTTAGCATTTAAAAAAGAACTATAGTATATTTGTGGTCCCCAGCCTCAAAGACAGCCCCCAGTGATCCCCACTTCCTGGTCTTCATGTGCTCATGTAAGGTCCTATCCTTGGGTGTGCACTGGACTTAATGAATAGAATATAACACATCTAAGGTGAGGTTTTAAAACAACTGTGATTTCCATCTTGGGTACTCTTAGACCACAGATGAGACTGTGGCCACAGCTGAAAGCTTGACCTTAAGCTCATGAGACACCTTTAGACAGAGGAACTTAGCTCAGCCATACCTTGACTCCTGTACTGCAGTAGCTGTGATATAATAAATATTTTGCTGTCTTAAACCTCCAAATTTTTGGGATGACTTATTGAACAGCAATCAATAATTAATATAATATTAAAAATGCAAAAAGCTTTCCCTCTACTAAACTCCTCTGGTGTTTTCTGTTCCTTGTCCTTTGTGATAAAATTCTCGTGACATGCACCAGATTTTAACCTACATTATAGATGTGTCATTTCTCCTGCTTGTCTATAAACAGAATCCCATCGCTATTAATTTTTGAATGTCTCTTCTTTCCTCTACTTCCTAGAAATGAGCCTCACATGTTGCAAATGCTGAATAAATATCTGACTAGTAAATATGTGGATAAATCTTGCCTTTAAGGACCAAGATGCAGCTGGGTAACTTGACATTAGACAAGGCTTCTATTTGATCTGCTAATCATTTCCTGACTCCTCATACATCTTAATGTATTAATAACCGACTTTCAAGAATAATCTCTGCTGAGATTTCTACTGTAGAAGATACAATTAAAGCTTGAATAAATGATGTGGCTTCATTATTTCTCTATGATGTGAGGAGTTTATAACATGCAATCACAAATCAAAACATAATCTGTATTTCTACTATCCAACAGACATGTTTTGTTTTGTTTTTGGTAAAAATTAGTAATCACTTGAATGTATAAGAAAATGAGCTTGTCTCATTAGCAATTCTTGGAACTATTACTAATAAGCAGCAAAATATAAACATAAAATTTTACGTGAAAAGCAGCAAAGCGGTATTTCACGTAAAATTTTATGTTTATATTCTTGTCTGCTAGTAGTTTGTTATTGTTATCTCTTAACATAAACAAAGCTAGTACAGGGAGAAGAAGGTCACCAAGATCAGTTTGGGGAAGTGGAAACTGTGGGCCTAATATAAACTAATGTTTCTTGTGTAACAGAACAAGCCACTCTGGTTATTACGCAAATTGTTAGGAATGATATTGAGTTTTGAAGGATTTAATCAGGTTTTAAAATTTTTTTTATATTAAAGGAAATTTAAAACGTGGCCTCTTGCTGACATCACAAAAGGAAGTAGTAAGGACGAGAATCTTTAATTAAGCCTATTAGAGGAAAGTGAAGATACATCATTGGCATATGGTCAATATAGCAGCTGACTTCTCCATTTTCATTTCTTGTCACATAAAGTGGAAACAATCAGTAAAGCAGTCATATATATGATTTTTGTACAAATGTTACCAACTAAAGGTGCTGGAAATGTCAATACAATTATCCAGGGTGAATCTGGTTTATTTGTCTTTTGTCACCCTCACTCCCCCCCTTCAGTGTAGACCGTCACTGTCAATGGCTTTGTTATCTGACTCAACAATGAGGATAGTTCTGCTGGTGGCTTTCATTACTTTCTCATCAAGGCCACATTGGGCAGTTTCAGAAATTAAATCTTTCCTTCCTAGGACACCTTAAAGGACAAAAGATCCTCCTCCCTCCTTTGTTCATCAGACATGGCAGAACATCACTTGGCTTAGTCAACTTCAGTTAGGCTCCTCAAGAGCTGTGTGTGCATGGTGGGAACAGAAGAGTTGAGGGCATTTCCCGAGTCTTCCCACATCCGTAACATGGTTGGTCTCTTCTGAGTCAAGATTCTCCAATTCAAATTACACTGACTAGCAAGAAGGTACTCCATGACTCTTAGGTTTCAATTCTAATCATTTTATAAATACATTTTTGAGGGCTTAAAATGTCTCAATTTATATATGTCATATGGCCTCTTGAGACTGAAGGAAGGGGACAGCTTACATTGGGTGAGCAAAGGGTACTTGGTACAAATGTTGTGCATAAATGAGTCAGGGCCAAGGATGTTAGTCTTGGGTCTGCCATGGTAACATCATAGATTTTGCATTCTTTTTAACAATAAAAGAGGTCGTTATTTCATCTTTTCTTATCTGAGAACGATGGACTGGGATCACAGTTTATAGGATGACAAGTTAGGAGCCAGAAAGCACTTTGGAAACCATGTAGTTTCCCCTTCCTACCTCAAATTTATAGAGAAGTGAATTCTCATTTTCACACATGACCAATGGATGCCTGAGCTTGAGCTTTATAGAGAGCTTGTTCAGGACTCAGTCCATAACCCACAACACTTGCTTCTGTTTCATTTCTACTTTCCCTTAGTGAATAGTCTAGAGATGTATACATAGCACCACCCGAATTAGCCTCTACCCTTCTGCCCCATTACAATTGTCAGCCATGGATTTCAGAGTTCCCCACATCTGGAGCATATAGAAATTTTCAACTGCTTTAAAGAGATTGGATTATGATCCAATGTTTCCCTGAGTAGGTCCCCTATGATTTTGGGGAGATTAAATGTGAATCTAGACGAGCATCTTCCAGGGAAGTGGGCTCTTCGTGGAAGCATTTCTGTGTCCATGAGCTGACAGGCTGTGTTGTCGCTGTCTTTCACGAATAAGTGCAGCCTGAGAGCCATCAGGCATGTTTGGGCCTGGGGGTGGTGGGCACCCACTGTGATCCATCATTACTGCACCTGGGCTATTTCCCTGAGCTAGTAATGATAATATCAAACTCCATTTCACTTAGCTTAAAGACAGACCCTGATGGTCAGGGAAAAGGAGGGGAATGCTGATCTACTTCACAAGGTTGACCCTATTCCCCCATGGTGAAGGAGCTTGGGTCTTCAACTTGTAGCCTGATTTTTCATGTTGTTTTTTTTGGCATCAGTGCCACATAGGCAAGTAGGCAGCTGAACAAGAACTAGCAGAAACATTCCAACTTCACATCCTTCTGGGATTGTCTGCATGTGACCCTGAGTCCCTGGACTTAACTAATTTTTCTTGGAAGAATTCCATTTTGAAAAATGCACCGAGTGATTTTCTACTATTCTGAGTACAAAACTGAGGAATAATAATAATTTTTTAAAAAATCAAAGATCACACTTAAGGAACATGAATTATGGATCAGGCTCTGAGCTAAACACAGGAAGTGGAATCAGGAACATGAAGGGAGAATAATCATATCTCTTGCCCAGCAATCCAGAGCTCATTAGTGGTGACTCATATTTCAGGTCCTGGTGGTCCTTTTGCAAGGCCTAGCCCCTTAACCACCACCTCGGACCCAAGAAACTCATGATCTCCTTGCGGGTGGCACTGCAGAAACTTCTAGTCATCATAGATATGCAAACAACTAGCATTAGCATGAGACAAAATTAAATAATTATTAAATTGTGGTGAAAGCACTATTGACGTGGGAATACAAGGTAAAAAAGCTGGATGTGACTCAGAATGCTGCTGACTGAGGCATGAGCAGGGGATGGACCAAGGCGGGGGCGTGCTGTGTCTCAGCAAGGCCAGTGCTGGGCAGGCCAGAGTGTGTGCTCCACAGAGACCTAAGGTGGGAGAAAAGCATGGAATGCAGTTTGTAACAAAGTCATGAATGAGTCTGAATCCAATCCAGTTACGTGGATTTTATCCCGTAGACAATAGGTACCAACTTTACATTTTAGAGCCGAGTGTCACGAGCTGCCCAGTGTTCTGGGGAAGCAACTTTGATGTCAGCAGGTAGATTGAGGTTGGAGAGATGGGAGCTAGGAGGCCTGTCCAGGCCCAGGTGAGAGGTAGGAGGGGTTGAAGTAGATCAGGGACAGGTGGGTGGGGGGATGTGAGAAGTAGAGACATGGCAGTGGAAGGCCTGGTGACAGCTTACACACGTTGGGGGGAGGACATTGGTTACTAGCATGGGTGTTAGAAAGGCTGCAGGAGCCTCCGGGGAAGACAAGGTAGCCGGGAAGGACAGGTTGTGGGACAGGTTTTTGAGCTGAGGATGGTAACCCCAGTGACACTCAGTTCTTGTGTGTGACGGTCCTGCAGATCCCCTAGGTGAAAATTCCTAGGGGAGCCCAAAGGAGAACCCAGGGAGAGATCAGGGCTGGGGCAATTAGTGTAGAAATGCCTGGTGAAACCCCCACCGTGGGTGGATGGCTGAGGGAGGTAGTGGAGAAGCAGACATGAGGATGAGGGCAGGATCACAGGCACCTTCCCCAGGGAGCAGAGGAGAGCTCTAGGCCAGGAGGTATCTGAAAGATGTGATAAGAAGCAGAGGATGAGAAGGAGGGTGAATCAAGAGATGGCAGGAGAGGCCCTTAAACAACAGAGAGGACTTTTCCCATTTTCATTTCAAAGGCCTAACTGATTTTTTTTAAAGGCAAATGATAGAGAGAAATCAACTAGCCATGGCAAACAGAAATAAAGCAATTCTCCATCATCCCCCAGCTCCAGTCAGACTGTTCAACACAATTTATTTCAGACACATGAAGATGTGTTCCAGTGTGTGCCTGGGAGCAGTCAATTAAAGAGATTAAAGGCAGAGAGTCACTGCAGCAAAAGTATTTAAGTTGTAGTTTCTTCTGCAGCTGTGCTTGCTCCACTTCTCAGCAATCAGAATGTCGTGATACTCTGTTCTTTCTGGCTGTTGGAATCAAAGGGAAGCTATTTCTTTTCCTTCTACTTTTTTAAAAAAAAGATCTTAGAATCATAAATTTCCATCATTTTCAGTACTTATACTATATAATAAAAGGGTAATATGCAAATTTACCCAATGATGGAACAACCTTTTGCTATGACATGCACTGACCATCAGGGGGCAGGTGCTCAATGCAGGAGCTGCCCCCAGCCCTGCTGGCCACCTCTTGGTACCTGCCCCCTGGCCAGCAGGCTCTGATCTCCCGATGGCAAACATGGAACTGGGGGTGGGAGGCAGCGGGTGTGGGTGGCACCAGGCCAAAGTCCCTGCCCTGCCAGTTGTCCCACATACAGATGGTGACCTGCAGAGAGAGGCAGACAGGCAGGCAGGCAAGCTGACAGGAACGGCCAACCTCTCGGTCTCTCCCCCTGACCTGCAGACTCTGATCACCCAATGGGGAATGGGGAACTGGCGGTGGGTGGCAGCAGAGGGTGATGCCAGCTGCTGGCAGCCAGGGAAGATGGCCTTGATCACAGGCCAGGCCTAGGGACTGTATCGTGCATGAATTTTGGGCCTCTAGTATCATCCAAGCATAGGTACACTTCATTTAGTTTAAATTACTTCAGCATGCCTAAAGAACTCATCCCTCTATCCCCAGTTTATAGCTGAGCAAATAAAAGTCAAAGGTTTTCCTAAAATTAAATATTGTAGGTTAGGCAGCTTAAAAAAGAAATCAAACCTTTGTTTGATTTCATTGATCTCTCCAGACAAACATTATGTCAATATCTGTTCTTGTTGAGTTAGGACACTTATGAACCTAGAGACTTAAAACTAAAAGCATCTGTGCAAATCACCACATTCCACCTCTTCTTTTTACTGACCAATGCTCACTCTAGTTAATGACTCCCCAAAGTCCTGTGGCCAGAGATTTCTGGGCCTCACCAGGAAAAGCCCACAGCTCCCATAGCTGCAGTATCTTCTCATTCTGCCAACAGGCTCAGTCCCAGCCCTGAGGGTGACTGATCCTTGGGCAGGAGGGAACTGAGGAACTAGCAGGCAGGTCACTTGAGCTGATGCAGCTTTGACACATGAGTTTCCACCTCACTCTTTTTTTTAATATATTTATTTTTCACAGAGAGGAAGGGAGAGAGATAGAGAGCTAGAAACGTCGATGAGAGAGAAACATCAACCAGCTGCCTCTTGCACATCCATTACTGGGGATGTGCCCGCAACCCAGGTACATGCCCTTGACCGGAATCGAACCTGGGACCTTTCAGTCCGCAGACCGACGCTCTACCACTGAGCCCAACCAGTTTCGGCCCACCTCACTCTTAAAAGCAGATCCCTGGCAGCCCAGTGGTGCTCACTGAAGGTCTGTGTTGTTTCTGTGCCTCAGTTTCTGTCTTGGTCCTATGTCTAGTATCTTAGTCCCTGCTGGACATCAGAACCTGATTTAGACTTCCTCCTGATGTCACGGCCCTATCTCTGAGCTAGAGCCAGAGTCTGGGGCCCTGTCACTTTCCCATGAGTCCTGAGCTTGAATGTCTCATTTCCTGGCTGCCAAACTTTGCTGGCCTGTCAGGAGACGTTGGCTCTCTCAGGGCTATTGTGTCTGGAAGTATTTAAATGCGAGGCTCTGGACTTCGGCCCTTTTGTGGCTGTGTTTGCTCCTTCAGAGCTGTACCACCCACTGGGAGGAGCTATTTCTGAGTCCTGCCCCCCCTCTACTCTTCCTTATCCTTAGATTTTACACAGAATTAGTGAAAAGCACAAAGCCTGGATTTCTAACTTCTGAGTCAGCATTTACCATCCTTTCTCTTTCATTTCCTGTAGGACTTAGGCCCACCACTTACTAGAGGGTGAATGTAGGCAAAAATTTCTACTTCTGTTGGCATCACTTTCATGAGATGAAGTATCGAGATGATACTATTAACTCCCAAGAATTGTTACAAGATTTAAATGAGATATAAGAATTTGTGGTATAGACAAAATATGTTTGATATCAGCTAAAGACTATGGTTTTTGACACTCACCTTCTTATAACTAATTACCTGCATTCTCCCTGTACTAACTATAACAGGAAGTTTACAACAAAGCTAAGCACTATATTTGTGGATACGCTTTGGTGCAGCAATATTGATCCAGCTCTAATGTGACTTGTTACTGATTCATGCCTTCACTTACTGCACCATTAATCTGGGTAAGTGTGGACATGCTTTTGGATGTTGGTGTTATGTTCTCAGGTTAGCTACACCGGAGCATCTAAAAATATACCCTGAGATGGAATCAGTTGGCCCTATTTTTAAGGTCCTACCAAAGCCATTTTTGGCCTATGTTCTATCTTTCACAAAATAATGGGCATGATGACACTTCCCTATGAAAGTGTAAAAGCAAAAATTCCATATGGAACAAAACCTTTTACCTGAAATATTTAGCAGACATAAGCACCTTGGGCAGAGCGTGATCTGCCCAGGAATTTCTAGGAGGTTCTCTAGCACCCGGCACTCTACGTATATTATCTGACTTAGATAAACCGAGGTCTAACCTTCCCATTAACATTCTCGATGTCTTTATAAGAGCAACTAATTAAATGTTACAAATCTTATTACTGTCAAATCACTTTTATCCAAAGGTCATGATTCCAACCAGCTGCCTGAGGAGGAAAAGAGACATCTCATTGCCGAGCCCAGGGTTAACGGATCAATTGCAAATTAGTTAAAATTGTAAAATCTAGGTGTGTTTTAATGATGGTTCACAATCACAGGGCCTTGATGATATTCATTGCTGGGTGGTTGAGATGCTGGCCACTCCTGTATGTAAACAGAAGGCCTCCTGCCTCAAAGTCACCAAGCCTATTTCCACTACTCTTACATACCACTTAACTGGCAACAGTCAAGTTCTTATTGTAGAACTACTTCCTTTTGGATAAGTTACATGGTGTTTGGATTGAGAGTGTATTTCTGAATTCACTTCTTTGTTCAGACATCCCGGAAGTAGTCATATTCCAAAAATTAAAGAAATTTGTGAATTGAAGAACTTTAAGAGTGTGTTTCAGCAGTAGACTATAGATGCCTCAGTAGCAGATCAGGGCTGGCTGAATCCTCTCAGAGGCAAATGTCTTACAGGTCAGGGGTTATAACGTCTTCCTTTCTTAACTTATATGTAACGGATAGAATCTGGGAAGCAAAGAGGTGATGCGTTGCTGGCATCTCTTGGCTCTCTCCTTGCTGTAAAAACCATGGGGTGTTTGAAGTTTCAGGAAGCAAATGATAAAGCCAACTAGCTATGCTTTCCTGATGCCAGTTGCCATCATATCCATAATTTAAGCTTTTTCAGGGAGCAAATTCCAATGTGGGCGGCGGGCTTTGCTGTCTCTTGCCATTAGATTTCCTTACTCTTTCTCTGGCCTCTCTCTTGGCCTGCCCATCCTGGCTGTCAAACCTCATTCTTTATTACACGCATCTAATCTGACCATAACAACACTGACGGATTGACTTCAAAAGAGGAGGAGAGGGTTTCTTCGCTCGCCCAAAGAGTGTTAGGAGACCTGGGACATCATTGGTATTTCAGGCAAACTGCTCTTCATTCTCACCAAGCAGAGAAACACTTTAAGAGAAATGTCTAAACCACTTGGTATATTAAGGCATCACTTTCTTGCACAAATTGTAACAGATGTTGTTTTTCTTTCTTTCTTTTTTCCCCATCGTGGAGAGACAGAGATTTGGGGAAAATGTCAAATCACATAAAGCTACAGCACACCACAGCATCAAAGATGTAATCTCTGTTTGTCTCTTTGTGAGGCAGCAAGGCAAGTAGGCATTAATATACCTCTTGGGTGAAGTGGATCTAACCACAGCTTATGTCTCTGCCACAACGGGCAGGTGACTGCTTGCCAGAGTTATCCTCCTTTTCTTGCCTCCTAGATATCCACTTCCTTTTTTCCATCCATGAAGCAGCCAGCAGGACGGGCAGGAATCAAGGGTCTATATATTAAGAACATTGGTCAAAGTCTTACTATTGAGCACTGAGATGGGCTTGGACTGAGCAGTTCAAGCATGTGAAATGTACATCTTGTTACGGATTGGTAACAGCAGAATCAGGAAGGTAAATGGATACAGGATTTTGCTGTGGTTGGCACGGAAGTGATGCTTGTTTACTTGCTGTTTCTTCGGGCTGGAAGCTCCTAGGGAATGACTCTACCTCTGCTTCCAAACACACAAGGCACAAGGCAGTGGGGTTTGTGGCTCATCCTGGTTGCTAAATGTGACTTCAGGTTAATTTTTCAGGTCCCTAATCATGCAACAAAAGGATGGTGCTCTAAATATCTCTCTACCTATCTTCTATTTCTACACATACACACATATTATAATAAAAGGCTAATATGCAAATCTGCCAAACAGCAGAACAACCAGTCACTATGATGCATACTGACTACCAGGGGGAAGACGCTCAATGCAGAAGCTGCCCCCAACCTGCAGGCCCCTGGCTGGCCAAGGCGGGTGCCCCCAAACACAGAGGTAGGTGACTGGCAGTGGTGGTGGTGGTGAAGGGGCAGGGCCTGCAAGTAGGTGGTGCCAGGACAGCCAAGGCAGGTGCCAGCAGGGGCCCCTAATCGCCCTGCCGGTCAAACCGCAAATCAGCCCTAATCACTGGCCGGTCTATGGATCCTACCCCTGCACAAATTTTGTGCATTGGGCCTCTAGTTGTTTAATATTCTTAATGTTAAAAAATATTAATAGAAACAGTGTTAATATTTTGAAATAATATAAGGACATTATAAACAGAGTTTATAGTAATTTATATATTTACACACATAATACATATATACAAACTAGTATATAGTTATATATGCACACATATATTCACATATACCGTCTTTCAGAAACTGTAACTGGCACTACTCTACTGCTCTCGTTTCAAGGTTCTAGAGCAGGCTGGTCAAGGGCATTGAGGGGTTCCAAAAGAGTGATGTTGACATCAGCTAGAAGGAGTGCAGCCAGGTGTGCTACTTGCCAGGTCTTAGCAGTGACACCAGTAAGCTTTCCACTGGGTAAAACCCAGAGTTTTTAACTGCATGGAAGTTCTTATCGTATTAAATGTTTGAGGGAGAGGGGCAAAGAAAGAAAGAGAGGAGAAAGTCGATGGGGACCGGCTGGGTAGAAAGTCTGACAGAGTCTGCTTTGATCCTTCAGGTAATTGTTCATGTTAAATTGTCTCAAACAGCATCTTACTTTCCATGGTGCTGCTTATACAGACTTGCCAGATTAATACATGGTGATGAGACAAATGGAAATGCAACCTTTTAATTACTTAATTGCTGGCCGGGAAGTGATAGCTGACTGCCAATAAGCTAAGGCTTGTCTGCAATGGGATGGCATTTGGCTAAAGAAAAGTCTATTTTCTCACTTGTCCTTTGCAGGCAGTTGTTTGTAGTTTGATCAAGTTGCTTCTAATTTACTTATCTTACTTTAATTATAAATTGTTCCCACATAAGTAGCCTTGCTTTTTTTTTTTAACTGAGAGAATGTTAAAAAGTTGGGAAAACTATTTCAAAGCCCAAATAGTAGGTCACTTTCAACCTAAAGTCAGCAATTGAAAATTTAATGGAAACTAGTTCAAAAGCGTATGTAGAAATCTCCAAATACTCAAAGCTGACATGAAATATTATTTCTGAAAATAAAAAAACTAACTACTAATAAAGTTGACTACACTAATAAAAGAAAAAGATGCAAATTGACCATACCTCTGTGATGCCCACCAGCCAATCAGGAGTGAGTATGCAAATTAACCCAACAAAGATGAGGGGTTAATTTGCATACACAGGCATGGAGTGAAGAATGAAATCTCAGGCCCAAGCAAATACTAAAGACTAAAAACTGAAGACTGAAGAGGCTAGGCCTCTCCACTCCAGCCACAGCAATGCTTGGCTTCTCCGCTGTGGCCAGAGTGAAGACCTGGGTCCTGGATGTGGGAGGAAAACCGGTGCCAGCAGCCAGGGGAAGGAAGGCCTATTGCATGAATCTTCGTTCAACGGGCCTCTAGTAATTACATAATACCTTATTATTAAAATGATGTCAGATAGACTCTGTAAGGACACCAATGGCATCTGGTGGAGCAACCAGCGAACCAGGACCTCCATATCTGGGAAGCCTGTTGCTGCCAACCCAGTGTTTTAAGATGAAGGCCAAGTCCAGCCTGCTTTGTTCTTTCTGATTCTGATGTGTGATGTCCCTGACCCTGTACTGAGTTGGCCAGAGTCTGACTCTGGCTGGTGGGTCTGGTCCCCCTTCCCGTTGCTGCATTTCTCGGCTGGGTCATCTCCATTCATCTGGCTCCAGCTTATGAACCTGGAGTTGGACCCTGTTTTCTTTCCTTGCTTGAAACTTCAGTTGATGGTCATTATCTTGAATGTGACCCTGATTGCAACCCACTAAAGGAGAAAAGCAGGCAGTGCTGGCCATGTTGCCCCATGATGGATCAGGGTCCATATTTTCAAAGTGCAACTTAAAAGAGCCAGCACTTTGCAATGAATGCCTCTAATCATTTGAACACTAGCTGTGGAAACCGGTCCTCTGAAGACTGGTGGGTCAGTCTAGGAGGGGAGGAGCTATGCCTGGCCTCCATGGAGTGGCAATCCCGCCTTTTAAGAAGCACTGCTCTGCAGGCACCATGAGAGTGACAATGTTACCGTTTGGGGACCACAGTAGCACATGAGAAACCATCAGCTCCGAGATCCATGTAGTAATGTTTCTAAGACCTATGCACAGTGGTTCATAGTCTAAGTGACTGGCCTGCATTGGTGATGGGTTCCAGAGCACACACAGCCAGGGACCTGCACAGGGCTGAGCCAACTCCACTCTCCACGTAGGGTGTGGCCACAGGACAGCGGTTCTCCAAGTGTGCCCTAGAGACCCCTGTGGTCTCCAACACTCTTAAAGGGGGAGGGGAGATCTTTGAGGTAAATTCTGTTTTCAAAATACTACTTAGGTATTTTTCACTCTCCTCATGAAGTTTTCTAGAGGCCACCTGATGATATTACAACAGACTGAATGCAGAACAAGATACAAGAATCTTCCATTAACCAGATAGAAGAGAAACTTGCAGAAATGTAAAACAATGTCACTTATTATTTTTCTTAGTTTTGAACAATGAAGTAATTTTTCATAAGCCAGACTACTATTTGTTAACATGCAATAATAATTTTAAATGAATTAATAAATGAATATTTAAAATATTCTCAGTTTTAATTTCTAAGGTGGTAAATAATCCATATATGGCCAACACGAAGGTCTTTAGGGATCCTCAGTAACTCTAGCAACTGTGGAGGGCTCCTGATCCCCAAAAGCTTGCAGACCGCTGTCCTAGTGGGAAATACGTGGGCTTTGGGATGAAACTAATGGGAGGAGGAGCTGTATTCATAGGGCCTGAGGTGGTCAGGCTTGAATCCCAACTTGTCTTAAAGTGCCTGCACTTCAATTCACTCACCTAGTTTCCCTGCACTTCAGTCTACTCACCTATGGAAGGACAGTACGACTAAGCCCCAGGGAGACGCTGCAGGTGAGCTGAGATACAGCATGGAGAGCTGTGATAGCCAGCAGGCACTCCATCACCGTGCCCACAGCCGTCCATCAGGCCCTCAGCCAACAGCTGGGGAGGAGGCTGACCTCATTTGTGCCTTTGTCCTCAGCCAGATGCAAGGAGGAGGCTGCTTTCGAAGAATTTCAAGGACCTAATTCACTCCTGTGGGCTCCTTCTCCTTCCCTCTTATCTGTCCTCTCCTGAAGAGTCATGATCATTAAAATGCCTCCTGCTCGCTCTGTGCTCTGGGATACCAGATGGTAGGGGATGGGCCACTTCATTCACTAAGGGAGGTGCACGAGGACGGCCACAATCACCGCCAGCTCAGTTGCCGTGTCCTCTTCGGTTACAGGTGGAACAAAGGGAGCACACCACGTCTGTCCACTATCTCCAGTAAGTGGGGAGTCCACACAGATCATGTTTCCTGTGTGTGTCCAGTTGGCGGCTGCCTCTAGGCTGCTCCTTGCAGATCCGTGCTTTCCCCCGGGCAGGCACCAGAACTGGCCTAATCAAGTGCCATATGTGTATGGATAGGCATGGGCAGCCATGAGCTGCCAGCTGGGTGCTAGCAGTGTGAGCTTGAGTCTACGCATCACCTGTCTTTCTCCCACGGTGGGACTTTAAGGCTATGATCTTAAGGTCTTTCTCTGGGCGATTCCGTTCCGTGTGGTACTCAGGCCTTCACTAGTCATCGGGGGAGGCTTGCAACACCCTCACAAAGCCAGCTCAGCGTATACACAGGCAAATGTGGAACACAATGTTGAGTAGGAAAAGCAAAGCACAATTACTCCAGATTTTTAAAGCAATATGTAAATATGCCCAAATCCATGTCATCCAGGAAACCACTGCTCACCTAGGTGGTAGAACTCGAGATCTTTCCATTCACTGTTGGGAAGGAAACCTCGTGGGATGGATTAGACTATGGATTGATTGGGCAGCATGGGGAGAATCTGAGTGGGCTGTGGATTCTCACGCTGTTTTACTGTCATCCGTCTGTCTGCCTCAACCTTGCTCTGACCCTCTCAGCCCCACCCAGCGGGGTTTCTTTCTCTTGCCTGGTCCTATGACCTCAAAGGGAAAATGATCCCAGAGGGACTATGTGTGCCTCATGGTCATGGTTTCACTAAGGCAACATTTCTCCAAGTGTGTTTTAGTGATCGCATGCTTTCCTACTCCACACAGGCTGCATCAGATGATCAGGGTGGGGAGACGGAAGGAGGAGCTATATTCATAGGGTCCACTGTAGTTCTGACAAAGCCCAAATTGAAGAACCATTGCATTATAATCATTACATATATGAATCTTGGGACCTTGATTTAGAGAGCACATTTGCCTGAATCTAAGGTTGGGTCTTATCTGAGTATTTTCACTGAATATTCCAGAAGACTGTATGGCTGCCATATAGGAGTAGGGAGGAAGGGATGGTTTAGGGCAGTGGTCAACAAACTCAGTCAACAGAGCCAAATATCAATAGTACAATGATTGAAATTTCTTTTGAGAGCCAAATTTTTTAAACTTAAACTTCTTCTAATGCCACTTCTTCAAAAATAGACTCGCCCAGGCCGTGGTATTTTGTGGAAGAGTCACACTCAAGGGGCCAAAGAGCCGCATGTGGCTCGTGAGCCACAGTTTACTGACCACGGGTTTAGGGGGTACAGTGATTCGCAACTCATTTATGAACAGGACACTGGAAACTGAAATTGGGAGGAAGTGTGGAGAGTGTAAGTCTGAGATTCTTTTGGTATTTCCTAGAGAGACAATCTTTAGCAGATCCCTTTTAGGGAAGAGGAAGTAAGATGGAAGTGGATGAATCTAAGGAGTGGGAGGAGAATGTGAGGCAGCCTGTCATAGACTGGAGAATTGAGGTCTCATAAAGTTCTTTGCAACTCCAGTTGGCTTCCTCAGATTTTGAAACTTGTCATTTGAAAGGCTGACTTATATGTTGGGCTGCGTCCTCTGAAATGGTGTTTTCTTCACTGTGCATGGGTATTTGAGATTTCCAACCTGTGTGAGATGTGCCACAAAGGCACCGATGAAGTCTGTCTGTGCTGGAACGTGAGCTTTCAGGAGAGTAACAGATACTGAGCATGTTGGGGACAGTGGAGACAACCCAACAGGGGAGCAGCAAACTGGAGACTCTGCAGATCCTCGATGTCCCTCCCAGTGCCCTTGGCATGCTGGGCTGCCCTGTCTGGGTAGCTTGTCCTCTACAGACTCCCAGTGTGTGTGTCTCTCTATGGGGTCCTCTCTCCTGTTCTTGTATTCACTTTGCCCAGGAAAAAGGCACAGTAGCCTGTCTGACCCCTGCCTGTTAACCAGCCTGCTCTGCCCTCCCCTGGGGCTGGACTGGCAAGAACACCCATGTCAGGAAACTGTGTGAACAGTGTTCCTTTCAAGGACAATTGGGATCACAATTGGGATCACACACTTCCTGTCTGTACCCTCATTTAAAATCTCAAGCCTCTAACACATTTCTACACATTTTGTGGGTGGGGATGGGATCAGGGACGTGCATTTTAAATGACAGAAATGGCAAGAGAGGTTTAATAAAATCAGGTAAAATTCAAGATTATACAGACTCCTCCGCTGACACATTGAACATGTAGCTTCAGAGCTGTCGCTGGGAAGAAGTTACCGCACAAACCTATTGTTTAGCTACTGGCCTGTTCCAAGAACAGTGGCTATAAATGCCACTTGTACTTGAGGCTGAATTATACCTTTTTTCTTTTGGTCCTTTCTGCCGCCTCCCAGGTCAGCCATCCACCTTTTGTACATAGGGACAGTAATAGCTATAGGAAGTGGGAGGGTGGAGAGCGAGACATGGTCGTCCCATATGGTCCTGCCAAGACGCATGTTGTGGGAAATGCAAATCCCTCTTAGAAGTCGGGGGCAGAAGACAGGTTCCAATTCCATTCTGAATAAATCTTTTTCCTTGAGGTGGTCCAGTGCAGGGCAATAGCTCACTCATCCTAGAAAACCTTTATTGGCAATAGATGGAAAACAGGAAATACAATGCTTTCGTGCACTAAAATAATGCCATGATGCATAATAAAATTTTGAAACTGAAATACTATAATATTAGCAGGCAAGTAAACTTCCATAGAAATCTTACCATTTCTATAAAACCTCTAATGCACCAAAGCATTATTTTTCTCAGATTATAATATTCAAAGGCAATAAGAACCTAAAAAACTCTTTTGTGAAAGGGTCACCCAGGATGTCCATGCAATAAAATTACCAAATGTTTTATTTGATTTAAAAACTTTTAAAGTCTTCAGATTTCCACCCAGCCCTATTTCCTTACAACCCTATCTGTTCACTCATTTCTAGCTACTTCTTGTCTCCAGCTGATGGTTATGAATCTGATGCTGGATATGTTTTTCAGATCTTTATTTTAAAGATGAAGGCACAGAGAGGTAAGGTAATTTACTTAAGGCCACAGTGCCAATTAATGCCCAAGCAAAGATGAATATCCCATCCATCTTCCATCACTTCCACTGAGTGTTCTTTCATTGCAGGATGCTGCCTTGCCTCATTTTTGTAATCCAAGCAACACATAACAAAACTTAAAAAAAATAAATAAATAAAACCAGCCAGCTTGGCTCAGTGGTTGAGTGTCAACCTATGAACCAGGTACAGTGGTCAGCAAACTCATTAGTCAAAAGAGCCAAATATCAACAGCACAATGATTGAAATTTCTTTGGAGAGCCAGATTTTTAAAACTTAAATTTATAACGCCATTTCTTTAAAATAGACTCACTCAGGCCGGAGTATTTTGTGGAAGAGCTACACTCAAGGGGCCAAAGAGCCACATGTGGCTCGCAAATCGCAGTTTGCCGACCATGGAACCAGGAGGTCAGGGCTCGATTCCTGGTCAGGGCACATGCCCAGGGTGCGGGCTCGATTACCAGTGTGAGGCGTGCAGGAGACAGTCAATCAATGATTCTCTCCATCACTGATATTTCTATCTCCTTTCTTCCCTCTCCCTTCCTCTCTGAAATCAATAAAAATATTTTTTTTAAAATTTAATTATGATATATTTTTACATAGTATGCTATTTTGTCTGACATGAAAATTTGTAAAGGCATAAAACAATATCTCCAGAATGACAGCACAGACCAAATCTAAGAATATCTAAACAAGGACCTTAGCCACTGATAAGCTTTCATTTGCACCCTAATTTGACTGGGGGGTGCCCATGGAAGTCATCATCACCTTTCTGCAGCCCCCCGTGGGGTGACCAGCTGCACTGTGAACAGGTATGTGGTTCCACATCTCCTGGTGACTCCTTTGGTTATGGACAGCTCATTTTGGAGAGAAAGAGTGTTTCCAGGAGGGCGAGAAAGTTTTATTTTTCCCATCCTTTCAAAGTACACATACACCTGCTAGGATATCAAGAGCCTTTGTATGCACAAACCAGTTTTCTATCTGTAAAAAGACTACAAGGGTTGTAAGTAAAACTGGGAGATAGTTTAGTTTGGCCCGATTTCAAATGATGTTTTAGGGTATATATAGACCCCCCCAAAGAGGAAGTCACCTCGGAGTAGTTAGATCAGAACCCCTCAGGAAAGTTCACATTCTCGGAAGGGCGGGGGTTGAGGTCTTTGGGAGGTGCCTGGGATGAGTTGCAGCAGAGCCCATGCATCCTACAGAGAATCAGCTAAATCGGATCCGCTAACTGCGTCAGAATATCAAGGGGTGGGCCCGGGCAGCAAGGTTTTGCAAGATGTGCAATGAGACCTGGGGCTTCCTTAGATAACAGCTGACTATGATAATGGGACTTAAAATGTACACCCTGCTTAGGAGTGTGTGTGCATGTGCACGCGTTTGAGTGTGCATATGTGCATGTGTGTGTGTGCGTGTGTGCACCTGTGTGTGGTGGAGTGGAACAACAGGAAGGAGTTCGGAGGAGATAAAAAGAAAGTTGTGCTTCATTAACAGCCCAGCTCTGATAATGGCAAGGTCACAGCTCACTCACTGTACGGTATCGATTGCAGTTGATCCTTAGCCACCTCTTACTTTCAGGTCACATGTTTCCAAATCGGCTAAGCCATTTCAGACAGGGGACCGATTCAGTGTCAGTGCCCTGCTCAGCCAGGGGGTGGAGGTCTGTTGAGCACAGCTGAGGGGGACTCTGGCTTTCTCTGCACTGTTTTCTGAAAACCTTTCTATCGAGGTTACACAATAGAGACTAATTATTGCAGCAAAAAGTTTAGACTAACATGATCTGTGACATGCAGTGTCTGGTGAAGAATTTAAGTGAACACCACGCAATTCACCTCTTAAAAATGTTCAATTGCAATAAAGAGAATAATTGAGGTGAAAGTTAATTTTATTCTGAATTATCTAGAATATTGCCTTATTGCTCACTTTACATGTACAGACAGAATTAGATGAGCCAATTATAGGGAAATGGTGGGGAACTCTCAGTCCTCAAAATGAAAAGACAGCAATGGTGGGGGGGGGGAAGGAACATTTGTAATAATATGAACAATAAAAACTTATTAAAAAAAAAAAAGAAGAAGAAAAAAAAAAGAATTTGAAAATTTACCAACATTTCCTTCATCTTATCTTGTTTTAAGGGTATAATAGTCAAACCGCTCTCTGAAATACAAGGATGGCTATAAAATTATTGTCAGATGTTGAAAAGTATATTCAAAGAGATTTCGCAGTAAATGTTGTGCTTTTCTTATAAATGAAAATAACTCAGCCACTACAACAGTTGAGAAATCCAACGTGTACCTTCTTTAAAACATAGTTTTGGTTATTGAAGCATTGTTAAACTTCATCAAATTATTTTTAACAAACCCATGGCTGGGTGGTAACATGAACAGAGCAATGTGCACTCAGGATATATTTATTCTTCTTCAAAGAAATCACAACTGCGTGTTGTCAGTTCTATTTCACTCTCTCATGCGAAAGTCAATATCCGAGGGGGTGGCGCTGGCCGGAAGTACAGCTGGGAAGTGGGTGAAAGCTTTGCCTTCCACTGCGCTGCCCTTGTTCTCTCCACTCCCTGGGGAGCTCTGGTGACAGCCCTGTCTTTCCTCCAATCAGGCGATGCTCTCAAACTGACCCTCAATCACCTTGAGTGTTCCACAACACTGAGTTCATCCCTTGCAGTAGACCTTCCTCTGACCCTTTATCCCAACGAAACTGTTGCAGGGTATCTGCCTACCCAAATGATAAACCAGCGAGCATAAGATAAATCTGCTGTTGGTATTTTCCCCAACCAGCCATGCATGCATTTTCAAAAAAAAGGCCTTGGGTCCCACAAGAAATGAGTCTATTGAGTATATAAAAACTGTCAGCAGTAATTTCAGTGGGAAAATAATCTGTGAAGGGCAGTTTTCTCTGCTGCCCTTAAATTGTACCTCTGGGATGACTACACTGCACCTAGATGTGAGGTCCCGGATGGACCCAGCCACTTACAACCCCTCCTCGCTGGGTCTTTGTCCTCAGCTCTTGCTTCATCCTGCTCAGTGTGCTGAGTGACCACTTTGGAGCAGTGAGGTCCAGACCACAATCCCCTCAGTAACCTTCCCTGGTTACCAATCACCAAGCAGATGAGCTCTGTTTTCTGGACATCCTGTGGGCCGGGTTTGTCCTGCCTTCCTGGCCTCTTGTTTGGTTACACTCGGGAGCTCTCATGGCATCACAGGGCAAGGTAGTGTGTGGCTGCCTTGATCTGCCCAGACCACCAAAGTTTCTTCCATATTAGCAATAAGGTGGTTTCGCTTTATTATTCAGGTGCTCACTGGAGTAGCACTTTTAATTTCCTCTAAGAGTATTTTCTCTGCATTCACAACTGGCCAAGAGGACTAACTTTCAGCCTATCTCAGCTTTTGACCTGCCTTCCTCATTAAGCTTAGTCATTTCTAGCTTTTGATTTAAAGTGAGAGACATATGACTCTTCCTTTAAAAAATATATACATATATAGTACACACACACACACACACACACACACACACACAGATATATATTTGTATTGATTTCAGAGAGGAAGGAGGAAGGGAGAGGGATAGAAAGATATAAACATCAATGATGAGAGAGAATCATCAATCGGCTGCCTCCTGTAAGCCCCCAACTGGGGAGAGAGTCTGCAATGCAACCTGGGCATGTGCCCTGACTGGGAATCAAACTTCGACCTCCTGGTTCATAGGCTGATGCTCAACCACTGAGCCACTATGGCTGATCATGACTCTTCCTTTTAGTTGAATATTTTGAGGTCTTAGTAGAATTGGCCTGATGTCTATATTTGTTGTATCTCAGGAAATAGGGAAGCCCACGGAGGGGTGGAGAGTCATGAGAATGGCTGGTAGTCAGAATACATACAATATTTATCCATTAAATTCACTGTCATATATGGGCATGGTTTATGGTGCCCCCAAAATATTATAATAGTAACATCAGAGATAACTGACCATAGTTCACCATCTTCTCTAATAAAAGAGAATCATGCAAATTGACTGTACCTTCACTATACCCACAAGTCATGCCAATCAGGATGAGTATGCAAATTAATCAAACCAAGATGGCAGCTAATTTGCATACCCAGACCAGAGCAAAGACTGAAGACAGTGTAGAAAGAAGCCAAGCACTTCAGAGAAGCATGCAAGCAGGACAGTGGAGAAGGCAGGGAAGCAGGCAGGGTGGGGAGAAGGGAGAGAAGTGGGCATGGCTGCAGAGAAGGGAGGGAAGCAGGTGGAGCAGCGGAGACCACAGGAGGAAGCCCTATTGCAGGAATCTTCCTGCAAGGATCCTCTAGTAACAAATATAATACAAGTAAAATGTTTAAAATATTGCAAGAAATATCAACATGTGACACAGGGACATGAAGTGAGCAAATGCTGCTGGGAAATGGCACTGACTGACTTTCTCCACACAAGGTGACCACATACCTGCAACTTGTGTGAAAAAACCCCACACAGTATCTGTGAAGCACAACAAAAGAATGCATGCCTGTATTTTGTTCCGGAAGCCCCAGTGGACTGAGATAGTCTGCTATCTTTTTTAATCCTCACTGGGCCAGAAATGCATTGTTCTGCACACAAGACAGAAGAAGGTCAAGGTGCTGACTAGGGAATTACTCAGGTAGATTCATGGGTACAATCTCAAGATTTGAGAAAAATCTAGTTCTCATTTATTTACCTGGAAAAAGAAGGCATCTCTAGTTTATGGTTTAAGATGGAATTTCTTTGAAGAGAATGTTGATTATTACCCATATCCTTTAAAAGGAAAGCTTTGAATATCCATTTGAAACTAGTGACCGGCTTGCTGATGTCCAACCATGACTTCCTTTCCAAGGACAGTGTCATCTACAATGGGGTTGATGACTGCGGAGGGCAAAGAGCAAGCCAATGGCTCCAAGGCTTCCATGTATCAGAAAATAACACATTTTCTGAATTTGTTATCAAGAAAAGTTTCAAACAGAACAAAAGTGGAAAGATTAATATGAGCCTGCGTATATTCATCACATAATTTCATCTGCTAGTCTGCCTTCCTTTCTTTTCATTTTTTTTCCTTAAGAAGTATATTCCATGCATTTGCCATTCCAGCCTTACTTCAGAAGAAACACAAAACTAGTTATGCTTTAGAAAGCCCAGGTTTTAGAATGTCCTGCTTGATTCATTATGATGTTATGTAACTTGATTACCTTGTTGTTCTTTTCAGGAGAGGAAGTGGAGTTATGTCCTTCAGAATGCTTCATTTTAGGAGATACACAATGTCTTGTCCCACTCTGTGATGCTACATTATGAAGTTTTCTATCAAGCTATTACCACATGATTTTATTCATTAATGGGCCTTGCTAAACCTGTTATTTTCTTTGGCATTTCAAACTAATGATTTTCTTATAATTCTTTCATTCTTTCCAATTTATTAACTGAAATTCTTTTTGAACAGGCACCTCATATTTCTTATTTTTAATTGGCAACTTTGGAGTAAAATGTTGGGATCTAAGTTATTTCTAAAGTGTTTAATAATCTTTTCCCCCTTTTGGGCTTTAAAAATATGTGCATAACAATTCAAACATAACTTTAAAATAGATTAATGCATTTCAATCAATTGCAGTTGTTATCTTAATTAAAATTGTTCCATCTTTAGCAATGAAAGTCTGTTCATGTTGGCTTAGGTTTCCTTTTAGTATGAGCTTTGAGTCTTTGGTAGCATTTTTGCTTTTCTGGGACAACAAGATATTCCAGGTTCATATTGTATATTTCCTCCCCTAGACTGGGAATCAGCCTTTCCTTCAAAGAATTCCCTCCAGTAACAAATGGTATTTAGAATTGGCAGTCTGGGCTCTTCATGTAGTGACTGCAGTTTTTCATTTCTTCTATTCCTTTTTAGTGGACATATGTGTGAATTATATATTTTGGAAAAAAATCATGAGCTCACACTGTTGTGTTAAATATAAATTAGAAATAATAGCTTTTACTTTTCTTTTCTTTTATATTTATAAACTTTTCTTTTATACCAATAATATTGGTTTCTAACACCATTAATGTAATTACTTTATTTATCATTGCACATCATATGTAGGATAGTTTCAAAATGATTGGCATTAATATTACACGGTTTGACTGCTTACAGTTCAGATTTCTTTGTAGCTCTATTTTTCTTTAGAATATGATCACTAAGTTAGCTTAGCCCAAATATTGTTTTAAGGACATCTAAATTAAGTCTTTTCTTTGTAGTTATGTTATTAACCTTGCCTACAGGTAGATTCATTTATATACTCATTTTTAATTTTTGGCATTTTTATGTTACTTCCAAAATCAAAGTTATAGGTGAGGCAAAAGTAGATTTAAAATTGTTCATGTGGAAAATAATACAATAATAAATAGATAATACTATAAGAATAAACTGTTTTACATACTTAGCTATACATTTACTTTTGCCCTACACTGTATATTACAAAATATAGTTAGAGACACCCTTTCATTCCTGTCCCTTCCATCCTATTCTTTCCTATTTTCATTAATTTTGGTTCTCCTTTTTACTGTTTCCTTTTGCAAAAATGAGAGAGATTTTTCCTTATATAAAAGGCTATCTACTAAAATACTTCTTTAAGATTTTAATTTTTAACAGTATATCTTGAAAATTGCTCCAACTAGAACATAGATTTCATTCTCTTTTCCGTTTGAAGCTAAATTATGCTTCATCGTGAGACTATATTCTAATTTATTCAACCAGTGTCTTATTGATGGACATTTGGGGCTAATTCTAATTTTTGTTATTATGGTTCATGTTGTAATGAATAAACTTGTTAAATATTTCATATTTTGGAGCCATAACTTCCTGGTAGATTCTACGAAGTGGGGTTGCAGGGACAAGGACAAATGCAAGGGCAAACTTTGTTAGGTATTGTCCCGCTCCAGTCCACAGAGTTGTATCCTTGTGTGGCCGCCATCAACTGCCCGGGGGCTCCTGTTTCTCCACAGCTGCCCCAACGGACAAAACTGTCACACGTGTGGATTTTGTTAATGTTATAGGAAAGCAATGACATCTCAGCGCAATTGCTCCTACCGTCAGGGAGGCAAACCACTTTTGCGTGTTTTATATGCCCACAGAGAATGTTGTCAAACTTACGGTTATTTTTAGAGTAAAGCACTTAATCAAACTCACCATGTAACCTGCCAGTTTGAGAAGTCAAATTTATTTTTAGGTTTAAAAATGTGGTAACAGGGAAAGAAAAAGATGGGGATGATTTACAAATCTCCCCCCTCTAATATATTGGGGGGCTACCTCAGATAATTAAATGCCACCAGCAATGACAAAGGAGCCAACTTATTGTCATGGTCACCACCATGGCCCTGGGGAAGCAACCAGCTCCAGGTGGTTTAGGGCCAGAAGTTGGCAAATGAAGAATAGACGAGAGAGCAAAATACCATTTTGCAAATTACCATAGGAGATAACATCTAGCATTGATTTCTACCCCCTCACATGTATTGTGTATTTGTGTTCCTTATTTACTACTTGCCTGTTGATTTATTCCATTTTCCTTTGAAATTTTATATTAAAATGCACTTCTTCCAATATATTTTCTGATGGCTTCCATGAGACAAACAGTACAAATTAAACTGATTCAAACATGGGTTCTAATGTAAGGAGAAAGTTCCAAGGACTCACTGCTATAGCTGTTGATAATATGGAGAGTCTCCTCCATGTTAAGGAAAAGTTGGTGTAAAGTATAATGTATGTAGATGGGACAAAAATGCAGGGCTTACTTTGTGAATTCTCAAATGTGACAGCAAATGACACAGGACAAAGTTGAATTTCTTTTTGACATTAAACTTATATTTATTATTAAGGCCCTATATTGCTAACCATAAACTTTAGGTTAAAATTGACAAATTATGGCAATAACCTAACTGCCTCTTTTTTGTGTATGTGTGCACGACTTACAAAAACATCACTAGAAGCTTAAGGCCAAGAAGTTAACTGAGGAAAGAAGTAGATTTTCTTTTTGTTTTTAAATATATATCAGCCTGAAGCCTCCACATGCTCACAAATGAGTTGTTGGATTTATCTCTTGACCGATGGGCAACCTTACTGGAAACTGAGATAACTGGAGACCCATGTTTCCATTTGTCAAAAATAGGTTCTTTCCCTTAGCATTTTCCCCTGGGACCAAGGGTTACCACAGAGGCCCCTGTGCAGCTTGCACATAACAATTAGAACATAGAAACCAGCCCATGGCAGGGACTTTGACGGTGAGCCTTGGGTCATACAGAAACAAGGAGAGGTATCAGATGTATGGGTTCTAGCAGGCACTGGAAACCCGAGGACATAAAAGTGTTTCCAAGTAACAGAAAATATAAGTAACTAAGCAGAGATGGGAGTGGTTCTGCAGGGACTTAAAGATAGGTTTACAACTTCACTTTATTTCAGCAGATATTTAAGAAGTACCAGGACTTGCCCTAACTGGTTTGGCTCATTGGATAGAGCTTCAGCCTGTGGACTCAAGGGTCCCAGGTTCGATGCTGGTCAAGGGCATGCACCTTGGTTGTGGGCATATCCCCAGTGGGGAGTATGCAGGAGGCAGCTAATCGATGTTTCTCTCTCATCGATATTTCTAACTCTTTATCCCTCTTTCTTCCTCTCTGTAAAAAATCAATTAAAAATATATATAAAGAAGCTTTATTCCAGCTGGATACAGCCATGTAGATGGGGCTTTCTTCCCCACTGATCCCCTGATTGCAAAGACATAGCTGGTTGAAAATACTGGGCCCTGATCTCCCTGCCCCATAGGACAGATGTTCTATGCTGGGAGGGACAAGTGGAGAAGACTGGAGTCTACTATCTCTACCCAGAACTCCAATAACATAGCAGGGGTTTTGTGCTGAGAAAAGTAGGTTGCTGACTGTAGTCCCAGCTTGGTTCAGTGACTATACTTAGGGGGTGTGAAAAGGTGACACAAGTGGAGCCATTTTAAAATGGAGCAAGAATAGCCATTACTCAAGAACTGCCTTGCATGTCTTGTTCTTGATCTGGGCAAAATAACCTTTAGACCGGGCCCTAGCAACATTGTCTTACAAAACAATTGCAAGGTCAACAGGAAAAGCAGACATCTTCACCCCAATGACTATTGATTATGGACATTCTTCCATAGAATCAGTAACCAGTCATCTATAGCCAAAGAGTAATACAGCTTGTCAGTACCAATAGAAATTTATTCTATTCATATAATTATTCTCTTTCGATTCTCATAAAAACTCCTTGACTTCACCCTGTAATTAAGACACTATTTGGGTTTCTGCCTGAATCTGTGCTACTCAAATTGCAATTCTTTTTTTTTTTTTTTTTTTTATCTCAAATAAATGCTGGTTGCTTCTCATTTTGGCCTTTTATTTTTAGGTGAATAGGGGAGAGGTAGGACTTAAAAACAGAATGAGTACTTCAGTGTATTTGCCTAAAAGGGATCAATTTTATTTGAAATGGAGTATACAGAAGTTCATGCTTAAGGGCATTGCCAAAAACAATGGAGAGCTAAATGGTGAGCAATTAAGGTGATCTATGACACTTTATAAAAAGAGTGAAATGATAGATCATCTAGAAGTTTAACTGAGAGAAGGAAGAAAAGAGACATCCGGAAAAGAGCCCTCCTGGGATCAGAGCAGCCTCAGGATTGACAACGTCCTGTTCCTTCAAAGGGGTACAATTTTTAAAAAATTATATATTTTATTGTTTTTTTACAGCGAGTAAGAGAGGGATAGAGAGTTAGAAACATCCATCAGCTGCCTCCTGCAACACCCCTTACTGGGAATGTGCGGGCAACCAAGATACATTACCTTGACCGGAATCGAACCTGGGACCTTTCATTCCGCAGGCTGATGCTCTATCCACTGAGCCAAACCGGTTTCAGCAAAGGGGTACAATTTTAATTAGATCAGACCATGGACAATTTATGCCACAGAGTATTATCAGAAATTAGTAGCCCTGAGCACAAATCTGTGCGCCAGTAGCGCGCTGTAGTCCTCCAATAGTTCTCTGCCCACTGCCCCACCCTCCTGTAGCTCCCCCCATCCTCCTCCTTCCCTTCATAGCTTGCTGCCCTACCCACTCCTGTAGCTCTCCACCATCCATTTGTAGCTCACTGCCCCACCCTCCTGCTGATCCGTGATCCAGTCATTACACTTCACAGCATAACAACCATTTCCATATTACATCTTTATTATATAGGATGATGGAGCAATCAGTGAGTAATTAGTGGAGTCTAATGGCCAGGTGTGATACTAACAGAGACAGACCAGGTAGAAGCCTAAGTGAAGATGAGGGAAAGAGACAGAATCCAGCAAAAGCACTGGCAAATTAAGACCAAGATTTCAAGTTGCTGTAACTTCATACGACATTTCATGTGATGTATTATGTTGTTAATAGGTATTTACTAAATGGTATGTATTAAATCTGGATTATTTATTTTTTTTTTAGGAGGGAGGGACTAGAAAATATAATACATGTTATAATAAAGTTTTTTTTTTCTTAGAAAGGAATTGAAAAATTGTTTAAAAACAAAATAAAGTAAATGTGTTAAAAGGACAAAACCCATTGGTTTAAAATAAGGTATATTGATTCCACTGGTTTGTACTTTCACTTCTCATTGTGAAATATAGGGTTCCAGAAGTTATTTTTAATTTATTTTTTCAGAAGTTATTTTTAAAAAAAATTATTAGTTCCATATTTGTCTCATCTTTGCTTCTACATCCCATGATATATTAAAGCCAAATTGCCAGAGGGGCAGCATAATTGGAATCGCCTTCATTTCCATTTTGGCACTAATGGGTGGGACTCATCAGTACAGAAAACTTTTTATTGACCACAATTTAAAAAGTGAGCACACATATTGCAAAGATGTCAATCTGCCTGGCCATTATTTAAATGAATGCCTTTTTGTTTAGCTGTATACAGGCCATTAGATGGGATTTTTACAAAAACGCTTTAATCAGTTCTTTTGTGAGGTGTGCTAATAGGCTACTGGAGACAACCAGCCACGAGAAAAATCAGGGCCATGACTCCCTTCGGAGGTACTGTCAAGCGTCCCTGCCTCATGTGTGAAGGTCATGCATGGGGTGGGCTCTCTGGGGCCAGCTCAGAGGAAGCTCAGTGACCTTGAAACACAGTGATGCAATACATACCCTAATCCCAGGAAGTGATCTTTATGGATTTGAACGTTACTAAATTTAGCATCCTCAGTGCTTAAGTTGTTGATTATTTGTTTTTCTGTAGTTCTATATAATGGATAAGCATTTTGATGTCTTGACATTTCATTAAGCATAGGTGTAGACAGTATTTGCTCTGATTTCAGAATCTCTTTAAATATACGTTGGATAGCCCTGGCCAGTGCGGCTAAGTTGGTTGGACATCTGTATGCCACAAAAGGTTTTCGATTCTATTCCTGGTGAGGGCACGTGCCCCATTTGCGGGCTTGATCCACATTAGGGGACATGCAGGAGGCAGCTGATCAATGTTCCACTCTCACATCGATGTTTCTCTTTCTCTCTCCATCTCCCTTCCTCTCTCTGTAAAATCAATAAAAATATTTTTAAATAGTCTTCGGATAAAGTGGTTTAAAAAATTTTTAAAATATTGTACATATGCAATATCTAAGCAACTGACTGAGGAAAACAAAGGCAGCACACAGAATGTGAAGGCATAATTTGTTTCTATCACATTCCTAGTTCTTTTTGGATTCCTTTTGTTGGTACAATGTAATGCCTCTCCTATTGTTTTTTTCTAATGAGATAGGCACACTATGTACAGCAGTAAGGCTGTGTACTTTCTAAATAGTCAAACTAAAAATGGACCATTTCCTTTAAAGAAATATACTAGTATACATCAAAGATAGACATTGATTTTTCAAACATGTTTCTAAAGAGGTTTTCTATCTCCTCTCTTCTGTGATGCAACTTTGCTTAACATTTTCTGGAGTTGGCTTATTTCATTCACTTACTCAGTAAATATTTATTGTGTGCTTATTATGTGCTCTCTGGAAACACCAGGTACAAAGACAAATGAAACATGATTCTTGACATCAGGAAGCATACAGCTTATAGAGGAAGGGAAAAAGAAAGGTACATGCCAGTGGATGTGTTTCATGTTCTACCGAGGGTCAGAGAAAGATTTGCAGTGAGGAGGTAATATCTGAACAAACTCTTAATGGATTTTGGCAGATTGAAATGGAAAGGGGTCAGGGATCAGGCCTAGTAAACAGTAAATGAAAATCACATGGGCCTAGAGTTTCTAAGCTTAGAGTATTAAAGTATTTTCTATCATTCAAGTAGAATATTATGGGAAATGCAGAAAGAATTGGCCAGACAGTTGGCAGAACTTCTAATAGGAGGAGCTTCAGTCAATAACACCCATGTCTTTCTTTATAATCACAATTTCTGATTGACCCCACATTGTATTGTAAATTTAAAGCATTCTTATTTTCCAGGCATAATTCTGTACTATTTTACATTTTCAAAAATCATACTTACTGTTCAATTTTTTAAAAATTGCTGTATTGAGGACATTCAAATTGTATTGAGGTCACTAGTCATGATGGTAATTCTCAAAGAGAAGTCCCTGGTGTATTTTAAGCATGACTAAGCCATTTTGAAATCTGTTTTGGAGGTAATGTAAATTATTTGAAATTTGTACATTAGGTGTAATTTCTACAGACTCAGAGTTATTACCTTATAAACATACTCCGTGAAGGCTGATAGATGGTTTCACAGGCATTGCCCAGCCACTCTCTGTTACTGGCTTCCATTTGTTTTCTCAAAAGCCTATATTTACTGTCATTATGCCTAATTCTCTGTTTACTACTTTGTAGATAAATGTTTCCACAGTAGTTTGCTGCCTCAGTAGCTGCAGGGATTTTTTCCCTCCGGTTAGAATAACCCTAACTAATTCTTTTAGTCATTCTACCCGATGGTTCAGTTAAAAGCAAACAAAGCAAAAAGCGCAGAGCCTCATCTGCAATTGCCATTTCTGATCCTATTTTTTTTTTCATTTATCTGCTCCCTTGATAAAAGTATTTCAGCAGTCAAATGGGAGTTGCAAAGCTACTATTTCTTTTAAATATATATATATATATATATATATATATATATATATATATATATATATATATATATATTATTGATTTTTTTACCGAGAGGAAGAGAGAGGGATAGAGAGCCAGAAACATTGATGAAAGAGAAACATCAATCAGCTGCCTCCTGTACACCCCCTATTGGGAATGTGCCCACAACCCAGGAACATGCCCTTCACCAGAATTGAACCTGGGACCTTTCAGTCCACAGGCTGAAGCTCTATCCACTGAGCCAAACCAGTCAGGGCAAGGCTACTATTTCTACAACTTTTGTGTTCTGACCTTGTAACCATTCTTTCTCACTCTAATTGTGATCTGACGTTAGACACAGTCAATAAGTTAATGTAAAACAAATAACAAACTTGAGATCTTGCTGTTTTCCCAATGCACACTCACTGATCCTCCAGAAAAGTATTTTCCTTAAACTTTTGTGCACATCCCTTTTCTGCCCGAGGGAAGATCTGACTCCTACTTGCTTTTCCAAACGTAGCCCAAGACTTCCACTTCGACTCCACTTCAACTCCACTCGACATCTTCCGGCAGGGAGCACAATGTGTTATTCCTGAAACATACCTCATGCCTTTTGCTTTGAGGTGGGCTGTTTCCTCCTCTTGAAAAGTCCTCCCTCCCAATAGTACACGTTCGAGTCACATTCTGCATGTCCAACATAACACAAAGACGATTTGCAGCAGAAACTTGTGGGTTAGGACTCAGAGTCTCTCTTGACTCCTCCCATTAGTGATAATATGTGATAATGTAAGACAGAATGTGACACGTTACATGGGGAAATATAGTGCGAAGTATAGTGGAGAAGGCATATGTGCTGTCTCTGCAACCAGATCAACTAAATTTGAATCCTGGTCCTATCCTTCTTTCTTCCTAGTACCTTAGACATTATTTTCCGGCACCTCTATTTCCTTTTAAATTGGCATTGGTATAATAAAGTGCCTACCCAATCTTCTCAGATAAAATTGGGATAACACTAGAACTTTAAAGGCCCACTGGGAGGGTTAAATGAAATTAAAAGGGCAACAATTAGACCATTGTTCTAATTATTAGGATAATGGAAATCATTCCAAAAATGTTAATTATTTAATACATATTATCTTGGCAAATTCCAAATCATAGCACCAGTTGCCTAAAAATTAAAAAAATAAAACTCAAATCAAAATTTTCTGTTCTTTCCAATGCTTAAAATGCCTAACCTGATTAACTGATTTACTCTCCTTCGTGTTTTCTTCAGGCCCGTAAGGAGGCCCTGTAGCTCTCTGCTGTGTGTACTGAGGATCAGAAAATGTGCCAGAGACTGGAGATATGTAAAAAAATTCTCTTCTGGTCAAATTAGATAGATCAAAGGCTGGGTGAATGCAATTGCTTGCTGTCTGTTTAGGCTTCAGCATTTGCCCTGTGGTGTATACATGTACTTATCTGACTCCCACCACCATTCAGCCTATCTTTGGACTATTTGGGGAATCAGTGAGGTCATGTACTTAAAATAATGAGTAAGCTTTGAGGAACCAGAAAAGAATCCGATATTGTACCTGGGGGGAAAAAAATAAAAATAAAATACTGAGAAATAAAAAAGATGCTAAAAAGTATAGTGTTTATAAGTGGAACTTCCCTCTAGCTAGCAGTTGGTATTAGTTGGACAACCTTCTATAACAAAACAATTTTTTATAGACTAACTAGGGGCCCAGTGCACTCAGGGGGTGTCCCTCAGCCCGGCCTGTCTCCTCTTGCAGTCCAGGACCCCTCAGGGGATGTTCACCTGCCAACTTAGGCAATTAGGCATCCCTCTGGCAGTCCAGGAGCCCTTGGGAGATGTATGACTAATGGTGAGGAGCTGGCCTAAGCTGGCTTCTGGCTGAGTGGTGCTCTCCTTGTGGAAGTGCACTGACCACCAGGGGTAAGCTCCTACGTTGAGCATCTGCCTCCCTGGTGGTCAGTGCACATCATAGCAGCCAATCGTTCTTGGTCTTTCCACTGTTAGGATCAATTTTACCCTTTTATTATAGAGGATTCTCTACGGTTGGGATGCTATAAGTGTCAATGGAGTCAACCTAACAAACTTTCAGAAGTGAAGTTCTGACCTTCCAAATGCCCTCTCTTTCTTCTTCCAAAGGCTTCGCTGTCGTGCTCTTGGCAACATTAAGCATCACCTGATTGCCTTTATTGCTATAAACTCTAAAGCAAACCCCCTCAGCCAGATCAGCCAAAATAGATCACCCCTCAGTAACTCAGTATCATATTTTATTGTGCTTTTTCAAAATCTAGAAGCTAGCATTTATTCTTTAAGTTATATTCACAACTGCTTTTAAAAAGTGGTGATCTGAAAATGAATGCTGCCAATTTATGTAAGTGTCATGTTCAAGCAATCTTGTTCCAGGTCAATGACTACTTCCATTCATTACTGCATGTTCCTATTGGAATAGAGTTAAGTATAGTCATTCTTTGAGTTCTACTAAAATATCAAACCTCAGCATTATGCACATAATAATTCTCTTTCTTTGTCATTTAGGATAAGGAAGTTGGCAAAGGCATCTCTAATTTTAATGTTATCAAGAGTTAAAGAATAACTCTTTCCTTTACTAGTGGTATTTATAATTTTTATAGTATCTAATTTTTTTAAGAGCTTTACAATAGAAACGCAGTTTAACTGGAAGACAAGACACAGGTCTCTTTCAGAACTTGATACAACTCTCCCCTTAGTATTATTAGTATTAGCTAGTATTAGCCTTCTAGGTTAAAACTCAGCTCCTTATTTGGAAAATGGGAACAAGAATACAGATCCCATATGTAGAGAGAGAAAGAGGCATGACAGAGGTGGAAATGCTTTGATATCTTTAGAGTAGTCTCTTGATGGTAGCAGTCTTTTGACTTTGCTTCTCAAGATGCCATAACACATTTTGGTGCCCAGCATTTAAATTTAAATTTGGTTATTCCTTAAGGATGCTTGGACATGTGTTTGAGAGAATTGTATGATGCCAGATCTCCTCAGCTGGGCTCTCATCAGAATCAAAGGAGCCAAAAGGCAGCAGGCAGTGCTTCCTAGGACTGAAGCTTTTCCTTCAAAAATGACTGTAGTCTGGCCTGAGTGACTCAGTGGTTGAACGGTGACCTATGAACTAGGAGGTTACAGTTTGATTCCAGGTGAGGGCACATACCCAGATTGTGGGCTTGATCCCTAATAGGGGGCATGCAGGAGGCAGCTGATCAATGATTCTCTCTCATCATTGATGTTTCTCTCTCCCTCTTCTTTCCTCCCTAAAACCATTTAATTATGTTAGTTAATATTAAGTACTAGGCCTTGAGCTCAGTGCCTTACATGCACTATGCTGTAATAAAGTGTTCAAGTGCTCATTATAATATTTGAGGTAGTTCCCAATTTCAGAGGGAATAAATTGAGCCTTTTGGAGTTTAAGACATTTGCCCCAATTTTCAGAGCTTGGTGCTCAACTTCAGAGACAAGGTGGTGGATTTTCCCACAGTCCCCCCCCCCCCATCCCCCCTAAAGTGTTTCTGGCCAGGGAACCACCCAGGCATTTGCAGGCAGCTCTGCTCTCAAGATGGAGACTAAGGAGCTGGCAGCGCCAACAAAAGTGTGTCTTGATTCAGATGACATTGGAGCCTGAAAGGAAGTCAGAAGAGAGCAGCCCAAATCTGTTCTCATTTGACTAACAAATCCAAGTGAGTACCAGTGAACACCAGAGCCTGGGAAGTTTACACAATGCCTTGAGCACATTTGTAACAAACACAGCTCTTATCTGGGCTCTGAGGAATTCAGTGGGAATCAGCAGCCAGGATGGGACTTGACCCACAGTAGGCACTCTACAACCACATGTGGAAAAATGAGGACAGTGGATGTTCCTGTCTCTGGATTCTGCAAACCAAAAGGGAGCATTTCCTGGAAATTCTATTGGTATGGTGCTAGCTTAGTCCTGAAAAGCATAGTTACTTTTTTTTTTTTTTTTTTTTTTTAATTCTGGAGAAACTATAAATCGCCTATCAGCATTAAGTAAACTGAAATAATTGCATGCCTCTTGAGTTCATTATATTGGTATTTTGCATTCAGAGAAGCTCTAGATGACAAGGTGACAGACAGAGAGAAGTGTGTAGTTTCGGTGCCAGACAGGACCACTCACTCCCTCATTGTAAGCCCCATTGCTGACTTACCGTACTATCATTCCTTATAAAGGCCCTCCAAAATTCTGCTCAACTAATAGCCAGGTTACTTATAGGGTTCACCTGGGCTAAGAAAATAAGCTACTCTACTAATCAAATTGGAGTGGATGATTGAATGGTGACTTTAAGATGTTTTGGTTGTTTGGCTAGGTGGCTCAGTTGGTTGGAGGTTATGCTGTATGCCAAAAAGTTGCAGGTTTGATTCCAGGTCAGGGGGTATATATATATGTAGGTTTCAGATTCAGTCCCCAATGGGAAACCAATAGATGTTTCTCTCTCACATTGATTTTTTTTTTCTCTTCCTCTCTCTCTAAATCAATAATAACAAAACAACAACAACAATAACAATAATAATAAACATAACCCCAGGTGAGGATTAAAAAAAGATTTTTTTGGTTTTGCATGATTAAAAGATAGTATTTCCCCAACATGACTTACTCAGCAATATTGTATTTCATATGATAAACATAGAATTGGATAGTTTCAAACTGGAAGGAAATATAGTGACCATTTAGCACACTAAGGTGACATGCTAGTTACTTAGCTAGTTAGTAGGAGACTCAAGACTTGAATCCACTGCCCCCAGTCCATTCACTTGCCATATTCTACTCTCTCCATATATCTCTTTAAGTACATTTTATTGTGAGCATCCATAGTGTCTGTGTGGAGGTCCAAGAAGAATAAAATACTCTTCAAAAATTAAAATTGGCCATTACCAGTGTTTATGAAGTGCCTCCCTCCCTCCACCTCATCCCCATGGGCAACCACTTTCCAGAATTTCAGGTTAAGCCTTCTCTTGTTTTTCTCCATAGCAGCTTACCTCTCTTGATTTGCAATATTTCTTTTATTATGAGAGCCAAATGCCCAAGTGTCCCCAGAAGCACAATGGATATTTTATAGCTCTAATATAAGGTCAGAATTTTAAAGCCATAAAAACAGCCAATTAGGCTTCCAGATCAATCTTGTACTTGTACCCATTAGTCCCTTTGACTTGAAATGACACTATTGTTTCTGACCATTAAGAACTCATGCATTTCCACATCTTTTGATAATGTGAATTCGTAAGAATAATGAGCTTCTTTTGGAGATTCTGTTTCTCTAACCTCATTGTATTTACTTATTTTATTGTTCTGCTAGAGGCCTGATGCACGAAAATTTGTGCAAGAGTAGGCCTTCCTTCCCCTGGCTGCTGGCAATGGCTTCCCTTTGGCCCCAGCTTCATTAGGAATGACGTCTGGCCTAATTAGCATATTACCCTTTATTATTATAGATTGTCTCAAAACCAGATAACAACAACAAAATCAGACTTTTCCTCTTTCCAAGCATTAAAACTGTTTACTGGGGACAAACAAGACAGTTGTTAACTTCTATTCCCTGATGAAGACAGTATCTGATTGGTACCATGGCAACATGTTGCTTTGAGCATCGAATAGGTATTACTCACACACAATCTCATAAATTTTCTTTATAAGTGTTAGAAAAGGTGTGATCTTCTCTTAGAACTCACTAAATTAAAAAAGGCTGAAGAAAATCTAATTAGGGTTTCCACAAATGCCTTTCTGGAGTCTGATAATATCAGATTATTGTTTCATATTTTTTCCTGAAGCACTTGGTGCAGGTGCAGCACATATATGTCCCAGCAATCACCAAGGAAGTAGAAAACTATGGCAACACCAGCGCATGCAAGCACAAACTCATTGGTTCTGGTGTTTATCTTTGACTTGTGATATTTCAGGCTGCTGCATTTTCCCCATTCCTTCCTTTTCACCTTCTCATGGCCCTGCAGATCTGGCTCCCAAGCATTTCCACATTCAAACTCATTTCACTCATTCTTTCAGGTCCAATACTTCTTCCACAAAATTTCCTAGCATCGTTGAGTTGAAAGAAATATCTCCTTCTGTGTCCAAAAAACATTTCAAAATGAAATTTACTTTAAATAATTTTGGTAGCTGCTTCACTTTTTGATTTTGGTTTTGAAAATCTGTGTGTTTATTTACTACCATTTAGTTCAAAAGCCAATGGTAAAATATTTGTTTCCTTTTTACATAATTGGGAATGTGTTTTAGAAATTTTAAATTTGAATTTTAACTTAGTGTTTCAGCTAACAAAAAATCTGGAAGTACCTGCCTTCATGGAAGACTACACATGGCAAACTCCGACATTTCCATCCTACCTTGAGAACTTCATGCCCTATGAAATTGTCCAAGTGTTTGAATGGATAATACTGGGGATGTTTAGAAAGTTTTGGAGTTCTGGAGTCTTCTTAGTCTCACAGACTTTTTCTACAGCTGTTGGAAAGCTGTGGCAATTTAGGTTCACAATGAAAATGCTGACAAAACCTTAGGCAGGCAGTGTGCTCAGCAGGCTCTGTCCTTCAGCAATCAGCGGCTCATTGTGAGCTTTGAGGAATGAATCTCCATGTGGTTTAATTCCAAGGGCGGTTTACATACCAATCGAATCAGTCTCTTATCCCCCTTCCTGCTGACATCTGGCTCCCTCAGGGCTCTAGATCTGTTGCATACATACACACTCCATGCATGAGCAATACATTAGGAAAAAAGCCTTTCTTGAATCACTCAACAGGAAATGATCCCAGTTCTTTATTGCTGCTGAGTCATCAAAAAAACATTAGCTTATGTGTCTAAGGAATGCTTTAAAACTCAGTCTAACTCCAATCTGCCTAATAAGTGCAAAATGAGTGGCCAGATTATTATGACCACCTGACGTTTGTAGGCAAATTAGCTGTACATTGCATCATATGGAATATGGAAGCCGAAGGTCTGTTAGAACACCTTTGCTGTCTGCAATTCACACAGGAACACAAGGATTGGACAGTCGAGCACTGGAAAAAAGTCATGCGGTCCAATGAATCACATTTCCAGTTGCATCATGCAGATGGCAGAGTGAGAATTTCACAGAAACAACATGAAGGCATGCACCCCACATGCATGAGTACAACCCTTCAAGCTGGTGGGGGCAGTGTTCTGATTTGGGACGCGTTTTCCTGCATGATTTGGGCCCATTAATTCATGTGGAACAACATCTGAATAACACAACATACCTAAGTATCATTGCTGATCAAGTTCATCCTATCATGTTGATGACGTATCCCAATGGAGATGGCTTCTTCCAACAAGACAATGAGCCATGCCACAGTGATTGTATTGTGCAGGAGTGGTTTCAAAAACATGAGGGAGACTTTACCTTGCTAGGGGGCCCCCACAATCACCAGATCCCAATGCAATTGAGCATTTGTGAGACGAAGTTAAAAGAGCCATCAGGCAGCTGGTTCTACAACCATCAAATCTCACAGAACCGGACAGTGCTACTCATCAGGCATGTGGCAGATTCCTGGCATCACCTTTCAACATCTCTTGGAGTCAATGCCAAGAAGAATCGCTGCTGTATTAACGGCAAAAGGTTGCCCAGCAAAGTACTGATGGGGTGATCATAATAATCTGGCCACTCAGTGTATTTGTAAAACAAAAGGCACCTTTTAGGATGACAATGTATGTCTATAAAGAACAGGTTTTATAATTTCATAGTGAAAACTATTTAAGTGGTTGTGGGAGTTTTGCTCATCCACTCACCCAACCAGAATTGGACAGAAAATCCTGATCACGTGACTGTCTGTGGCTTCCTTAGGAAAAAAAGCTGGTTGGAGAACTAGCACAATTAGCCATTTTTAAATTTTTTATTAAGTTGACTTCACCTTGTCCCTGCTCAGGGAGCATTTTGATTACTATTCACACTAATTATTCTTAGTGTTTAGAAATAATAGTCAAAGTATATTGATATTCAGTCTAAGGAACCTGCTCTGATTTTGGGATAAAGGTCAGGTGAATGGAAAATAAACATAGCTTCTTTCCTTGAAGGTGTGAAAGTGCTGAAAAACTACTCAAATATGAGGAGCTTGGAGGTTGGCAAAGAAAGAAGCCATGAGAAAGACAAAGGAACAGTGAGTGTCTGGGGACACTCTTCACTGCAGAGGGTCTGTTATGTGTGCTTTGTCCCGAACGGGTTGTACCAAAGTGTCTGTTTCCTGTTTACATCATTGGAAACGTGTTTTAGATTTTTAAAATGTGAATTTTAACTTAGTGTTTTAGCTAACAAAAACCTTTCACCAAGTCTCTCCCCTTCATAACCATGCATGTGCAATTAATCACACTATCTGTTCACTCACACACATGTTCCTATCTCTGAATATGCCTTTGAGCTCATTCTCATCTCACAGGAAAGAAGAGCAAGGGAGAGAGAAGGAATAGTGAGTGGAAAAATACCAAGATGTATACTTGATTATTGGAGATAATTAAGTGGAACCCAAAAATAGGCCCTTATTTCATATTATGTTCAAAATGATTCAAATTCAAAGCTATTCACAGCTGTGCTGAGGACTGATCTACCATATAGAGTTGATTTTAAGCACTCGAATCAATCATAAGCAAATGAAGCTTCTCTCTGTTCTTCTACTTTTTTTTTTTTTATGGTCCTAATTGCAATATTTATGTATGACCTAATATTCATTCTGTATGAAAATTTCCCTAGTTTTCTTCTCACATATATATTTTTTCTAAGTATAACTTGGGGTGGTATTATAACTCAGAGGCTATCAAATGTGCAATAAAGAGATCAATATTATCATTACCCCATTATACTTCATTGCTTATTTTGCCAATACTTTTCAATAGGGTAGAGCAGTGGTTCTCAACCTTTCTATTGCTGCAACCCTTTAATACAGTTCCTCATGTTGTGGTGACCCCCAACAGTAAAATTATTTTCGTTGCTACTTCATAACTGTAATTTTGCTACTGTTAATGAATTGTAATGTAAATATCTGTGTTTTCCGATGGTCTTAGGTGACCCTGCTAGCAGTTCTCAACACAACATGAGGAACTGTATTAAAGGATCACGACATTAGAAAGGTTGAGAACCACTGGGGTAGTGCAATATGGCCAATACACCATGTCAGTTTTGTAAATCACTCCTTACAAAGTTGTTGATGGTGATGAGTTTTTAAAACTCAACTGCATTAACGTACTGATCAAGCACACTGGTAGTTTACTATTTTGCTGATTTATTAATTGATAATCCCATGTATTGAACAATGCAAAACACAGGCTGAAAAGTAAGAAATACAGGAAAATGGATTGTGCTTTTTTAAAAAAGCAAATGTGCAAGGATTTACCCTAGAGGGATCTTTCAAGTCTGAGGAATATATCTTTATTTTGTGTTATAACTAACACACATTATCCCATTGTTTTGAGGACACTATTATCACCAGGACTACTGAACAGACTTAAATGTGGACCAAACTTTTTGCTGGTTTTATATTACGTTTAATCTCCTTTTCCTTACAGTACACGACAAAATGTCAGGCTTCATTGATGACACAGCCCTAAGGCTACCTTTTTCATGAAAACTTTCCTGATTTTCCAACATTCCCTGATATCCATCTCTTTCAAAAAGCATGGCTTTTCTACTTTATATCATTTCCCATAAAAGCTCATTCTGTGTCACCAGAGGGCCTTAACATGGCCAACAATAGAACATAGCACAGTGAGTTATAATAAATATTTTTGGTCTTTCTTTTCCATGAGATTGAATTATTTAAGAGCAAAAGCTATGTCCTCCACCCCCCACCCCCCCTTTTTAAATGAATCACAACTAGCATAGGGATTTGTCACATAGCAGGCATCCATTCTTTTTTCATTTAACAACTATCCATTGATCGCCTACTATGTGCCAAGTATGGTGGTTCCATGCTATCAGGAAGGCATGGGTAATAGCCTTTGGGTGCTATCGTCATCACTAGCATCACCCTTGTTTGTGTGCCCTTCCTACATTTATCAGGACTTGGGAGGGAGGACAGGCTGTCTTTCTTGCATCCCCACAGGGCTTTGCAGTGAATGGTATGGGAGGAATTTAACCTATTTACAAAGCCAAAAAGAAATCACAACTGTCCACTGGAGAGGCTGCTGTTTCACATTTATGTGTGTGTGTGATTTAGCTCTTTACATATTTTCTTTAGTCAGAATTTTGTCCTGTTTTGATAAATTTATTTCTGCTTTCCTTTTATTTTGACTCAAATCACAAGTCTCTGTTGAAGCTGTTCTTAACATTTTGTTTTATCACGAATGATATACTGCAGCTTACGAATAATAGACTAGGTTTAATCAAGTTTGTAAAGCCAGATACAATGAGGTTACAAGGGAAGGAATTAAGACAATTCTTGGAATTAAGCCCTTCATGTTCAAATAGGTACCATTAAGAGTTCCTTCCCAAATATCAAGAGATTTGCCCCAACCTCAGTCCTTGTCACATATATTGCCCTCACTGACCTCCTGTGCATTTAGACCAGAAATGTGAGACACTGTAGGATGTTTCCTAAGAAATGTACTTTAAAATGGGCAGTTTGACATTATGGATCAAAAGCCTTCAAACCTGACATGTCCCTGAATCTAGTAATTACACTTTTAGGTACTTATTGTTGAAAAGATACTTAAGGATATTTGCAAAGACTTAGTTCTTAATGTGTTTATCATAATATTATTTATTATAGAAAATATAGATGTTAACATATGATTTCAAAACCAGAGACTTAGTTGAAAGGAAAAGGATAATTCATACGTTGGTATATTATGGAGTGGTTAGAAATGATGTAGAATTATGTATTTTATTGTGGCATATGCTCATGATGTGCTGTCAAAAATTTTTAATTCTACTTTAACATAATATATTAAAACACAAAATAAGTTTTATAACTGTAAGCAATAAAATACCTGTCATCCTTAATTACTCTTCAGTGGCAAGATTTTTATTATTCCTGAGTGACAGGAAGGTGATTTTTATTTTCTCTTTTTGTATACATGTGTTTTCTATTTTATCTTCAAAAGCAGGTGTCATTGAGAATAAAAAGTTAATATTTAAATTATCCCAAATATGTAGAAGTGTTAAAAATACAATATTTTGGGGAGAACTTTTACCATCTTTGTTATTACGAGCTGCCTTCCTGGTGAGATGGTGGACCTGCGGTCGTATGTGGGTAGTGAAGGTGGAATGATCAGAGTCATGTTGCCCTTTACCATCCCTTCCAACATGGAGTCTGTGACTCAGTCAGAATTGCCCCATAATGAGCTGTAAGGCAAAGGCTGTGTGGCCTCTTCGTGGCGATGGGGAGCTACATATGCTCTCAGGGCTCCTCTCGTGCTAAACTATTCCATGTAGAAAATGGAACAGCTCATTTTGGAAGACACCCAAATAAATTAAGTGTTTCTAAATATGTTTTGTCTCATTGTTTAGAATATCAAATAAGTTTTAAAAAGAAGTGAGCTTTTTTAGGTCAAATGTTGCAGAGCTTCACACACCATCATGCACACAACAGACCGTCAATAAATGTGTGAATTGACTAATAAAAATAGCAACTGCATAGAAGGCAGATCTAAAGGGACACTGTCCCACTCACAGACTGGCACTTGGGCCTACCCTCTTCCTCCCCAGCAGAAATCCAGAGGTGGACTCAGGCACAGGCAGAGAGGAGGCAGAGATGGAAGGACTTGGGTCTGAAGGTAGCTTCTAACCTGAGACAAGTAAAGGTAGCTGGGTGTGGCTCTACCTGCTTTACCAGAAAGCTGAGTAACTCTAAGTCCAAGGATTGTCTTGAAAGTCCTCATCAGGATATGACAAATAAGATGGTTTTCTCACTTCAGGGGTGTCTTAGTTACCCCAGTTAGCTGGGTCAGTGTCTGCCACATGATGTGGACAGCCCCTTTAACTCTGACTTCCTCAGCAGTCTCACAGAATGCAAGGCAAGAATAATTAGAAACTTCTTTCAGCCTTCTCTTCTCTCTCTTACACATTTGTCACAATAAACTGTTGGCAAGAGGGGCAACTCGTGAGTTTTTAGAATACGAAGAAATCAGAATGGAAGTAGGTGTAAGAATGCTTTCCTGCTTAGCAAAGTCTTCCTGTGGGAAGGCATTTGTTCGTAACTCACTCTATACATGACAGCTAAATACACTTAGAGTGCAGAATGAGATTTTCCAAGGAGAGTAAGAAAGGTGGAGACTGGAAATGAACTAGAGCTATCAAGGAAAAGTGGAAGCATTTGGGCTGGTAGATTGGCAACCACTCGCGTCTGGTAAGGGCCTGGTTTCTTTTGTGTTATCTAGATGGCTCCTCTACAAGGAAGGATTGTTTCTGCATGATGGGCATGCACACCTGTCTGTCAGAGCCAGGTGACTGTTAAATGCAGCCTGGACTGTGGTTTACACACTCTTTGTGAAGGTTACATGGTATGCCCTGGTCCTACACAGCATTCCCTAGGCTGCTCCAAGGAGAACACTCATGGACTGCATGGAGCACGGCACTGCTAGGTTGCTAGGGAAAGCCTCCAAGCATGTCAAACTCGTGGCCAGCGGGCCGCATGCTTTGTTATTTAAACAAAGCATGCGGCCCGCTGGCCACGAGTTTGACATGCTTGAGTGGACCCTTGTTTGTAAATGAGTAGTATCTTTTCTGCCAACTATAGGAGGCTGGGTCTACAAAATCAAAACTGAATGTTCAGAGAACACACTCACAAAACTTACAGTGACTTTAGAAACCCTTTAGTCCAGCTTGCTCATTTTACAGATTCTCAGGACTATGCAAAGGTCAGTCTATAGAAGGTGGACACATATCTTCCTATCTTTGCTTTCACCATTTAGATAAAATCAAAGGTGTTAGATGGGTCTGAGATGTTGTTTGCAAACGGGACTGACAGGTCTTGGACCATATCTTCCTGTTCATGTGTCCTCTACATGGAGACTAACAGGAGTTCCATTGTCCATCTCTGTTTATTTTTTATTTTATTTTTTTAAAATATATTTTATTGATTTTGTACAGATTGGTTGGGAGAGAGATAGAGAGTTAGAAATATCTACGAGAGAGAGAGTCATCGATCAGCTGCCTCTTGCACACCTCCTACTGGGGATATGCCTGCAACCAAGGTACATGCCCCTTGACCGGAATCGAACCTGGGACCCTTCAGTCCTCAAGCCGATGCTCTATCCATTGAGCCAAACCAGTTTCGGCGCCCATTTCTGTTTACCAGGCAGTCTACTCCCCCCCTCCCCCCCCAATCTCTCTTCTCTCTCTCATTCTCTCTCTTTATCCTTCTCTTCATTGCTTCCACACTACCCCTCCCACCTCTTCTGGTGGGAATATTGGATTGGACCGGAAAACCATAACAAAGTATAAATTGGAAACTCTCTGATCACAGGATGCTATACCAGGTGCTGAATCATCTACTGTGCCATCTTAGCGGTGCATGGACTATTGGAACTCTTTGAGTGTTTTTTTATACTCGGAGTTGGATGTTCCTAGGGGAAATGCAGCAGTTCTGTCTAAGGGACAAGTGTGGCATGAAAAAAAATTGCATTCACATTCAAAGTCCCACTCTTCCCTGATTGCTGGTTTCAGAACAGGAACCAATCTGTCCTTCCTGGAACAGTACAAACTGAGAGACAATTACCCTTGAACAGTTCTCCATGGAACCTGTCAGCCTGCAGCACAAGGAGCTGCCTCTGATTTAATTATTCAATAAGTAAGGAGAGCGGAGAAAAGGTTTCCACAGTTAACGGTATTATTGCAGGGCTACATCACCTTCCTTAAGAAGAATATAATTTTTAAAGAAAAGTTTTTAAATGTCATATCTCTTGTTTGATTTTCTTATTGGTTTTCAAAGCGTATCCTTCAGCGAGTAGTAGATGGCTAACAGTCGGGTTAAAAAAGCAATTTTCTTTCTATCCTAAAAAAATAATTTTAGGCATAGTCACACACGGAAATGACTTGCAGACCTGGGACCACTCTCTATTTGCTAAATAAGAATATTTTGGAGATTTTAATTCAGAGCCATTTGCAAATTCTCCACAGGTGTCATGCCGCTGATTATTGGTATTCACTACGCAAGCTGTGTTTTTACATATAAATTTCAGGCATCTTTGACCATAAAGATGTATAAGAATATAAGTCAGACTAGGTTCCATCACATTAGTTTTTCTTTTCCTAGAGGGGAAAAGCTCTGTTCTTATCATTCATATCAATTTAATTTATAAGCTGGCTCCTCTGTCATCTATCAGAGGAGGATTATTGAATTTAGAAGCTCTTTCTGAAGACAGGTTTCTTTTCGCAATGGAAAAGGTTTTCTATAGCATTGCCTGAGGTTATTTTCAGGGGGTGTGTAGATGTTATTGTTCACTGTCAGGTATTTCCACTCTTTGGTTTTTTTTTTTAATACAGCTTTCTGCCCACCTTCCTTGTTAAAAAGTGGCAGCCGTAAGATTCACCTAGCGAGCTTATTCTTCATCGTGTGCTCCATTACTTGCATCGATCTTAGTGATCTTTGTAGCAACCTGTCTGACCACCATGGGAGTGATATGAAACATAATTTCCCTAGGACTTCCTGGTGTTGACATCAAGACTTGCCTTGGCCAGGGATGAGGTCTGGTTCCCAAAGTCTGTAGCAAACCTAATGCAAATTTGAGCTTAGTAGGTAAGTTGGGAATATGTGGTTGTCAGGAAAGAGCTGCAACGCTAAGCAACATACATTTTGATCCCTATGTTTTGGGTTAATAGTCTGATAAAAACTAAAGATGATCTTTTTTCTATTTATTTTTTGGTATAAAATTTTATATAAAACTCTCAAAATGAAAGATGATCTCATTTTCTTAGACACCCACACCCCCCCCCCCCCCCGCCACCTTTCCTCCTCTATCTCCATCCTCTTTAGGATAAAAATTTCTTCGTGATTTTCTAAATAATTGAGACAATTAGTAGAGACACTTAGTAATCTTGGGCCACAGGAAGGTGGTTAGCAACCCTCTACATTTGTCCTTGGGTTTTCCTTTTCCAGAGAGTTTTCACTGTGTAACTATGAGGGGCCAAGTTGTTCTAGAGATGAGTATTGGACTCTTTGACAGAGATTTTGCTCCATGTTGCTTTTCAAGTTGTATGCTCATTTTCTAATGCATGCTGGCCCTATGGGTTTCTTAGGCATGTATTGATGCAAACATGAAAGAATGGTCATGTAGTTTAGCTTGTGACCTTTACATGTGAGAAACTGGGGCCCAGAGAGATTAAGTGACTTGCACAAGATCTCACAGCAAGAAACGAGAAAACCAAAGCAAGAACCAACTTGTGCAGCTTTCACTGCGAAACATAGTCACTCACAACTAGTTGATAATAAGCCTTGCCTTCTCCCACATTTTCTCTCCTATTTCTGTTCAAACACTCCACTTTCTCTTTCTTCCAATTTGCTTTCTGACACTTGAGAATCACACCCATGGATCTTTTTGGAGTTTTCTTCAAACATCTTAGACCAAAGCAACTTCAGCGTGGAGCTAGGCTTGAATCAGGAATTCATAAATAAATGGGTAACTGGCTACAAGACACCCTCCATCTTCCTTTACCTATAATATGCCTCCCCAATCCCCACTTAAAGCACTCAGTCTAAGCTAATGTGCTTCTTATTATGAAAATTTATAAATGTATTCTAGAGATTCTCCAGGCCAACCCGATCAAGTCTCAAGTTAGAGCATGGCCCAGACATGCTGAAATGGAAACAAAATGAGCATAGTGTGTGACTGTTTAATAACATCTATTCAATTACGGGTTTTCACATTGCAAGGAAACTCTTTCTATCCATCACCCATCTACTTCTTTATTCTCCTGTCTACCACTGGTCTGTCTAATCTTTCTGCTTCTAGAGAAGATTTGAGCATCAGGCCTTCAGAAACATCAGAGCAAATCTGTCACAAATGGGAGAGTACTACTAATCAGATTATCAAAGAACACAGCAAAACATGAAAATATTAATCTGACAATGATATTCACTTTACAAAACTTAGTAGTATAAAAACAACATATCGTTAAATATTGACTTTTTTTCTAGGTGTCCTTTTAAAAATACTAAATTAATCCCTACCATTTTATTTTAATCTCTGGATCTTAAAGTAAAAAAAAAAAAAAAAAAAAAAGGTAGAGAGTACTCTAATATTCATATGTATAAGTAGATATTAGAGAGACAGAAAGAGCTATGACTCTTATTCAGCTTATAAAAAAATATTACTCTAGCAATACAAACCAGAAAGCCTTAGTTGACTGTATTTTCATAGTGGCTAAGTACAAAATCATAAAATTCATTTTTCCTACACAGAAGGCCAAAACAAATGTCTTTCTGTAAATTAGAGCTGACAAGAGATGGCCAAGAACAAAATACGCATCATTCCCAAATTCAGTGCCATACCAGCGGGCATATAGTGGGAAGCACCATGGCCTGTATCAACAAAGAGTATTAGAACAGTTCCTTGGATGTGACAAAAGTAGCCAGTCAGTCTTTCCCCAAATTTAGAAACCAAATCGCAAGCCCTTACCTTGGAGGGCCTGTAAGCTATGAGTCTGTACGATAATGCAGAGCTGCAGGACCAGCTGTGGAGCACTTTCCAGAAAGGTGGCTAGCAAATGCAGCATACTCACATCTGCATACTCATACACCATTTTCCAGTAAAACCTCCATCTGTCATTCTCCCCACTCTGTCGGCTTCGAATACCTAAGTATATTGTGTGGAAATATCTAGAAAGAAAACATGGGGAATAAGAAAGAGATGAGTGATAATTTATCATTCAAACACCAAGGCTATTTTTTTAAAAAATGCAAGACACCATATACCAGCACACACAAGAAACAATGACTCTAGTGGCTTTTTTTTCCAGGCCCAACGTTAACTATTTGAGTTTCCTTATTCTTAAATGTTCACTCAGAGAAGGCACTGCAATTGTAGTCTTCACTAAAAGCATTCCATTGAATTGCAATAGGAAGAGTGAGGTGAAATGTGTTAGAAACTTGGGTGTAGAAGAGATTAACCCATAAAGAAAATAAGAATTGAAAAAAAAGAGATTTGCTATTTTTAAAATCTATACACACACACACACACACACAACACACACACACACACACACACACACACACACACACACACACACATGCTGGGGTCAGTTTCCCTATGTGCTCAGCAGTGTTCAGAAGATGGATTTCTCCTGGGGCACAACACAAGTCTAAGGACTATACTGCATGGGTTTGTAAATACTCCTCACGCCTTTTAAAAACTTATCATTAAAAATTTCAAGCATATGCCAAAGGAGAAAGAGCAATAGTGTATTGAATCCACTATACACTTCATCTAGATTAAGTAATTATCAATACATTCCCAATCTTTTTTTCCTTTGTATTTTTACTCCCTGCCACCAGATTATTTTGGAGCAACTCCCAGACATCATGTTATTTCATCTGGATGTATTTTATTAAGAAGATTTACAAACAAAAATTCAATACCATTATTATACTTACAATATAAGGACAGTGTTGATATTATTAAATACTCAGTGTTCATTTTTTCCCTGATTATATATTATTTTACAGTTTGTTTGAAATACAATCCAAACAAAGCCCACACATGATGAGTATTTGATATGTCTCTTAAGTCTTTTTTACACCATAAATTCCCCTTCTGTTTTCTTTTCTTGCATATTTTTTATTGTCTTGATTTTGATGATTGTATTCGTGTGGAGTGGTTAACGTTTCTGTTCTGTGTATTTTCTTCATGTGGGTAGTATTAGAGTTTTGATCAGATTCAAGCTTGGTCATTTTTAACAGGTGATGTTGAGGACTTCCTCGAGGGATACTTTCTTGAGGAGGCACTAATGTTCTCTTTTATTGTGTCATTATCCACAAATGATCATATCCTCGGCCCACTCACTCTTTAGGGATTGAAAATACTGATATTCTGAATCTGCCACCCTTCTTTCTTATTGGCTAGACTACTTCTCAGCCCTAATGTCAATATCTTCACAGTATGTTTGGTTGTCTGAAGCTAGCAGATCTCTTAAAAAGGTGCTCAGGGACACAGTTCTCTGACTTCTGGCATGTTTATAACAGCACATGGTCATCAATCTTGTCTTGGGCGAAGATAAGGTTTCTTTTGCTGTGTAGACCCTAAAGTCTCACAACTTCACTTGGACATTGGGGGACCATTTCTAGGATATGGGAAAGAACTGAACCTACCCAGTACAAAGGCTCTCGGATGCCAAGAGAGAAGGATAATAGTGGGGATACAGCAAGGAAGTGAGAGAACAGAAAAGCCTGGGCAACTTTTTCACTGGAGGGTCCGGTTGGATAGTTGTAAAATCCATGCATATGCTGTGCAAGATCCAAGATCTGCAATTTATTTATTTGAGCATGTTAAATCTGTTACTTTATTGCATAAAGTGTTGTAGGAAAGTCTGATAACAATCTTATATTCCTTCTCTTATAAGCTACTTATTTTTTTTGCTTGGATATCTAAAAAAAATATTTTGTTTCTTTTTAAGAACTATGATTTTATTAGAATATATATTGATATTGGTTGTTCTACATCCAGTTTCCCAAAATGTGGTATGCCTCTTCATTTTATAGATTCAAGTTTCAATATGCAGTTTCAAGTGGTTTTGAACTACCGTGTTTAGTATTTCTTCTCAGATCCATTGCTTTGTTTCTTCTTTGGGGTCTCCTATTTATTTATGTTCTATCTTCTGTATGTCCTATATCTATTAGATTCTCTGAATATTTTTAATCTCAAGTTGATTTTCATATAAAGAGTTTTCCCCCTTTTCATCTTTTATAAATCTTCAAATTATGGTGTTTGAATAGTGTCAAAATTCGAGTTGAATTTTCATTTCTGACCTAATTGTTTTTAAAAATGAGAATTCTATATTGAGTTATATCATTTTCTTAAATGTTAGCTTTTCTCCTCATTTCTTTAAAAAAAAATCCTCAACAGAAGATATGTTTATTATTGATTACTAGAGAGAGAGAGAGAAGGAGAGAGAGAAAGAGAACAATTTGCACCTCCACTGGAGATCAAAGCTGGCCGGGCTATTTTCTCACTTTTTCTAATCATGATTTATATTGTTCTTTCATGGCTTTTATAATTTTCTTAAATTATTCCAGGTCATTTTGAAATATTTGTTTTTATCTGTTTTCTACATGTGTTTTTCTGGTATACTTTCATTATCTGTAGAAAAATCACCATTTTTCTTATTCATTTTTTCTCATAATAATTTTGAAAATTTTCTCATTGACAGGTTTTAAAAATTGGTTAATTTAATCTTCATATACTTTCAGGAGGGGTTAAGTGGGCTAAGAGCTTTATTGGTGTCAAAACTTCAAAGGCCTTCCTCCCTTGTTCTCATGAAGTGATAAAAACAACATCCCTTGTTAACTTTCCGAGATCAGCTGCCTCTGTTCCCCTGCCCCTTCCTTCTTTCATTGCTTGTGGTTGTCCCTGTTTTGCTCAATTTGAAATCTATTCCTGCAGATTCTCCTTAGTGTGGAGGCTTGTGGAAGGCTCTTCAGTTTGTTAGGGATGACTCAGCTTTAACAGCATAAACCCTTATTGCCTTACAGTCCCCTTTGGCTCACTCTTGCATTGAATCATTGAGAACACACTTCTAGTCTCTATTGCTCCTCTAATTTGGCCCAATGCACTTTGCAGTGAGTGCCTGTTGGGGATTTGGAGGTTCTCCTCATCTCAAGGCCTTCCCTCTGCCTCTGCCTTGCCTATGTAGTTGCAGATATCATGAGGCTCTTATAAGCTGTAACTAATTTGTTCCTGGGTAATTATGGGAGAATCTCAGCACTGAATTTTATTATATACACTAGAGGCCCAGTGCATGAAAATTTGTACACTGTGTGTGGGGGGAGTCCCTCAGCCAGGCCTGTGCCCTCTCACAGTCTGGAAGTCCTCAGGGAATGTTCTACTGACAGGGATGACACTGTCCCCACTGCTGCTGTCACCCAGCCTCCTTCTGCAGGAACTGATCAAACAGGGGATCAGGGATGGAGCCACTCCCATAACCCTGCCATTGCCACCACCTGCCTCCCTCTGTAGGAGGAACCAGACAGGGGATCAGGGGACAGTGCCAGCCCCACCCCTCCAACACTCCTCTACCGCCACTGGTTGCCACCTGCTCCCCATCAGCATCCCTGTCTCTGCCCACTGGCACATCCCTTGGCTGGCCTGTTGCCACCTGCTCGTCGGCCCCGCCCCCCACCAATTGGTCATTCCGCTGTTTGGTCTATTTGCATATTATACTTTTATTATATAGGATTGCCCATGATTCTTCAATTTTGCTCTGATTATTTTAATGGGATACTTTTGGTACATTCAAAAACTGCTGCCATTGCCACTATATTTACAGAACAGTAGCATTTTAAAACACAAAACTGATTTAATCATCCTTCTGAGTCTTTGATTTCTCTCTATTAGTAGGTATAAGATGAAGTGTGCTACAGTGCAATTTACAGAAACTTCCATGAAAAAAAACCCCATGCTCCTGTACCACGCCACAGCTATAGCTTGTTGACCAGCCCAGAGCAAGCTGCTGGTGTTACCTTTCTTATAATTGTGCCTTGTCATCAGCTCGTTCTTTTCTTAGAATAGCCTCTCTGCTTCTCTGACTGGCAAACTTGTTTTTGAACTGATAGTATTTGTTCAATCATTACCAATAATCATTCGCTCTTCCATGCATTTATCTATCTACCTGTGTCTATTAGTTTCTCAGGGCTGCTTTAACAAAGTACACAAACTGGTAGCTTAAACAACAGCAATTTACTGTCCACCAATTCTGGAGGCTAGATGTCTGAGCTCAAGGGCTGGCAAGGTTGCTTTCTCCTGAAAGCTGTGAAGGAGACTCTATTAGTGCCTTTCTCCTGGCTTCTGGTTTGCTGGCAAACTTGCTATTTCTTAGATTGTAGATTCATCACCTTAATTTCAGCTTTTATCCTCATCTGGTGTATTCTCTCTCTTTCTCTCTCTCTGTGTCAGTTTGTGTCCAAATTTCTCCTTTCAATAAACACAGTCATATTGGATTAAGACCCACCCTACCATCTCATTTTAACTTGATCATTTTCAAAGATGTTAATTCTGTTTCCAAGTAAGATCCCATTCACAGGCACAGAGCATTAAGACTCCAACATCTTTTAGGGGAACACAATTCAATTGATAATACTCCTCTATCAATGTTCGATCTGGTTAACCCTATGACTTCTCCTGTTTGGTGACTTCCAAATCTGTACCTCCCACTCCAACCCTCACCAGAGATCTGAAACTGTATGTCCATCTGCTTACACATATGTCCATCTGCTTTCCAAATTTCCCACGGGTATATGAAAACAAACATATTCAAAACACCTTATTGCCTCTAAATTTGTCCCATCTCCAATACCAATTGTCAGCAAACTGCGGCTTGAGAGCCATATGCAGCTCTTTGGCCCCTTGAGTGTGGCTCTTCCACAAAATGCTATGTGCATGCACGCACGTACAGTGTGATTGAAACTTCATGGCCCATGCACAGAAGTCAGTTTTCGGCTCTCAAAAGAAATTTCATTTATTGTACTGTTGATATTTGGCTCTGTTGACTAATGAGTTTGGCAATCACTGTCCTATACTGATAATCCATACCACCATTCATTCAGTCATTTAAGCTAGAAGCTTAGGGGCCATGCTAGGATCTTATCCTTTTCTTATCCCTTACATTTGATAAAGGACTGTGTTCTGAAATTTTCATCTCCTTAATATGTTTTCTTCTCTTTCTAAAGTCTCAGGATGATTCGGGAGCCATTACAGTATTTAAAGCCACAGGCCAAGATGAGATCACCTTTCAGTGAAATTGAGCCAACTTGGCATATCATCTCACTGGGCATGGGTGTGATGCCCATAAAGAGAGGGGTTTTCCTTTAAAAGGCACCATATCTAAGTATATGAGGTAACTCCAGGGACAGGGAATCCAACTTCTTTCGGGGAGGTGTGAATTCTCAGGAAATCTGTCCCTTCCCAAGGCATGGAGTGGGGAAGGAAGACTACCTAAGGGGACCCAGGGTTGGCTGCCTAATGTGCCAGGGTTATTTCAAACTCCTAAGAAAAAAATTGAATCATTTTTTTCTCAGTGGCTATGCTAGCAACAGCCAGTTACATTCAGAAACTTCTTACTTGTAAAGTAGTCAGAAATGGCTGGGCTGCCCTTAACTTGAAAGGAAGGAGAATAAACACAGAGAATCTAAAGCACCTTCAGGACGAGTGTGAGCCTATGGCCCCTTGTCATACATGCTCTGGTACAAGCTAAGGGTTTTCTCTCATGTACAGGGCAGCAAGGCTGAGGACTAATGTCCTGGGTCTGTCCTCTGCCAGTAACAAGGGGGAGTAGGAGGATAAATATCCTATCTGCCTCACATTAAATAATTCTGAAATGTGCTCTCTACTCCCTGGCAGGCTGGAGTCCCAGTTGCCCACAGTGGTAACCTACTCATTAACATATGCTCTTGGACTGCCTTACCTGCCCATTTCCCTGTCACTACCAGTGCTTCCCAGAATTGTCTTCAAGTAAACCACTTGCACTCAAACCCTGCCCCTAGTTACATCACAGGTTCCAAGCAGCACCCCAATAATGCACTTTGATCCTCTGGTCATAAAACCTCCAAAAATATCACTGGCATCATCTCAGTTTCATGCTCAATAACCCCAACATGGCTCCCAATTTTTCTATTGTATTTTGATTGCTCTGCTCAGTTCAGTAGAGCAACTGCCAAAGCAACTTCAAATTGCTTCATGTGCTTTTTAATCTTGACTCTCATCTATGTATATAAAAGCCTAAGTGACTGTTCAACTGGTAGCAATGATGTGCATTGACCAACAGGGGGTAGACACTCAGTGCACAGGCATAGAAACATGGAACAGACTGATGAATCTCAGAGGGAAGCGGGGAGGGGTAAGGGAATGGGAAGAAGAAATTAGCCAAAGATCTTATATGCATACTAGAGGCCTGATGCATGGATTCATGCACCAGTGGGGTCCCTCATCCTGGCCTGGGGAGATTGGGCCAAAAGTGGCAGTCTGACATCCCCCAAGGGGTCCTGGATTGCGAGAGGGTGCAGGCCAGGCTGAGGGACCCCACTGGTGCACAAATCTGTGCACCAGGCCTCTAGTTAGTTTATAATAATCCCATCAAGGTGGTTATTCTGTGCCAATCTAACTCATCAGTCTAAATTTTGATTCATTAATCTATACTTAGAGTTGTACATATCATATATAAGAATATGAACCTCATCATTCATATATATATATTCAAGAATAAACATCCTTACCATGAACACACCATATGCCACACAGGCTCAGCTGAAAATGCATCTTTGTTGGCTGACAACTGATAATTATGAATGTAATTAAATATTAAAAATTCTAATACTTTGCTTGTTTTCAGTTGATCATTCTGCTGCACAGATCTCTCTTTGGTGCCATAACACATTTATTATCAACGAGTGCCTCTGAGCCAATTTTCTTTAAAATCACAAAATAAATCAAGAGATAATCAGGCATGTACATTCTTTCAGGATATAATTTGAGCTATACTGGTAATTTATGAACTAAAATTATATACTGTGTTTTAGACTCAATTGAGTAACATCAATGGTCAGTGTAACTTGATTTTGTGTTTTTAAAATTTATCTTTATTGTTGAATAAATTGCAGATGTTCCCTTTTTCCCACCATTAACCCCCCTACACCACCCTGCTCCCGCATGCCCCCTACCCCTCGCCTTCACTGCACTATGTCATAAAGGATAATCTAAGTGATTTCCTGCTTTATTTTAGAGGATGGATTTGAAGAAAAATAATACTAGTAAAAATCTAACATGCTCTTATAGGCTTTTCCCAAAATTTCTTTTGTGGTTTATTTATAATGATGTATTAAATATTAAAAGCAATGTAAGATTTAATTGAAACTTATAGGGCAGTTTTTCTTAATTTATGGTTTATGGCATAATTTTTAGCATGTTTCATAAATAACAGAAGACAATCTACATCCTTCTGTGGTTTTACCATTACCCAGAATTAAAAGTACCCTTGCCTGACATTTTTAAAAAAAAGTGTTATCCCACCCAGACTCAAACTTCTGACCTGGTTTTGAATGGTAGCTGAGGGGCAGTCCATGGAACTGAGGTATGCCAGTGTATGTGAGTAGTTTCAAGGTTGGCCTCTGCCACTCAGTCCCATGGAATAAATGCACATGATTAGGTAAAAGGAATTAATAACAATTTTCTACCTAGAATATATTGGTACTAGGTAAAATGGTTTATATACTTTCTTTGGGGGGTCTTCCAAGACACTTTATAAAGGTAGTGTTATTCACACCCTTTAACCTATGAAGAATCTTTGCCAGAAGAGTCTGGTCAATTATGAAGCTCACAGCTAGTGAGCTGTTGAGCTGATCGCAGACACCATGTTTGTCAGCCTCCAAAATCCATGTTATCTAGACATGGCCATTTCCACTTCCTAGCATCCTAAGTCATTAAATAACCTCAGATTTCCAGTCTAGGAAAAGATGTCAACTGCCCATGACTGAATTGCCACTGGTCTTATATTAAAATACTATTTGGGTTAGAACTAACTAAGTCCCTTAATATGGACTTGAAGCTGATAATATACTGTGTAGTTCAGAGTAGCCTTTGAAGTGTGAGTTTCTAGAAGGCAAAGCTGAGATTCCTAACATCAAGCAGTCTGCTTGTCAATAGCTGCATGAGAAGGTTGAATTTATTTATTGATTAACTTCACACACAGACAAGTATGGACGAAAGGAGCCACATGCTAACCTGACAAGCTCAGGGGAGGCCTGCATGGCAGTCTTGCAAACTCAGAGACCTAAAATAACCACAAAAGATGGTTTGAAAATTAAATATTTAACTACAAACAGGTTATAGTGGGTAGTCATGTCCTACCTAGGCTATTTTCCCTGACGAAGATCAACTTAGATCTTCTTTACTGGCCTTTTTGCCTCTAAGATAACATATCTGTGAGATGTTTGGGTAACTTGTAACTTCCCTTTTTTTTCTGGAGCCCCTGGGGCACAACCAAATGTGGTGGGCGCCAGGACAGATGCCTCAAGTTCCTTCATTATCATGTTAATTGTTCCTGTACCCATCTAAGTATGTGTCCATCATTTTACTTTTTATCCAATCCCAGGGGTTTCCCACAGCTTTGCTTTATCCCACCTCCTTAATCCGTCACCAATGAATTTCATGTGACTCACCTATGTCCCTCCTTTGATTGCAATGTATAAATAGAAATGTAACCTGCCATTCTTTGGAGCATTATCTCAATTCACTGAGGTTCTGCTTCCCTGCATATGTCGACAGTTTGGCTCAAATAAACTCACAAAAATTCTTTACAGGTTTCAATGTTGTTGTTTTCTTCATTAACACAAGCATGATCTTTCTTGAGCATTTGTAAAATTGTCTCTATAAATCCAAAAATATCAAAAATCATGCCCTAAGGTTTTAAATGACTGAGAAGTGATCCTGCTTGACTCACCTCACTTCATTGTGTCCTGTCTCCCAGCCTCCAGTCCAACTTCACTCTAGCCCTTACTGAGTCCATTGGCTTTGCACAAAGGGGAACCAAATAGCACTTTGCTGAAGCTGCAGTTTTTCCTCCTAATCACTGTCCCTGGACTATTTACCCATAGGATCACCCTTGACAAGGAGGATCAGAATCATTGAATTAAAGCTCTCTTCTTCCCTTTTTTAGGCCTGTCAGCTCCAGCTGTTCTCAATGGTGGCCAGATTGAGAGAGCACCCTGGGCTGGCAGGCCTCCCATTTTGTCTGCCATTCCTGCTCCCCGAATAAACCACGTACATACTCCCTCTTAGATCAGGCTCTGGTTTTTGGTAGACTCAGGCTAAGATGTGTACCATAAGTGAATCTAAAGCTTGGTTTTTCTCATCAAAGATGTGTGGGAGGAGGGACTAGGTAAGTGACAGTTGCCCAGATTAAAGAGGCATTTTTAAAAATATATTTTATTGATTTTTAAAATTATTTTTTATTATTTATTTTTTAAAATTAATTTATTTTTTTATTAAATTATTATCTGTGTACATATGGGGGGCAATGGTAAGATATTTTATTTATTTTTTACAGAGAAGAAGAGAGAGGGATAGAGAGCTAAAAACATTGATGAGAGAGAAACATTGATCAGCTGCCTCCTGCACACACCCTCCTGGGGATGTGCCCGCAACCAAGGTACATGCCCTTGACCAGAATCGAACCTGGGACCCTTCAGTCCGCAGGCTGACTCTCTACCACTGAGCCAAACTGGTTTTGGCTAAAGAGGCATCTTTAAAAATAAAATTTAGAAGAGCAATTTTAAAAAATAGATTCTTTTTTTTAATTTTTATGAGCAGCTCTCTCTCAAATCCATCTGACTTTCCATTTTCACCATGCCTGACAGAATTCTTGCATTTTAAAAACTTATTGCTCAATTAATTTTGTCATACAGGGCATGCCAAACCACCTGTTCCTGTAATCAGCTCATGTTTTCCAGCAGCTCAGGCAGGAGACAATACAGAAGACATGCTGTTCATAGCAAAGGGAAGACACTTCCTGTTGAATATGGCAGCAGGGTAATCATTACGCGTTTGACTTTCCTATAACACCACGAGGAAAATACCTGCCTTTCTTGTCAGGAATATAAAAAAAACTACTTATCCTGTTTTCAGAAGAACCACAGGGTTCAGAGCTGAGAAAAACTACCGAAGAGTGTCCTTTTAGAAAACCTTCTTCCAAGGTATTTCAATAATGCTTTCAAGTTATGTGAACTTTTCAGAGTCATCTCCTTTATATCTACCTGTTTATTAAAATACCCATTGAATTTACCATTTGCTATTTCCCACTGAATTCATGAGTAGATGGGCAGTCACATCCACAGAGTTGGACATGATGTAACGGCAGAGAGATATATCAAACCTCAATATAAAGTATGTATTTACAAAATGTCAACATTTCTATCCCTAAACACTTGCAAATTTAGGATTATTTGATTTATGGAGTTCAACTATGAAATAGATATGTTCAGTAGTTGTTATTTGTCTAATAATAGAATGAATGAATGTTCATTGTGAACCTAATTATACAGGGTGGGGCAAAAGTAGGTTTTACAGTTGTGAGTACGTGAAACCCCTTGTATACACATCACTATGCTAGTCACTGAGAGATCCAGAAAAGACTAATAATTCATTCTTGACCTCACAGTGTGTATACACAGTAACAAAAGGTTTTCTTGGTAGTGTACCTCCAAGAAAATTATAAATCCAGGATTTAAATATACTCTGAAATATCTCCCTCTCCTTCTAGTCCCCTCATTTTTTCTTCCCATTATCACTAAAATGTACTTAATATGCATTATTTTAATGGGCCCTTGTTCTTAAAAAACTCATATAGAAACTGGAGAAATATGCTTCCCTCAATGATAACGTCTTATTTAACTACTAGAGGCCCAGTGCACACATTCCTGCATGGGTGGGTCCTCAGCCTGGCCTGTGCCCCCTCCCAATCCAGGACCCCTTAGTGGATGTCAGACTGCTGGTTTCAGCCCATCCCTGCAGGCCCTGTAGGGATCAGGCTGAAACCGCAGTCCAACACTGCCTGCTGCTCCTGCTCATCCCAGCTCTGCTGTGCCTGCTGCGGGGTCACACCCAGTCTCTTCCGCTGCCACAGCAGAGCTTGCCAGCTGTGAGCCCTGTGTCTGGTGCCCGTTGATCAGCTGAGCAGCGCTCTTGCTGTGGGAGCACACTGGCCACCAAAGGGTATTGAGCATCTGCCCCCTGGTGGTCAGTGTACATCATGGCAACTAGTTGTTTGGTCTCTTAGGCTTTTAGATAGATAGATAGATAGATAGATAGATAGATAGATAGATAGATAGATGTTAGGACAGTTATCAAACCAGGACATTGACATTGGTGCAATACTATTAACTAAGCAGCAGACCTTATTTCCCCTTTCACCAGTTTTTTCCCCCTTTTAAGTGTGTGTATGTTTAGTTATTTTTTTTTTATCATATGTGTGGATTTATCTAACTATCAAATTTCATAGCATGCATAAATTCATCTAACTTGAACCATGATCAGGATACAGATCACCTCCAAAAAAGATCTTTGTGCTAACCATTTATAATTATACCTAACACCAACGCTAACCCTGGCAACCTCTGATCTATTCTCCATCACTATACTTTTGACATTTTGAGGATGTAATATAAAAGAGAGTAATGCAGTGTTTAATATTTTGAGATTAGATTTTTTTTTTCTTTCAGTATAACACCCTTGAGGCCCATCTAAGTTATGGCATATATAAATCATTCATTTCTTTTCATTACTGACTAACACAATTTGTTTATCCATTTGCTCTTTGAAGGGAATTTGGGCTTTCTTTAGGTTTTGGTGATTATGAATATAACTCCTATCAATAATCAAATTTAGCATTTTGTGTGAATGTAAGTTTTCTTTCTCTAGAATAAATAGGCCACATGGTAAATGTATGTATAACATTCTGAGACACTGGCATTTATTCTGTTGGCATGCATTAGCATACTAAATGGCATTGTGTTAAAAATATTTTACTTTATTTTTCACCCAGTGCCATATTTTTATGATCCACAGATATTGCTATGTATATCTAATTCATATAAAAATTATTTCTTTAAACTGCTGCGTCGCATTGCAAGGAAGCTCTTTACTTCAAAGAATCCTATATTTAGTCATTTTATAAAGCAAAAAATTTCTTTAAAAAATATATATACACCGTATATAATTTGTTTAGTGAATTTAGATTTCTACTTATTGGTGTTTCTTAATATAATATGTATATTTATTGCTTCTGGGTTTGTTTCATGGTTTTGCATATTGCTGAAAACATTATTAGGTGCTAATAGCAGCTGTCTAAGATAAGACCCAGCTCATGCATGCAGAAAAGTCTCTATGTTGTCTAAGAACTTTTCAAAGTTCACAGAAGCAGAGCTCATTATCCATGCATGGAGCAGTTCCATAGGCCCAGGCTTTCTGTAGGTTGTTATCAAATCAAAACATCTGACCTTGGCATTTATTGATCCCAGTCCATGGCTGAATAACCCAGAAACAGCATGAAGTAATTCAGGAGCAGTATCATTAGCAAAAGGGCCTGGGAAAATTAGCAACAGGCCTTAAGTACATGATTTTCACACAAATCTAGAGTGCACATATCAAGTCCTTCCGACACACGTGTTTTTGTTTGTTTGTTTGTTTGTTTGTTTTGTTTGTTTTTTTTTTTGTGTGTGTGTGTGTAGCTTTCTTATATAGAAAAGGATAACTCTAGGAAAGTCCCACAGGTTATCTATAGATTTATACTTATATCCATCAACATTTCAGGCCATCAGGCCATTTGTTGCTTTATTAAAATTTAGAGGGCCGGTGCAGAGATTTGTGCACATGGAAAGGAAATTAATTAGAAGGTAGCCAGTGGGGTAGGACTGAGCAAGACGGGCGGACTTGCCCAAGAGCCAACCTCTCATGGTCCTTCACCAGCTGGCTGCACCTAGGACAGTGCCGTGGCTCAAAGGGCGTCTGCGGAATGAGTGGGTTCCCTCTGGCAGGTGGGGTCCCTCAGCCTGGTATACAGGGATCAGGCCCAAACTGGCTCTTAGACATCCCCTGAGGGGTCCCAGAATGGGAGAGGGCACTCTGCAAAGTTGCTGTCACTGGGCAGGTCCTGCATTGAGCATCTGTACCCTGATAGCCAGTGCATGGCATAGCTACCAGTTGAATGGTCAGAAGGTTGCTTATGCTTTTATATAGATAGATAGATACCTAAAACGTCTGAAAGTCACAGGTATAGGAGCCTAGTATTTTTGGTGATTCCAGAGAGTTGATATTGGAGAAAGAGACTTAGGAATATTGATTTAGATCAAGCTTAAGTGTGCATAAGAATCACCTGGAATCTAGTTATGGTAAAACACAAAGTGCTGAGACCTTCTGTCAGGGTTTCTGATATATCAGAGACAGGGAAGAAGTATTTTCTGAAGCTGCTGGATGATGTTGAGCATCTTTCCTGTAGATGGAGTGGGACCAGGACCCAGCCCTAAGATCACAATTATGCCTGATTAATATGTACGCCTGTGCCAGGCCTTCCGATTTGATTTGTATCCTCCAGACTCACAGAGGACCTCCATAATTGTATTTGTGAAATAACTGACCCCATATTTTCTTTCTGGCAGCAGCCACTTTTGTTCCCCTACACAGTTACTTCATAGCAATTACCAAACACTTGAGCTCAACATTCCAGGCCATTTGCTCCTCTCAGCCAGCCATCTATTCTCAAATAATGCTCTCTGTGCTCATATATTCAGGTTAAAAAGATTTTATTCTTTTCTGTTTCTTTCTTTTTTAAAAAATTGTCCAATGACTGATGTCAGCAAGATGGCCAACTACGAGGCCCCAGGTGCTTGCTCCCTAAGGGAGCCATTAAATAAACAAGGGAGACTGGCTAAAATAACTTGAGAAGACCTCTGGAAATCAATCAAAGAACTACGACAACCAAGTGAACTCACAATAAAAAAAAAAGCCATATTAAAAATGGTAGGATATTTCACACAATGTTATTCACCCTTTTCTTACCCCTCTCTAGCACTATGCAGCATGGTTTGGGGCAGTGTCGACAAACTCATTAGTCAACAGAGCCAAATATCAATAGTACAAAGATTGAAATTTCTTTTGAGAGCCAAATTTTTTAAACTTAAACTTTTTCTAACGCCACTTTTTCAAAATAGACTCGCCCAGGCCGTGGTATTTTGTGGAAGAGTCACACTCAAGGAGCCAAAGAGCTGCGGTTTGTCGACCACTGGTTTGAGGGAAGCAGCATCTGGTCACCAGGGTCCCTCCACAAACCAGAGAGACCAGAGCACACAAAACTTGCAATGCTTTAACCTGTTTGGGTGCAGCTGAGGGATTGGTCTCTGTGTCACTTAACAAGGAACACAGAAAGCTAATAGCAGCACAGCTTAGATTTCAGGCTAGCAGAAGCCATGGATGACAGTGGTCATGCCTCAAGGAAACTACAGACCCACAGATACCTGCAGCAAGAAATTATTTTTTTGAGGAATGCAATAAAACATCTAAATCCTTTAGAAGAAGCAGGGGTGAGACTCCTAGGGAAATTAAGACATTTAAGCCCTGCCAGCATAGCTCAGAGACTGAACATTGACCTATCTATGAACCAGGAGGTCAGGGCACATGCCCAAGTTGCTGGCTCAATCCCCAGTGTAGGGTGTGAAGGTTGCAGCTGATCAATGATTCTCTCTCATCATTGATGTTTCTAAGTCTCTCTCCCTCTCCCTTCCTCTCTGAAGTCAATAAAAATATATTTTTAAAAAGTTAGGACATTTAAAAGCAGTCATGTAAAGAGGAGAATTTCAAAAAAGCATATACACACACAAACCCAGGGGAGATGCATATTGAGAAAAGGCCTGAGCTGACCTTAAGCCTTCCCACTGGGCTGATTAGTGAGGATCTCAGATTAGTGGCTCTCATAGGGAGCTAGTTTGCAAAAACCAGGAGAGGTGGTTGTTTTTTAAATGCCAAACTTTCAGCAAAAATCACAAAGCATACAAAGAAACAGAGGAGCATGCCCACTCAAAGGGACAAAATAAAATCTCTAGAAACACAAGTATTGGACTGCATGTGTGGTGGGTAAAAATCAGGAGGGGTATCTCACCTGGGGAGGTCCCCCCTGAGGAGAGAGGAGTCTCAGCCCCACACCAGGCTCCCAGCCCAGGGTTCCAGTGAAGCATAGTAACCTCCATCTTCCAAATGGGCAGGGAAGGATACCCACCAGGTTTTGGTCCCAGTCATGAAAGAAAACTAGGAGCCAATGCTCTCTTATTGAGAAGCAGCTGGCAGCCGGCGTGTTGCCTTGCAGGCCTGGGTGACCATGCCCAGGTCAGGGGTGGCAAAAAACCCAATTTTAGGAAAGTGGGGGAGGCCTGTTTGGAACAGAGGGAAGTGGTATCAGCCCTCTGTCACAGGGATTATAGACCCTGTGAGGTCCTTTGACATCTGAGACCCTGTAAAGGGAAAAAGCTCATGTGGAAGAGCTACCCGCTTAGTCCATTCTGAGAGGGCGTGCCGCCCCTCCCAGAGACCGTATGCAGTTTAAGGACAAGTCAAGTAGGGGGGACCCTACTACAGGGACAGCTGTGACTATTTGGTATAAACACATTTTAAATTTCTTGTCATTTAAAGACAGTTACTCTTTTGTTATAATACATTTAAAAAATATATTATGTTAAAGAGTCCATGAAAAGGACTGGCAAGGAAAATCAGAAGATCTTAAAGCAGGTCAGTATATTTTTCTCCTTATATAATTCATCCGAAACTTGGCAATTCTTAATAAATAAATCATGGTGATGCATTTCTTTGCATAAATTCAAAAAGACCGGTTTTCAATAGTGGTTTTATTGACCGAAAACTTTGACGAGAATATCATATTTTAAAGAGCCCTGCCTAGACTCTGAAGACTTGAAGCCAATAAGACTGCCATGGAGAATGCCTGGTATCTTGCTCTGAAAATAGATGACGCTGGAGCACCAGGCCCATTCCCTACCATTGCTGGTGGTTGGTCAGAATAGAAGGGGGGCAATAAGGATGCCTCTGCATCTCTGTGGGACCCCCATACACTCTAGGCAACAAGGAGTAGGAGGGCTACTGAGATGAGCCTTGAAGCCTAGGGAATGGGCCCAGGTAGAGCCACTGCAGGTGAGGAATTCACCCAACTCAGCAGATACTACAGTCAGGCCAGACTGCAGCTGGATGACTTGGCTTCCCGGTCCTAAGATTCAATCATAAAATTCTGGCAAAGGTAGTCAGTTACCATTCTTACTGTGTTTATGCAAACAATCAGGCCAAATTAAATGCAATAGATAATGTAGCTCTTTTAATAAACATAAGGGTAATTTTAAGGAGAAGAATTCCATTTCAATAAAAGCTATTAGAACTGAAATGTTTTCTTTCCCTTTTGCCAGACATATTTGTTGTAACTCCTGCTATTCTAAGTGCTCAATACTACTAAATTTTTTTAATACAGTTTGTCTCTGCCAGGTCACAAGCCCACCTTCTTCTGTGCCGAAGCATCATTGTCCCCATGACAGACAGCAAGGATCTCTTGGCTCTGAAAGAAAACCCTTCAGCATGGAAGTAGTCAGAGGAGCCCACAGACGTCCATTTTCTCTGAAAGAATTCAGAACCAGGATCCTTGAGGGGATATACTAGTTAGACAGACATGAGCAGAGCAAGGACAATGGGCCAACAAGCGCTAACAGATGTAACTAAGTCTTTCCACCTCTACATATGTGAGACAAGGGGCATAGCCAACAGGGTTCTCACCCAAAGTCTCAGCTCCTAGAAAAGGCCAGTAGCCTACTTGTCAAAAGACTTGACCATGTTGCATCTGGTTGGCCCATCTGCCTCCGGGCAGTAGCAGCTGCTGCTATACTTGTCAAGATAGCAGACCAACTGACCCTAGGGCAGAAGCTAGTCCTAACCACCCCACATACGCTTAAGGCTCTACTCAGGAGCACACCGGAGTGCTGGATGTCAAACACTCAAATCACCCAGTTTCAGGCTCTTCTACTCGACCAACTATGCATCATGGTCCACAAGACTCTTGCCATCAACCCAACCTGCCTCCTCCCAGACAATGACTCTGATAAACCTCTACATGACTGTTCAAAGGTCATCAACTTAGTACAGACAGCCCACCCTGATCTCAATGACACCGCACTGGCATCTCCGGATGAGGTATTGTTCAAGGATGGGAGTGATTTTACCCAGGAAGGAATCAGGTATGCGGGGGCGGTGCTAGTTACTTTAGACCAAACCATCTGGTCTCAGGCACTCACTCACAGGATGCCTAACAGAAGGCCAAGGTAATTGCCCTTATTCAGGCTGTCCGGTGGGCAAAAGAAAAATCAGTAATGATTTATACTGATAGCAGGTATGCATTTGCAATGGCTCACGTACATAGTTCTATCATTTACAAGGAAAGGGGACTCCCTGGAAGCAAGAGGGAATTGGACCTCAGTCGAAGCGGCACGGGAAGCTGCCCTAAAACCAGTGGGGCCCTTACAGAATGTAGAAACTCTTCCAGACTCTAACCTACCCACCTCACCAGCTAACACGGAAAAGGAAATAGACTTCACAGAAATCAGGCCCGCTGCAGCAGGATATAAATATCTCTTAGTTTTCATAGACACCTTCTCAGACTAGCTAAAGCTTACCCGACTAGAATAGAAAATGCCGCCATTATAGCTACCACCTTACTCCTCAGGGCAAAGTGCACTCCATATCCAATCTTTACTCAAGTCCTTACAGGCTTTACAGTCCACACAGAAAGCAGCCCATAAGCTTGTCTGAGATGCTCTGCCTGTGCCAATTTCTGATCCGGTCCATCCCTTCCACCCTAGTGACTCTGTTTGGGTAAAGAAATTTGCCACACAAGGACTGCCTCCTACCAGGAAAGGACCACACACTGTCATCTTGACTACCTTCAAGGTAGTCAAGGTGGATGGAGTCCCTATGTGGCTTTATCACACCCAGCTTAAGGTAGCCCAGGAAGAATAGAGAGTCCAGGACTCTCCAGACCCTCTCAAGATAACTCCTGGCCCTCATTCCAGGCCCTTATCTTATAAACTGGCTTACTGAATTTATTTGGCAAAGAATTAATTCTATCAAGATTATAGTCCTCAGGGGTCAATATAACTCCCTCCCTGACAATGACCCACAAGAGTCAATGATTTGACTCAAGTACATAAAACCAGTGTAGAATAAAGCATAATAACTTCCATCTTACATAAAAACTGCTGTTTGAAATTTTAACCCTGCTATTTTGGCTTCTGAAAAACCCTTGCTTACTTAAGTAATAGGGAAAAAGAACACTACTCCCATTTCAAAGAGGCCATAAACTATGTCCCAGACAGAGTTGTAAGTGCTGGTGCCAGGCCAGGCTTTGAGATATGGTCTCATGGCCCATTCCTAGCACACAAGACTTCTTTCTCAGAAGGTCTGGAAGTCTCATTCCAAATTTGGAAGACCAAGAGCTAGAAGAAGTATAAATAGGGAAGATTTCCTCTGGTCCCCTCATGTGGGGACCAGAATTTGAGAAGCAATATTACACCGAAACCAGTTTGGCTCAGCGGTAGAGCGTCGGTCTGCGGACTGAAAGATCCCAGGTTCAATTCCGGTCAAGGGCATGTACGTTGGTTGCAGGCACATCCCCGGTAGGGGGTGTGCAAGAGGCAGCTGGTCGATGTTTCTCATTGATGTTTTTAGCTCTCCATCTCTCTCCCTTCCTCTCTGTAAAAAAAATCAATAAAATATATTTAAAAAAAAAAAAGAAGCAATATTTCCTCTGAGCCCACTAGCACTAGCATAATAAAAGTCTCCAAATTAATTTGGCTTATTAATTAAGGCATCTTCTGTTTTAGCTCGCTGATTTACAATATAACACCAGTGCTGGTAAAAAAAAAAAAAAAAAAAAAAGTCTCCATTATTTCTGGCTGTAAAAATCTAGAGGCGAGTGTGGTTGAATGATACAGGACTGCTGGAGCCCAGGCATTCCTCTTAAGGGGCCTGCAAACAGACTAACTCAGACCCACTCATTTGAGCTCCCGTGCTGAGGCAGAAGCTTAGAGTGCATCAGAGACATATGGGGAAGAACTGAGGTGTCAGATGTCAGGGTGAGATCTGTAGGAGCAGGTTTCTCTCACAGAGAAGGGCTAACCGAGGCCATTGTTCCTGGTCTGAGCCCTCCTCGCACAGAGCTGGCAGGTAGGAGCCCTAACAACTGGGCTAATTCTGTTGGCCCCACCCTAGTGATTTCTTGAGACTCTTGTAAGTCCACCCAAGCTGTTTCCAGTGGCTTTTCCATATCAACAGCCTGTCTTGGCTCAAGCTTCAGCCTTTCCTAAAATCTCTCAAACAAGGGCCATTTGGTCTTGGTGCCCCATATGTCTGCCTAAATGGCCTCATTCCCATAATCTAGCAGCAACCAGCCTTGATTCACAGCTTGGCCTCTTCTGGGCAATTCCAAGCCCAGCACAAGTAACAGCCATCTTCAGATTGCTCTGTAGCTCAAGCTGGGTGGCCCTGGGAAGGATACAGGCAGTGGTTGTCCTTGGCTTGCACCTCCTGGCAGGCCCCAGAGCCACCTCCACGAGTGACACACTCAAACAGTAGACTCAGTGAGCACCAAAGCCTACAAGTAAGTTCTGTTCTTTGGGGTCGGCCTCTGTACAGCTGATCCTCCACAGAGGTTGCAGCCAGTTCTTATAAACAATCAGCCTGGGGCTAAATCACTCTCATTGACATTCCAACAGCAATCAAGGTTCAACCACGACAAAAGAATGTGCACAGCTCACACTGGGGGTGGGGGTGGGGTTGCACCTGGAGTGCGCATCTCAGGTAATCGGAGAGGCTGTTCCAGTAAACTGGACAGAACATCTGCTGCACAAGGCCACTCTACCGAGCCCAGGAGACGCAGCAGCTCTAATGCAGAGGAACCAACACAGGGAGCCTGCCAAAATGAAGAGGCAAAGAAACATGTCCCAAATGAAAGAACTAAACAAAACTTCAGGAAAAAAACAAACAAGTGGAGGATCCACCAAACCATTATAACAAACAAGAAATGTTAAAGGGTTTTCTTTAAGAGGTAAGGGGGTTGGAGGAATGGATGAAAAAGGTGAAAGGATCCGGAAGTAAAAAATTGGTGGTTACAGAATAGTCACGGGGATATAAGACACAGCATAGGGAATATAGGCAATAATATTATAATAACTATGAGTTGCGTCAGATGGGTGATTAGACATTATATGACTAAAATAATATTGTATGTAATATAATATATAATATAATATTGTATGTTAATTGTAACTAAAAAACTAAAAAAAGTATTTAAAGTAAAAAAAAAAATTTCAATTCACAGAAACTGTACTGTGAACTTTTCTAAGAGATGCTTGACACCATCAGAACGCTTTACTAACATTTTGATCATGAAGCTGTATCTCACTTTCTGCTGCTGGTGTTAATCATGTGAATTTGGCAACTGGCATCTTCTTGTGGCTTGAAAGGTCAGGCAGACTTATTTCTGTCCATTTCAAATGTCACAAAAGTCAAAGTCATTATACGGAACATTTGTTTTTACTCCCGTATTTTGCTGAGTTGTATGTCAAATATGGTTCTTTATGACTAAAGAATGTTAATGAAGTGTGGGGCAATCACTGGAAGAGGCAGTGCCACATCTATGTTTATTAAAGGACACAAATACTATTGGATGGCAAGGTCTCATTCACAAATGGCTTTGGCAAAGTACAACTTTGAAGCAATTTAATCCTATAATGACCTTAATTATCATGTAGTGGGGAGGTTTGTTTCTAACTCCAGGTTGACATCAGTGCCATGCCCAGCAATGAATTAACATTGTTTGTTCAAAAAAAAAAAAAAAAAGGAGGGGGGACTGCCTTAAATATAGTACTTGGCAGTTTGTCTTCTTTACAAGGACCGATTTCCCTTCTTCCTCTTGATTTGGGGACAATATAAAGCCTTCAAAGCAAGAAATGGATTTTGAGCACGTATTGTAAACATTTTACTTTTCCAAATGGGGAAAAACATCTAGCAACTTCATTGAAAGGGCCCTCACATCAAGGTTACTTGTAGTCATTCTGTGCAATAAGTCAGGGTTCTTAAGATGGCCCTGTTCCCCTCATTTAGGTGCCTACTGACCTTAAGCGCTGGTTTCTGGACAGGCAGTCAAAATCTTCGGGCCAGTAATGATCAGACATGTTTCTTATGTGCTTTGGAATGAACTTAACTGATGTGTGTTTCTTCTTGTTACTAGCATCCTAGCTCTCATCTTGCCTCTTGTAAAATGATTTCAAGCATGGAGGAGCAAGTGAATGGGCTTCCTTGTTGTTCCTGAAGCCATCCTGTGCCATAGCCTCACATTTAGCTGTTGGTCATATTCATTTTCTGGACTCTTTAGGTTTCCTGGTCCTTGAAAATGCAAATTAAATAGGCTTAGGTTCATATATAATTTTGCAGGCTACATCCATAATCCTAATTCACCTAGCTTTCACAACTTTCAAAACCATTTGAGGATAACATTGTGTAGTACAGCTTAGGATCCAGAGAAAGTTGATTTATAAATCTCATTAAGCAAATAATACAGCTCTTTTTGGTTGTTGTGAGAATTGGAAGTAATGCATGTTAAACACCCATGACAGGGCCTGAAACAGAGAGTATTAAACAAATGGTGGTCATTATTACAACCAGTATCCTCATCTCCTTCCTGCCTGGACAATTACAGTATACCCCTAGAAGGTCTGCTAGCCTCTAGTTTTCTTCCCTCTACATTTATCATCCTAAAGAGTACTCACATCTGGTCATTCTGCAACTCAGATGTATTCAGAGATTCAGTGGTTTCTGTTGACTACAGGATCAAATCCAAAATATAGGGTTGGGCAAAAGTAGATGTATAGTTGTGAGTACGTGAAACACAGAATTTATCCCCGTTTTATTATGTATTAACTAGAGGCCCGATGCATGAAAATTTGTGCAGGAGTAGGCCTTCTTTCCACCAGCTGCTGGCACTGGCTTCCCTCTGGCACCCAGGACCTGGGCTGGCTTCTCTCTGGCCTTGACTTCATCCGGAAAAACACCCAGTCTCATTAGCATATTACCCTTTTATTATTTAGATTATTGTATTTTTTCCATATAAACAACTATCCACCTAACTTTGTCCATCCTGTATTTGGTTTGGCATTCAAAATCAAAAGTTACACATTCCACACTTCATCCTTATTTTTATTCTAATCACTTGCACATTTATGATTCCGATTTTAAATTTATCATATTATACAATGTATAATGGTTTTCCCCCTTATGAATAAGCTTTATCTCAGATACTGTATATGAGTTTTTTAGAAAGAAATTACCATGACTCATTCTTCTTAAAACATTTCCCATGGAATCTATTTGTATAGTGCCTCTTACATAGAAACTTCCTAAAAAAAAATTGTTCCTGATAGTGATAACATAATAGGACAAGAAGATAGAAAATTATAAATACAATGGTGAGAAAAGTGAGCAATATTTTAATAATTAGTGCTTTTTGTATTTTGTCACGTCTTCTTGAATCCTTCTAGAATTAATTAGAAAAGAAAATGACTTTAAAACTGATATAAAGGACAGTTTACATAAAGTTTTTTTCATAAAGTCTTCAACACTCTTTAGGTTGAAACAGTATTTATACTCAAATTCAAAGGAGAAATTTTTTTCATCTTAAAACTGAAGGTCCCACTGAATAATTTTATTTATTTATTCCTGCACAGTGAATCAGTGGGAAACCAAGGGTCAGAATCAGATCTTTCTATCTCACTATGTTTATACTCAAAACAGAGAGATTAATGAAAGTAATTCTTGAGGGCAGGAGGCCCTGGGAGCAGATTCAAAGTTTAGTTCAGTTAATATAATGAAATCTAATCCATCAAACTTGTAATAAATATTTAGCCAAGTGTACAGGAAACATATTCTTCTGTTTTTGTTTTCTGATATAGCATAGACATGGTAGCATCTTCCAAATGGACTACTCTTTGAGGCTGCTAGCCAAAATATAGCTAAAATTACACTTCATATTTTTTCCTTTGACTAGATTTCATTTAGATTTCTCTCCCCCACCCCCCCCAAATCTCTTTAGCATGCATTTATTTAACATCTATTTTGTGGTGACATATTTTAAGAGATACATAAAAGAAATAGAAAATTCATATTAGACTCTCAAGAATCTTTTATTCATATTGAAGACATAAAATATACAATTACCAATGGCTCTATAGGATCATATGCTTTGAAAGGTGGTAAAATATTTGTATAGGTGGCCAGCTGAAAAGCTTTTAAAATTTGTTAGGGTAAGGGGAAGCTTTATAAGGTTGTGTAAGGTAGCAGTAAAAGTATAGTTTTTTGTATTAGGCCTTCTTGAATTTGAATCCTTGTGCTGACTATTACTAATTATTTGATCTTAGAAAAGTTGTTTCCTATCCCCGAGTCTCAACCTCCTCTTATAATCATTAAAGAACAATGCTTTTGTTTTTACATAGTAAAACTATTTAAAATTCACCAAAGTGTCACAAATTGCAAAATATACTTTATTTCTGAGTATCAAGTACAAACTTAGGACTATTTTACTTTTCTTTTGAATATTTCTTAGGAAAAAAAATAAACAGAAAGATAGTTACTATAAGAGTCTTTTTTATCTGACATGATCATAAAATTTTACAGTATATTCCTCTCTTTCCTCTCTCTCTCTATAACATAGGATGTCACAATGACCTTAATAGCTTTCCATGGAAAAAAATTAGATGCAGAGAGCAGGCTGCCACAAAGAGAAAAAAGTGAACAAAAGCCAGACAATTTACCATTTCCTGGGAGGCACTGATCTTCTGTTTTGACAATATGTACACTACTAGCACATTCTTATACTGAAATTTTCATATTGAAACCGAATTTTATTATTCCCATATGCTCTTTCTTATTGTGGATCTATATCACCCTATTTGTTACATCTGATAATAGACAAACTTGTGATAACTCGTTTCCTGCAAAGTGGGAAGTGCTCTCTTGTACCAAATCCCAGTGTTGAGGTCACATGTCTGATGAGAGCAGACATGTTCATTCCTGTAGAAATGGTCTTTCTATTGGACTGTAACCTATTTCAAACCAGTAACCATCTGCATTCATATTTGCATCCCAAGAGTCCAGCACAATGTTCAACACATAGTAGGTTCTCAATAAATATTTCTAGATGGAAAGCATAAATCCATTTCCCAATTCTGAGAATTCCCATTGCACAAAAAGGCAGAACTGCACTTTGCCTCCTCCCTGGTTTGGGGCCATGCAATAAAGATACCCTTGGTTTTTGTTTGAGGTTGGAACAAACTGCTAACGGGCACAGAGGACAGGCACTGTCTTTTGTTTATACCATCATAGCCTCCTGCACTTTCTCCAGATGATAGTAGGTGCTCACTAAATATGTGCTGATATAAATGGGAAAAAATTCATTGGATTTTTATTTTACTCGAGAATAAACATTTATGATCAAGAAATTATACATTTCTTGATCATAAATGTTTATTTGGCTTCAGTATCCTCAAGATTATCTTTTATTTCTGTACCAATTTGTCACGATTCAATAAGATGAAAGAAATGGGCCAATGATTCAGGCTAGCCAGGGTAGTTTTTTTAGCAAGATGTTTACAAAATAGGAGATCACTGTGCCTGTCTCTTAAATGATTCATTACTAGAAGAGAGATGAACCCAAGCCAAATAGTGATGCAACTTAACATTAGGACAACTTTGTGCTGGTTGTAGTCTGACCCTGACCATTAATTCGAGTAAATGGAATTATTACTCAGTCCCAGTGAATAAATTACATCCAGGCACTACATTTTCAGGAAATGGTTTCCTATCTGTTTTCTTTTCTTTCTGTATTTTCCCGCCCCCCTTGAGCCTGAGGATGATGCATCTAGGTTGTAGACATTATCCTCAGGCTCAGGGTCCTGTTCTGAAGTCAGTCTCTAGGGCCAGGACTCTGCCCTTTCTTTGCCAGCAATCAAGTCTGGGCTGCTGGGTGATTTCCGGAATGTTTTCCTGACATCATGCTTTTCTTGCCTACCTGCTGTACAGGTTGAGCACAGCAGTCTGCTACCCACAGCAGTGGAGTGACCTCCAGATATTGAGCCTTTCATCACTGCCTGGGCTGAGCGTGGATGAGACCAAGGTCTGTCACAATCACTGGCTGGAAGGCTAGGGCAGACATTAAATGAAATCTGAGCTGAAAACTCTTATCCACAGAGATATCAGAGCTAATATGAGTAGTAGCTGGCATGGAAACACTGTAGGATATGAATCCTGCTTTCTCAGATGTGCTATAAATTTTTTTCTAACAAAAATTAAATGGGAGAATATTTTAATTTACCAAAACCTTGCTCAAAGAGAGACCAAAATCCCAGACCCAAAGTGACAAAATAAATCTGACATTATAAAAATGATAGCTAATTGGGGGGAAAGGGATTGAGTTTTTCTTTATTGGTACTCAATGTTTCAGACACATTTAGATGCAAAGCAAGACAAATTCCTTACCACTTCAGATGTAATTGTTTTGACCACTCATCATCTAAGATAGTATGCCAAGTAATTCAGATAAATATTTGAAATGACTGACTCTAAAATCTTTCAGAAATGAGCACGCTGAAAACGATCTGAATTTTGTTTTTGTTCCTAGTTTGTAACTTTCCAGAGCAGATGTCTTCACATACTCTTGCAGAAACAAAAACAAAAACAACAACAAAAAAGTGATTTTTGTTTAGGAGGTGGTAGGAATGCTGGGGTACATGTGAATGGGGGAAGGAAAATAGAATAGGAGGAGAGAAATGATAAAGACTGACTGGACCATTAAGAAAACAGCCAGTCTGAACGTTTCTAGAAGGAGCTGGGCTCTATGCTTGTAATAAAGCTGTATGAGTCTAACTCTCTTTCGCCTTAACTTCCTCTTCCCACGGATAAATATCTCTCCATCTTGGCACACCAGGCAGCGTGACTCTGGCTTGCCAATGTCTGCACACAGTGGGTTGCAATCCTTTATTTTTCCTGAATAAATTGTTTTGGTGACAAAACACCTCGTCAATATTAATTTTCAGTCGACAAAGTAAAAAATTCAAGTTTAAACACAATGAACTGAGTTGTATTTATTTTCTTCTAGTATTGCCCCATTCTATTCTGCATAATAGAGGAACAATATCTACTTTAGGATGGAAGAATTTGGCATAACAAAGCCACAGATATTCTTCTAAGAATGATCTTTGAAAGTTCATTAGTGCAACCTTTTTACTTTGTAGACGAGATAAGTGAGAGCAAAGTGCCCTAGAACTAGAATTCAGATCTCCAGAGCATTGTACAGATTCTCTGTCCGTCATGTTATTTAGACATTTACATGTCCATTCATTTGGATCCCTCTGTTTTTGGGGAATTATGCCAAGGTTTGCTGACAAAACACTAGGAAATCAAATGTTTCCTACCCTGGATTCTGGGTGGGACATCCAGAGAGTGAAATGTCAAGAACAGCATGTCTTATGGGAAAAAGTGGCTCAGGAAAAGAAAGGATACAGAAAGGAAGGGTGATGTAAAGAGATGTGAGCAGGGATAAGATGTAAGTGATTCTTTTGTTGTTGTTTTTGTTGGAGGATTTGGGTAAGTGATTTTTATAGTTGAAAAAATATTTAATGTAATAAGCAGGTGCTGACATGAATAAAATTTCGGAGAACTCCGATGAGTTATGCGCAGAGCACCGGCCACCACTAATTCAAGTCTTCCTGAAGCAATTATTTCGTGGGAGGTATGGTTACAGATTTAATTGACCGAGTGCCTCTAAAATGCTAGGAAAGAAAGATGGATCCTTAACTATTATAAGCAAATTTAATCAATCTCAGGCTATTTTTAACAAATGCTACAGAGTCATCCCTACCCTCTCCCTGCCCCTCTAGCGGTCTTACGTTTGAAACGTAAGACAGTACATGTTTATTAAAAGCTTCCCGGCCAGCTATCCCTTTCAATTAGCAGTCCGCTGAAGATCCGATATCCTTCAGTTATCCCCTTGGGAACCATTTTAGCTGCAATCTGCACTTAATATTGAATTTGTACCAGAGAAATTAATTAGATACAGCGAGTGTAAGAATTTCTTTATGCTTTCATTCTTTTAATTTTGTCCAAACCACTGCGCCTCTGAGTCACAGCAACATACGGTTGGGGGCTGAAGTAGAGAACAGGTGGAGGAGAGCAGGACCTGAGGCCAGAACAAAGTACTGACAAGGGAACCGGGTATTCAGATGGGTCAGCTGCCATACAGGGACCAGGTGGAGCAGGACCAGAGGAAGGGGCAAAGGGCAGGGGGAGGAATGGGATATTATATGCGGTTAGTGGCCACACAGGGCAGCTGAGTTTTTGTAAGCCATCTTTCTAAGCCAAAACCAATGCGACTTCCTTTCAAGCTGATCTACAAATGATACATCTGCTTAGCAGAGTTTCAATTTTAAATATATTTGTGCTAGAATCGACTTTGAAAAAGAGGTTTATCTAGACAAGTTACAACTTTACTGCTGACTCAAAGGGATGTGCTATGTCCTAGGCACTACCACATATCAGGACTTGAGAGCCCAGCAGTGTGAGGTGGGTGTGGCGAAGCTGGGGCCTGCATGTGACCATTCCCTTCTCCACAGCCTGAGATTTGGTGCTGCTGGTCATAAGGGCAAGAACAGGGAAGATTCGGTGTTTGAGTGGGGAACTTCCCTCAACGGACTTTTAAAACATAAAGGAGGATGCATGCGAATCTGACTTAGAAGTTGTGAAAAAGTAACAGACATCCTTGTTAGGTGAACCATCATAAAGTGGTTTAACTGAAATCATGAAGATCCTTACGTTTTAAAGACTCCACTCTTCAAATAACCAGTTTGAACGGCTCCTTTACTTTCGAGCTGATTGTTTGGCTTTATGTAGCCATGAGCCAAAGTCTAAGATCCCAAGATAGCAGAGACTTCATGAAGCTCATGAATAAGTTTTCACGCCTTTAGTTCAAATCACCCCAAACCATGAGGGTCTACCCAATTTTTAGCATTTTCAGAGATGCTATAGTGTTCCTGTGCAAAGGCTTTTACTCAGTGAAGAGTATTAAAAATATGGAAAATGCATTAAAAAACTCCAGTCTTTCTTTAAATCATTAAAATCATGGGTAGCCACTTTCTTCTGTTCATAGAATATTTATTAAGCACATCTTGGGGATTTTCTGGACAAAAGGCACCATGAGGTGGTTTTATAGCATAAATAGTTCTTCTAATATAATGGGCTCTAGGTCCTTCTTGGGAATGGCACAGCCCAAGAGTATGGTTACCAGCAGCAGATCTGTCCAGAAAGTCTCTTTAAACGACCAGGTTCATTATCCTTGCAAAGCTCTATTTATTCTGTAATATTGCCCAGAAAATAGTCCTCCCTTACACTGACCAAGGCTGGACAGGAGATTCAACCATTTCCTGCATTTCCAAAATTCCATCAGAATCATTGGACTTCAAACTCCTGACATTTAGCACCTGGTTCACTCATCTTTTTGTCCTTGGAGTCCAGTACAGTGCGGAGTGCACAGCAGCTAGTTCATCCATGAGTGCTTAGTGCTAATTGGTAATGAAGTTAGTATCTGTGGTTTCAAATAGGTCTGTCCCATTCCACTCAGGTATCAAGGTAACATTGCTCTAACCTGGATTGCTCTTTCACTAGAAGACTTCAAAAAAGTCTTAAAGATTGCTACTAATGAAAACAATGCCATATAATCACCTACTTCAGGGATGGCAAATGTACGGCATTGGTGCTCTCACCCTCATCTTCTGTCCCAGTAGTCAACATTGATGGTCCATCAGGATGTTTCTTCCAGGTGGGCCTTTGGATCTCAGAGCCTTCACCACTCTGATGTGGTATTGCAGAAGAAGCTGCTTTCCCCTCTTGATCTAATTCAGCCTTGCTATTTTATTTTATGGATGGAAAAATGAGTTCTGACTATCAGATGACTCTCTCAACAGTTAGGTAGGAGAAGAGGAGATTAGCTCCCAGACTTAGGCTAGTTGTTACCCACTGTGCTCTCTCTCTCACTTTTTCTGTCAGATCTTTTTTGTTGTTATGGTTACTGTTTGGAGGAGGGAGGAAAGAATAGGAACATAAGGATAACAGAAGTGGAAAACTTCGCAAGAATATATTTTCTTACTTTTTTCTTCTCTAATCATGAGCGAAATGAGGGCCAACTGACTTAAAAATTATTAATAGGAAAAAATGAAAGCTTGAAATTGTTTATTTTATTTTTAACTATATCTTAAGATTACTTCATAAGGACCATCTTGGATACACACTTGCTGTCATAAAAATACCTTTCTTTAATATATTGATATGGAGAGATTCAACCATATGTGAAATTTACGGGAGAAACCAAGATAGCAGCATAGGTAAACACCTAAAATTGCTACCTCGCACAACCACTTCAAAACTACAACTAAAAGACAAAATGGACATCATCCAAGACCACAGAAAGGCTGGCTGAGTGGAAATTATACAACTATAAGGAAAGAAAATTCTACAACTAGAAGCACCTGAGACTCAGAGGAGGTACAGAAGTAAAGTGCAGAGGTACAGAAGTGCACTTGGAAAGGGACTGGCAACTGAGTAAGCAGTTATCTTTGTCAATTGTAAGGGAGACACAAGCTCCCAACTGCTCTGAACTCCAGTTCTGGGAAAGACTCTGGGGACCCAGATTCATATGGGGGAAAACTGGACTGTCTGGCAAAGGGCGGAACTCGAGGGCGGCTTTCTCTTAGAGGTACTTGCAGCGATTACTGCGTAACACTGAGACCCAGGGCCTCTTAGGGCAGGGCTGAGGATCACCCATAGCAGTTTGCTCTGCATAGTTAATTCCCTGAGATTCTGCCCCACCCAAGCTGTGCACAGAGGCTTTTGCATATGAAAGGCCTAGCCCTTTGAAATCTAAAATTATTGAACAAAGTGCAGCTGAGTCAGTGAGACCCAGAACATTCAAAAAAAGGCCTAAGGCCCCAGAGCAGCTTGCAATACTTCACACCTGGGTCTCATCTGGGCACCTCCAAACCCCAAACAAAGAAGAGGAATCTAAGAAATCTCTGTAGCTTCTTCTGGGTGTCCTCAGGCAGAGGCTAAATTAGCACCTCCTTAAAGATTCAAGAGCCAGTGTACCCAGTGGTCAGAGAGGGACCATCCAGATTACAACTCCTCAGATCCAAAAAGGACACACTCAGGGGGCAGATTCAGTGAGCACCAAAGCCCCACTGAAGCAAGTCTTGCCCCATAAGGGTGTCTCCAGCACAAAAGTTCTCCCATCATAGAAAACATAGAAGTTCTCCCATCTGATCCTCACAACCAACTGGCCTGAAGGTCAATTCTTCCCAGTGATACCAACAACAATCAAGGCTTAACTACAACAAGACCGTGTACACAGCCCACAAAGGGGTGCACAAAGAGTGTCCACCTCAGGTAACTGGGGAGGCTGAGCCACTGGGCCCTATACACACAAAGCCTAACACACAAAGCCACAGGGAAGCAGCCAAAATGCAGAGACAAAGAGATAGGTCACAAATGACAGAAATGGAGGAAAACAAACTACAGTATATAGAGTTCAAAACCACGGTTATAAGGTTTTTAAAAGAATTTTCTAAAAACTGCCTAAAAAGTTAGTGAGTCCCTTGAGGATATGAAAAAGGACCAACTAGAAATTAAGCATACACTGACTGAAATAAAGAATAATATACAGAGATCCAACAACAGACTAGAGGATTGCAAGAATCAAGTCAAAGATTTGAAATATGAAGAAGCAAATAACACCCAACCTGAAAAGCAAAAAGAAAAAAGAATCCCAAAATATGAAGATAGTGTAAGAAGCCTCTGGGACAACTTCAAGTGTACCAATATCTGAATTATTGGGATGCCAGAAGAAGAGAGGGAGCAAGATATAGAAAAGTTATTTGAAGAAATAATGACAGAAAGCTTCCCCTACCTGGTGAAATAAATAGACTTACAAGTCCAGAAAATGCTGAGAACCCCAAACAAAAGGAATCCAAAGAGGACCACATCAAGACACATCATAATTAAAATGCCAAGAGCAAAAGACAAAGAGAGAATATTAAAAGCAGCAAGAGAAAAACAATTAGTTACCTACAAGGGAGTACCCATACGATTGTCAGCTGATTTCTCAACAAAAACTATGCAGGCCAGAAGGGAGTGGCAAGAAATATTCAAAGTGATGAATGGCAAGAACCTACAACCAAGATTACTTTACCCAGCAAAGCTATCATTCAGAATTGAAGGTCAGATAAAAAGCTTCACAGATAAGAACAAACTAAAGGAGTTCATCACCATCAAACCAGTATTATATGAAATACTGAAAGGTGTTCTTTAAGAAGAGGAAGAAGAAGAAAAAGGTAAAGATAAAAATTATGAACAACAAATACATATCTATCAACAAGTGAACCTAAAAATCAAGTGAATAAAAAAATCTGATGAACAGAATAAACTGGTGAATATAATAGAATCAGGGATATAGAAAGGGAGTGGACTGACAATACTTGGGAGGAAAGGGGTATGGAGGTGCAGAAAGATACTGGACAAAAATTGTACACCTATGGATGAGGCCAGTGGCAGGGTGGGGGAGTGTAAGGGCAGAGGGTGGGGTGGAAACCGGGTGGAGGGGAGCTATGATGGGGGGGGAAAGGAACAACTGTAAAAATCTAAACAATAAAGATTTATTTAAAAATAATAAAATAAAACAAAATAAATTTTCCATGGTCACAGTATCTAAATAATAATAATAATAATAATAATAATAATAATAAGTAGTAGTTGTAGGGTTTTAAAGGCAGATTTCTTAAGGCTAAAAATAAAATATTATGGTCAAAAAAGTCTGCTCCTTAAAAACAAACAAAAGCATTTCCAGTTTAAGATCTTATCAGAAACATGAAGCAATTCTCCAGTAATCTGTAATAAACACAGCAAAGGCGAATTTGGCCATCACAGCGTTGTGTGAGCATGGCCGTTTCCCAAGGACTTGAATGTCAGAACAAATGGTGCCTCCTGCTGTTCTGCAAGGTTAGTGCCCCAGAGAAGTGGGCCTGGGTCCGAAGGGCGTGCCAGGATATCTGCAGCCCAAAGAAGACCTAGTATTGGGTCGGCAGCTAAGTAATTGCGGATTTTTTAAAGAAAATCAAAGACAATTTTTTCATGGAACTAAATAACTTTATTCTGTAATGTATTGCCCATTTTGATCAATGACCTTTTGCCATCTTTCAGGCAGCATCATAATCCCACGTTCAAAAAACTTCTGTTTTTTATTAGCAAAAAACTGAATCAGGTACGATTTGACATCATCATCATTATTGAAATTTTTACCATTCAAGGAGTTTTGTAAAGATCGAAACAAAAAGTAATCAGATGGTGCAAGGTCAGGACTATATGGTGGATGTGGCAAAACATCCCAACCAAGCTCCATTAATTTTTGCCGAGTGACCAAAGATGTGTGTGGCCTTGCATTGTCATGATGGAATACAACACCTTTTCGATTTGTCAATTCGGGCCACTTTTCTTCAACTGCATTGTTTAATTTCGTTAGTTGTTCAATGTAGACATCAGAATTGATCGTTCGGTTGGGTGGTAAGAGTTCAAAGTAGACAATTCCTTTGTAATCCCACCAAACTGATAACAAAACCTTCTTTTGATGAATATCAGCTTTTGATGTTGTTTGAGTTGGTTCACCTGGCCTGCTCCACGATCTTTTCCACTTGATATTGTTGTAAACAACCCATTTTTCATCGCCAGTTATCAGTCGTTTTAAAAATGGATCATTTTCATTACGTTTCTTTAGCAAATCGCAGCTGCTAATGCGTTGCGTTAACTGTGATTCTTTCAGTTCGTGAGGAACCCATGTATCGAGTTTTTGAACATAGCCAAGTTGTTTTAAGTGATTTTCAATGCATGTATGTGATACATGAAGCTTCTCTGCAATCTCACGTGTTGTACTGTGACAGTCCGAATTGATTATTGCTTTGATTAGGGCGTCATCAACTTCAACTGGACGACCAGAGCGTCTTTCATCTTTGAGTGAAAAATCACCAGAACGAAATTTGGCAAACCAATTTTGACACTGCCGTTCTTTTAAGGCTTCGTCACCATAAACAGCACATAACTTTTTATGAGCTTGTGATGCGTTTTTCCCTTGCGGAAATAAAAAAGCAAAATATGACGAAAATGTTCCTTTTGATTTTCCATTTTTCAACGAACGCCAAACAAAAACTACAAAACAGATCAAAAAACTTTTTTTACTGATTAACAGCTGAATAGCCAACTATCAAATACAAAATGTGTTTTACATTTGTACTACGTCTGCAAACCTAAAAATTCAACTGAAGCCATATATGTGTGAAACCCGCAATTACTTAGTTGCCGACCCAATAGAACTGCCGTGTCTCCTGGGATCGGCATGTGCATGTCCGGGGCTGGGCTGTAATTGAGTTACCTCTCATCCAGGGAAAAACATCCCTGACCTAAATCCCGGGGATTTGTCTGCCAGCTTTTGGCACAAGGCTGGCTCATCATTTCACTCCCATTTAAAAATCTTAATTGCTATAATAGCTGGGCCTGCCAAGTTTACCAGTCGGCCAAAGTCTTAGAAGAATTTTAACCAAAGGATAGAATTTCCATCTGGTGGTGACTAAATCCTGAAATTGCTGCCACCGCTACTGCTGCCGCTTCTCCTTGGCTTCATTTCTGTGGGGACCGACCATGTTTGGAGCTCACCTATAAATCAGAAGTTAACATCATTGTTGGTGGCTCTCACTGACAAGGCTGAAAACTGCGGCACCCGGCGTTTTAATGATGAGGCAGGATTACTGATCCTTCTGCAGACAGAGCCTCACTTGGATTTGTCATTCTGCATTGTCTGGTTTCCTGGAGAAATGCCGTTTGCAATCGGGAATTCCAAGTGATAATGGAATGAGAATAGAGCCACAGTTGTCCAGTAATCATTCACCTCACTAGCTATAGTTAAGAGATTTTCTTACAGACCCTGAGAAACTGGAGGGTGAAGCAAGGCTGTAAAAAAATAAGCTGCCTCCATGGGCCCATTGCTCAGAAAAGAAATACATCTTGAGAACAGACCAAGGACAGGACACGCTTTGATTTGGTTGCTGTGCCAAGACCCTGATGCCCTCTGGGAGTTTCTCTTAGGAGCACTGACCATTTTCCGGTCCCAGGAACGGGCTGAGCTGTTTATAACATCATAGAAGACTAGCCGCCTTGTGATGGGACATGGAGCTCCTGAAGGTCCGACTGCAGACCCTCCCCTCCCCTTTTCCTGTTACACTGTGGCTCCCAGCTGCATGTAGCTATCTTCTCTCTTGTGTGTATAGAACCAGCCAACTGGCAAGTGGGGGGTCAGAGCAGATGTTTGTGGATGCCCTGCTGCTCTCCCATACTGCCGGCGTTATTGGAATAAACAATTAGTTAGGATTCAACCCTGTCTCTGCTTCATTGGCTCAAGGAGTGGCAGGAAGCCAGGACCCCTTGGTTGTCTGGTTACACAAGGATCAGAAGATCGAACTGGGGTCCTTCCCTAGTCAGGTCACAGCGACAGCAGGTGGCCACAGCAGACTTGGGGCGACTTCTAATATTCAGCATATTTCCCTTTCTGTAATGCAGCAATTTTCAACCTTTTTCATTTCATGGCACATATAAACTACTAAAATTCTGTGGCTGGCACAACAAAAAATATGGGTTTTTTTTGCCAATCTGACAAAAAAAAATGGGTATGATTTTGCTTCATCCACATCAGATGACTATTATTGTGTTGGTTGTCATTATTTTATTTGATAATCTAAGGGAAAAGAGGTCAGTACCCCTGACTAAATAGTCAGGTACTGCATGTTTTAAAAATTCTTGCGGTACAGTGGTTGAAGTTCACTGCTGTAGAGATGTGGCATTGGGGAATACGGAATTTACCCTCATATTTCTTTATTGCCAGCTGGCTTATGGGGTATTGACTAGATTGAATAAGTAGACACACCCAATCCATCATGTTCAGTGATTTTCAACCTTTTCCATCTCATGGCACACAAATGAGATGACAAAAAAAGGTATAATTTGATTAATTTACAAAAGAAAAAAGTAATTACCTACTCTTTTTGCTCTAGAGTGACTTTTTAAAAAATCAAATACCTATACTTGTATATAGGTATTTCTGGTACCAAGAATGAACTGGTATCAGGAATCAGACACCAGTCATGCAATGTGACCAATAAGATACAACTCTATTATATGATCTGTATATTTATGGTTTAAGACAGGGCATTCACACTGGATGGCTATTGTTATATTTTTATTTTGATAGTCTAAGTCAGTGGTTCTCAACTTTTCTAATGCTGCGATCCTTTAATACAGTTCCTCATGTTGTGGTGAGCCCCAACCATAAAATTATTTTCATTGCTACTTCTTAATTGTAATTTTGCTACTGTTAATGAATCATAATGTAAATATTTGTGTTTTCCAGTGGTCTGAGGCTCTATAGCAGTGGTTCTCAACCAGTGGGTCATGACAGGTTGAGAACAGATTACAATACATTAACAGTAGCAAAATTACAGTTATGAAGTAGCAACGAAAATAATTTTATGGTTGGGGGTCACCTCAACATGAGGAATTGTATTACAGGGTCACAGCATTAGAAAGGTTGAGAGCCACTGGTCTAAGTGAAAGGCAGTCAATGCCTTTGAATAAATAGTCAGGTATTTTATGCTTTAAAATTCTTTTGTGGCACACCCACTTAAAATCATGGAGCTGGTGGTTTTGATAGCAGCCTGCTCTCTCAGAGCATCTTGGAACTTTTTTTCCAAACATCATGCTGCTGCTATATAACTTGATTTTTTCCCAAACATCATGCTGCTGCTATATAACTTGATTCCTCTTTTCTACTGGAGCCAGAAAGTGTTCGGGAGACTGCCAAAGCTACTGCTTCCAAAGCCCTAATACCACTTTAATCTTTCCCGAAATAAATTTTAGCCAATTATTACTCCCTCCATTGCACCCATTACTCTAATAGCAACCTCAGATGGGCTGGACACTGAGCTTGTATAAATCAATGTTGTAGCTTCTTGCCAATTACTGTTTATCCTAACCTAAAGTATTCCTCCTACTCATGATAGTAATGTAAAAAGAGCGCAATGTATATAGCAATTCTATTTTGAAGAATGAATTAGGGAATCTATCAAAGCACTAACAGACTAGAAATGCATAATAACAACATTTTTTTTTACTTCCATGCATTCTACCTACCAAGAGAATTATGTGTGCTTTATATAAAGCCAAGATTAAAACACAACTAAAATGCTATGAACCCAGAGAAAGAAAGGAGAATAATGTAACCAAATAACTGTGTCATATGACGTTCTTTAAGAAAAACTAATCAAATGATCTGTCTTGTTTAAGGCATCTAAACGCAAAACTCTCCTAAGGGACTAGATAGAATGATTCTCATCTAACAGCCACTGCAGTCTGGGTCTTGTCTTTCTCCTCATCTTTATTTCATCAAGGAAGGATCTTAGACTGTAGTTGGCTTAGGATTCCAGGGACTGGAGCATTATCAGAAAGATTTAAATTAATTCCAAAACAATGAAACAAAATTTACCTTCATTATAAAAAAAAATACTCATGAAATTCATGAAAAGTGAGTATTTGTTGGGCATTAATTGCATTAATGATGGAATTGTTCCACCAAAACCCAACAGGAGGAATAGTGGTATCCCCAATAAATTCCAATGATCAGACCCTTAGGTCTGTGCAGTTTTGACTAAAGACCCACTGTTAAAAATCCAACCAAAAGTGCTAAACTGCGATCCTAGTTTAGGGCTCTCTAAGGTGGCAGATACAATCACACTTTGGGAATTTATATCAACTTGTGAAAATATGCAGAGTAATTATAATGTTGTTGTCATTGCTCATATAAATGAATGAAATAAACATCAAACTTATTACTCATGTAATGAACCTTGAAAAAGACAACAGTTTCATTGAAGGCTAATAAGAGCTGAAGTATTGGTCTTAACTAACTTGAAATAGGTTAGTAATCTGTATCAACAGAAATATATAAAGTTGATGTCCTATTTTCAGATGGAAATCTCTCATTTTTCCCTTCAAAAGAAATACAAAACTCAGAGGGAACAGGCAAAATCTTCATTGTATCCACCGCTAAAAACAACAGTACAGGTTTAAAAGTAGGTACATTTGCAACCAAAAATCACAAAGAGGCTCACGGCTAAAAGCTTTTTGGAATAATTATCATTTGACCATGAAATTAAATTGTGCTAGAACAGGCTGTTTCAGAGCAAATCTAAACAGTAACCTGCAAATTTAATTCAGTAGGTAGCAGATTATTCTGGAGCACAAAATGAGGAAAATCCATAACATTATTAACATAATCACCACAGAAATTCCTCTCATTTTTTTTTTTTAAGCAAAATTAGAGAGACATTTTTTGGGGGGTTGTTTTAGGCTATACATACATTTGCTTTTGCCTTTCAGTATGCAGAGGATACATAAAAATTTTAAACCTACATAGATTCAATTCTTTAAAAATAATCATCTATCCCCAGTGACGCCATTCTCTATAATTCATTGATGTTAATGGGAAAATAGGATGCATTCTACAGGCTATCACCTCACTGTACATTAAGAAACCTGGGTCTTCTTCTCAGCTAATACTTGTCCCTACTCAAACAGAGAATGATCCTAAGATCTCATAAATGAACTCTCCTGACTCACTTCAGCACTCAGCTGCTCCTACCCTCCAGCCTCACCATAAGCCATTCCTCTCTCTTTGGACTTGTTACAGCAGTCCCCCTTACCTGCAGTTTTGCCTTCCATGGTTTAGTTACCCATGGTCAACCACAATCCAAAAATGTTACATGGAAAGTTCCAGAAATGAACTGTGCTCCGTTCTGAGTGGTATGATGAAATCTCCCCTCTGCTTGGGATGTGAATCATCCCTTTGTCTAGCACAGTGGTCGGCAAACTCATTAGTCACCAGAGTCAAATATTAACAGTACGATTGAAATTTCTTTTGAGAGCCAAATTTTTTAAACTTAAACTATTAAAGTAGGTACATTGTTATTAACCTTAATTGGGGTACTCCTATGCTGGCCTTTGCTAAAAACTCAAGGGGCCAAAGAGCCGCATGTGGCTTGCGAGCCGCATGTGGTTTGCGAGCCACAGTTCGCAGACAACTGGTCTAGCATCTCCATGCTGTCCATGTACCATAGGACATTTTGAGAGAGACCACATTCATGTAATTTTTAATACAGGATATTGTTATAATTGTTTATTTTATTATTAGTCATTGCTGTTAATCTCTTACTATACCTAATTTATACATTAAACTTTATCATAGGTGTGTTGATAGAGGGGAGAAAACAGTATATTATTTAGGGTTTGTTACCATCAGTTTCAGACATCCATGAGCGTCTTGAAACATATCTCCCAGGGATAAGAGGGACTATTCTATACTGAGCTTATTTTAATTCTTTGCATACTATGTTCTCTTTAGCTAGTTGGACCATGCTTACTTCTCACCATCTTCCTACTTTGTTTAACTAATTCCTTCTCTTCCTTCATTGGGTCTGAAAGTCCTCCCTAAGCCCTTCCCTGCAACCAGAGGCTGCCATTAAGGCCATCCCCTCTGCAGTCTTCAGCACCCTCTGTGTATCTGCCCCTTTCTAATTGGGTAGCTGTTTGTCACTTTCCCCCAGCCCATTACAAGTGCCATTCAGAGAGAGAAAAGCTCCACCTTGCAGATGTTGTCAATGTTTTGCCTATGTCTCCTTGGATCCCTTTTTCCATTTCTGACACATTCAGCTCCCAGGTGTGTTTTCTCTCCTCGAAAAGCCAGCACTGGCATCTTTTTGCCAAAGGGCTGCCCTCAGGCAGTCAGCATTTGCTTTGCTGCCTCTTGCACAGAGCAGGAATTTACTTGAGCGTGGACGGCATTCAATAATGACCAGCTGGTACGGAGGTATAAATACCCCAGTTCTCTGGCCTCTGGTGGAGATGACGCTGGGGGTGATTTACATCGCCTCTCTCATGCCTTCTACAGGATTGACCCTTTGTGGGTCTTCACTTGACCTCTTTTATTTTTTTTCTCTGTCTCACTTCCCTATCCCCTCTAAGTTTTTCCTGGGTACTCTAGCATAAGCTTTTTCTGATGAATCACCTGCTCAAAGCTTGCCTCTGGGGAATTCAACCTAAGAGCCTAAGGGATTCCCCATACATTCTTGTTGAGCGAATTAATGCACTTTGATAAGCAGACATAGAATCACCCCAAATTCCAGTCTTAACCCTCTTCTTTTATGGATTGAGGCTCAGAGAGAGTGTGATTTGTCCAAACTTACTTGGTAAAGCAAGTCTACCAACATCAGCATCCCTTCCACTAAATTATTTACCCTGTATTCTGTTATTTTGAAAAGTTCCTTTGAAAAGCATAATCAGAAACTTTAGTTCTTTCAGTTTTAACCTAACAACACTAACAAGAGCTAATATTTATTGAGTTTTTCTATGCTAAATGATTTATATACACTATTTTATTTAAGACTCACAATAAATATAAAACATGCAATCTTATCTTTCTCATTTTTCAGGAGAGAAAACTTAGGTCTAGAATGGATAGCAACTTTGTCAAAGATCACATACCTAGTGCAAGGCAGGTCAGGGATTTGAAATTTAAAAGTCTGACCCCAGAGACCATTCTACTAAAACTGTACATGCTTTCTGATATTAAATAAAGATGCAATTGTGCATAACTTTACTTTAAATAGCGCGCACACACACACACACACACACACACACACACACTCATATATATATATAAAGTTTATACTTAGTATGTTTCTAAGGGCCTTGTTTCTAAATTATAGTATTACAACATTCTCAGGTAATCATTCTTGATCTTTTTTTAAAGTGGGTATCAAATCCTTTGAAAATTATAGACTCTTTTGAAAGATATACACACATTCACGTATATGGTTTAATATAATTTGCAGGTGAAATAAGGACCCCTGAATCTAGAGAGATAGGTTAACATCCCCTGTGTCTATTTAGACATATCACCATTAATAAAAAGCACCCAGATGATTACTGGCATATGAGAGGGAGCTAGTGCACAAAGACAATTAAATAGCCTTCTCCCTTCCTTCCACATTTTAACTAAGACAGCTCACAGTTATGGCTATACTAATCAGCAAAGATAATGTTCTGTAATATTTTTACTGAAAATGTTATTGAATAATTATATTCGCATATAGTTGTACAAATAATACAGAGAGAGCCTTTGTACATTTCATCCTGTTTTCCCCAATAAGAATATTTTGCAGCCCTAGCTGGTTTGGCTCAGTGGGTAGAGCATGGGCTGGTGGACCAAAGGGTCCTGGATTTAATTCCAGTCAAGGGCACGTACCTCAGAGAATCCTACCTCAGATGCAGGATTCTCTGGCCCAAGCCCTGCTCAAGGCACATGCAGGAGGCAACCAATCGATGTGTTGCTCTCACATCTATGTTTCTCTCTGTCTTTCCCTCTCTTCCACTCTCTCTAAAAACCAATGGAAAAATATCCTCAGGTGAGGATTAAAAAATATTTTGCAAAGATATAATAGTATAATATCTCAAAAAGAATATTGACATTTACAATCTTATTTGTATTCCAAGTTTCCATGTTCATATTTATGTGTATTAAGTTCTATACAATTTTATCACCTGTATAAGTCCATGTATACACTACCAGTCAAGATAGTGAACAATTTCATTACTACAAATACCCATTATGTTGCTTTTTTTTTTTTTTAATAACAAAACCCACTTTCCTTCCATGTTCCCCTCCTACTCCCTTTCTGAAGTCTTGGCAACTCCTAAATCTGTCCTCTTGTGGTCATGTCAAAAATGTTATCTAAAAAAAAATCAAACATTTTGTGGCTATTTTTACCACTCAATATAATATTCTAGAGATTCATCCAAGTTGTTGTGTGCATCAATTGTTATTCTTCTATTGCAGAGCAGCATTCATGGTGCATGGATTACTTTTCTATTGTTGCTGTAACAAATTACCACAAATTTAGTGGCTTAAACCAACACAAATACATTATCTTATGGTTTAGTAAGTCAGAAGTCTGGTATGGGTGTCACTGGGTGAAAATTAAGGTGTTGGCACTGCTGTGAGTTTTTGGAGGTTCTAAGGAAGAATCCATATTTTGACTTTTCCTGCATTGTGGCCTACACTCATATTTCATGATCCCCTACATCCATCTTCAAAGGATTAGGTTTTCCTCACATTGCATAACTCCAACCTCCCTCCTACATTTCTGAAGACACTTCTGGTTATATTCAGCCCACCCACAAAATCCAGGACACTTCCCATCTCACTGTCAGCTGATTATCAACCTTAATTCGCAACCTTAATTTATCTTTGCATGTGACCTAACATACTCACAGGTTATGGGGGATTGGGATGTGGATAACATTAGGGGACCATTATTGTGCACATTACAATACATATATGTTAGGTCTGATTAAATAATTAAACTGATACTTCTCCCCTGGGATTGACCATTAGGCCACTTCACAATGGACATTCCACTTGCTTAGACCACATTCCACTTACAAAGACCATTATCTTTCCCCTCTGGAGTTTCCTGGAATGCAGACCTGCACAGAGAATTCTCCCCCCCGAAAAAGCTTGCCTAGGGTCCTTTAAAAACCTCTGACTCCCCATCTTTGGGGGTCAGCGCCATTTTGGGTATCCATCTGGTATCCAGATGACCTAATAAATTCATAATTCTTCACCCCTTTGTAGCTTCATGCATTCCTCCTTCAGTGACTCTAATAGTACATATCACAGTTGACTTACCCATTCACCTATTGAAGAATATCTAGGCCGATTTCAGTTTTTGGTGGTTCCAAATAGAACACTCATGAACATTCTGGTACAGGATTTTGTATCAACCTAAGTTTTCATTTCTCTAGTATAAATGCTCAAGATTGACATTGCTAGGTATGGTGGTGACATTTTTCTTTTTTTTTTTTAAACTGCCAAGGGTTTTTCCAGAGTGGCTGTAGGATTTCATATTTCTACCAGCAATATATTAGTAATCCAGTTTTTCCACTCCCATGCCAGAAGTTGGTGTTAACACAATTTTTTATTTTAGTCATTTTTATAGACATGAGGTGACATCTCATTGTGGCTTTAATCTGCACTTCCCTAGTAGTTACTGATGTTGAACATCTTTTCCTGTGCTTATTTGCCATCTGTATATCCTCCTTAGTAAAATGTCTCTTTATATCTTTTGCCCAATTTCTAATTGGATTGTTTGTTTTTTAGCTGTTTAATTTTGAGAGTTATTTATATCTTCTAGATACTAATTCTGCGTCAGAGGTGTGGTTTGCAAATGTTTCCTCCCAGTTAGGAGCTTATCTTTTTTATCCCCTGTTATGGAGCAAAAGGTTTTCATTTTGATATATATAACTCCTTTCTTTTTACTCAGATACAGCTACTGAATATGCTGTTTGACCTATAGAAATTTCTAGTTCCGACACTCATCTATCAGCCTCCCTCTAGGTTTACTTCCTTTAATATGCAGCTTAGTCTGTTATCTATTATTTTAATTGTTTATTTGCCAAATAATTTTAACTCCCTTCTTTTATTGCTCTTTATAACGCATACACTCAACTGGCTCAACTGAACTGCTTGCTTTACTTTTTATCTGAGTATGACATGTTCCTGGAAGTCACTCTATTAACATGTTGATGTTTATGAATTCATGGTTCTCCAACCTCACTGACAGTCCTACTGTGCTCCCTAGTCACTCTCCATTTCATTTTTCAGGCAGACCTTACTCTCTAAGGTAACAGTTCTCAACCTGTGGGTCGCGACCCCTTTGGGGGTCAAACGACCCTTTCACGGGGGTTGCCTAAGACATCCTGCATATCAGACATTTATATTACAATTCATAACAGTAGCAAAATTACAGTTATGAAGTAGCAATGAAAATAATTTTATGGTTGGGGGTCACCACAACATAAGGAACTGTATTAAAGGGCCGTGACATTAGGAAGGTTGAGAACCATGTAAGGGATCTTCTCCAGTCCATAGTTTCAGTGACTGTGAGTTAATGATGCCTAAAACTATGTCTGTCTTAGAGACCTAGAAGACAGCTCTATCTGGAAGTCTGACAGATATCTCAAATGTATCATGTCTAAAAGTGTATCCAGCCACTTCCTTCATCTACAAAGCTGCTTCTTCCAATGTTCCCAGTCTTAGTGAATTGTAACACGTGACATTCAGTGCACACAACAAAATTTTAATTGTCACACTGAACTTCCCTAGTGTTCATTCTTCATATTCTATCTCTAGATATTATACCATATTTATTTCAATGTGTTCCAATTTTCATCCCAATTTTACTAAGTCCAGATCACAATAATTTCCCCTCTTCAGCACTCTGAATAAGATCAAGTCACTAAATTATCTTTAAACATTACCCTTCTAAGAAACACACAAAAAAAATATGCTCTGGACTAAAGTCCTCCAATGATCTCCATTACCCTCAGAATCAAGTTCACATCCTAAAACCTTCAGCACTTGACTCTGGATTATCTCTCTAGTCTGTTTGCTTCTCTCTCATGCTTTAACCTTAACATGTATAATACATACATGTTACCTGTATATATATACACATGGAGGGTGAGGTGAAATAATAAAAAAATATTGATATATTAAATTTGGAGATTTTAGGGTAAAGAATATAGGAGCTCTGTGTATTATTATTGCAACTTTTCTGTAAGTTAGAAATTATTTACCAAAAAAGTTTAAAAGGAAGTTCTAAGAGTTTTGATTTTTAGTTTTATAACTGTTGTCAAGCAAAAGTGAGAGATTCTGTTCTCATCATTATTTTTGGTATATTAGAGCTAAAATTAAAAGGTGTTATAGAAATTCTTACAGTACAAAATGTTTTGTTTAAAAAAATTTGCTGGGTAAAAACCAGAAGAATAAATTATAAGTATAATCAATCATATGTGATATTTAGAAGAATTTTGAGTATATATAAAATATTATCATTGAATAATAAAATTGTTGACAAAATTTTACATGATTTTATATTCCTTATTGTTTATGTTTTCTAATTTAATAAAGCAAATAGCTATATAGTGGTTAATAAAAATGAAAATAAATCTAAGTGTGCTTTAACAATGAACAGAAAAAGGAAAAGAAAGCTAATAAGTTCCATCTCCATAGCCTTGGCTGATAGGTCTGGGAATAAAGCACATTTAGACAAAGTCTTCCTTAAGAGCATCTCAGGTTACTTGATATCTACATACCTAAGGAGTATATGTCTTTCTTAGAGAAAAAGTATTCACAAAAGTGGTATAGGTTTAAAAATTATGACAATTTTCTGAGCCTCTTTTCCTTGGTTTCAATCCTTTCCCAATAAAGCAACCCTGGCCTTTGCCCTGTAGGATATGCTTTTTTTTTTATATATATATATTTTATTAATTTTTTACAGAGAGGAAGGGAGAGAGATAGAGAGCTAGAAACGTTGATGAGAGAGATACATCGACCAGCTGCCTCCTGCACACCCCCAACCGGGGATGTGCCCGCAACCAATGTACATGCCCCTGACTGGAATCGAACCCGGGACCCTTCAGTTCGCAGACCGACGCTCTACTGCTGAGCTAAACCGGTTTCGGCATGTAGGATATACTTTTGCATTACGATAGTCATGGCCAGATTATACAACAGGCACTTTATGCCAAATCTCAAAAATCTTCCTAAAATTTGGATCCTATATGCTAATGTTACGTTGTAGGCTTTTTAAGAACAGGGACCCAGCACATTTCAATCTTTGCACCATATTCTAACTTATCTTGCCTAAACAGCACATTTTCTGTCCTTTCTAATTTGACTGTCAATTTTAATTTAGTATTGGATGTTGGTTTTAATTAATAAAATTTTAGTTCAGTATTACTCATTTATCAAATCTGACAGTTCCAGTCTGAATTTGGGGCCCCTTCTAATGGTGTTTTCCAAGCACCTAATAACTCTCTTTGTAACTGCATTTATTAGATTAGACTGTATTGCAATGGCCTGTCTACTAGTATTCAGCAAGCCCTAAGCTCAACCCAAAAGAACAGAAGCTCCTTGAAGCATTACTTTTCATGTCTAGAATGCTGTGTGGCACAGAATAGGTTTTCACAGAGTATTTTCCATTGTTGACAAATCAAATTTGACATTCTCATTTTAAGATGAAGAAATAGAGACCTTGGACAGTTAAACATCTTGTTCGGGACTGCACAACTAAACATCTATGGACAGTAATAAGAATCCGGGCTTCCTCATTACCACCTATTGCTCTTTCTTTTTATTGATAAATATAATTCTGTTCTTCCTTTAATATACTTCTGTTTTTTTAAAAACATAAGTCTCTTCACCTACATATGTTCATAAACATATAAATGCTTTGAAACAAAAGCTGTAGTGAGTGTGAAAGCTGCATTTTATCTCAGCAGTCCTGCTTGATTTCCCCAATCTTAAGGTCTTCTCTGATCTAAATATCTAAAATGGGTATGTCCATCTTCTGCTCTCAACAGGAGCTCAACCATGACCTTCATGTATGCACAATTGACTTATAATTACTTATCAACTCTCTAAATTTTCATTAAAATTTAATTCCAATGATAAGTTTTTATATGGTATCTGCATTTGTTATCTTCATAAGAAAAAAAATAAAATAATAGTGACACACTAGGCAGATGGATAAAGGAGCAAGAGGCCTTCATCAATGAAATGACTTGTTTAAAATTTTAACAGATTATGACAGAAATCATTAGTCAATGCCCAATATCCAAGCCACACTTTTCTCTTAATAATAGGATGCCATATTTCAGCTGGTCCCATGGACATTCAGAGACTCCCTAGCAGCAGCAGCTGAGGATAGCTGTGTACCAACTTCTAAACAGTGGAATGAAAATGGAGTGATATGTACAGCATCTGTTTCATTCCCTTGGAGAGCACATGCCCCCACGGTTCTCTTTTTTCCTTTTTGCTGGCTGTAATGCTGGTATGTTGGTGGTAGATGGGATGGATGATGTGTGACAGGATGTCAGAGCAGCAAGATATAAGGAGCCTGGATCCCTGACAATTGCCCAGGCCCATACCAGCCATGGCCATTTATCTTTGTTTTGTATGAAAGAGAAATAAACTTCTATCTTATCAATGTCACCATTATTTTGAATTTTTCTTTTACAGCAGGCAAACTGATAGCCTATGAAATATGATCTTCATTTAATGCTATTAAATCAAAGCCTTAATAGATTTGTGGAGTATGAAATAATAAAGATAGAATAATCATGAACTAAAACCACTTGAACATAAAGTAAATACATATGATCAATAAATGTATCTCGTTTATAAGCTATCAGGAATGGATAGGTTATTAGTATTTATACTCTGCTGGACATTTTACTTAAGTTCTTGGCAATAATCTTCAAAAACAAAATTCTAACCAAGAAGAAGCTTTAAATCCAGTAAGTACTAAACAAACATACCCTGTAAATCATTAAGTAACTTCTTATCTCAACGATCCTATTTTACACACACCATTTTATCCTTTATCATCTCCTCTACCCCCACTTCACACAGCCCACTGCTCCAGCTAAACTGAATATTTTCAGTCTGACAATTTCAGCCTGATGTAAGAATCACTTAAGATTTCATTGTTTCTTTGTCCATGCTATTAGCACATAGTAGATGCTCAATTAATATGCATGGAAAGAATGGTAAAACATTTTCTTCACCCAAGAATCTATCTTATAAAACCTAAAGTATGAACCTCAAGTTAAATTTCCTCTGAAAAATAGTACTTGATGCTCATAGCTGGAAAAGACCTATTTTTCTGACTTCTCATAACACCTTTACTGTGTCTATATAATGTCATTTATTACTACTTTCTGTCAAATAAATTCATAGTTCTCTTCCCTCCTATGTGGAGCTTGAAAGCAATGGAAGAAGGGAACACATGCCAGAATCACCTCTCCATTCCTTTCATGGCCAACATTAGTAGTATTAACACATACTAGTATATTAACACATGGTATGAAATACATATATTTTAGGTATGTTTTTATAATAAATTATCCAAGTGGTTTTGTTGATTAGGCATGGAGAGATAATAAACAACAAAGAAAATATGAAAGGTATATTAATTTAATACTACTGTATTGACTTCTTAAGAAGCAAAGAAATATGAAAGTAAATGAGATTCATTATAGAAATGTAGTTGGGTTACATTTCCAACTGGTTTAGTATAAATCTCCTCATTTTACCCCTACAGCATTAAGATACACTCAGAAACAAAGGCTAAAAGAGTCACCTATTAAGCAACCAAAGTAGGTATTCCTTAAAAATGCTAAAGAATATCAGAATAATAAAATTTCCAAATGCTTAGACCCTAGGTAAACAGATTGAATAGGCTTAGAGATAAGGAGGAACAGGGATCGAGAATAAAGAATTTCAAAGTTATGGGGGTGAAGAGTCAGCAATGAATTGCTGCTCTTCACATTGTCTATTAAGAATTACCAATCATCTGATATTGTCCATCAGTTTTCTAATAGGAGAGATGTTCATTTATGTCCAAGGCTCTACCCAGAGCCCCACACTCTCACAGAATCTAATTAGTACAGGTAAAACCACTGCTCCACAGCCAAGATGGAGAGATTAGTGTATGTGTTAGGGAAGTGGAGGGGACATGGATATATTGGAGTGACGATAACACGAAGGAAAAACATGCACTTGACCAACAAAGGAGTGGTTAGTTTGAAATTTACCATTAAGGCGGGACTGCAGAGAAAGCCTTTCCCTGCTCAAGAGGTTCCTAGAGAAGGTGAGTTTTAAATTAAGTCTATGAAGATAGCAGAGAATGCCTGGAAGAGAATCCTAGACTGGGAAGCAAACTAGCAGAAATAAGCAATTCATGAGTAATGGGGACTATTGATTGGTAAGTAAAATAGTGCCCTGCCTATGTGGTTCAGTGGTTGAGCTTTGACCAATGAACTAGGAGGTCATGGTTTGATTCCCAATCAGGGCACATGCCTGAGTTGAGGGCTCAATCACCAGTGGGAGACGTGCAGGAGGCAGCCGATCAATGATTCTCTCTCAATATGGATGTTTCTATCTCCCTCTCCCTCTCCCTTCCTCTCTGAAATTAATAAAAATATATATTTAAAATAAATAAAAATAAAATAGTGATGGTGGATAATAAGAAATAAAATTGAAAATATATAAGGTAAATTGATATAAGGCTTTGAAGATTCCATATGGGTCTCAGTGCTCACATTCCTATTTCCCAGTGTCCTAGGTATGGATTATTTTAATAACTTAATGTTTGAAAAAAATCAAATTTAGATATTGATGGGACATTCAAGTAGTTAATCTGATGATAGCTGGAATGTAGAGCTTTAATTCAGATATTAAAAAACAAAAAATGAAATAATTTTTTTCCTGAGTATTTTATTTCCCAACAATTGGTCTAGGTTTTGTCATATCAAGTTGATTATGAAAGAATTAGTCTAATTAATATCCTAAGCTCAGATTTCTCATTCAACCTTATAAATGCCTATCTATACAAAGAAACAAACAAAAATAGTTAACATTTAGTACAGAAAGGTTTTAGAAAAATAATCTAAAATAGTATATTTTCTTTAAAAAAAAAAAAAAAAGGATCATCTTTCCAGTTTCTTCCTAAAATGGAAACAAAAATCTGTGGCTTTACTAGAATGCTTAAATAATAAACAAAACATATGAAGTGTTTATTTTAATAACATGCAAACTGTTTCTCAGATTTTAAAATGATAAATCTTTTAAAATGAACATAGGAAATATTTAGAAAAACACAGGAAATCTTGAGGGTCTAGGGCCAAACAAATATTCATATATTTTATACCAAAACATGATCTTTAAAAGAAGATCAACAGATTATGTGAAAATTAAAACCTTTTTCTCTGAAAAATACCTTGTTAAGAGGATGAAAAGACAAGCTATGGTTTGAAAGTATTTACAAACTACATATCCAACAAAGGACTAGTACCTAAAATACATAACAAACTTTCTTAAACTTAGCAATATTAAAAGAAAACAATTCAATTGGAAGTTGGGCAAAAATATAAGGAGACGTTTTACCAATGAGAAAGTACCAATGACAACTAAGCGTATAAAAGATGTTCAACATCCTTAGCCATTAGGGAAATGCAAATTAGAACTACTAGGAGACATCACTAAACACCTATCTGAATGGCTAACATGAAAAATAGCAGCCACACCAATGCTAGCGAGGGTGCAAAGAAACCACATCGGTCATACATTACAGGTGGGAATGTAAAATGCTATGGCTGCTCTGGAAAATAATTTGAGTTTCCCATAAAGTTTAAGATACATCTTCCATATGACTCAGAAATTGCATTTTGAATAGTTAGTCCAGGGAAATGAAATACGTTCATATAAATGTGTGTAAATGTTTCTAGCATCTTTACTCATAAGAGTAAAACACTGAAAACCACCCAGGTGTCTTTCAACAGGGAATGATACACAAACTGTTGGGTACATCCATGACTGGAATACTACTCAGCAATTTAAAAAGTACAAACTGTTACTACCTGGAACAACTTGGATGAACATAACTGCACAAAAAGCCAATGCTAGGTTACATACAATGCTAAAATGCTACATATGATTCCATTTATGTAACATTATTGAAAAGAGAACAGATTAGTGGTTGCTAGGGTTTAAATTAGGGACAGAAAGTTTGGTGTGGTTATACGTTCCTATATCAATGTTAATATCCTGGTTGTGATATTGTATTCAAGTTTTGCCAGATGTACCGTTGGGGGAAACGAGGGAGAGAAAGCACACAGCAGCAGCAGAAAATTAATTATTTGGTGCACTAGGAAGATGAAACGAAAATGACTCTTATGTGTGAATTATCATATCTCGTTTCATTCCAGAAATCACCTCGGGATCCTCTGCAGAAGCTGCTAGTTTGAAGTTTCGAAGCACAAAATTCTTAAGTGTATTAAATTTTACATCCCTTCATTTTCTTGGCAACCCCGTTAGCCGTTACTTTTTAATTAAGGCAAAGCAGCAAAACATGAAATGAAGTCACCAGGCACAGTCCTTGTCACAAACAACAGGCTCTTTGCTGGGTTCCTGGGAGCCGCGCTGCAGGCTCGGTGGGAGGCTAAGCACAGAATGCTCTCCTGGTGGGGACACACTGCGCCGCACCTGATATAATTCCCCATAATCTTCTGAGATGAGAGTCGGAAAGGACATCTCAGCCAGGCCCCAGCAGTAAGTCAGAGCCACTTTTTGTCCCACGGGTTCAGATGAGCAATGCTCAGAGGAAGCCTCTACTTACATTTTGGTTGGCAGGTTTTTGGTTTGTTTTTTGTTTTTTTTAGCAACAGTACAGTTCTCCAACAGGGTTTCTAATTCCCATAGACAAAGCCCCCGGGGAACAGCATTCTGGGTAAGGCCCTTGGGAGGGAAGGGATGGGAGAGGAGGGTGGCGTGGCTGTGCCCCTCCGCACGTGGCGAGCAATCAGTCTGCAGAGAAGGCCTTCTGGGAGCCAGCTGTGGCGGGCTCCGTTAGTTCAGCTGTGTCTGGTGAGCACACAGCACTTTCCTGCATCCATTTCCACGACGTCCCCGCTCTCATTAGGTAAAAGGTTTTCTTTTGCTCTGGGTTCCCTAACGGGAATCCTGAAGGCCTCGTAGGAGAAGCTGAAGCATCTTGGATATGGAGAACTGGTTTTTGGATATTGCGAAGGCCTGTTCTCACCAGCACTTCAGGCTTAGCAGATGCACCTGAGGTCTCTAGGATGCAAATGTGCTCACATCCAAATTGGTTTTCTAAATAGGGCCTGGAAACTCAACAGCCCGACTGCAAGGTTGCCCTTTTGAAATCTCCAGTGACCAGAGCCTGATCACTCAGTATGCAGATTGCATTCTGACTTTTAGCACTGCTGATTGACTATTTATTTTTCAAAAATATAAATTGGTTGAAAATGTTTAGTGATATGCTTTTGAATTTTTTTAAAAAAAATTTTTTTTAATGCTTTCTGGGTGATTGGAGGGTTCCCCCCCCCCCAAGAAATATTTGAAATACCTCGATGTCCAACCTCAAATTATAACTTTCTCTTCTGTAATTTGATGGTCTATAAAAATTCAAAAACAGAGTACCTCTAACCAACTAGATTTTGTTAGTTTGTATGTGTTACAGATATGGGAACAACTTGAACTAATTTGCCACAAAAAGAATTTGTAAAGTCTGGGGAGAAAAATAGAGATGCTGAAAATGAAAAACAATGTAAATCAAGAAATAATCACAAAACTATGCTGTATTTTTTTTAAGTAGATAACCCCCTAGACCAGTGGTCGGCAAACTCACTAGTCAACAGAGCCAAATATCAACAGTACAACGATTGAAATTTCTTTTGAGAGCTAAATTTTTTAAACTTAAATTTCTTCTAATGCCACTTCTACAAAATAGACTCGCCCAAGCCCTGGTATTTTGTGGAAGAGCCACACTTAAGGGACCAAAGAGCTGCATGTGGCTTGAGAGCCACAGTTTGCCTACCACAGCCCTAGACGAAATAACTATGCTGACTAAAACAGTGTAAAGACACATTTTGTTGGAGGGCATTCATCTGGTCCGAAGCAGGTCACTTCACGTGTCTTTCCTTGGGACACAGACCTTTAACATTGGATGGTAAATATTTGAAAACTCTGATATTTTGAAGAAAGGCTGCCCTATCTGATGGGAGGTGGGTCCTGACACGGAGAACATTCTCAGATGTTCTGAATTAAATTACTGCAGGTGGAGAGTGAGGGAGAGAGACCGAACTGTTCTTCGTAGAGGCTGTGAGCTGGATAACAAAAGCCTCTTCTATTCCTTTCGTGTCTGCTGGAACATCCAATTAATTTCAGCGTGCCTCTTTTCGCAGATTGTTTGGCTCGGGCACCCTCCTTTGCAGGAGCCTCTGCCTCTGTTTACCAGTGGGCTTCCCAGGCTGCAGCCCATAGCCACTCCTCGGGGCGGACAGCTCTTTATTGGAATGCTGTGCTTAGGTCAGAGCTGGCCACCCTTCACCTTCCCCCGCCCCTCTGCCTACTGCCAACGTAAATTCTTTAGGTGGTTGGCATCTTTCTTCCCCTTCCTCCGACTTGATGCATAAAAACACTTGCAGACCCTGAGACAATGGACACGTCTTTCCTACCAAGTCCTACCAAGTACATGTGGCTGGTTGGTGGTTTATACTCCATGCCCCAAGGCTGTCTCCTCCTCTTCCTCTTCTTCCCTCTCCTCCTCCCTCTTCCCCTCCCTCTCTTTTCTCTCCTCCTCCTCCTCCTCCTCTTTCTCCTCCTCCTGGGAGCAATGGTCTAACAAATCCTTTCTTTTAAAAAGACTTTCAGGCATGGAGATCAGTTTTGTTGTTGTTGTTTAACACTACTGATCACATATAAGAAGTTCCCGATCACACACGTTCACTGCCCAGGAACAGAGGACGGGGGACAGCCTCCCACATGTCATTGGCCGTCAGCGGAAGGCACATCGCCAGAAAGGCTTGCAGATCTGTTTCCTGGACAACACCGGCTGCTGGCCTCATGCCCAGGACCCGGTGCCCTGCTGTGGGAGGGCTCTCCCTCTCCAAGGATGCTCACTCCTGCCTCCCTGTGGGCTCCCACCCAGAGCACAATCCCACAACCCCATGTGCCCATGGAGCCAGGACCCATGGCTTCATACCCAGTGCTTCCAAAGCAAAGAGGCTGCTACTAGGCAAATGTGTCTTCGAAAGATGTCTGTTCTGAGCATTCACAAGAGGGGCCTGGGAGGATAAATGCAGCCTACTGTCCAAGAGAAGCCCTGAAGACTAAACCCTTTCCCTGGGAGTAGCCCTGAAGACTGATCCCTTTCCCTGGGTTGTCCTCTCTCTCTTCCCATTTTCATAAGTTCTATATTTTCCTTTTCAGCCCAGCTCCAGCCTCCCTGTCTTCTGATTTTCCCAACCTCGTTGCGGTGTGATTCCTTGTCCTTCCTCTGCCATTTTACGTTCAGAACCAGAACCGCTCGTTTCACAATTGTCATTTTGAAATGGGAGACCGTGGGGGGAATCTTCTTTATTTAGCATTGGGACTCTTTGACAAAACCTATGGCAATCCTTTTTACTTACAGGAAACAAATGTGACTATTATTCTGAGGTCATGTACTGCAGGGCTCCGTGCAGCCTCCTCAGAAGGTGGATTTATACATGCAATGGGTGAAGAATCAATAATGACGGCATGGTTCCTGCAAGCCTCCTCTTGTTCCTATTAGAAAATAAACACATGCTCGCTGCTCAGTGTCCTGCATGAGGTAATGTCTTGAATAATGTAAGAAAGAGAGGTCTGATAGGCTAGGACATAAACCTAGGAATTTTGTCCCAAAATTAAGAATAACGTTGATTTTGTTTTTTTTTTAAAGGAAAGTCAGTGTCCAATTCCTAGAGAGAAAAACTAACTCCCCCAAAATTCTGTGATTTTCCCAGAGGCAAACCAGGATTTTATTTTTCCATTGGTTCCTGTTCTCATCTGAAACCTGAACCATTATGAACCATTCCTCTTTTTAACCAATACAAAGCAGAAAATGGTAGGACGTGTAATTCTTCATCTAGTTCATTGCAATAAAACCATGAATTCAAATTCAGAATAAAATCTTCTCAGACCAATCTAGAACTATTAATTATGAGAGTTTGCTTTGATGTTCAATAGAAAGAGGATGAATTTTCTTCTTTATACCCATATGTAGTATAAAGTTTTAATGTATGGAACAGTCATTATTTAGTTCTGTTTTTCTAAACTTATTAATTTTAATAAAGTCATTAATATTATCATTAAATGGCCTCTGAATAATTTATTATCATATCTTAAACCAAATATTTCCCCCCAAATCCCAAATATCTTCCTAAAGTGATGCTTTAAAAATTGCACTGACATCCCCAGTTGGTACTTCCTTAATGGGATGAAGTTTTTCTACTAATTAAAATTAATGAAAGAATTTTAAAACTATAATAACAAAAACTTTCTAACAATACTATCTTTACAACAAAAATTTATGAAGTTATAATAATATCTTCATGATGTATGATAATAGCTACATATTTAGTGATATTGCTGATATAACATTAAGAAAAATAATATTCTGGAATAAATATATAATAATTTGTGAGTAATACATGCTATATTGTACTATTTAGCAAGTGCTGCTGATCCATAGCCTAATACTTAGACTTATGTATTAATAACTTATCTTAATCAGCATTGTTATATTTTTTCACATAGAAACAATAGAAACAATATTTACAACTTTTTGATTTTGACATTTTGAAGGCATATTTATTAAGGTAGGAAGAGGAACACACTAGAATGTATTTCATTCAATAGTTGTTAAGATTGGCTTATAACTTTTAAATATTTAGACATGATACGTTGGCCTCCATCTGTGTTCTTGCTGTATAGCCTGAACATGTCTCAGGAGATATGTGCATGTAAGTACCTATATACACTAACAAAATAGTTACCCAATAATATATTGGCGGATATACTTTATTCCATTAGCAACACCTTAGCATCATGGATTTATAAATGATGTATAGGAAACGAATGATGGTATCTGAGAGATGCACATAATTGAACAGCAATCGTTTGGAGGATCATATGGCCATAGCTCACACTGACCTCCATGGGAACTGAGTGAGTATGCTCAAGGGCAGGATCTGCACACAAATCCTGGGAGGCAGTCATTCGATCAAGCATTGCTTAATAATCCAACGTGGCTTATATCTGGCTTCTCCAAATGCTGTCAGCGTCAGAGGCAGCCGATAAAGTCTAGTCCTTCGGTTTAAATCTTCCATAAATAGTTACAAAAACAATGTTTTATGCTAATACTGTAATTTACTTGGCTTTGCCTAAAATATAATTTATTTTTCTATTGTCTGACTGTATTTATTTCATTCTTTCCCTTTCCGGCTCAGATACTAGATGTTGATTTATCTCTGGAATTTGCAAAATAAATAAAGTCGCCCCATTAAAAAATTATTGCAAAATGGAATGACAGTTAATGATTTGTTTCTGTCTGGACATTTCAAAATCAACAACAATTAATGTGTCCAATATTTACTTAAGTAGTATAAATCAAATTTATCTGTAATCACTTATTTAGAAGACAGTTAAGAAAAATGATGGACTATTTTACATTAGAACTCTCAGAGATTGTGGTGTTCTAAGGAATGGGTAGAAAATACTTAAGGTTTTGTCTTTGCATCACTGTCTACAAATTAATGCGAAGAGCTGCACTATGGTTTTCTAGTGTGCAAGCTGTCTTCTGCCAAAAGGTGGAAGGCTGGGAGTGATTATTGATTTCTATATGAAGGGAGGCACTGGGCGTCTCGATTGTTACATTTGCTATCTATGTTATAAATCTGAGCAAAGGGAATTCAAAAGAAAAGCAACCTTCTTATGCATTTGTCAGACCACGGACATAATTTTGCCTCAAACCTGTTGTTTTGGAGAAAGTAAAATATATTACTGAGAAACTTGATTTCTCCAGGTAAAAGCACCATTGGCTTTCTACTATTTATCACCAAACTGGTGTATTCCAAGAGAAAAAGCTTCTGTTCAATTCAATATGAGAACCAGAAAAATACTGGCATTTTAAATGCTGTGTGAGGTGTAGTTCAATCATTAGGGGTTCACGGTGTGATTTTGGACTTTTCTAGTAGAGAAAAGCCCTAACTCTCAGTATCTCAGAATGTGACTAGATTTGAAGCGAGGGCCATTCAAGAAGCGATTTCGCTAAAATGAGGTCTTTTGAGTGAGCCCCAATCTCATATGACTGGTGTCCTAAAATGAAGAGGAAACACACAGAGGGAAGACCGCATAAATACACAGGGAGAGGGCAGTCATCTGCAAGCCAAGGAGAGGCCGCAGAAGCAACCTACCCTGCTGACGACCAACCCTTGGTTTTGGGCCTTTGGCCTCTAGAACTGTGAGAAAATTAAGCTAGCAGATATTGTAATGCCTTCTCCCATTGAATGTGAATATATGTCACGTCCCTTGGAGACAAGCTGGGGGCATTATAGGTATTTTTGTTGTTGTTGAAATTCAGTAAACTGGGCAAGACTGGGCAGTGGTATTTATTATTTATCAGGAGTTTATGCCCAATAAGTTTGTCATCTCCAGAAATGATTCATTCGGAGAAAAAAGTAAATCAGTCTACAGATAATTAAAATTTACTCTAAAACAGAATTCTTAAAATTCATCCTTAAAGGACAGAATAGAGTGATCAACGATTCACGATAATGGCAGCTGAACACAGAGGTGTCATCTGCAGCTGATTTAAAGGGAATGAGGATGTTTCTGTAAAACAGCCCTTGTTGGGTTCACTGATTTAGCACCTTCGGGATGGTAGAGCCAGAAACCAGGGAGAGGCAGTTTGATACCAGCTGATGAAGGTGCAGAAGACAGATTCTGTGAGAGATCCTGGGGACATAGCTGGGCCTGGCAGATGGACAATTAGCAGAAATCTGGTCTGAAGTGCTAAGACCCTGTCAAAGATGTTACAAATCTGCAATTCTAGGAAACAGGCTTTGATCTAAATGCTGGATTGTCATAAGCTCTGTGGCAAATGGAGGGCCGCCTCAGTTCTGCTGGACGTCTTCTCCTTTGTCACCGCTCCTTTTTTTTTTTTTTTTTTTTTTTTATAATATATTTTTGTTGATTTTTTTTTTTTTTTTTTTTTTTACAAAGAGGAAGAGAGAGGGATAGAGAGTCAAAAACATTGATTATAGAGAAACATCCATCAGCTGCCTCTTGCACACCCCAGATGGGGATGTGCCTGCAACCAAGGTACATGCCCTTGACCGGAATCGAACCTGGAACCCTTCAGTCCACAGGCTGATGCTCTATCCACTGAGCCAAACTGGTTTTGGCTATCACTGCTCTTCTTAATGTGCTATCCCAGTGGTCGGCTTGTGAGCCTCGGTTTGCCACTCTGTTGACTAATGAGTTTGTCGACCACTGTCCTAGACTCTCAATTCCAATAATTACAGGCTGTTGTTTTTCCTTGTGATTAAGCCCCTATCCCAGTGGTCGGCAAACTCATGAGCTGCAGTTTGCCGACCACTGAGCTATTCCACTCCACAGTGGCTTTCCCTGGCAGCATCTTTAAGGCACTACTCACACCATCCTAAAGTTTATTTGCAATCTGATTGCTTGTTAATCTTGGATTACTACTCTCTTTCCCCGAAAATAAGACAGTGTCTTATATTAATTTTTGCTCCCAAAGATGCACTAGGTCTTATTTTCAGGGGATGTCTTATTTTTCCATGAAGAAGAATATGGTACACATTTATTGTTAAATGAAAATAAAGGAAATTTATTATCTGTATACGGTAATATAGTAGTTGTCAACACAAACCAGACAAACTGTGAATCCTACAGTATCAAGAATTTACTCATTTATTCAATGACAATCATGTCATCATCTTCTGGAACATCATCATAATAATCCAATTCCTGAATTTCCTGATGAATTTCTTGTGACTCCATTTCTTTCAGAATCAATGGACCAAATCTCTCATGTTCAGCCTAGGGGGGCCTTATTTTTGGCAGATGCCTTATATTTCACTCAGAAGGAAACCTGTAAGTAGGTCTTATTTTCAGGGGATGTCTTATTTTCGGGGAAACACGGTAACTTCCTCTAATTTCCCCCCCCCCAGATTAAAAGCTTTCAGTGGTGTCCTTGCTCTAAGAATGGTAGTACTTGACTATCCTTGTATGAAGATACCTTTGCCACTTTAGTAGCTGCTTCTCTTATGGAGAATGACATCATTTCTTACTCCCTGCTTTGCTAGCAGTTGTTTCTCTTAAGGTCTAGCTCTACCTAAACATCTCTATAACCAACTCTCCCAGTTTTGCAATCCCAGTTTTTGCCCCCACCATGCTTATGAAACAGCTAATTCTTAGTTCACGTCTCTGTCTTCAGAGACAGGATATACAAATGGACGATGGCCAGATGACATACATAAAAACAGAACTTCGACTCACAATCTGCAGCAACCTCCCAGGAAACCAACCTAGAGCTACAATAAAAAACCCAGGAAGTCAGTGACTGTAAGTCAGACTGCTGTCTCTAGCAACAATCCAGGAAGCTAAACAATAACTTCTGTAGTAACCAGCCCCAAACGGCCAGGACTTGATTAATAACTGACAGCCTCTCTAAATTCTGCCCCTGCTCCCAATTTAGGAGCAACCAGAGAAAGCCTAATACACTCTGCTACCAATCCCTGACTGCACCACTTCTACTGAGCTCACTGACAGCTTCCCCACACCAGCAGCCTTCAATCAGGGGAGGTGTACCAGAACCCTTCCTGTTTTGCACTATAAAGCTCTCCCACAACTCTGCATGCCCTTGAGTCTCTGCCAAAATGCAGGTAACATGGCTGACCCCTTTGCTAGAGTGAGTTCAAAATACTTTTTGCTTTTCTCATTTAGATGGCTTCATTTATTTCTACCAATTTTCTCTCTTCTCTCTCTTCATTGTTACTTTTGAAGCCTTAAAACAAAAAAAAGAAGCCATCAAAGATATGCATACTTGGCTTCAGTATATTTCCATGGGTATATTTCTTTTTGAGTCAAAATGTATACTTTCTTTAGTAATAGTTGCTACTGCTTTCCATCTGCCTCATTCCCTTAGCTTTATATTTATTAATGATTAACTCTGAGACATTATGTTCTCCTGAATTAAGAAGGAAGCAGCGGAGAAAGACAGGAGACTTCACAGGTCAAGAATCTAGGACCCGATGACTTTCTATGTGGGAGGATATACATACATGGGAGGGGTGAGGAAGAAGAGTTAGAAGTCAAAGATGACTGTGATGGATTGAAGCCCAATGATGAGGAATATGGCCATACTTTCCAAAGCAAAAAGTGGCAGTCTGGTAGAAGGGGTATAGCAGAGGTGCTAGCCATCCACCAAAATTCATGCTCTCCACTCTTCTTGAGCATGCAAATAGGACCCGTGGCCTAACCTCTCTTGCACTTAGGTATGGCAAGAGGATAATGTCCTGATCTATGGGATCGAGCAGAAGTGATGTGGTGCACTTTAGGCCAGAACCTTTAAGGCCAAGGTATACTCTCTCTTTACTCCCTGTTATTGGCCGGGATGGCTATATGCAGAATGACCTGGAAGTCACATGTTAAAGAAGAAATGAGTGGCCCTGTGAAGAGAGCATCAGTAAAATGGAACACCTATCCTGATCCTATAACCTGATCCACATTCTGCCACTCTGAAAATTTGGGTGGACTTCTTAGTAAAGCAGTCCAGCCTACATTGTAGAATGTAAGTAAGCTTGAATAATCTATTCTGAGAGGGGTATAATTGAATTTAAACCATATCGTGTGAGTACCAGTAATGCTGCAGATATTATGTTAGACCCCAGGAACATAAACTGGGATAGTACACAGTGCCTCTTTCAAGAAGAGCACAATGGGGATGATCATGTAGGCAAACAAGATCAACCCCCTGGCAGAGCTGATCCAAAGCCCTGATATTTTCATGGCTTTGGATATTTTCATGGCTTCCTGTGAGCATGGAGAGGGGTCCAAGATGAAAAACATTTGAGCTGCCGCTTGAAGGATGACAAGAAGATTCCAAATGGCCAAGATCTCAGCAGAGGCAATAGTAGGAAGTAGGAATTAAGGTATAAATAGAGTGAGTGCTGAGCCACAGCATGGCAAGGCACAGAGTAGGTATTTGGCCAATTATTATAAACCAGAGGTCAGATGCACGAAATTTGTGCAAGAGTAGACCTTCCTTCCCCCAGCTGCTGGCACCAGCTTCTCTCTGGCACCCGGGACGTGGGCTTCTCTCCGAGGACCCAGGACCAGGGCTTCCCTAAGAGCCCAGGCTCCATCCGGAAGGACGTCCGGTCTAATTAGCATAGTACGGTTTTATTATTATAGATATCAGGTAAAGATGATGACAGCAATGTCAATGGCTCCCAAATTATACTTCCAAATAAGCAGGACATTTGTACCATCAACTTACCACAGTTAACCTCTTTACTGGTTTATTTGTTCAGAATTTATTTACTGATATTTCTCTACTAGGAGTGTCCAGTTTACTCATTTACCAGTTTACACAGAATCCCTGAGCACTGTTATCAGTATGAAAATATGGGGGGAAAAAACCAAACACTAAAATAGACAAAACATCCATTTCTATATTCCAAGAGTTTTGGGGGGTTTTATCCTCTCAGTCTGTGCTCTTGGGCAGTTGTTCAAAAAAAAAAAAAAAAAAAAAAAGATTCTTAAAGGCTAACGGTAGCTCTGCACAGGTGCTGCCTTTGTGAGGCCAGCCTGCCTCACCCTGGCTCTGAGCCTGTTATTTACTAGACATGCCTTTGGGGGATCGCTCTCATTCTAATCCCTCATATCACCATTCTTACTCTGTCCACAGGCGTGCAGCATTCTGGGAAAGGAGAATTTACACACCTTCAACAACTCTGGGAACATCACGTATGCACAGAAGTACATTTTGTCCTGGAAGTTGAAGCTGAAGGCTTTCTGAACCATGCTGATACTTCCAAATTAAATAACTGCTCAGGGTGGAGTGATCATAAAAGGAATTATAGAAAGTAAAGTAATACTAACATTTTCTTCTTGTATCTTAAGCAATAGTACCTCAGATATGCCACAACCTGACTGTTTAAATCACAGCTTAGAACAAAAAGAGACCAAAATGCAAACAAATAGCTAAAAGCTCTAGAGCCACCAAAAATACATACAATTTATTTCAAAAGTGTATTATTTTGTTTAGAGCAAATCATCTGAATGTCATTGAGAGATCATTTACTGTTATTTTACACATAATTCCAACTATTTTGGGTCCTGTCGGTCTGACACCACTCAGAATAGGGGCTGCAGCCAAATGAGAACAAAATGGAACGCCTGAAGTTCACTGTGAGTAATCTAAGCCAACAAGGAAAGATTTATTGAATTCTTTTTTAGTGGAACGTGTGCTACATGCTTTAGTACAAATTCATCCAAAATGTTTAACACAAATGTAGGGACTACAAATGTCTCTTTATTTATCTGGATATTTATTTATGTAGAACTTATTCTCTAACAAAGCTAAACACTCCGAGCCTCCACTTGCTCACCTATAAAATGGGAATAGAAATATGGCATACTTACAGGATTGTTGTGGGAATTAATGATTTAATGCTGGTAAAAACAATTAGCACAGTGCTAGGCACATTGTAAGTGCTCAACAAATGTCGGTGTTGTTATTGTTATTATTAGATTGATTGTTGCGTATGTATTACTTCTATAATTAGATAATTTCCTTTTTTTAAAGCAGGGTCAATATACAAAAAAATTCTTTTTTTTTTCTAAATCACTCAGGACAGAACTTCATTTTGGATAGGTATGTAATAAATATTTATTGAATAAAAATACCGCTAATATCATATAGCAATTGTCCATACAACCTATTACCGTATCTATGATATCCCAATTAAAAACATCAACATCATTTGCCCAAACTGTCTTTTTTTTTTTTTGGTGCCATTTCTTCAACATTTTACCTTGAGGCTACCATTGCTATTATTGTACTTATTTACTATTAAGATAAAAATAAATTCCTTTTAAAATTATTATCTTAAAAAGTTATTCTTGCCAGATCTCAATTACAATGCTGAAATATGACATGCTTCTCTTTCTCGAAATGAAAATGGATGATTTTAATTTATGGAGAATCTTGTTACTCCCTCTATTCATTTTAATCTCACAAAGGTAAGAGCATAATGTACTCATGATGGCAAAATCAATAGACCCATGTACTGTTTCGACAATGCCTTTTCATAAGCATATATTACCCATTAGCTGATGTAATGAACATCCAATATAGGGCAGACCAAACTACATTGCTTTTTTCCCCTCCAATTAATCTCTCAGTCTCACATTTCCATAACTTTTTTATTCCTTAGCCAGAAGTTTTTTCTTCTAAATTAAAATCATTTAAAAAAAAATAACGTTATTTCAGTTTATACATAACTATTAACTACTCAGCAGGTCAACAATGTTTCAGGAGACCACTCCCCTTCCTGTGGAGCACTCACAAGTGTGGTAAAGGAAATAATGTCACATAAGCACAAGGACACAAATAGTCTATCTTCTCCCAAGTTCAGAAAGTGGCAAAAAATTCATCTTTTGATAATTATAAAATTATTGTAGCCATTATAAAAATAAGGAAACTTTATTACAAATATGGACAAAAATAGATTAAAAAATAAAATCCATAAGCCCACAACACTATCACAACCCTTAAGATGTTGCTTACTTTTTATTACAGAAATCTCTTAGTTATGATCTAGCTAATTCTGTCTATCTATCTGTCTGTCTGTCTATCTATCTATCTACCTATCTATCTATCTATCATCTATCAATTAACACAAGAAACCTGTCTTTGTTTATTAAGCCACTTTGGGAATGGCTTCTTACAGTAGCGAGTGTGCAAACCCCAGACTAATTCAGGTTTTCTGTCCTAGAGACTGTTGTTTGTTTTTCTGAATCTCACTTCTTCAACTGTAACTGAGAGTAATAATATCACACCATTCTACAGGGTTGTTGGGAAAGGTAAAGTATACAGTACATGTAGATGGTGTTTCATAACCTGTGCAGTGTCATATAAATGTTGGCTATTAGCATTGGTCTTCTTGTGTGATCCAATTTTATCTAATTTATTTGTAATACCTGAGAGACAAAAGAAGTCTACTACATAGTTATTATTTTCTAGTTTGAATAATCCTAATTATATTTTATTTTTGTCTGAGCCTCTGAATTAGCCTACTGATCTTCAGCTTCTCTTCCTGTATCCCCCCCACCCCTGCTCACCTGCAATCTAACCATCCTCATGTTCTCATTATACTGAACTCTACAAAATGCTTCCCTCTCCATCCCCATCTTTATCCCCATCCTCATCCTCATCTTCATCCCCATCCCCATCCCCAAAGTTCTCCATCTTCTTTTGTTCCAGCAGTTATGAAAATATCAACTACTCTTTGAGATGTTTATGTATAATGGGAGAAAATATAGCAAATGCAGTTTGACATGCAACTCCTATAATTCCTCTCTTGGCAGGTACTGAACACATATCACACAATTGATTCCATAAGCAGGTGATGCTATTGATTTTTAGGCATGATATTAACTGTTTAAAATCTGTGCTCTCTACCTGGTTTGAATAAGAGAAGTCCAGAGAAAGAGGCCATGCACCTTTAAGAGGAGCAAATAGGTCCAGGGCAGTTAGGGTGGAGGTAGAGTGGGGTATAAGAGTATGGGGTGAGGGTGTGGAAAATAGATGGCTGTTCCGGTCATTGCTCTTATAGAGAATCACAGATTCCTGATCCTTTAATAGCACTACATGGCCATGCCATATAGAAAGTCATAAAGCCTTTCATTTCTGATCTTGTACCTGAGCAAATTGCTTTTCCCTCTTTCTATGTCTACACCTTGTATATGACACTGGTTGAAACTGACCTGGTCTTCAACTTTTTCAAGGTGTGTTGAATTTATAACTTCTTTAGAAAGAACTGAGCACTCCTCCTTTGTTGGTGTGCTACCCTTATTTTCCTGCTATTATTCTATTTATGGATTATATCTGTGACCACCCTGACTACGGACTTTTAAGTTAGGACTGCCCAGTGACACATGACACACTGATGATTATAGGGGTGGCTTAAGAAAGCCACTGGAAACACTAGGCTTGCTCCGTCCCTCTCTTATACTCCTGACCATACTCATCCAGCTCCTGGTCAACTTTGCTTCATAACTGCTTCAGAGGTTGCCTCTTAATTCTAGACCATCAGACTTGTAATTTTCCATTTCTTACTCTTAGCTTGAATACGGTCTTTATATCTTTTCTAATTATCTCCCCTCTTTCCTTCTCTGGGTAATTTCTTCATCCTTCAAACCCAGCTCAGGAATTTGGGCTCCCTCTGCTCAAGAACCAGCTGCCTGGATGGGTGTACTTACTAGTACAGGCCAGCCATAAGGCCAAGTGGGGGTACTGGACTCCTGGAATAATTCATAACTGCCTCTAAGTAGCATACAAGCAAAGCTGAGTTTGGCCCTGAAATAGGCACTGCATAATGCATGTTTTGAAGCAATGGAAGATCTCACATGACACAGTTTTCTAGTCCATATTTCCTGACACGTTGGAGAGCACTCAGCGGAGATAACAATCTGCCAAGGGTCTGTACGATGATGGATCTCTACATTCAGGATAGTTTTCTTATACTGGTCACAGAATTGACAGGACCACCAGGATGAAGCCTCTGGAACATAATCTATTTGTCAGTACTGAAGTCCTACTTGCTGGAATCCCTCTGCTTGACGGACGAAGGGTAGAAACTGGCTGACAGTAGAATGTGCAGGTTTCCCCTGGTAAGTGCAAACTGAATGGTCAAAAAAAGCCATAGTTTAAGAAAATACAGATGGTTTGTGGATTTCTGGGAAACAGCTGCACCAGATAGAGCCATCTGGAAGCTAGCAGAAGGGGCTTTTCTTTCTTTTTTTTTTTTTTTTGAGTTTGGGATTCTCACATATATTGCCAGGTCTTAAAATTATTCTTCAGAGGTAAATAAAAATCATGTATATTATACATGTGTGTGCATACTATATACACACATATACAGACACAGTACATGCATTATGCCTATATTCTGTATAGAAAGAATCAGACACAGGAGGGGAGTGATGGATAATGATCACATTCATGTGTCACAATTCACAGGCTACTTAGTCATTGATGTAAGAGTTTCTGCCTTGAGACAACTTACAGACCATGGAAATATCTTCCTTTTACGTGGTTTCTATATAAAATCACAAATCTCAAAGAAATTCAAACATAGTTTCATATACTAAGCACCAATGTGTTTGAAAGCTTGACTTAAAAAAATATACCCTAAGAACAGTTAAACACAACTGTAAATAAATATACTGATTGTTCTAATCACACCACAGACATTATCCAGAGGGCATTTGTTTATCCACTTATTTATTCATACATTGAATATTTATTGAGGTCCTGTATGTTTTGGGAACAGTTTTAAGCCTAAAATACACAACAGTGAAAAAATAGGCCAAGTTCCTGTTCTCATGAGCTTGTATTATGGAAAGGAGGAAAAATAACCCCACAATATATAACCATAAAGTCTGCCGGTTGCTGATGAAGGCAGAGAAGAAATATAAAGTAGGATAAAGGGAATCAGGATGGGATAGGGATGCTATGCTGGACCCAGAAAAAGGGACTGAGTGAACTGGGATGACCATGGCGGGAAAGAGTCTCCAGCCAAGAAAAGAACAAGTTTAAAGGTCCTGAGGCCAGAACATGAACAGTACGCTCTTGTAAGAGAAAAAGACTGGAGGAATAGGAGTTAGAGGTGCAAGGGAGACGGTGATAAAACATGGCACGTGAGGTCAGGAGGCAGATCACATGGAGTCTAGAAGACACAATGCCTCAGCTATAGGGTGTGTTCTGGATGGCAAAGGTAGCATGCTGCTATAAAAACAGCATGGAGCTGCTCTGGTCATCCACACGCGGCTAAGTATTCGTTTCCTAATTTCAATCAAGAAAAGGAGAAGGGCCCCAACCTTTGGCACATTTCTGCACACCGGAGTGCAGCTTGATCACTGTATTTACTCAGGTGTTGGTCACAGCTGAGCATTGCGTTTCAGTCCCTTAGTTCTTCCATGCCCACTGAGAACTACAGCCCCAAAGACACGGACCACTGAGGACTCAGACCCCTTTGGAGTGAAGGCTTGAGTCAGTGCATCAGATACAGAACTTCAACAAGCTGAAGCCTTGGCTGAGGACCAAGGAGGCACAGACAGGGCAACACAGGAAGTTACATATGACTAAGTAGAAAAGACATTTATTCTCAGTTGTGGCCTCTATGTTTGGTAGCTAGCTGCCTAGGTCAGGTAACCCAACGAAATACCCAGGAATGGCTTGGAAGGTGAAAGGGAGAAAGAAATTTACGATTCAAAATAACATTTACAGAACAATTGAATGGAACATTGATGAGGATTAGAGAGAAAATATTTATAAACTGCTTTGCTATCCTTGGGTGAAAAGGTGTTATATAAATAGCATGGCTGATTATTTTAAATATGCATTATTTACATCTGCATGCAGTTTTAGCTTCACAATGGTAAGTATCTATTTTTGTATTTATGTCAGCCTTTATCCTTTGCAAAGCATGCCTGCTTCTTGGATCTGGCTGATCTTAAGGCGGAAGGCAGTGAAGGGACCGAGAAGGTTATTGGATCATGCGAAAGAGTCACGGGGACAGGGCACAGAGCGCCGCCCTCAGCATCTCCTTGTGATGGGTTGTATTTTCCACAAAGATATTGGGGGCACACCATTGCCCACCCCATGTGTTTCCTACAGAGGAACACTGCCACTCCCCCATTACACTGATTGATTTAAACAGGAAAGTAACATAAAAGTGTTTTTGCTTTAAAGAGATCATTCCAGAGCTAGGATGCACAGAAAGGGTAAGACTAAAGACAGAAAGACCCAGGGGGAGAAAAGTTGCCAGATTAAGGCAGGAAGAGCAGGGGAGATCAGAGAGAGGGACTGGAAATCAGGTAAAGAGATGGATGCTGTAGGGCTTAGAGACTGATTCTGTGAGGGGACTGGTGGGGAAGGGAAAACCCTAGAAAGACATTGTCTACTTTCTAGGTTTCTACTTTGGTGAGAAGGGAGTTGATCTCCATTATGCTCTAGCCCCTTGGACAACAGTGACCCAAAATCCTTTGGTGCATTCATCTAGCCCAGTGTTTCCCAAACTTCTCTCATGATGAGAATCACCTGTTGGAGTTGTTAAAATGCAGATTCCTGAATACCAACTAAGAAGTGCTAAACTAGAATTTTTGGGAACATATAGGTAAAATTGTATACTTAACTAGTGCTCTAAGCACTTCTTAGTTGGGATTCAGGAATCTGTATTTTATAACTAAGCTTAGAGCACTAGTCAAGTATACAATTTTACCTATATGTTCCCAAAGATTCTAGTTTAGTACTTCTTAGTTGGGATTCAGGAATCTGTATTTTAACAACTCCATCAGGTGATTCTCATCATGAAAGAAGTTTGGGAGACACTGGGCTAGCCCATCGATTAACCCTTGCCCATGGACAGCTTTCTTGATCCCAAATCCTTACCAGCTTGGACTTTAAAATCTGTCAGGGCGGGGTTCTGCTGGCAACTCTACCACTGTCTTAGCTCAGGCTGCTACAAACAAATATGCCAGACTGGGCAGTTTAACCATCAGTTTATTTCTATTGCCGTGAAGTGATTAAGAAGTCCAACTGCCAGCTGTAAAAACAGCCATGGGAATATAAGGTACTGCATAGGGAATACAGTCAATAACATTGTAATAATGATATATGGTGTCAGATGGTCAGTATACTTATTGGGGTGATCATTTCATAAGTTCACTGAACATCGAATCACTATTTTGTATACCTGAAACTAATATAAGATTGTATGTCTACTATAATGGAAAAAAAATTAAATTAAAAATAAACATGGGCAAATTACACTGAGGGGACGAACAAACATGTACAACTGCCCTGGGTGAAGGTCCTTTGTACAAAGTTATGTGTATGTCTCTCTAATTCGAAGGGAAGTCGCTTATCTCTTTGTGTCCCAAATAAAACCAGGGTGTTGTGAAGGGATTTCTTCATGGGTAAAAACCATAACTAATTTTATAGAAACAAAACATCTTGTCCCAGGAAAAGTAATGTTAGTGGTCAGAGCATTGCTCTCCTGCTCCTAGTATAGCCGGCAGTCTGTGGACCCTCAGCACCAGGGGTCAAGGCCTCTGGTGAGCACGGCCAACAGGGAGTTCCTGGTGCAGTGTGACAGAGTCTCCCTTCCCTGTCCCCAATTTCAGTCCCATTGTGATGAACACATTTGATTCACCACCTGGCCAAGAGAAGGCAGTTTTCTTAAATCTGGACAGATCCTAAAACGAAGATGCTATCCCACGGCTCCCTGGTGGCTGCATTTGAACAGCCCAGCCAGTCTCTGACCTTTCAAGATTGTGGCTGACACAGGAGAGCAAAGAACTGGTCAGCACTCTAGAGGCCCCTTCCCCATAGGTGTGCAGGTTTGATCATTAAAATAATAATAATAATAATAATAATAATAGTACACAGTAGACCACTAGTGTACTATTAAATTAAGATCTGTGTTGGTTAAATAGACAATAAAACTAATTGGGTTTACTTTGGATCTGACATTACTGAGACAGAGCTGTTAGGTGCCTTGCCAGAGGTCACCAGTTCAGGACTCAGGGCTGGGATTGGAACCAGGCCAGTCTACTCCTGTTCAGAGCTTGTGGCCTGATCCATTTCACTAACCATACCCACTCTGTAGTGCTCCACTGGTGGCAGGAAGAAGCCTAGTGGCGAGTGGGAGGGACACCTCAGAAGAGAGAACAGAGTTGGTGTATGAGGAAACAAATATGAGCTGAGAAACATTTTGAAAGTCAGAGAGACAAAGAAACAGAATGCAAAAAAAAACCCTTCTCTGTGAGCCCCTTCATTTAAGAGGGAGTAGTTACTATATCAGTTCAATATTAATAAAGTATCATATACCCTTAAAAGTTTAAAAGGGAAACCCATGGGTATTTGGGATATATATGTATATATAATGTTGATTCTGTATATATTTGCATAATAGTTTAAATTTCCCCCCTTGAAGAAAAACAGAAAAGGGCTGCTACAGGATTTTTAGAACATTCGGCAGAGTAGAATATAGTTTCAAATTCTCATGAAAGGGAATTTGTTTTCTCCTGTGATTCTGATCTCTCTCTCTCCTTTCCTCTTTTCCTCCCTCTCAGTTGCTCTTTATTCTTTTTCTCCTTTGCTAACTTCTCTTCCTTCCTTTTTAAGGTGACTTTCTTTCTCATTAGAAATATTTATTTTTTATATATTAAACTGTGAATATATATTATTGAATAAACTCTTATGATGTTGTTCTTTATTTTAAAATTTGTGGGTTGACGGCTTCCTCTTGTTCTTAAGAAAGCCCTAGGAAATTTAAAGTAGTCATAGGTAAGCTTTAATTGCTTTCAATTGGATCAATTTCCTACTTATTCTATTGGTACTTTAATTGTTGCTATAAACAGTAAAAATTGAATATGAAGGTTACCAACAATGTGGGTTTCTCTACCATCTACCAGGAAAACAACATAGTGTATCTTACCATTGCTTTGCATTTGGCTTCCGAGGAGGATAGAAGTTTACTGCTAACTTTACTAACAGTGAACTGAGAATAGAATATTAACATAGGAAGGAAAAAACATAGAATAGCAACTAAAATTTTCAGATCACCCAAATACTCCATCTTTTTGCAAATTGTTTCTGCACATGGAACTCTTCAACAAAGTAGTTTTTAGGCAAATGATTTGACTTTTGGTTTTGACCCTACCCTATTCATTCATGTATCACACCCTACTGGCTCTGGTTTTAGGAAACCTAGAAACCAAATTAACTTTCTCCTTTTCATCCCCACCTGAGTACAGGGCAGATTGGGGCCATGAACTCCAGGAATAGCCTGTGCTTTTCTCATTTGATCTCTCTGCTCTTTCTGATTCTGACTCACATTTGTTCTCTCCATCTTCTGCCTCGGACCCTTTCCGGGACACAGAAATGAGTTAACCCCAGCACATTTCTCTTATCATCTCAGATACTTTTATAAGTATCTCTTCCATCCAAGAAGCGTTTCGCATACACCAGCTAATCAATAATCAATAACCAATGCACTTTCTGGCATAAACAACACATGTTCTTACTTAATACATGGCCCTACAGGCAGCTTCTCCCAGGAATGGCGCAGTTTGGTGAGGGAAAAGTCTCAGCATTTTATGCATAAGACAATAGACTGATACAGCTTATGGATATCACATTATTATTTGCAGCATCTCCTGATTTTCCATCTGGGGCAAATTAGTTCCCATAGTGCAGTCTCTCATGCTGTAGCCTTTCAACAGACACTTAAATACCTGCATGGTTCCAAGCTTAGGCAGTTATGATGCAACCAGAGGCCTGGTGCATGAATTTGTGCACGGGTGGAGTTCCTCAGCCTGGCCAGTAATTGGGCTGATGGGAAGAGGCCAGCTACAGGGAGGGGCCATGTTAGGTTGGCTGTGGGAGAACACTGACCACCAGGGAGCACCTTCTGCATTGAGTGTCTGCCTCCTGGTGGTCAGTGTGCATCACAGAAACCAGTCAATCGGTCATTCAGTCGGTTGGTTGCTTAGGATTTTATATATATAGGTAATAAAACAAAAATAGTCCTGCCTTCCAGGGTGCATGGTTGAGATCCTTTAGTCTGAGGAAAAACAGGATAATCAAAGGCAAATCCTTTATACAGTTCTACATCTGCATTTTGTTTTTGAATAGGATATTTCAGCAAACTTCTCCAACTTGACGTAGAGAATCAAATAGAAAAAAATGAAGTCATGGACCAATTTGCTTTTCTTATGCTTAGTGTCAGTTGCTGCTGCTCTGAAGAGCTCTTTCTTAAACCACAGGCTGTAATGAATTTAATTGGGGAAGTTTTCTACAAATGCACATAATTTAAATCTGTTGGAGGAGAAATGACATTTTCACAAAGTTTTATCCATTCTATTCTAATGTGGGACAAATACAGATCATATATCTAGGAAGAAACTGATACTTCTACAGATACACAAAGCCTTGGTACTTATGGGATTGCCAGTGAGAATAATATGCTGTGAAAGAAATTACAATTACAGCCCATAATGGCAAACAGAACAAATATATGATATAAAAACTGACCAGATATGGAAGCAAGGTGGGCTTAGGGATGAAAAAGCGAATATATTTGTTTTAGAGACTGATAAACTATGCTGACATATTTTTTTACTGATGGCTCAAACCAAACATGTGTGAAGTCCCTAAAGGAAAAAAATGAATGTTACCCTTGTGACTGTGTTTGAAAAGAGGCATAAGGGGCAAAAGTACTAGAACAATGAATTCATGCTCACTCTGAACCTCCTAGGCTACTGTATTAAAATCAAATATAGGATAATAGACTTCCTTCATGAGATTTAGATCTTGATATTATTTTAAATTTTGGGGTTTGTTTTTTTGTTGTTTTGGTTTTTTTACTTAAACCAGAAACAGTCCCTCACTATCTCCAAGGTATATGGGTTTATACCCTCTTTTCTAGCTCCATATTTAATGATCTCATTCAATGATATTTATGTCTAAAAAAGTTAATAATTTGACAGCAGTAACAAAGACAATATCCCACATAAACCTTGCCAAATAGCCAGCTGCCACTTATATGCAAATTGAAATTCAACATCTCCTTTAGGAGTCAGTAGTTGAAAGCAGTATCAGAATCCATTCATCTTAACCCTAAATGGATGTCGGTTATTTTCAGAGGTCTGGACAACAACAGAAAGTGATAACATTGATGGGAGCAGGTAACAAGAAAGGACCTCATCTGTAATTATACCTATACCTACAACTATATCTAGTTCTATTCTGAACCTGGGACCCTTCAGTCCACAGCTTTTTGAAGGTGTATCTCATTCTGAGTTGGGTCCTTAGCCACACCGCATTACAGTCAATAAATATTGTGGAATCTATGAATATATTTTTCTCCTAGAAATAAGGATGAATTATGATGGCCACAGTTAGTGGCATAATACCAATTTGTTGTCAAACTGCAAAATAACAAAGTTTGCATTTTTTAAAGGTAAAGATCACTTATTATTTGAATTATTCAAAAAGAATTGCCTGGTATATACCAAGTTCTGTCTTCATTTCTATTTTAATTGAACATTCTAAAATTGGCATTCATGGTTGATATTACATTTTTTCCATTTCACACAAGATGATTACAAGTTAGAGGATATATTAGATACTAGAAAGTGAAAATGCTATTAAAATATTTTTAATTTAGAAGAATCCATAGCAAGCCCAGGGTAATTCTAGATTCCCTCACAGGAATTAGGTAACTCATCCAGTGCGCCTAGGGAAAAGTCTCTTTTGAAGCTCTAAAATAGACATCCAAACATACAGTACCAGGACACCCAGAGCTAGAATGTGAAAAAGCAAATACATAACGGAGACTCCGATAACCTGTTTTTTTTTAGAGATTCCTCAATTTTTATAATAAATAGTTCATTCTTCTTAGATATCCATAATAACTTTCTAGCCCAAACCATTGGAAACCCAAGATACGTTTTTTGGTGTTTTTTTTTCTGAAAGAATTATGAAATTTAAAAATGTACATTAACAAATGCCATTAAGTTATAAGTGTATGAGAAAAGGCTCATGTAGCTTATTTATGCTATAAAAAAGACACATTTAACTTCTTGGATAATTTTCTAGAAGATATTTAAAAAGTGTTAATAAGTAGTTCCTTGGTTATTGAAGTTTTTGTTTCCAAGTCACATTCTTATATACTAGAATACAAACAAAATGATGCTATTTATTAATGTATAATTCTATATACAAATTAATCTAATTAATATCGATATAAAGTAAGAATAATAGTAGACACATTATATATACAGAATACTAATCATAAATGGGATACTTAATTTGATATGGCTCCATCATTGGCTGGTTTTAAACAAAGTTTTTCTTTTTTATTTTTTTAATATATTTTTTATTGATTTCAGCAAGAAAGGGAGAGGTAGAGACAGAAACATCAACAATAAGAGAGAATCATTGATCGGCTGCCTCCTGCACACCCCCTACTGGGGATTGAGCCTGCAACCTGGGCAAATGCCCTGATCGGGAATTGAATCCAGGACCCTTCAGTCCACAGGCTGATGCTCTATTCACTGAGCCAAACTGACTAGGGCTAAACCAAGTTTTTCTATTTCACCTTTCTATAGGTCTTTGTGGACATTTTTTGGTGCCTCTTCAACTGTTGCTTAGTACAAGAGAAATTCCAGACAGTTGGAAAGAACATTATTATTGATAGAAGTCCCCAAATCTTAAAACTCAAATGGCTATCTGAAGTTGCCAACCCATAAACCATGCGTGCAGCATTGAGCACTTGGTCCAGGAATCCCTACTGGGTAGACAGAGCTAAACATGAGAACCAGGAATTCAGAGACTCAAAGGGGATGTCACATTAAGTCAGGCCCAGGCAACCATTTTGACCTTGTATAACCTTAGTTGACAAAGCCAGTCTACAGAGAGAAGGATGATGTTGTGTGAACAACAAGAGAGACACTAAAGTCCACAAGGCTCCACAAAAGGGACAATGTTATCTCCAATGACTTCTACATTTCAGATCTAGTTCTTCATGAATACTCTTACGGTATATTCATGCCTTAAACTGCACAACAGACCCCTTTCATTAGCATGAATAGAGTTTTATTTTGTTATAACCAAACAACTGCTGACCAGAATCTGAACTTCATGAAAGCAGGGACATGGCCTGTTTTGACCATGACTTAAGAACCATACTTACGATCATTAAAGATGGTTAAATGCATTAACTACATAGAGAGAAATATAAACTGCTCTAGAGGAATCTGGGAAGGAAAGGTGGTGAAGATAAAAGGGGAGTAAGGCCTTGAATACTGAGTAGGACAGAAATGAGAAAAGAAGAGGAAGAAGTTTTAGGCTGATAGGGGCACCATCTAAGTGTTTCAAAATTGTATTTGACCAACATTGAGTGTGTGCCTACGCTCCAGGAATCATGTTAAGTGATTTCACAGACATAATTAACAATGGAGGTTATGCCTCAATGCCTTAACCACACCTTGAAAAACCCAGTCATCCTTTCTTATGTCTCCACTGAGACATGACAGTGAAGTGGAATATGGAAAAGAATTGCTCACAAGTCAGTCTGAGATCAAATTGCTCTCAACCAGCTATTCTGAGACTCCAGTCTGCCTACCTTCCTCAAGGTAGTGCTTTATATAAATATCAAATTGATAGGGACAGAAAAGAATCTGGGAAAAGCAAAGGAAATAAAGTTTAACTTATGTAAAGGAATATTAAGTTTGAAAATATGCTGATGCTTATATCTGCTTGAATAAGAACATGTAAATTGTTTACATGCAGATGCCTATACGAAACATGCAAAAAAGTTAGGATAAGTGAGGCAGAGTGAATATATGAATTTGTTGAGACGTAGAAAAGCTTTCTTGTGTTTACAAGGCACTATTACGGTAATACATTATTTTGATAGGCAATACGGCATTCATCACTGTATGAAGGACACTGAGGGAAAAGCTGTGTGCAATGCAATTTGATTTTCAAACTTGGCTGACATTTCTACTAATCCTGAGCTATGATGCTAGTAAGAAGCAATCACATATATGTATGAATGTAAAACGACAGAAATTAAATTACAGAACAGAGGATAAATGCTCTTTGGGATAAATGCTATTTAGAAAGCAGATATAGCATCATATGCCTGTGAAAAGGGAAGACAAAAATATTGGAAACGTAAAGATGAAAAGTACTAGGCTTTCAGAAGAAAGATGATAAATGCTCTAGGAAGAGGCCTGCAGGCTTTCTCCATTGGACCTTTGGTAGGGTAAATCATAAAAAAAATTAATGTATTTCCATTCTGGTTACCTAAAGAGTAGCTCAGGAGAGCTGTGTGACCTGTAAGAGAGTGGCTAAAGCAATGTGCTTATAATTGTGAATGCAGAGAAGAAATGAGATTTTTAGTCAGGAAGAAAATGCAAAGGGGGTGAAAGCATAAGGGTGACAGGGAAGTTCAAGCACTATCTCCCTGAGTGTTTAGTAACATTTCTATGTTAAGAGAATATAGGATTTAGAATTGGAGGCCCTGCATTTCCATCTGACTCTATCTCTTTTGGCTGTATGGGCTCAAAAAGCCATTTCCTTTCTCTAGTAAAATGATAATAATGGCTTTTGCTCTATGGAAGGAATGTGTGAAAATCAAAAGAGCTAATGCTTGTAAAAGTACTTTCAAAATTGGTGTTATATAAAATCCATCATTAAAAAAAAAAAATCCCTTTGAGGAGTCCTAGGGCAAGGTTGGGGTTGGGCAGTTTGGCAAGTAGTTTAAGTGGTGGGTTCTTACGTTAGCTGCTTTCTCGCACTAGGGATGAGTCTGGGCATATAATTCTAGGATAATGTTTATCTCAGAGCCCCTTCACCCAGCTGGAACCTCTGGCTTCTTTATTATTTGGAGCACATTTTCACTTTCAGAAATCCCCTTGCTATTCATATTAACCCAATTCTTTTTATTTGGCTTAAAGATATTGGAGGGGGGAATGATTTCCCATAACTCTGTTCTCTAAGAATGCCCCTGCCTTTTCCTCATCTTTCTGGCTTGGATTTTATGTGACCCTTCTCCAGACATAAGATGTCTTATCTCTCTCTGCAGGTCAGCACTCAGCTCACTCCTAGAGATTTCCTCCACGAAATCCAGAGCACAGTGAATACAATGAAATCTCCATGATGCTCTGGGAGCTGGAAAATGAGGAAGGTGGGGGGCTAAATGGTAGTAATTGATTCAAAACACCACTCCAAGTCACTGATGAAGCTGAAGATGGAATCCAAATCTCCTCAATCTGGGCTCGAAATTCACTGATGTATTTCTTCTTGAAATCTCCCAGAATGTTCAATACTCTCAATAGTTTTTGGAGGCATTTGCTTTACACATCTCAGATTGAAGAGCAAAGGAAGATTTACATGCCCACTATTAATTATATCCCTGGTGGGCAGAAGAAATCCTTTCAAGGGATTAGCACAAAGAAATCTTTGGTTCCATAAGCCACAACGTCCAAAGCAAATCAGTCTATTTGATTTTTCCACAGATACAACTGACCAGGATATTTTTTCATTTCCTTCCCCAAATTATGTTCTGGCTGCTGACATTCTAAGGAAACCACAGCCATGTTCTCCTGTGATAAACTCTTCTCCTATTCCTCCCTACTGTCTGTGCTGCCCTAATGACCTGCCTCAGGTTATGTCCATTGCTACTCAGATTTCAAGCAACAGGAGATTCTCATTCAAACCAGCCTTCCTTTGAATCCTCCCCCATTTCCTATATATACACTGAGTAGCCAGATTATTATGATCTTTGAACGCATAATTATCTGGCCACTCAGAGTGTGTGTGTGTGTGTGTGTGTGTGTGTGTGTGTGTGTGGCTTGGTGCATGAATTCATGCATTCGACCAGGAGGAGGGGATATGGCATTTGGCCAGCCTGCCTGCTGGTCGAACTCCTGGTTGAGGGGACAATGACACTGGCTTCCCTCAGGCACCCAGAACCCGTTTCTAAGATAGAGCTAACTGTTGCTGTGTTGGTTTGGGTGTAGCATGAGAAAGAGAGAAGGGTCAAGGAGACCATGAAATGTCATGGCCTGGTCCAGCGGGATCTTCAGTTCCTCAGTGAAATGAGGAGACACTTGGGCAGCAAATGTCTGCAGAAAACTCAAGAGTTCTGTCTTGGACTTGGTAATCTTGGTAAACTATTGGTCCAAGTAAAGCTGCTAAATAGGCAATAGGATCAAGAACAGGAGAAATGGGACCAGCGAAAAATACACATGCACACAAACTCAGACACAAAACCAACAAAAACAACTAAGAGGAGCAATAAGCAAGCTAAAGAACAAGCAATAGCCTGGATTGATTAACTGGGAGAAGTGTAAACCACTTATTTTAAATTGCTGTACCACACTGTAGGATCTCTTTTCCATAAAAAAAGGTTGTATTTCTTTACTCCAAAATAAATGTAAGAATTTTTTTGAAAAATGTAAAATAACCAAAAAAGAAAAAGAAAAATAAGAATGTTTAATATTCAGTTTATAGCCATTGCCAATTTTTCCTCAATAAGCATTCATGTACATATACATATAATAATTATTATAATGTTCATTGTGAATTTATCAAATACATGGAAGGCACTGTGTGTGCAATTACCTGCATTGTCTCACTAAATTTCCACCATTTCTTGTCAGGTGTCAGGGATCTCACAATCATCTTCCTCCTAGAATTGTTCCCTTGGCAGAGCAGGGATTAAAACTTGGGTTTTTGGTGTTTTTTTTAAACTAATTTTTTAGAGAGAGAATGGAAGAGAAAAAGAAACATCAATTTTTTGTTCCACTTATTTATGCATTCATTGGTTGCTTCTTACATGTGCCCTGACTGGGGATCAAACCTGCAATCTTGGTGTACATATTAGGAAGACGTTCTAACTGAGCTAATGGGGCAGGGCTGAAACTCATGTTTTCTGATGCCAGAGCCTGTCTTCGCCTACTGCACCTGCCAGCCTTATAGAAATTAAAATATGCATATTCAACAACAGGAACTCCTACTCATTGCTGGTGGGAAAGCAAAATAATACAGCCACTTTGGAAGACTGTTGGGTAGTTTCTAACAAAGCTAAGCATAGTCTTACCATATGATCCAGCCGTGAAGCTCCTTGGTATTTCCCCATAAAAACTGAGAAGTTATTTCTATGCAAAAACCTGCACAAGATGTTTATAGCTGCTTTATGCATAATTGCCAAATTTTGCAAGCAACCAATGAAAAGATATGGAAAAAACTTAAATGTATTTTACTAAAGGAAAAAAACATCAACAATCCAGACAATCTGAAAAAGCCACAGACTGTATAATAACAGCAATATGACAATCTGGGAAAAGCACAACTACAGAGACTAAAAAGAGGTCACTGGTTACCAGGGATTTTGGGGAAGGGGGAAGGAATAAACAGGTGGAGAACTGGTAATTTTTAGGGCAATAAAATTTAACGTTGGAACCCTAACTGGTTTGGCTCAGTAGATAGAGTGTTGGCCTACAGACTCAAGGGCCCCAGGTTCAATTCCAGTCAAGGGCATGTACCTTGGTTGCGGGCACATACCCAGTGAGGAGTGTGCATGAGGCAGCTGATCGATATTTCTAACTCTCTATCCTTCTCCCTTCCTCTCTGTAAAAAATCAATAAAATATACTTTTATTAAAAATGGAAAACTCTACCCCGCTTAAAAAATAATTTAATGGCCGAAACCGGTTTGGCTCAGTGGTAGAGCATCAGTCTTTGGACTGAAAGGTCCAGGGTTCGATTCCGGTCAAGGGCATGTACGTTGGTTGTGGGCACATCTCCGGTGGGGGGGGGCTGGGTGCAGGAGGCGGCTGGTTGATGTTTCTCTCTCATCGACGTTTCTGGCTCTCTATCTCTCTACCTTCCTCTCTGTAAAAAATCAATAAAATATATTTTTTAAAAATAATAATAATTTAACATTGGATAGATGTTAAAACCTACAGAATGTACTATACGTACAACATCAAGAGTGAATCTTAATGTAAGCCATGGACTCTAGATGACAACGATGTGTAAATGTGGGTTCATTGATTATAACAGTGAGAGAGCTTCACAGAAAACTGTGGGGATGATGCTGCCATACCCCCCACCCCCATCCTCCCCTCCCTCCCAGGAGGCCTGGATGGCAAAGCATCAAACCAAAGAGGATTATTCTTGGGTTTTAAAATCTAATGGGTTTTGTCTTGCTAAGTTTTGGACTTGCATAGACCCATCACCCTCTACTTCTTCTCTTCTCCTTTTAGGAATGGGAATGTCTACCCTATGCCTGTTCCATCATGCTATTTTGGAGGCACATAGCCACTTGGTTTCACAGGTTCACAGCTGGAGAGGAATTTTGCCTCAGGATGAACCTATCTTAAAATCTCACCCATATCTTACTTAAGTGATACTTAGAGGAGGCTATGAATTTTAGACTTTACCATTGACACTGGAATGAGTTAAGACTTTTGGGGCTGTTGGGATGGAATACATACATTTTGCATACAAAGACATACATTTTGAGGGTTTGGGGTGGACTGTTTAGGACTGAATGTTTGTGTTGTAAACCACCTGATCTATGGTATTTTGCTATGGCATCCTACGGGTGCCATTATGGAATCTTATAGCTGATTGAAAACAAATTCAGATAGAAAGAAGTTGAAAAGAGTAAGAACAAAGCAAGTATTTAACAAGTGAATGCACATAAGTTGCACTCATTTTAGCACTTTATAAATCATTTAGAATATAAAATAGTTTTATAATAGTAATGCTTCTAGGAAAAATAAGGGATAAAAGTTTAGGACTTTTATATTTATAAATACATTTATAGCCATATCATTGTCAACGTTGTTGTTGCACACAGCTAACAACTAGGTGTAACAACAACATAAAAAGACTGGATGCTTGGTCTCTGCCGGCTAAAGCCAATCTGATTAGTAGGGTGAAATAGTCTGTTATAAGAGGGCCAGGTAGGCCGCTGCAGGGTTTGTAGAATGGCTTACCTTTCCTATAAATCAGAGCATAACACTGAAAATGAGAAAATTCTCTCAAATTGGAATTGTTTTCATCACAATTGGCTTCCAGATCGACTTCTCTCCTGGGTTCAGTTTCCCTGTAGGGAACATTAGAGTTTATTTTTCTCCTATCACTCTTTTTTAGTGTGATGAGTGAGGCTCAAGTAATTCCTGGCCACCTACAGTTTTAATCTTTTATTCCATTTAATCATGTTCTCTCACACTCTTTAACCTCTATTTTTCTCCTCTGCCCCAGGCTTACCCTTAATACAAAAAGCCTCCCAACTTCTGGGCCTTTCTCATCTGTCTAGCTCATCCCTGTTTTCCATTTAACTTCTCATTTTGTGAAGGTTTTGTTTTTATAGAGCAGTTTTAGGTTCACAGCAAAACTGAGGGGCAGGTACAGAGATTTCTCTTATGTCCCCTCTCCCATCAACAATATCCCCCACAAAATGGTACATTTGTTACAAATGATGAACATATGTTGACATATTGGGGTATTATAATTACCCCAATTCCCTAGTTTATTTAGGGCCAATAAATATATAGTATTATATATGAGTGTTATGTAGTATATGAGTTTGGACAAATGTATCAATATAATGACATATCTATTATTATAGTATCATACAGAGTATTTTTACTGCCCTAAAATCCTCTGTGCTTTGCCTTTTCATTCCTCTCCCTCCCTCTCCTTAACACCTGGCAACCAGTGGTCTTTTTACTAAGTCCATAGTTTTGCTTTTGCAGAATGTGAGATAGGTAGAATTATACAATGTATATATAGCCTTTTGGACTAGTTTTATTCACTTAGTAATACACATTTAAGTTTCCTCCCTGCCTCTTCATGGCTTGATAACTCCTTTTTTTTGGGGGGGGGGGGGGTTGGGGGGCGGTTCTGAATAATATCCCATTGTCTGGAAGTACCACAGGTTATTTATCCATTCATGTACTGAAGGACTTTTGGTAGTTTCCAAGTTTTGACAATTATGAACAAAGTTTCTGCAAAGATCTGTGCAATTTTTTTTCTAAAATATATTTTTATTGATTTTAGAGAGGAAAGGAGAGGGAGAGATATATAGAAACATCAATGATGAGAGAGAATCATTGATCAGCTGCCACCTGCACGCTCCCTACTGGGTATCGAGCCTTCAACCGGGCATGTGTCCTTGACTGGAATCGAACCTGGGACCCTTTAGTCCAAAGGCCAATGTTCAAACCACAGAGCAAAACCAGCTAGGGCTATATGCAAATTTTTTGTGGATATGTTTTCAACTCTGGGTAAATAGCAAGGTTTCCATTGCTGGATCACATGGTCAGCATGTTCAGTTTTGTCTTTTGTTAAAAAAACACACACTACCAGGCTGTCCTCCAAGGTGGCTATACCATCTTACATTCTCACCAGCAATAAATGAGTTTTCATTGCTTCACATCTTCTTTAGCATTTGGGATTTTCTGGGTCTAGATTTCAGCCTTTCTAATACAGGAGTACTTAGGAGATAGAGCAGGTATTTGACCACTGCAATAAAGTGAGTCATAAATCTTTTTGCTGGTGGAGGGTCTTGTCTTCAATTTGTAAAAATATATCTGTCAAGCACAATAAAGCAAAGTGGGATAAAATAAGCTATGCCTCCCCTGATTGGCTCAGTGGTTGGAGCATCGAATCTCAGACTGAAGGGTCCAGGGTTCAGTTCCGGTCAAGGGCATATACCTCAGTTGCAGGCTCGATGATCCTGATCCTGACCCAATAGGGGAAGAGTGTAGGAGGCAACTAATCGATGTTTCTCTCTGTCTCTCTCCCTCCTTCCGCTCTGTCTAAAAATCAATGGGGGGAAAAAATACTCTGGGGTGAGGATTGATAACAATAACAAAAACAAGGTATGCCTATAGGTGTATATTGGCATCTCATTGTTATTTCGATTTGCCCTATGGACACATATGTGAAGCAACTTTTCATATGCTTCTTTGTCATCTATATTTTTTCTTTGGTGAGCTGTCTGTTGGGGTCTTTGGCCCCATCTTGGTTGGGTTTTTTTTTTTTTGGTTTTTTTTTTTAAGTTTCAGAGTTCTTTGTGTGTTTTAAGCGGTGTTTTTACCCTTTAAAAAAAATCTTCATGATCCTTACTATTGAGGATATAAATAAATGTGATCTTACTGGCCAACTCATGAGAAATAACTGGAGAATAGAATCTGTTTAATTCAGCTCAAAGTTGTGTGCACAGAGACTGTGCCAGGCCCTGCACCACGTGTAGCCAGGAGGGGTCATGGCTAGACATACGAATGTAGTCATTTTCCTAATTGTTGAAGAAACGGGGATGAACGGGTTTTTAAAGGAGAACATCCAGCCTAGGAGAGTTCCAGGGCAGAATGTTAGGAAAGTGTCCACATGGAAAGGCCAAAGAGGGAAGAGCAGCACAACGATGGCGTGGAAACTGGGCAGAGGAGCTGGGGGAGCACACAGTGGTGAGGACAGTGTAGGAAGCACCGCGCACAGAGACACGCTCCAATTCTCAGGGGCGTCAGTGAAAAGATGCTGTGTGGTTTTCAAGGAGCAGGAGGCATTTTGAAATTGCTCTGGGCTGCAGGCAGTATGTCTTTTGCATATAAAAAACATCATATGGTCGAGCCTCGAGTTTATGGATATTGATCTGTTGCCTTCCTTTTCTATCTGAACCCAATTTGAGCTATCACCCATGACCAAACAAGATACTTTACGGATAAAGTGACATGAATTCATGACGTTTCTACCAAACATGGAGCAGCGAAGCTAATAGGCTTTTCAAGCTTCATGTTCCAAGAATCTATTGATATTTCAAACATCACTGTATAAATAAAATTTACAATTGTGAACGACAAAGGCCATTAAAACAGACCCCCCCCCCCATGATTACGTTTTTCACATATTTAACCATTGAAACTGAAATAAATCTTAGCATGTATTCACTCAAATGCATCCATAACTAGTAGAGGACAAACATGTAGATTTGAAGTCAGATTTAGGACTGAGTCTAAACTCCACTTATTTACTTACTCTCTATATGAACCGAGATAAATTATTCCTGTTCGCGAAACCTCATTTATTCATCCTTAAAGTGCAATCAGAATAGCTTTGTCACCAACATAATTGGGCAATACTTAAGGTTGTAATTTATGTTTTTGTTTTCTCTTGTATGTGATAGACAGCTGACTAGGTTCCAGCACTAATTCTCCCCCTTTCCTTCTACTGATGGAACCACCCTTTCCTCCAGGATTTTGGCTAAGCTCATGGCAGCCAGCTCCTAACCGTGTCTTCCCCATCTTGCCTCTGGGTGTGGCCATATTTAGTTTAGAGCAAAGCGGGTGAGCAGAAATGATGTGAGGAACTCCAGGTCACCACCTCAGCCATGCTTGCTCGGGATTGTGCTTCCTTCTCCCCGCTGGCTGGAAGATGGAGCACTTTTTCAGTGCACACCAGGTGTGATGCCGACACTGGCTAAGCAGGCCAGAAGGGAGACGAGCCTCGGGGTTTAAAATAGTCAGACCACAACTTTATGCCAAGAGGCCTGAGCCGGCGCACCACAGAGCCAAACTCAATATGAAAAATCATAGCCCAGAGCTCAGTCAGAGGCAATTTAATTAAAGTGAGTTGGTTATCTAGGCTCAATTTGTAACTTGGCAACCAGCAGCAAAATGCTTTTTTGACGGATTCTTTGTCCTCTGTCACCCAGGATCCGGCTGTGGATTGGTTTGGCTTTCTTTTCCCTTTTTATTACTGTGGCAGCATTTTGTGACAAGTTTTGCTTTCAGGTCCTTTTTTAAAAACAACAACAACAAGACATGGACAGTTTGTATGTAAAGGAGAAGGGAGGTAGGGAGGTACTTGATGTTGTGGGGAAAGGTGATGTGCCTATAAATGTACCTGCAGGTGACTCTACGACAAATAAAAATGAATTTACATTTATTAAGTGTGATCTTTTTACTTATCACAGTAATTAAGAGCTAAAACATATATGCTCTGCTTATCACATACAAAGTACTGTTCTAAGTGCTCTATATCCATTACCTGATCCTATCTAATAAAAGGGTAATATGCAAATTAACCATCACTTCATCACAAAGATGGTAGCACCCATAGCCACAAGATGGTGGTGCCTAGTCCTCTCAGCCCCACCAGAGTCCCCCAATCTTGTGGGGGTGAGGGTGCATGGCCTCTGAGAGCCACAGCATGAGTGGCCTGGAGGAACACTTGCTTCATCACCACGGCGACAAGGCAAACATTTAGCGGTCCAGCTTTGGATGGGCCTCTGGGCAGTGGGCATGGAGTGGCCAGGCTCCATAGAGAGCTACTGGCACACAGATTTGTGCGCAGGGCTACCAGTATATCAATCTATGAGTCCAATAGTCTTAGCATCCACATTTTGCAATGGAGGCAACTATAATGGCTTAAATAGTGACCACTTCCCCCCAAATTCATGTCCACCAGGAACTTCAGGCTGTAACCTTGTTTGGAAATAGGATCTCTGAAGATATAATTAAACTAAGAATTGAGATGAGAGCCTACTGGAATCGAGTAGCCCGTAAATCTAATGGTTGGTAACATTATAAGAAGAGGACACACAGAGATATAAAGGAGAGGTCACGTGAAGATAGAGGCAGGGATAAGAGTGATGCATCTACCAGCCAAGGAGCCCCCAAGGACTGCTGGCCACAGCAGAAGATAGGAGAGAAGCATGAAACGGATTCTCCCTCAGAGCCTCCAGGAAACACCAAAACAAACCTGCCAACAACTTAATTTCAAACTTCCAGCCTCTTGGACTGCGAGGATACATTTCAGTGTCTTAAGCCACTCAGTTTGTATAATTTGTATGGAAGCCACAGGAAACTAATACAGAGACAAAGCCCTTGCCCAAGGACACATGGTGGTAAGTACAGAGTCCCTATTCCTAATCACTCAGCTGTGCTGCTCCCACAGCCAAAGGGAATTGTGGGTCCTGAAAGGTTCCCTAGCCCTCATACCTGCCTCTCCCTGTGCCTTCAATGCATATGATTATTGTATTCTCGGGGATAAGCCATTCAATTTCCCCATTTGCTATATAATATTCCTGTGTTTGCTTCGCTGGCTGCCAGATTACAATGCCTGTTAAAATAAATATGCTCCAATTACCTTAAAATCACTCAGCATTGCCAGTGTTCCTACTGATAGGAAACTACTGGGGTGATACAAATTTTAACAGGAGTTTGAATTTGGAGGTAATAAGGTTTTGTGATATGTGTAATGTGGAGTGATTTCAGGAGAAGACATTTAGAAAGGTCTGGTCCAGGCTGAAAACATGGAAGTTCAGAGGCAGTCTGAGACTTGGCCCTCAATGGTATTTAATTTGGGGTGACTACAAAATCTGTGCCTCCTGATTTTAGCATTGTAGTTCAAAATATATGTTTGCTTTTTGAAAAGGTATTTTAAAGGTAGTTTTAAATGTATAAGAATAGAAAACAAAGCATTTTTCCAAAAATCTGACTCTGCATTGCTTTCAATGTAATAAGAACATTTTACTTTTTGTTTTAGAAGAATATTCAAATCTATAGGTTGGGTAGAAGCTTGACAGATTTTCAGGTCTGAGGCAGTGTCAGGTCTAAGGAGCTCCTGGCTGTTAAAATTGTACTAGTGTGAAATTGAAAGCTTCATCTATGTGGTAATGAAGGTTTCCCTATTCTGGTCCATGGGAATTACATTTTTCTCATAGCTTTCTTGGCCACAACCTCCTAAATCTTGTGTGATATTAATTTGGACTTCAGGGGATCGATAATGGCCTTAACTGTGGTACTTACCCATCAGCTCCTCCTGCCTCTAACACACATTTTCAGGGTTTCCCATTTAGGACAGTTTTTCTTATCTAAGTTCTGTTTTTCATCTCTAAATTCACAAATGCAATAATCACAACCTCTGAAATACTGTATTCTGCTCCCGCATTTTTTCAGAGTACTTGCAGCTGGTATATTCTTGTTATATTTCTTAACCCAATATTAAAGGACAGTGTTTCGATTGGGGTTAAGGAGCTAAAGCAAATGTGGGAAAACCTCAACTTCACAATTTTTCTGCTTTCTCTTAAAGTCATAGTTTAGGCATTCGCACACTCTGGGGATATTTCTCTCCCACAAAGAAGCTCTATGATTGGGACATCATGTCTACTTGGCTGTGGCAGGGGTCATGGTTCTTGGCCATGTAATTAGATGTGCTCTGCATAGGTGGCATGCCCACACCTTCTCAAAGAAGCCACTTCCTTCCAGAGCCTGTGGAGTGAGTGTAAGCCTGAGGGCACACCTTCCTCCAGCATAGCTCACTGAATCAAGTGCAGTTCTGCCCTGAAAGGGTGCCAAGTACCTTTGGACTGATAGAAACAAGGGCGGGCTGGGTCAGATTCTCCCATGGGGAATTAGGAATGGGATAAGAGATCAAGTTAGTAGCAAAACAGAAACCAGTAGACATGAAGGAAAATAGATGACTTTCATTCATGGCAGAACACTAAAGTAAAAGTCCATAAACTGAAATCAATGAGCATGCTCTAATTCCTGCCCATTCTGAGGCCAAGTCTGTGAGACATCTCTGTGTCCTTAAAAAGCATTTCCTTTTCCCACTGAGTGACTTTAACTAAGTCCAATCAATTGCTTAGATTAGAATACAGAGTGAAAAGTGGCCAATAAAGAGAACTTTCCCCAAATCAGTCTGTTCAGGCTCCATATACCACTTTCTCTACCGTTAATGCACTGTCCCTCCTTCCTGTCCAGGCTCCACTCAAAGCGGGCAAAGAAGACATAGATAGACACAGCCTGAAAAGAATGTAGGCATAGAAGGGGCTACAAGGTCCATCGGCCTGGCCTGAGCCCTCTCACAATCCAGGACCCCTTGGGAATTGTCAGAGAGTGTTTTTTTGCCCAACCCCACAGGTCAAGTAGAGGGACCCCACTGGTATACGAATTCATGCACCGGGCCTCTAGTATGTTCATGAAAATAGAAAAAAAGCTTGATCATTCCTCTGACATTTCCATGGAAACTCCACATATACCAAATGTACAGGGATTGACCAAATTTTTCCTTTCTTTTTTTATATCTAGGGATAAAGTATTAATGTAATGGTGGTATATGATTCATCTTTACATGCTTTGCAAACCGTCTGCAGATACTGAGAGAAGCTCAGTTTCAAGGCTGTGAACATATAGCACACTCCACATCCCAAACCCTGGCTGGCAGCTGGGCCCTAATGGGCGCTTCCCAGCGGTGCTCCCAGCTAATGGCCTATTCCTGGCTCTCAATCAAGCATTACTGAGGACCAGTACATTGCCTGTGCACACCAAAAGTGAGAATTCCACTTTTACATCTGAAGAGAGCTATCCAGGGGTCCCTCCATTTGTCCATGACTTTTAAGAAGCAAGATGTGAGAAGGGATTCAATTTTGAACCAACAGTGTCTTCTCCGGAAAGGAAAAAAAAAAAAAATCTTTGTTTTATGAGCCCATCCATCAGTTTGATTCTGATGTCAATACCAAAGAAGTATTTTTGAAACTTCCAGGTACATTAAAAGAATCTGAGATGAAAACCTCACCACCACCACTCTCAGCCCCAGGGTTGGAAATCTGCATATGAATATACCCCAGCTAAGTATCTTCAGCTCTCTCAGCCCTGTGTTCCTCACTACAATGACTGGTGGGGAATCTTTCAAATTAGATGGATCAGAGTAGAATGTATAGGGTTAAGTACTTGTGCTCTGTAGACCCTGTGTTCATGTCCTGCACTCATTTTTCACTCAGCTCTTCCAGGATAGCATAGAAGTCTACATCACAGGCTCATGAGATCACACCCATAGGCCAAAATTATGGATCACAAACCTAACAATTCCTTTGCCAAAATTATACTAATTGCTATGAATGATTGATCATCATCCTCCCCTTTTTTGTTTTGTTTTGTTTTGCTTTGTTTTGTTTTGTTTTGGATAGTTCAACTTGAACTCTACTTTAGTCAGAAAGGGAAGGATGGGGGTGAGGTGGAGGTAAACAAAACAAAATCAAAGTGCCCAAAAACAACAATATAAGTTAAATTAGTAGTTCCTTCAAGGCTAAATTAAGTGGGAGGAAAGATAGTCTCTTATGATAATTAGTGATGGATTCAACCTCTGCTGCCCCACATACACACACACACACACACACACACACACACACACACTAAAATGATGTGTATAAAAGGAGTATTTTTCATCATCCTATCCCCCTTCACTCATGATGTTCTCTGCTTTCCCAATTTACAGATGTCCATTTAAGCAGGAGTGAATAAAGAATGGTTTCAACTTAATACTCTGGCTTTCCCCTCATCCTTTGATGGGAAAATCATTGCATACAATCCTATATATTTTGAGTTTATGTAACAGAAAACCAGATTTAAGTGAATATAATTATCACCTTTGATTAGGTAAATCAATCAACATTGAAATCTTTTTTAAAAATTATTGATTGATCTTAGAGAGAAAGGAAGATAGAGGAGGAAAAAATACATTTGTTGTTCCAGTTATTTATGCATTCATTGTTGATTTGTGCATGTGCTTTGACCGAAGATGGAATCTGCAACTTTGGCATATCAAAATGATGCTCTGACTGGCTGGTGTCTCTTGGTGGTTGAGCATTGACCCATGAACCATGAGATCACAGTTCGATTCCCTGTTGGGGCACATACTCAGGTTGTGGGCTCAATCAATCCCCAGTAAGGAGTGTGCAGGAACCAGCCAATCAATGATTCTCTCTCATCATTGATGTTTCTATCCCTCTCTTTCTCTCTCTTCCTCTCTCTGAAATGAACAAAAAGATATTAAAAAAAAAAAAAAAAAAAAAAAAAAGATAATGCTCAACCAACTGAACAATCTGGCCAGGGCAACAATACAATCTTTAGAACTAGAAGAAATCTCATCATCTTTAACTTCAAAGTGTTCATTTCAAGGAAGAGTATAGTGAGGCCTAAAGAGGTCAGGCAACATGTCATTTGCCTCTTCTTTTTAATTTTTCTTTTTAATTTTTATTGAATGTGTTGGGGTGACATTGATGAATAAAATTATATAGGTTTCAGGTGCACAATTCTATAACACATCATCTGTATTTTGTACTGTGTATTCACTACCCTGAGTCACGTCTCCTTCCATCATCATTTATCTGCCTCTTAAGTAAAATCGCCAGTGTCGGAAGTAATCAGACGGGGCTGCGTCAGGAGGAGAGATAGACGAAGAAGAAACACAGAGAACTCCTTGAGGCTCAATGGGGCTGGATAGTGCGTGCTGCTGCAGGGACGTCTTCGCCAGTCCGAGGAACAAGGAGATAAAGGGGAGCTTTTCATAAAAGCATTGTTTCCCATTTAAAAGGTTGTCTTCTATCCTGAGTTTGTCATGACTACTTTTTAAAAATATATATATTTTATTGATTTTTTTATAGAGAGGAAGAGCAAGGAATAGAGAGTTAGAAACATCGATGAGAGAGAATCATTTATCAGCTGCCTCTTGCACACCCCCTACTGGGGATGTGCCACAACCAAGGTACATGCCCCTGACCAGAATCGAACCCAGGACCTTTCAGTCTGCAGGCCGACACTCTATCCACTGAGCCAAACCGGCTTCGACATCATGACTACTTTTTAGGTTAACATGTCTTTCCCTAAAAGTAATAATGGCTATCATAGATGGCAATTTTAAAAACGTTTTCTAGGAAAAATAAAATAAGCAATTTCTCTAATTTTTTTCCTTTTTTTTTTTTCCTCCCTAATTGCTCTATTTACTGCTCTGTCATTTCTAAAATTTTGGGAAACCACTGCCTTGAGCCATAACGACTCACTGGAGATTTCTAAATCAGAGACTAGAATGAACAGAGAAGTAATTTGGGAAAATTAATTGTTCTTCAGTGGATAGAATCAACTTTAGTGAGAAAGAAAATGGAGTCAGGAAGCCTGCCTAGAAAACAATTACATCGCAGTCAGCATAGAGTAGGAAGAATGAGCTGGGGGGCGGGGGGATGGAGGGAGGCAGCAAAGGCCGAAACAAAGGAGAAGCATGAGGCGTAGATGACTGGGAGATTTCAAGCTCAGGCACTCAAAGGGTAATAATTTACATTGGTCCAGGAAAACTTAGAGAAATTAGCAAAATGAAAAATAAACCTCATTACTGTGGTGATTGCTATATTTGCTTTGAGGATATAGTCGATGCATAATAGAGAGTACCCAACGAGGAAATTTGGCCAAGCAGAACCAAGATTCTATAGGGAGGCCAAGGGAATACTAAGGGAAAGCCACAAACGTGGAGGAGCCACAAGAATGGAGAGAAGAGAGACATACAGAGGACCAGGGGCTGGAGAGGGTGATATGTGCCTTCAGAGAGGGAAGGATTTGCAGATAGTGATGGACACGGAAGATCATCAGCCCAACAGAGAGAAGAAACCCTGGAAGAAAGGCGAGTTTTAATATGAAGGAAATTAGGTTCAATTCATTCCTTTCTCCCTCTACCTCCCTATTCCCATCCTTCTTCTCATCTACCCATCCCTTCTTCCATGTATTTATTGAGCATTCACTATGTCCCAGACTCAGACTGTTGCTCTGGGTAAGGGGAATCCTGCAGTCTTGGTTTGGAGAAGGAAGCTATCAGGTTCCAATGAAGGGTGGAGTGCAAGGTGAGGCTGTACCTTCCCTCTGCTAGCTCAGGGTCCCCCAGCTCCACCTCTCTCCCCCCATGCTCTTTTACCTCACGCCTCTGGTCCCGATCGAGTGCTGAGCCAAAAAAGAAAAGATGTGGACTGTGAACGCTGCCCACTGTTGCAGGGAGCAGGGCAGGCTCCCATGGCCGCCTATGCTACAGGCAGAGGAAACTTAGGCAAAGACCATGAGGTTCCTTATCCAGGGCAGGCCTGCTTGGTTTGGGAACCCCATGGATGCCTGACAGCGTGCATCCAGTTGCGAACAGCAGCTGCTGCTCCGCTCCTTTGCCAAGACTTTATTCAGTTCTTCAGAAAGAAAAAGGCTTTAATGGCAAGATAGAGACATTTCTGACTGAAGTGGAAAGCGATTCTTCCTGAACCAAACAGCAGTCAAATAGAAGAGTCCTAACCACCAGGGCTGTTTGGAAACAACCTTTACTTTTAATAAATCCCCAGATCCAGAATCACATTTCAGAGAGAGAAATCTCTCTCTCTCTCTCTCTCTCTCTCTCTCTCTCTCTCTCACACACACACACACACACACACACACACACACAAATGCATAATCACATTTCAACAAGTATTTATGAAACAAAATGAAAACAAATAAAATAATTACAACATGGTAAGCTATGAAGAATGCAGATATGGTGCTCCTATATAAGGACCAACAAGAGAAGTCCTGCATTTAGTTAGGTCTAATTTCCTCACTTTGTAGATGAGGGTGAAGGCCTTATTAAATTATTCAACCTGTTACACATTTTAAGCAATTTCCTTAATTAAATTGTAACCAACAACATACTGATTTTTTTCCCCTTTGTGGGTATTTTAACTATTGAATTTAATTATTCCATTTCTGTTTCACACCTATGCCCAAGGCTTCTGAGAAATGAGAGCTCTGGCAATACGTCAGATAAATAATACATGATAACTAAAAGATACTCTGAAATGACTTTATGTTCAAAGATGACTTTCCTTAGAAGCTACCATTTCCTATAGGTTCACCCTCTGTAGATGAAGAGTAGTTACTTTGTAAGTGTTGTTTTTTTCCTGACACCTGGTATTTATGGCAAATCGAAACCAATGGCTATGTTGTAAAATTTGCTATACTCAAATATATGCATGCCTTCTGTCTCCTGTCTTTCACTATCTCGATTCCTACAATACAGACATGCTAAAATCATGTGATGTCCATGAACATAAAGACTACACATACATATCCAGTAGGAGTGAAGGGAAGGTAGTGCTGGGAGCTGCTTAGAAAATAGGACAGGTCACACTGGATGATTTGACTGGGCATCAGGGATTCCAATGAAAAGGGAGGAATCTAGAAGAATCTTTAAAAAATGAATCAGGAAGATATATTTCTTTTTCTTTTTCTTTTTTTACCCAACAGGATTTGTCTCATTCCAACACTGCTCCCATTCTTATAAGCAGACACTCATTTCACAGGTCACAGACCGTGTGAAGTCCTTCTTTATCATTCTTTTAATTTCACACTTAACAAAATTTCTCCTTCAGTCTAATTTATATGTTCAGTCACCCTACCGCTGTGTGTTTTCTCTCTCCAGTGAATTAATTCAAGATTCCTGTATATCTGAGAAAAGAATTATAACCCTACCTTAATGTTGAAGCTTCTTTTTTTGTTTGGTTGTTTATTGTGGTTCACAGATGTGGTTTTTACAAATTGAAGGTAAGACCTTCCACCAGCAAACAGATTAGGACTCACTTTGGTGAGTCCTAATATTTGCTTTATTGTGGTATTTGAAACTGAATCCACCGTACCTCTGAGGTATGCTTGTATAATTTATATAAAGGTATGATTATATGTATAAGTATATTTTAAAATTTACCTTTATTGTTGAAATTTCTTAAAACACATTTCCTGCCTTTTCTGTCTCCTTTTGTAAATCCTTAAATAAACTGTATTTTGTTCATCTTTATATATAAAAATGTTATTGGCCTACCCTCATTAGGGAATGTTGAGGTTCTTGGTTATATTTTGAAGGACCTTTTAAATGCTGCTTCATGAATGGTTTTGGCCCAGGCATCTATGTGAATGGACCATGGTCGCTGGTGGATGCAGAATGGATGACCATGGAAGAGGGCAGTTATCTGACTCATACAGAAACATGGGTCCTAAGACTTTGGCCATTTTCCACTTGTTATACCCAGATTTCAAGATCACCAAAGACCACCAGGGAGCCAAATCCGATGCAAAAACAAAGAGCCTTTTATTCAAGCTAGAGCCCGGTCTCTCCACCTCTATTGAAGCAGTGGCAGGATGCAGAGAGCCCCAAGTTCTGAAAGTACAGCCTTTTTATAGGGCTTAGGGTTGGGTGATGGGGTGAGGGCCAGGGTCCAGTTACACAAGTGGCTGGATGTGGTTAGCTTATTTGGCCTTCTGCATTCCTATTGGCTGATTTAAGGGTGAGTTAGGCAACTGGTATTATTTTTTTTTAAAAAAAAACTGCTGTTTAAAAATGTTTGCTTTCTAGCCTGTGTTAGCCTGTTTGAAGATAAACTCAGCTATATGACCTTGTAGGCCAGAGACTAGATATGCCCATACTCTCAATGCCATGCCAGGTGCATTTTTCAATTGAATAGAACTATGTTGTTTTCAAGGCCAGCATTGAGATAACCACTAAGTGCACACAGGGCTGGTTCTTCAACAAAAAGGGAAGTACTGCTTATAGCCTTGCTCTGCCCTTTCACACTCTTGTCAACTCTGGTCACAAAATGCCTCCCATGTTGCTTCACCTCTTACAAAAAACACACAAACTTCCTGACTTTAAAAAAAGCTTAAGATATACTAAGACCCTTGAGGTATTATAACAATACAGCTGATGTGGAGTATCTAGTTTTACTTGCTGGTTAGTACCTGTTTCCAATATTCTCTAGAAAACAATGAAAACTGTCAGCACCATACAGTACAATGTCATTCATTCAAAACAACCAGTCACTGTGCTGGAATGACTTTGATGTACATATGATGCTGTGGGCATTTGCTAAGAATGTGATAATTTCATGCTTAATTCAGCCCTCGGCTCTGGGGTCGACTAGCTAGCATTATGGGTCATTGCTAAACCTACCATTTGTCTCCATAGGAAGAGAACAGACAGTCCCATCTATATTTCCGCAACATATGGCTAATATAATCATTTGTCATAGTACCATGATGGAGTCAATAATAACAATGATTCTATTACACAACCCATTTAGGCTGTAGGAAATGCAAAGAGGCTAACAGGCAAAGAACACCAAATAGCTCATTTTATAATCTCTGCCACCTAAAGTGCAATTTCTAAATTTTAAATTGTGTTATACAATGCATATGTTTATATGTAAATAATTATATAACTTTGTTGAGTTAGTCATTATCTTCTTAAAACAGTGGGAAGTATGAATTGAAACATTATTCCTTACCAAAAATAAAAAGTAGCCAAATGAGGAAGTAAAAGAATCATTCAAGCTCATGAAATTTGAAGAATGGCTTGTCACGCAGTGTGACTTTATGTTGTTTCTATACTAAATGAAACAGATGTACTCACATTAATAAATTAATGGGAGCACAGGAAAAGCTCAACAAGGGTAAAGAGTGAAGTTTAAAAAAATACATATATATAAATTTATATAAATTTAGTAAAGCAGTATTCTTTCCTTCTCACTAAATATAATGTAAATAATTCTAAATAATTTTTACCTGCAAATTTAGTCATTGTTTAGAGCTAAGTCTCTCCTTTGATTTTTTTTCTTTTCTTTTCTACAAGAAGACATGCATATCTGTCACCAGGAGAGAAGTTGTGGAAGAATAAACAGGTTAACCTTACCATGTATAACACCAAAACCATCTTTCCGCACCCTGTCAAGTCTGAAACCCTCCAAAGACAGATAATAATATGTGTCCAAGTGCGCATGACAGAAACCTAGCCTTCATGCTGAATGTCTTTGTCTCCCTTACCCCTATATTAATTCAACTAACAGCTAAAGCAACTGTTCAAGGAGGTTTGGACTGAAGGTAACCAACCACCTTTTTCATTCTAACTACACCAAAAATTTAGAGGAATTTCAGTTACTTTCTAGAAATGCACTGAAAGAATTTCCTCTACTTTCTTGAAATGGAGACTGAGAGAAATGCCATCGTTTCCTTTACAAATCTTGAAACATTCGTTCATTATATCACTCCCTGGATGTGTGAAGTATCTCGACTATCAGGTGGACTATAAGCAGGAGGAAGAGCACGCTTTGCCTTGCTTTCATCTTTTAAATTTTTACAGCATCTTATTTATTACTGAACCTAAATGACATTTTAAATAATCTCTGGACAAATTGATGAATAATAATACTAATACAAAATCAGAGTACAATGTAAGTACTTTATTCATCATGTGTATTTGGAGAAGTGAAGGATTTGTGAGACTAAGAAATGGTATCTCAGTTATGTAGCCAACATTTCACCCTGGCTGTCTTTGTTAATTCTTGCAATAATGGTGGTCATAAACACATGTGTTTTATGGACATTCTTTGATTTTGTTTATCCAGTCCTATCACAGTTTTTCTTTGAGTAACTGAGTGTGCCTCCCACTGCAGTCTGGCTCTCGGTAAGGTGTTCTGTCCTCTCCTGGTCAGGAGTGGGAAACAATGTAAGTTCAGCCAATCAGATGCTCTTCGCAAGTAATTTGAACATCAAGTGGAGATCATTGAACCTCATGATGTTATCTAAAGAGACATTCCTCTATATCCACTACCTTGATCCCTAAAGCTGCCTGGATCCTGCCCTTTCTATGGCATGAATACCTTATATTTCTCAAAAAAAAAAAAAAAAGAGGCCCTTCCTTGGGGGGGAAAAAAAAAAAACTAGCCAGAATTAGGTAAATGAAACAGAGAATCATAATGCTCTCAAGAACTAGGCTTCCTTATACATACACATACAATAAAGTTTTTAATCATTAAATCAATTCAACAAAGATATACCAGGGGCTCGATGCTGGGAATAGAATGGTGACAAGACAAAGTTCAGCCTTTGTGGATCTTTCACTTAAGGAGATAGAGATAAGTACATAAACAAAAGGATAAAATACATACAGATTGTGATTATTGTTATAAAGGGAATTAATAAAGTTCTATGATGAGTAATATTTCTTATCTACCTTAGATTAAGTGATCAGAGAAGGCTCTGAGATGAACAAAAGCGTCCTCACTAGCACTAAAGTAGAGTGTAGTATATGCAAGGCATAGTTTTAAGTACTCTACATTTAATTTTCACAACAGTCCTGTAAATGAATATCCCTCTTTTTAAAGACTATGATTAAAGAATAAAATTGAGATTAAGTAACTAGCTCCTGAACAACTAGTTAGTAAGTGGTAAAGCTAGAACCAGATATTGGAAGTAGAGGATAGAGAAAAGAGATGGTAAAGCCTACAGGACAGAGAGCCCAAACAAAACTGGCTGAGGTTTAGGAGTGGAGTTCAGTGGAAGACTCTGATTGGGGGCAGGGGGCACATGGGTCCATGAAGCTTTGTCCAGTCACATCATCATCTTCCCTACCTCACATAGAGCTGGGCTTGATGTGTATTGGTTCAGGAATCGCAGGTTTCAGTATATAAAGCTACCTGGTTCCTGGAGCCACAGACACTGTTATATCTTTTTAAAATTTTGTTTTTTATCCCAAGAAAATGAATCATCTCATTATTTAATGTCCAAGAAGACTCACATGCCTTCCTTCCCTTGTGGCATTTAACTATTTCCAGAGTCTTACCTTTGTTATACTTAATCACTCGTTTATTCTATTCATCTGATTATACAAGCCAAGATTTGAAATCTATAGTTTTTAATACCACAACTTTTTGATCTAACAAATGAAGAACCCAGTCATCTGGAGGGAAAGATAGATGTAGAATTAGGGGCACAATTTTTTTTCTAGGACTTCCTGTTTCAGCAATGCATTTGCTATGGGCACATACTCTAGCATTTTATGGGAGGACATGCTCCCACTTCTTCAGAATTCTTTATTTTAGCCATACCTACTTATCACTTGCATATTAACTTTAATAGTTTAGTTTCCATAATTATCAGGAACTTTATAAGGACATAATGTAAAGTGTTGCTATATAAGACTCAAGGAGGTAAAGCATCAGTTCATTAAGACTGTACTAAGTGCCAATGTTCTAAGTGCCAATCATGTGCTAGTCATGGGGCAGTGTGAGGAGAATATTAAGAAAATATGTTCTCAGCCTTTGAGAGCTCATGGTCTAAAATATACACATGTAAAAACATACATAGGAGAGTCCTAGGTGGTGTGGCTCAATTGGTTGGAGCATCATCCCATGCACTGAAAGGTTGCCAGTTTGATTCCTGGGCACATACCTGACTGTGGTTTTGGTCGCTGATGGAGGTACATGTGGGAGGCAACCAATTGATGTTTCTCTTTCACATCGGTGTTTCTTTCTCTCTCATTCTCTAAAACCCATCTTCAGGTGAGGATTAAAAGAATACACTGGAAAAACAAAAAAGGAACTACCAATTCTTCTCTTTCCTTAAAGCTCCCCTAGGCCCTAACCGGTTTGGCTCAGTGGCTAGAGCATTGGCTGAAGGGTCCTGGGTTTGATTTTAGTCAAGGACATATTGCCTTGGTTGCAGGCTCGATCCCCAGTACGGGTTGTATAGGAGGCAACTGATCGATGCTTCTTTCTCATCTATCCCTCTCCCTTGCTCTCTATAAAAATCAATCTATAATAATAAAAGTGTAATATGCTAATTAGACCAGACATCCTTCCTGGATGAAGCTGAGGCTGCAGCTTGGGATTGAGGCAGACGCTGGGGCTGTGAAGGCCCACTCTTGCACCAACTTCATGTATCGGGCCTCTAGTAAAATATATTTTTTAAATACCTCCCTAGAACAGAACATGTATAGACATATACATCATATTTTAACTCTATTTCTATGCTCTTGTCATCAAAGCATAAGAATAGCGAAGGTTATAAGAAAGCAAACATTTATGGAATAGTTTACCTATCTACACACCTCAGGTTTGGCGTCTTAAAACAAACATTTTTCCAATGGGAATGAATGCACTATTTGGCTCTGAGGGGCGAAGAGAGGTTGTTGGTTGCAAGGCTTGAGGTTTGGGTACCTTCCTGACTTATCAGAAATTGACTGAAGAGCGAGTACCATTCATTATGCAGAAACACGCACACATCCTTTTCAGAGTTCAGCAAAAATAACTGTGATATTTTAGTTTCCAGAGCCTCTTGGTAAGCAGATCCATTTTGAGAAACCACTAATGCCACTTCCATCGCTGCACCTCAGCCAGCGCCTCAGCCTGCATGTTCATCGCAGGGCAGTTACACTAGGGCTGTGTGATCCTTTGCCAAGAATGAATTGCTCCTCTCAGCAGGAACTACAAACATCCAGGGTGAAGTGGGAAGAGCGGTTCTGAATGGGAGGAACAAAGGTCCATGGCAGGACCAGGAATGAAGCAGCCATCCTTTGCTATTCAAGGGCCTGGCAAATGACAATGCATTTGACAGGTACCTGAAGCATTACCGCCATTTCCTGTCATCCCTTAGCCAGGAAGGGAACTGAGCACCAGATTGCTTGGGAATGGCTTCCGGAAGTCCAAACTCTGGCAGGGTTCATGGCAGAATAAAGGTCTTTGTAAAAAGAAAAAAGACTGCTTCAAGAGTGTGATGTGAGGTGGAGCTTATTGAACCTTGGAGGTGTTTGCCTGCTCCTGTGTGTGTCTCGGATGTGAGAATAATTCCTGCAGAACGCTAACTTCTCCATAAACCAAGCAACAGTTCTGAATGGATGAGGGGAATGCTTCTTTTTGCAGAAATGTGATAACATCATGGGAATTGTGGCACCATTATCTTTCCTTGTTCAAATTGATGCCTATTTCAAAGAACATGCTAACTTGTGACTAAAAACTGAAATGTTCTGTATGAAGGTTTATGTCATGAAGGCAAACAAGATCTATGGGCCCACAAATACTGGAACTATTTTAAAACCAGGTTTCAAGAAGAGATGTAAAATCGCCCTATTCTTATAACTGAGAAGGAATTGGTTGCAATAATTTTGATACCAGTTTTTACTGTTTAAATTTAACTCTGCTGAGGACTTTTATTTATTTTTATCACTTACAATCTATGCAGGATAAATACATATGAGATGGTGTCTCAGACTCTTCTCACATGTAGATAATTCCCACTTAAATTTTAGGTTACCTTCCCTCATATTATGCTACATAGAGAGTTTGGTTTTTTGACAAAAGCAAACTGAAAGTCCTCCTCTTCCTACAGAAAACATCCTTTGGTTTTAAAGGATAATAACCACATGCCACAGGACATAATTGAATCACTTGTTACAAAAATTAGCTTTCATAACATAACTGTGAATGCAAAACTTAGCTCTACCATTTCAGAGCTGTGTGATTTTGTGTGGATAATTATACTTTCTTGGCTTTAGTTTTCTTATCTCTAGAGTCTAGTAGCATAATAAGTAGCTTACTGATTCTTGTGAGGTGTAAATGAGAACATTTGTTAAGTGCTGACCCCACAGTCCCTGTTCTCCATCTCCTATTACCTTTTGAGAGAGACAATTGTGAAGAAGTCTAAGAAAAAAATGAAGGTAAAGAGGCATGGGGAGAGTTAAGAAACATCATTTACTGTTATTTTCATTTTGTTTTTCTTTCTCTCTTTAAATATATTCTTAATCATTTCAGAGAGGGATAAGAGGGAGAGATAGAAACATCAACGATGAGAGAGAATCATTGATCTGCTGCCTCCTGCATATCTCCCACTGGGGATTGAGCTCACAATCCGGGCATGTGCCCTTAACCAGAATAGGGGCGTGCAGGAAGCAGTCAATCAATAATTCTCTCTCATCACTGATGTTTCTGTATCACTCCCTTCCCCTCACTTAAATCAATAAAAATATATTTTAAAAATATTTTAAAAAACACAGTATTGCTCTTATATAGATTGTATCTACAAGTTATTTATTTATAGTTTTACATAAATCATTTTTTCTGAGCAACATTCTATCATTTGAATATACCCCAAAAGAGCAAAGATATTTCTAGGTTATAGACTCAGGAAAGAAATAGTGAGTATAGAGAGCATTCTTGTGTTCCATTTTACAAGGTGATGCCAAGTTCCTTTCTAATATGGTAGCACCAACTTAACTCCCACTAGCAGTATTATAGAAGATCTTATGGCTTCAGTCTCCTCCAGTGCTTGTTACTAGATTTCTTAAATTTTATGAATCTAGAGCACATGTGTCAAACACAAGGCCCGCGGGCCAAATCCAGCCTGCCAGGCCTTGCAATGTGGCCCGCACCGCGCTGTCATCACTGCACTCCGCTGTCAGTTTATGACATTGTCAGTTTATGACTGTTCAGTAAACCATTCGGCCCGCGATTTAGGCTGGATTTTAGATTTTGGACCCTTCTCTGATTGAGTTCGACACCCCTAATCTAGAGGATACAAAATGGTATCTTTTGGTAGATTGCATTTGGGTTTTTCATATTACTAATGTGATTTAGCATATTTTCATGTGCTGATTAGTCATTCGCTTATCTGTTCTGTGAAAGAACTATCCATGTTATTTGTGATAGTCTTTTGAACTTTTTTTTTTTGCCAAAGATATTTATTTATTTGCAATTTTAATGCTTTCTTGCTTGCATGTATGAGACATATATCTTATTTTAGATTTAGGCTTGTTCTTCCCTTATCTTTATGGTAATTTTATTAACAGACATTTTTTATTTTAATGTTGTTGAACTCATCAACCTTTTATGGCTATCACTGTTTTATGCTTTGTTTAAAACTCATCACCTTTTTATGACTAAAACCTTTATTGTCTAGTTTAAAAATATTGTTTCCTACCCTGAGTAATTAACGATATCACTCTATATAGACTTCTAAAGTGTTGCTTCTAAGATTTATCTTTAATCCATGTGGACTTTATTTTTTGTATGATGTGAAGTAAGATCCAACTTCAACTTTCCCATATTAATAAACAATTGACTCAGCACCATTTGTTGAATGGCTAGTTCTCTCAGTTATTCTACTTATTATTATTGATTTAATCCCAAATCAAGTATGGAGTGGGGCAGTCAAATTTTCCTCTTCTTTGAAATGGGTATATATAAATAACAAAACAGTAATAATTAAAGTTTCAGAAAAATATATACATACTGTGAATGATCTTTAGATGTTTTAGGACCTTCTTAATAAAGTTGTCTCTGACCAATTAACAAGTTAAGAACCCAATTTGAAACCCACAAGAATTTCCATTTTTCCTTCTTCTTATCATTACTTACAAATCTGCCACTTTATTCATGAGAGACAGATTTAAAATATGCAAAAGCTCTAACAATTGTCATAGAGAATAATTAAGCTCACATTAGTTCATTTTGATCATACCTATGTGTGCCAGATTTGCCGAAGAAATGTCAACTCCAAGACCAGATCAAAAGAACTGGCCATGTAAACACATAAGAATCCAAAACAGATGATATCTGTGTTTCTTGACCTGGTCTCCAATATAAGTTCATAGTTCAACCTGGTCTCCAATATAAATTCATAGTTCAACCTTTGTACAAATCACTGGATCTTTCCATAACTAGGTCTTGAAAAAACAAGTGCTCTTTTAAAAATACGTTCTTATTAATTTTAGGGAGAGAGGAAGGAAGAGGGAAAAGAAAGATCGACATGGGAGACACATCATTTGATTGCCTTCCTCACATGCCCCAAACAAGGACCATCAAGGGCAATCTGGGCATGTGCCCTGATGGGAATCGAACTGATGACCTTCCATTGCATGGGATTATGTTCAACCAATGGAACCAACTGGCCAGGACAAAAACAAAGCAAGCAAACAAAAAAACACAAGTGCTCTTGCATCTAAAATTCTTTTACTTATGTCTTGGGGGAGCTGGGGAGAGAAGGGGTGTGGATTTGAATCAGAAAAAGGCATGATTCTAACACTGGCCCTCCCATTTAAATCTTACTTGGAAGGTCTAGCAGGAACCCAAGCCATACGCAGGCTTCTCTGGGAAGGGATTTGCTATGGCTGATGGATGTCACTGGGCGGGCTGTGTGTTGTGAGGTGAAGACAGGAGGAGATTCCCCTGACCTACAGAGCAGAAGAACAGCTGCATCCAGCAAGACCCACCTGAGGGTGTAGCAAGGTCACCATCAAAGCCATATGCAGGGCTTTGGGCTGCCCTGGACCCTGAGGTGAACTTGGTGACCCCATCAACATGCCTGCTGAGCACACCATAGCTGGTATGTGAAAGAATTTTGCAAACTTTACAGTTAGGATTGCTGGCCCCTCACCCTACCTCCCTGAACAACTACCTTAAAAACCGTGTTTTAACAGGGTCAGGTAGAGGCTGCACAGGGTAGTTTTTAAAGTTTTTTTTTCTTTTTCAATGTCATTTAATGTCATTTTGTACTAGTTTCAGATGCACAGCACAATAGTCAACTAACCACACACTCCACAGAGTGCACCCACCTGGCCCCACACAAAGTCATTGTGACACTATTGACCGTATGGCAAAACAGTTGCAGAGATGTGGTTGCAGCATGGGGAATATGGTCAATAGTGCACAGGGTAGTTTTGGGGAGGATGTGCTCTGGGGCCCCTGAGCACCTGGTTCAAATTCCAGATCTGCCAACTAGCTAGCTTGAGAACCTAACTAACTAGCAGATTAACTGACCTCTCCGGGCTCAGCCTGCTGGTCTGAAAATGGGAATGAAGAGGATGATGCCAAAAGGGTGATTCTGACAATGAAGTATGTAAATACAAGTAAGCCACTGAGCACAGTGCCTGTACTTAGGAAGCACTAGGCAGGAGGATAAAAGATTTAAAACACACACACACACACACACACACACTCACACACACACGATATCTCTTTTCCCACCATTTTTCTTTCTCCCAGGGGTGTTCTGAGAACCCCTCCCCCAATTAAAAACACTCTAAGTCACATGTGTCAAACACAAGGCCCACGGGCCAAATCCAGCCCGCCAGGCCTTGCAATGTGGCCCGCACCGCGCTGTCATCACTGCACTCCGCTGTCAGTTTATGACATTGTCAGTTTATGACTGTTCAGTAAACCATTCGGCCCGCGATTTAGGCTGGATTTTAGATTTTGGCCCCTTCTCTGATTGAGTTCGACACCCCTACAAGTGGAAAGGGAGTTTAGCTGGCTTATAATAGCCTATTTGTAATCAGGGCCTGGGTCCCACAGCTGTCTGGTCAGGCACATTCACTTTAGAGAACCGCGTAACAGTAGAGCTGGCGTTCACTTGAGTGGGTTGACTTTCCAGAGACTCCCAGTGGGTACTGCATGGCCTCGACTGGGGAACCTGCTGCCTGGGAGCAAAGAGTACTTTTCTGGGAAGATACTAACTTACAAGATGAGAAAAAAGAGGGGGAAAAAGGAAAGAACAAGGAAACCATTGGCAATGCCAGTAGGCTATGAGTACAACAGAACTCTCTTTTCTTCATCCTCTGCACCCTCTCTGCTGGCGTCTGTCAACCAGAAGGATCATGTGCGTAATAGGTGGGGATTGACAACACAACAGCATGTCTACTCGTGTGTATCAGCACAGGCCAGGCTTGCGGGGGTGGAGGGAGGGATCCCCACTCAGTAGGGATTCCCTTCATAAAACAAAACAAACCACAGCTATGAGTAACTGCTCCATTTAATCACCGTACTCAAAATAGCACAATTAGAAATTCCTTTAGCATATTTTCATGAGTGGGTAAGAGATGTATTGGGAGGGAAAATGGAACATGAGAAATTGATATCTCTACGATGATGTGTGTCATAGTATTATCTGGTCTGGTGCCATAAACTTGCGTTCTTTAAACTAAAAGACAACGGTTGGATGAGAGTATCTCCATCGTTCTGCTCAAGAGGGGAGGTAGCAGGAAGACTGTGGGTCCAACATCTATCAGTGCGTGTATGAACTGTTTCCCCACATTAGCTTTATTCAGGGGAGCAGAGGATGAGGAGAGAGGGCCAGAGGAACTCGGAGCCTGAGAAGGATGAGGATAGAGGCAAGGTCTAGACACCACCATTCACCTCATTGGCTTACTTTGATCTAATCACATTGCAGATGTGAACTTGGTTTTTTGTTTTTTTCTTCTTCTTCTTCCTCTACGTAGCTTCCTTTGTTGTGTGGCTTGACCCACTTTATGAGAAGATAAACAGGGATTAAGTTCCCAGGTAGTAGGCATTCCATAGGGGCAAGAGATGTGTGTGTGTGTGTGTGTGTGTGTGTGTGTGTGTGTGTAGGGTAGATAAAATAGTGTTTGCAGGGGAATGAAGAAAGCAATAGAAGGAGGAGCAGGGACAAGGATAATGATGACAAGATAATAATGACACCTGCTATGGCAGAACTCAAAACCTAGTGGAGTTGACAAAAATGTCATACATAAAAGAAACCCTAGTACAAGCACAGTCCCATCCAGGGGAAGAGACTTCATGGGAATTAGGGCTGGGGAGACCACTGAGAAAAGGTTTGGAGACAGAGAATGTGAGATTTGCACAGCATCCCGAAGAAGCACTGGGGCTCACGTCAGGGAGGGGAGAGCTGGGTTGTCCCCATTTGAGCAGAGGTCAGTGCACAAATGGCCCACCAGTGGGAGCAGCAGGGGTGGTGGGCAAGCCACTGGGCTGAGGTCAAGTACACAGCCTCTGCCTATCCCACCCTGAGCCAGGCCCCCAGGACCCATGCATGCCAGATGTTAAATTATAACTAAAAGCTCAAATTATAACTGGAAAAAAAATAAAGCTGTCCTCACAGCTGAGGCAGGGATAGTTGAGAACGTGGCGGGGCAAAGTACCAAGTTATTTATAGCTTTGCCTCCCCTCCTCTGCTCGGGGCACCTTCAGAAAAGAATGACAAACTTCAACATGGTTTGGGAATCTGGGGAGTGTGAAATTTTTCTTTCAAGCCCCTATTTCTTGTTGAAATGCCATGAGGTTCACAGGACTCAGACAGCTGGGTGTTCCTGAGTTGACAGACTGTCCCCGTGAGGCTGAATGGCATTCTAATGTGTGCTGGTTGCTCTGTGAACAAGACAGACTACAATGGCCTTCTTGCAGAAATGGTCTGGCATGCTAAGCCTTGGTATCTTTAGTATAATTCACCTCCTTTCTTTCTGTGATAATTACATGGAATTTCCTTCACCACTTCCAAGCTACATCTTTACTCCTGACTCTGTGTGTATGTGTGTGTGTGGGGAGGGGGGGGGGGAGGGGGGGGACGGACACAGTCTCCAAAACTGTATTTTTCATCAGAAATTGGTCTCTTTCCAAATTCATAAATATGTCAAAAATCAAATACATGCCAAGTGAATGGTGCATCTTCTTTTGCAACAATATTTTCACGCTTATCCAGCAATTTCTTTCTCAAAGGCTGGAATTTTCTTCTTTATAGTTGTAGGCTTGCCCTGCTCTCCTCTCTGGCTCATAGCAGACACTCAGTAAATGCATATGATCAGAAAAAGCCCACATCATTATGGTGTGTTGTGGATAAATGAAATTTCAAAGCCCTAGCCAGTTTGGCTCAGTGGATAGAGCGTTGGCCTACAGACTGAAGGGTCCCGGGTTTGATTCTGGTCAAGGGCACATGCCTGGGTTGTGGGCTTGATCCTCAATAGGGGGCGTGCAGGAAGCAGCTAATCAATAGTTCTCTCTAATCATTGATGTTTCTATCTCTCCCTCTCCCTTTCTCTCTGAAATCAAATAAATAAACAAACAAAAGGGAACTTCATAGACTCCACGTACTATTTTTAGCGTCATAAGAAGACATGACACATAAAGTTCTCAGCATGAGGTCTTCACAAACAAAGCATCTACTTGAATTTTTGCATCTGGTGTTTTACTAAACATAGACATTTTGTTGTGGATTTACAACTTCCTTAGCTTGTTAAATAAACTGTATTACAAAAGAATAGAAATTAAACAGTGTTGAGTTCTCCTGGTCAAACTTGTCACTAATAATTAACTTCCTCTGACTGCCCTGTGAAGATCAACCTGTGAGGGTATAACCTATACAGATTAGCAAGACTATCCTATACATTCCATTCCCTGGGTCTGAGATGGAGTCGCTCATATCCAATCTAAACATCTGGGATGTTTGAAGAAGGAATTTGAAAATGGCTCACAGCTCCTCTGAAAGGAATGAGGTGCACTGTTGCCAACTCACATTCATCAGAGCTACGCTATTTTCATCCCAACTTCCAAGTCCCTTTTCCCCAGTGAATGCAGACATGAGGTGTGCTAAGGCATGATTTGGGTGCCAGGGGAGGCAGAGGAGGGGGAGGACAGCATGGCACAATAGCCCAAAGCCAAGTTACAGCCTCTGGAAGCAGGACAACTGTTGGCAGGTGTTCAGGTCTGCCTATTACTACAGATAATGAATCACAGCCGGTGCCAACTGTGACATGCGCACCACATGCCTGTCATTTTATCAAGTGCTTGGTAGCCATTCTATGCCCAGCTCTGGACTTTGTTCCACACGGACCAAGCACTCAGGGACGTGCTCTTATCTGCCACCTCACATGCCTGCACCTTTGGGAATAACCCCCAACTGTGGCTGGATTCAAAGGTCCTCCCTAAAGGTCTAGGAGTGTGGGTGGGCTGAGCTGCTCGGTAGACTTTGAAAATGGCCACCACTCAGACCTTGTAAAAAAATAGTTTGCATCTGACTTTCGAAATGGTCTTATTTGTTTCTTCATCTTCATCTGTGATGAAGTCTGACTGTCCTTGGCTGAAAAGCAAAATCAAATCTTACCCAACAGAAGGCACTCTTACACCTCAAAAGGGTCACAAGTGTACAGAGATCCTTGGGCAGGACATTGGAGCAGCTGAAGTCTCCAGACCAGTGTCCTTGAGCCATAAGTGCTCATCATTTCTAGGTCAGCAGTGATGACAAAAAGTTGGGAAGCACTGTCTAAGTAATGGTAAGTAGAATGCTGAGCAGTAAGCCTAATGTGTTTGAGGAGCATACAGATTATATCTCGGGTAAATGTTAATGATGGTCTGGAACTGTTTTTGAAGGCATGGAAGATGAATTCAAAATCTGTCAAGGGTCCCTGTGGGGTGGGCATCCTTTCAAGGAAGCACTCCAGTCTAGAAGGTACATTGTTTGGTCCTTTTCTCTCAACCTCCTAAGGCAACTCCCAACCTCCCTTGGTAGCCATCCCACTCTGGTTCTATAAATCATTTCACTTCTCGTAAGGCCTCGAGCCAGCTGGCTGTAATGACATATCGAACTTCTGGTCCCTCATGCCCCTGGCTAATTAGATATTCACTAGCTTTTAAAAGGCAAGCCCAAGCTGTTGAGTATCCTTCAAATTTTGGAACCAATTCCCTTGTTAGGACTTTGTCCTTCTGAGGAACTGAATAGTTGTTGGCACCAGTTCCTTCCTCTTCACACTATTGGCCGAAGTCAGAAGGATTCTTGAGCAATGACTATTCTTTACTGTAGAAAATACTGAACAATGCTAATATCAAAGCTTCCATTTTACACATAAAGACATTTTGTCTCAGTTTTAGCAAGCAAAAAATGATGCTCTTTTTCAATATTAAGAATGAATCTGATTTAATAACAGATTTCCCAAACGACATAAAGAGAGCCTTTATTTGGACAACAAGATGTTGATTGGAAGCTGTCTCTTCCTATAAATGTTCAACTATGAAGACAACAAGATGCCGTGCAAACTTAATGGGAATCCACGGGCAATTCCAGTGCCTTTGCAGAGCCATCAGTATGTGGGCTTTCATTTTGGCCATGCAGTAGTCACCTCTCATTTCACAGAACACTGGAAAATTCCAGAATCAGATCTGAAGCTCCATCCTTACATCTCATAATTACAAAGCTCTCTCTCTCTTGCCAGTTCCACAGCAGGGTAAGAGGTGAAGCTGGAGGGAGGAGAAGGCTGCTCACTGCACAGTTGTGCAATCTCTGATGAATTACATAAATTCTCTTGATCGCAATTTTCCTAGAAACGCTATGAGAAAATGACGTATTTTAAATTACTCTGGAGTCTAGGGAAGACAGGAATATGTAAGTGTAACACAGTATTCTCCTTACTGTGTGGGTTAAACTAAGTTTGCATTATAACAGCCTGGGCTCAGTCACCACACAAATCATCGACATAGAAATGTCCCAGTGACATGACAATTTTGCAGATGCATTGTCTTCTCAATCTGCAGCCACAAATATCTGTGAGTCCCTTTTATTTGCCTGCACTGTATCCAAGGCTCTGTAGATGTAATTGTCAAGACAGAGAAAGTACAGGTTAATCTTGATTTCTTCAAGAATTTCAACTAGGAGATATAAAGTCAGCTTTATGTACTTGATTTACTTTCAGATTCATATTTGTTTCATTATCTGGGCTGGAACCAATACTTATCCTTTAAAAAAGCCAGAAAACAGTAATAGCAACAACAAAAATCCCTGAAGAGATTTATAAGATGTTCTGCTAAAAGGAAATGCTACTCAAATAAATAATAGTTCATTATAGCTAATACAAACAAAAATGTTTTAGTGAGATTCAGCTAGTTTACACTGTTAACTAGGATTCAACACTGGTATAGCTTAAAGCAACTGCTTATAAATATTTAGTTTGTCTTGGTTTGTTACCTGTTCAGCACTTATTAAAACATGAAAAACATTATTGTTTCTGTTGACATTTGCCCTGGAAGTCAAGGAAGGACAGACTGGTGATCAAGCTACCAGTGCTCCTTACAACTTTCATAAACAAAGCTTTCTTAAATATTAAAAAAACAATAAAAAAAAAAAAAAAAACAAAAAACGGTCTAAATCATACTACTGTGTCATCATAGTATTTCAAATGTGAATTAAATAATGACCAGATTTACTGGATAAATACAGTGATTTTTAACTAACTTCTCAAATGATTGGGAACACTTTGATCACTTCTATTTCCAATAACACTTCACTGATATCATTTTTTAAGATATATTTTATACAGAGAGGAAGTGAGAGGGATAGAGAGTTAGAAACATCCATGAGAGAGAAACATTGGTCAGCTGCCTCCTGCACACTCCCTACTGGGGATGTGCCCGCAACCGAGGTACATGGCCTTGACTGGAATCGAACCTGGGACCTTTCAGTCCACAGGCCAATGCTCTATCCGCTGAGCCAAACCAGTTTTGGCCACTGATATCATTTTTACAATTAACTTTCTTGGCAAGTAGATGAAACATAAACTTTTGGATTGCCTAAAAGATCTGCCAAAAGTTCTGAATATTTCACTCTAACTGTAATAATTTTCCTGGCTACCTTTGTCCTCACCATCTCTGATCAGAGCTGTAGCTGGAGTGCAGACTTAGCCACATGGTATCTTCTAATTGAAGTGAACTGATAGAGTGAAACAGTTAGAAGTTGAGGGTTCTGGATGTTTCATAGTTTCCCCAATTTGCCAGCTACACAACTTCAGGAAAGTAACTTTATCTTTTTAAGCCTGAGCTTCTTCATCTAAAAAATGGTGGGGGGCGAGGGGGGGAGTGAGAGTGGGCTAGAGAAGGTCAATAAGGGGAAAAAAGAGAGACATCTGTAATACTTTCAACAATAAAAATACATTAAAAAATACATTTAACAATGGGGATGATAGCACCTACCTCAGAAAGATATTGAGTGGATTAAAGGACAATGCAGGTTAAGTGCTTAGTTCAATCAGTGTCACATAGTAAGTTTGGGGAAGATATTAGAGGTTAATATTGTGTAGCTATTTTATATACATAATTCAACATTAAATCAGCCATTCACTAAGTAGAGGATTTTCTGTTTGTCTATTTTCTCCAAGGTTGGTGGTATATAGCTATGTATGGTCAAGAAAGCTGGCAAACAGGAGAGGCCATGGAATTAAGAGTGCAGTCTTTGTGCATTAATCCTGTAACTTTCTCTGAAACTAGAGGGATGGGCAAAAGTAGGTTTACAGTTATGAATGCGTGAAACTCAGAGTTTATTCTTATATTATTTATTTATAATTATTGGATTATTATTAACCTACTTTTGCCCACCACTGAATATGCAGGTCATTAATGTCCATGAGCCTTTCTTCCCTATCTACACAATAGGAAATAACCTACAGGAAAGTTGGTCAAGAAGATGTAATAAAATAACCATATGTAAAAGTACTTTTTAAATTGTACAGCACCTATGACATCTAAGCAATTATTAATGGGTAGGAAGTAACAATGAATTAATGATGATAACTAATAATTATCCAGTGTTCCACATGAGGCAGACACAGTGCTAAGCACTTTAGACACATTGTCTCCTGTCTCTACATATAATCTGAGATTATGTATATGGAATTTTGCTGATTTTAACCTCTCTTCCCTTACATTACAATTATTTTTTTAAAGCCTCACCCAGTTCATCGTAGTTTGGAAAATGCCTTTGACCTTTTGTCATTGTGCTCTTATTACCTCTAGCTTTGTAATGGACCATTTTATAATACTACATTAATACATAAGAAATAGAGCTATGACCACATTTATTGCCTTAATCTTGATGCCTACATTAAGATAAGTTTTTAATAGCTTCTTTGTATGTGAAATGAATACTTTCTTTACTTTTAAAATCACTTTATATATCCTTTCCAATTGTAGGAAACAGGTGTTTTTAGCTGTTTCAAACGCTAGACTATCAATGTGCTAAATTTATGGTCAAATTATATTTTCTGTAGACATAGGATTTACACTTTCACCATAAAGCAGAGAAGGTGGAGATGTGTTTGTTACATTTGTCCTAATGTTATAATGGGACTCTGGGCCACCATCTACACATACTCACATTGTAATGATTATTTATTTATTGTGACAAATTTCTGACATATATGAGTATATTTTTTCTGGAAGTTTTAAAGATGAGTACAATTTTTCTAATAAAAATAAGTGTTTCACAACTATTTTCTAACTGATGACAAGTATATATCCAAAAGTGGAGCCTACTTCTTAATTTTTTAAAGGTACCCATATGGGTTATGTCTTATGGGTTATGTCTATATAAATGTGTGTATTTATGTAACATATATTTGTACATAATAAAAATATTTATATACTTAGAAGGTTATATTTATAACTATTGGTGACTTAGACATTCAATAATTTAATCCTTATTTTTAAGTTTTTAAAAAATTATTTTGATTGATTTTTTTTATTCATCTATATCATATTCTGAAAAAAAGTTATTGATGTTCAGGAAGTTGTGTTTTAGATTTTGCATCAAACTATGTTATTGATGTAGAGTAGATGAAAGTTAACCTTCTTATGAGCCATTACTTTGATAAAATCACTATCAGGATAGCAGATATATGTCCACCCAGGGAGGCCCACCTAGCTGACATTTGCAGGCAGAGAACTTCTATTCTTTCTATTTCAGCTGCTATTTTGGGATCAATGGCAGCCATAATAATGATATTCCAATATTTCCTGAAAAACAAAACAGTACTAGGGGCTGATACTGCCAAGTAGGCAAGACCTTTGATTTTCAAAAACACACCACTTTTTTGGTCCCTGTAGATATTTTTAGGTTTTTCTGATAGTCTCAAAATATTAAGCAAATATTTTGTAATATACTTTCAAACAAGGGTCTCAGTTATTAAACTTCATTTCTCAAAATTTTGTTGAAGCCAGTGCTTTGGTGCTGGACAAATTCTATTCTAAAGATTGAAATATAAAACTCATTAGGAGCTTATTTTTTCCATTTATTGAATCACATCACAGTGATCACAAAGTGAATGCCTATTGTCCATAGAATATAAAAAAATAAAATTTTTACAATAAGCTCGTGAACAATTGTCATGGCTAAGGATACTTTTTAACAAATATTACAATAGCAATGTATTACCTAATATGAAGGTGAGTGGTGAGTGGAAGGATCTGTGAAACATGTCATTGGTATTTTAATAGGGATTGCCTTGAATCTATAGATAGCTTTGGGTAATATAGACCTTTTAATTATGTTAATTTTTTTGATTCATGGTCATCATCTTAAACAGTAGTCTTCATATATTTGTTTGTATACTCAAAAGAATTATAAAACTAGACACATCCTCTGATATTTAACACAAATAATCTGAACTTTTTCATTATGTTTTAAAAATTGCAAGATTTATGCCATTGTAAATTTTTAACTGTTATATCATCTCTTTAAATGTTTGCAATGGAGTCTACATATCTAACTAATTTGATAGCAAAAATCGTCCACTTAAATATATGAAAATGTTATTTTTTAAACTAGAATTTTTAAAATAATTCATTTTTTCTTAAATTTGTATTTTCTTTTTACTTCCTTTATTGTACTTTAATATATTTTTATTTTGAAAATTTAATTGAAACATTATATATTTAAAATAAAATTGAAAAAATTGATGTGCACTGTAGTTCTCTGAAGTGTCTTACTGGTAAAAAAAAAAACAACAAAAAAACTTGTTACTTTTCATTATATTATTAGTAGTATAAAAATAATAAAAAACATAAATATAGTTTTGATAGATATTTATTAATATTAAGACTCAAATTTGATGGCAAATGCATCAACAAATAAGATGGATAATGCTTTTTTCTCAATTAGTTCATAACCTTATGTGTGAAAATATATAGTTGGAATTGACAAAGGGCAATATTAACTCTTCCTTTTTGCTCCCTTTTTTTAGAATTAAGAAACAGAACACTCTGTCTACCCAAACAGATGTGCATGGAAGTAGTTTCATTGTAGTGACCTACTCAATTCATTGTATTCCTTCCAAGCCGAATGTATCAAATCATAGTCATTTATCAAAAAATACAATTTCTAATTGTATCAACTTCCTTAGCTCCTCCTTCAATTTTGTTTAAAGCACAGTATTGGAAACCAGCTAATTGTAAAAGGATTTGTTAGCCATAATTTTTACCCATTCATTAGCATCACTAATTTCTTTTAACAACAGCATTCCTGCTCTATTAATTTGACACCTAGGAAGTGTGTAAGCTCTAGCACTATGAACCATATTAGGGTTCCAAATGCATATGACTTTTTTCCCCCCTAAAGTTGAAAAAGCCTGACGGTGAAAGGGATAATAGAAAGGGGGAGAGATGAGTAGATTAATTTTAGGGAAATGCATAAGGAAACAGATGATATAAGAACTCTTTGAACTGAAACTCAGTGGATAGAGTGTCGGCCTGCAGACTGAAAGGTCCCAGGTTCGATTCTGGTCAAGAGCATGTACCTTTGTTGCGGGCACATCCCTAATGGGGGGTGTGCAAGAGGCAGCTGATCGATGATTCTCTTTCATCGATGTTTCTAACTCTCTATCCCTCTCTCTTCCTCTCTGTAAAAAAATCAATTATATATATTTGATTTTTTAAAAAAGAACTCTTTTACATGCTCAAAACCACCATGTTTCTCCAAAGGTATGTTTATACCCTTACAAGGACTTGCCTTAAAGTCTGCAGAGATTCTCTAAAACAGACTGGTACCCATGGGGTGTACCAGTATAAGAAAAGAATGGTATCAGACAGCCATGACATATGGGCCGAAGGTGCCCAACCCTGAATCTCCTGTGGGGAGAAGGGACACTCCCTCGTCTTGCTGGTGAGGTCCTCAAAGTAGGTCAGCCCTAAGACTTGCCATAGCGCCCAAGTTCCTCCTCAGGAAGAGAGATTTATCCGAAGCAGCCAGAGAGAGTGGGCTGGCACCCCACAGTCATCAGCTGACTAAAAATATTCCAGGCACTGCAGGGTTGAATGACCTGTCATTTCAGTGGCTGCTGGGGGCACCAATCTGTCAGTGTGTTCAGTTGCAGAACAGAGAGATCATTCAAGGGGGATGGAGGAGCTGTTCCTTCTCCTAGACATCAGAAAATCTGACCTGGCATTGAGTTACTCAGTTACTCTGAAGGAAGGTGGCAGCTGACCCAGAGACAGGTGAGTGCTGCAGGGTATCTGGAGCGCAGACTGAAAGGTAAAGAGGGGTTGGAGCGGGACCTGGGGCTCAATGTGACGGGAGGCAATGGCAGGCCCCTCTGGGGAAGGGGAAGAGGATGCAAGGCCAGCAAGGAGCCTGCAGAGACCTCAAGTTCTCAGAGCTGTTGTTTGAGTTGGGAGAGCGGTCAGGCAGGTGGCCTAAGTTCCTGCATCTGTCCTTCAGTGATCTCATACCCAGAGCCCCCAAATGCAGCAGGGGCATGGCTCAGCAGCAGCTGGGTGGCTGGGGCTCAGGTGGCCTGAGGGCGCCTGCCTTGAACGTCTGAGAAAATCCCACTGAGTTCCAGTCTTTCCAGGGAGGCTTGGGCTCTGCTTTGCTTCAGGTCTTTTCTAACTTGGGAACTCCTGCTTCTGCAGACAAGCAGGTTTGTTGCTCACTGCAGGAGAGAACAGGAGTAACTTGCTCCTGAGGGCATGGTCAGGAAGGAGAACACAAGTGCATGGACCCCAGAAATGCTAATGAGGGGCCCACAGTGGGACCCTGGGCCACCCCAGACTCTGCCTCCATAAGAGAATCAAGCCTCAGGTGGGTGAAGGTTAGGCCGCAGTGGGATTGTCATGTGTGGGAAGTGTCGTAGGAGTTGTCAAAGTAGAAGAACAGGAGAAAAAACCCACCTATAAAGACCATCACCTTTAAGGGCTAGATTTTCAAAATATGAATTTAGGGTGGAAGAAAAAACACAAACGTTCAGACCATAACAACTATGTTTCCTGAGTCCCATCACTACCAATAGCAGGCATTTTTATCTTTTGTTCCTGGACACAGAGCTTCTCCCACTGGACAAGAGACCCTCTGTCTCATGACCCTGGGGTGTAATGCCAGGCAGTCTAGGATCCTGCAAAGAAACACTGCAGGAAATTATTCAAATTCTTGTTGTACAGTAGTTACAGTAAGCCACTGTCCTAGCCACTTATCCACTAGGTTGTAATTGAGGATGTCAAATTCACAAATGCAAGGGTTCCTGTATTAAATTGTGCGTAACAGATACATATTCTGTCAGACCAAAACAAACATTCTCTGTGGATTAGGGACTGTGTTATGTAAATGCTGGTCTTAAAAAAAAAATAACTAAGAGAGGTTTATCTCTCATCGTAATTACTTCTTTAGTAATCACAGCTCATATAATTGCTTGTTCCCTAGATACTGGCCACTTATTTGATGACTACATAATTACTGATTACAAATATAATGGTCTATTATTTCATTATTACTATTATTTTAATCTAAGGAGAATACTTTCCTTCAAGAAAACCAAGACGTATTATAAAGCACATTTGAGGTGGAAAAAGTATACACTCTGTTTAAAAATTCAGTTGATTATCTCAGATGGATCACTTCTACTTGGATTTTTTAAATATTGTTTTAAAATTCTTACAATTTTGTAATCTGTTTGACTTGTGTAAGCGCTTTGTTAACATAAATGGGGTCCACGTATCTGCAGGAATTAGAAGAGAAGACTTACATCTAAACTATCATTTCCCTGACCTTTCGGGAAAACATCAATTAGTAATTTTGTTATGTGGATCACGCATGGGCTTATACTGATATTTCACACTATTTTGAGAGGTGAAACAGTCCATTGCCAGCGAGGGTGGGATCATTAAATCACTGAGTTTGCAGTTTTCTTTTATCACACTCTGGGGGCACATTGAATGTCTGGAACCTTAGAGAAGGTGTTAGAGAAATATGGGGGTTTATTTACTAACATAAATATGAAACTCTTCCCCCCAAAACATAAATAATTTCGAAATTACCAATCTTTTTCAATGAGCGATTCCATGCTTTGGTTCCATTAACAACCCCATTGGCTTTTTTGAGCCTAAGAAGTTCACAGGAACTTGGAAATGACCTGATTGTATTAAGGCCTCAGCTGGGCAAAGATGGCAATGAGTTTACAGTCAATTAGCCTCCCTCGGTATTTTTACTCTCTTCTGGGAAATTTTTACTGTAGATTAATAAGTGAATAGTCTTTAATTTCAACTACAGCCATGATGCATGTAGTTCTCTACAGAGCTACATATTTTACCCAGACATTTTATTTTATTTTATTTTATTTGCTTACCCACAGAAAGTGATGGCAAACCCTTAAGAGTTCAGAGTTTTTGCATTTCACATAATGCTTAAATATTTACCACTGATTTTCAACAAAAAGTTCCAATTTTATTACTCTAGTTATTATACGAATGGGTATGCTAGCCAGAAGGCCTTTCATTAATTTCTGAATTGTCTTACAATTACTTAAAAGGTCACTCAAATTGTAGTTATTTTCTGTTCGTGTCCATCTGAAAACCCAGCAGATATCAAAAACAGACTCATGAAAGGTAGCACATGAGCATTGGATGCATAAAGGAGACAAGGTGAGAATAAAGCAATGGAAGGTGACCTTTCAACAGGAATGATTGCCTCAATGCCACTAGGTAGGCATGGGATTTCTAAACTCAAACTTATCAATACTGGAAACAATGACTCTAGTGATGGATGGGCTTTGGTTTGAAATGGTTTTGCAAATGAGGCTGCCTCAAGCAGTAAAAACAGAATCCCCATATTTCTCTAACACCTTTTCATCAAGCCAGGCTATTAAAATATAAGCTTGCTTTGTGTCACTGCTTAACAATACAATGTCTTGGGATCAGGGCACATGCAAAAATTATTGTTTTTGTTTTTTTTATAAATTTAAATGGACTCTCAAGTGGTATAAGATTATAAGATTAAAATGCTATAACTGAAAATTGGCATTCACTATTGAATATTAACATAATTGATATTTATGCCTTTTCATAGTTAATTCTACAGTTGCATATTATTATGCTGTGACTAATAATGACTTAGCCCTAAAAATGAAAAATGAAAATATTCCTAAGAAGAATGATTTTTATTATCTAAACACAACACATATCCTGAATAGAAGACAGAAAAGCTAAGATTAATGCTAGAGAAAATTAGCTTTAAAGACTACAGAAAAGTGATGTTTACCACAGACAGTGCTAAGATCATTACCGTGCTTATTTAACATGTACTCAAGAGTGAGCCATTTTGGCACAGATGTACAAGGAGTTTGTTTCTTTAAAAGCACCAATGTAGCTGTACAGACACACAGAACAGGTACACATGAATATGGAAGAGAATAGCAGGAAAATACAGAATTTTTATTGTGAAAAGTCAGTGCTTATAAGTGTCTAGAAATATGTAAGTAACATTCTGCCAGCAGAGAGCTTCAAGAGACCATAATTCCTACAAACAGGGAAGCCCAAGGGCAAAACAGCACAAATTTTTATCAGTAAGATGTGGCGACAAAAAAAAAAAAAAAAAAAAAAAAAACCACAGAGATTTTCAGTTCTCAAAAATATTGAGGGCATCTAGTTTCAGCTTGGGGGTGTTGAAAATGTCATGCCCACTCTTACAAGAAAAAGATTCAACAAAAACAAATTAACTTGTCTTAAACCTATGAGAAAATTGTGGTTGGAAAGCAACCAATGACAATGAACTCTGAGGAAAGAAAGACATCTACAGGGGGCAACAGAACCCAAGCACTTGATTACCTGGAGCAACAACACTGCTGGGCACTAAATGAGCTGGTGAGAGGAGTCAGCTAAAAATATTTTTACCAAATTGCTAAAGACCAAATGTGGTCCATTTAAAAAAAAAAAATGCAGACTAGGAGGATTCACACTCTCTTCTAGGATTTCTCTCCATGAATCGAAATGAAATGCCAGAATGAACCCTGTGATGCTGAATTAGAGTTTAATCTATCAGTATGTACTCATGTTTATTTTAACAGATAGATGATAGATGGCAGATGATGATAGATGATAGATAGATAGATGATAGATAGATAGATAGATAGATAGATGATAGATAGATAGATAGATAGATAGATAGATAGATAGATAGAGAGAAATAGGTGATAGAGGTAGAAATATAAATAAGTGGCCAAAGCTGGTTTGGCTCAATGGATAGAGCGTCGGTCTGCATACTGAAGGGTCCCAGGTTCAATTCCGGTCAAGGGCATGTACATTGGTTACAGGCACATTCCTGGTGGAGAATGTGCAAGAGGCAGCTGGTCGATGTTTCTTTCTCATCGATATTTCTAACTCTCTATCCCTCTCCCTTTCTCTCTGTAAAAAAAAATAATAAAATATATAATTTTAAAAAAAGAAATATAAATAAGTGTATATACATGCCTTAGTATGCACACATGTATTTCCTAACTACTAGTACCTAGTGAAAAGGACTAGAAGCAGTGACCCCAGGTAGCAACCAACACATCTAGTGCCCCGATCTTGGATTCTAAACTGCATTCTCCAGAAGAAGGAATTGGGCTCCTTGGAGAAACTGTTGATTATAGGAATAGGGGAAATACTTGATGAGTGTGGAGCCTCTTGCTGTGCTAAAAAGTAAGAAAGTGCTTAACCACCCCTTCCCCCATAAGTTAATCATGGGTCAAATGAAAAAGGCACAGCGGCTAATTGAAAAAACTCCCAAAGGCCAAAACTAGAAAAATTTTAGCAATAAAAAATATAATGATAGTTCTGCATTTTAACACAAAAATTAAAATAAATATCCATGCCATGCAAATATACATAAGTGATCAAATAAATAAACAAATGGGAGAGAAGCCACAAGTCTTCCATATAGAAGCATTATAATCAACAAATGTATGAAAGTTAGAGAAACAAACAAAAAAATCACTATTATATCACTGTGGCATTAATTGCTACAGGCAAAAATTCATTGGTGAATGCCAAAATTACTGAGTGCAACTCTGAGGAACAGTAGAATATTTGCATAGCCTTAGAGTACCTCCTCCACAATATTTACTATTATGGCCATTTTAACATCTATCCACAAATTCTTTGACATTCCTCCCTCCAGGAGGCAGAGCTTAACTGGTAAGTTCCCTTCCCTTGAGAATGGGCTGGACTTACCAGTAGTGACTTGCTTACAAAGAATATAGTTTGTAAAGGGAAAATGGTAACTTACAGTAGAGAAAAATACCTGGCAATAGTTCCAAAGTATTAAGATTATAAAACTAAAAGAATGACTCCCAAATTCCTTTGGCCACATTGACACCCCCTCTCCCCCCAACAATAACAGCAAAAGTGATGTGTGGGGATTGAGGTACCTCTTAAATAAGGTAAGCAGGTATTTTCATTGGAGCTATGAAATTTACATATTCATTTTTCTTGCCAAAGGCTGATACTAGTTTCATAGTCATCTAATTCATGCACATTCACACAAGAAGCATTCGCACACCACTCCATGCAGCTGTGCCTATCTAGGAAATCTCTGATGGATTAATTATCAACAAATGCTGAAATATGTGATGCCATCAGTGGCCTTTATAAAATGCCTTTTGTTCGTGAATCTTTTCAACTATCCAAACTAAGATGGTTTAGTTCACTTGAACCAGTATTTAATTCCAATAGAAAGGTTTATAATCCATGTATTGACATCAATATGTAGCTCATTATGTGTATAATTGTAGTAATATTGTGCTTGAACATCGGAGCACAAAAAGAATGACTTTAATCAAAGTCTTCTAGGAGCATACTAAATAATTCTAGTTTCTCCTAGAAGGGGAAGAAACTCTTCTATAAAGGCTTCTCAGACATTTCCAATTTTCAGTGAAACGAAAATCTAATTATATTTGTTACTTGTAATTTTATTATAATAAGGATATTAATGGAAATGGCACAAAAGACAAATAAAAAAGGGTAAAGCGGAGAGAATTCCTACTATATTCCATTACACCAGCCACACTTGCTTTTTATTACAATCCATTCTGTTCTATTATGGTGCATCCAAGGAGCCCAAACAAAGCTGTGTTATTACCTAGGCCACAAAAATAGAGTTGCTCATTTTCTGGTTACAAATGTAGAGAATAAATATCCTATTTAGAGTTAGCCATGCCTTTGGCATTTGCCAATCTGAATGCAAATCTAAACTTCCATAATTTATACAAAAAGTTGACTATTAAATCATATTTTAAAAAACCAACCATTTTTAGGCTATAGATTATTTTCTAATAATCAGAAGCATAGCACAAAATCAATTAATTGGTGGAAATCTATGGGTGAATTGAAATTTGAAAATGTGAAAGATTACTTATTTGGGGGCAAAACAATATCTCTCTTAATAAAACTGGAGAATTTTAGAACTGAAATGGATTTGGTAAGCCTTGCATATGAACACTGACCTACAACAGGCACACACTCAGGGCAAGATGAGTGAGTGATGAATAGATTGAGTGTCTGCCCGGTGATGTGGCTCAGTGGTTGAGCATAGATGAACCAGGAGGCTAGGGTTTGATTCCCAGTCAGGGCATATACATGGGTTACAGGCTCAATTCCTAGTGTGGGGCATGCAGAGGCAGCCAATCAATGACCCACTCTCATCATTAGTGCTTCAATCTCTCTCTCCCCCTCCCTTACTCTCTGAATCAATAAAAATATTTAAAGGAAAAAACGCTCCTGCCAGTGAACAGAGCAGTACTTTAACCATCCCAGGAAAATTAACCTGTTTTAAAGTTTCAAACGCAGATATTCCAAAAACTGTGTGGTAATTTAATTCGTGATTATTATTATTGGGACTTTTCCTACTAACAAATTCTATTACTCTATACTAATTTCCTATTCCACAAATTCTTACTCAATCTGCTGCATAAGCTTGCTTCCTCTTGTCTACTTTTTTAGAGGGAAAAAAGGAAAACCAGGTTCTTACACACCTATTAACACAGTGCTCAGATAAATCCACTTTGCCTCACCACATTCCATTAAGAAAAGGAAAAACAGCAGCATAGTCTGAATTCTTAGAAGAGTAGGATTGGATTATTCTGCAAGGAAAGCTGAGGCAGCTGGAGCGATGGTAATACCCAATATCCTGACCCAAGAGTGAGCAGTTGGAATGGCTATTTTCATATTTGTAAACCAAGAACTGTTAGAGATGACATAGTTCCCCAGGGTTTTGTATTTCCTAGTCTTCATGCTGTATATGAGGAAATGAAGGTCAAAAGAAGTATTGATTTTTCTAAGGTCACATGACTAGTAGTATCCAACCGGGGCTAGAAACCAAGTTTTCTGATGGTCAGCAGGGTTCTGTCCTTACCCACAATATACACATCTTGATGGGATATTTTACCAGGAGAAGACATGATGGAATGATAGAAGAGGCCTTCTGCTGGCTAGGGTCAGCAGATCTGCTTTACTAATAATTATTAAACCGAGAACACTTAAAAGTATGGCAATACCATTTTTAACCTTCACAATGATTTAATGAATTAGGTGATATCACCATTTCCATTTTGCAAATTAAAGCACTGAGTTTAAGTTGTTAGCTCAAGATCACATAGTAATTGGCATAGCTTGTCCTTGAAATTCACCCAACTAGATCATTTAACATTTCTCAGTTATTACTTAGTCAAGACAATGAAGGAATAAAACTCTTAGGCCACATAGTTTATGAAACAAATGAAAGAAATAACCTCTGCTTTGCTGAAAATTTCCTAAAGGGCCTCCAATATCTCTTACCTCTAAGCCCCTTATATAGCCACAAGCACAAGAATGTGTTAACACCAGTCAGCAATGCAGAAATTGATGATGGTGAGATTTGCTTTAGTCCTTGATAGGACAATTCCAGAGCCCCTCTGTAGGGTGAGCCAATGCTGGTTGCTGATTGCCTACTATTATAGTATGTAGTTCTAGCCAGTGGCCTAAGGGGTTGGGAACTAGAGTTGAGCAGGGACTCTGTAGACATCACTTTAAAAAAAGGAAATCTGCTTTCAAGAGATAAAGAACAGTATGAGAAATGCAAAACAAATCAGAACCATCTTAAAATTCACAGCAGCCATGCTATGAAGCCAAACCCTCTTCGAAAAAAGCAATGTGACCTTTATAACTTCAGAACAATGACATCCCTTCGGATGGTGTCAGTGAATGCTATGTGTAAGGAATGACAAAGAGGACAAGTCTTTTCCCACAGGAGGGAAGCTTCCAGGACTCATAGACCAGCTCACGGAGACCCTCAGAGCTAGCTCAAGTCAGGGAGAATAAATACCTTTCAAAGATAATAGGAGATGTAGGCCTGCGGAACATGTCTAGTAAAAAGGAGATTCAGAGGTGAGCACAGAGTACAGATATTCTTGTACTCTGCCACGCTCAGTTTCTCCCTGAAAAATTGACTATGCTTGGATTGAGATGGCTCTTGGGTGGGAGCTCAACATGTAACTGATTAGGTATCCTTACAAATATAAGAGTCAATCAAGGAGAAATATATTGTGTTATATAGTTTTTGTGGTTTTTTTTGTTTTTGTTTTTTGTTTTTTTTAAAAAGGATACCTGACTGATATTTATGAATTTAACATTTCTGCATGTAATTATTTGAAAATTATTATTAGTAATTACATCTGTTGTTTTGTAATTTGTCAATGCACAAATTTGCCTTGTGCACAGTGAGATCAGTGTTGGAATATAGAAGTGAGTTTTCCAGGGAGTGAGATAACTGGTCCACACTTCCATGGCTCACCCCATCACCCTCATCCTTGGCATATGGTTCCATTGAAATCATCAGACTATCATTTACTGAAAAAATAGAAAAGAAGGAAGAAAATGGCCATCCAGTGGGAGAAACTTTTAATAAATGTGAAAAGTATACCAAGGTGTGCCGTGAGGCTTATGAACAGGAAACACACGATTCTCGACAGAAATAGGTCAGATCAAAATCAGAAGCTAGGCCACATTTGAAGATTTAGACATTTACAAAGGCCCAGAGAGAAAACCCTTGTGAATGCCTGGTGCCTACCAAAATAGATTGCTTTCAGAGAGCATGGCTTCCTGCAGTGTTTCCAACCCTGACACACATAAGAATGAACGGGGAGGCTTTCCTCCATACGTACATGCACATGCTCTCACACACTAGCCCCTAGCCCACGCGTGGAGTCTCTGAACACTTGATGGAGTTGGGGGCTCTGCCTTCAGATGTCTCTTCTAGAGGCAGGGGCTGAGCACAGGATGCAAAGATGGGTTCGTTTTGAGCCCTTTGGGTCATGAAGGGACCTAAGCTGTGTTGTGGTGTTAATCCCTAAATCAAGATGCTATATTTATAGACTATATACTTCTGACTCTTTGAAAAATGATGAAATGTAAGTTTTATTTATATTAGTTGCTGTGCAGAATTTGTTCTTTTGTCCTGACAATGCAGATCTGCGTTTTGTCTCAGACCACCTGCATCCTCTGTGATTTATTTTATTAGGTAGCGTAGAGGATGTGTGCTTATCTCAAGCCTTAGAAGGGAGTTTCAACTTCATATCTATCAAGCACAGACAGAAAAAAATCTCACATTTTTACATATATTAGAAATTCCATTCTCTAGAGTATGAAGTGCCTATTAAGTGATTTAACCTATTTCCCCCAAGTACAGTAACTAGTAGGAAGGGTCCTACACCCTCAAACATCCCTAAAAGTATGGACCAGTCGCAGAGTTGATACTTGTTTATTTTATTTATTTACTAATTGTTTTAAATATTTTTATACATTGGCATATTCCTTTCATTTATAAGTGAGTCAAAAGCAGATCCCTTTTTATAAAGAGAACCTAAAATCAAGCTCAATCAAGAATAGTGTGTTATTTCTAATCTGACACTGTTGGTATTCTTTATTTGCACGACATAGGTCTAGCTATTAGGAAAGCTGAAATTTGGAATAGGATGCTTTCTTCATGAACCTAGTGTCCTGACAGAACTCTGAACTTAATAAAGAGCTCACGGCCGAGACCGGTTTGGCTCAATGGATAGAGCGTCGGCTTGGGGACTGAAGGGACCCGGGTTCGATTCCGGTCAGGGGCATGTACCTTGGTTGCGGGCATGTCCCCGGTGGGGGGTGTGCAGGAGGCAGCTGATCGATGACTCTCTCTCATCGATGTTTCTGACTCTCTATCTCTCTCCCTTCCTCTCTGTACAAAATCAATAAAATATATTTAAAAAAAAAAAAATAAATAAATAAATAAATAAATAAAGAGCTCACGGAAGACTTCTTGAGCCACTGAATAACAAAGCACAAATCTTGATTATTTCAGCAGGAAGCTTTAATAATAAAACTAGACACTAAAAAAATTAATCAACATTCATTGGTCAAGTAGCTATATCCCTTAACTATGATTCCAGAGCTTTAGAAAGCCAGACCTTATATTATTCTTATATTATTGATAATCCATTTAAACTTTAGTACATAGCAACCAAAATATTGGATAGCAAACTGCTTTTTTACAAAGCTAATTTTTACTATACAGCTTTGCGCTATAAAACCTAAGCTTCTCATTAAAATGTCTTGAAAGCCTCTTCAACCATCAGGTGAAAGTTTGGCTTTAAAATCAAATTATTCATCATCTCCTGGGTTTCCTGAAAAATCTTATATAGATGATAATAATGTTCAAAATGCTATCTTTGGGTACACTCTGAGCCAAATGTAACAGCATTTTATTCCTTGTTATTTTTTGAAGTATATTATTTAACATTAATGTGTTTGTGCATACAAAATTCTGGTCTACTGAGAAAATCACCTCCTTCCAGATTTCCACTGAGAGATATATTGCCTTGGTCACATCGCTCTGATTGTCTTCTCATCTGGGGAGGAACTTAAGACTCCAAATGGGGGTTGTGGAGAACAACCACAGAAAAAAAGGCATGATATGAGGTAGTTGATGGGGACAATTCCAGAGACCACATCTGTGGAAGGCGTCTCTGGCACTGCCGAAGAAGTTCCATTTCAAGCCTTGTAGGCGATAAACCAACCCTGAATTATCTTTAACTGCAGTGTGATTGTCCTGTCAACGGGGAGAGACTAGTGACATTTACTACTTCAAACACCTGATAAACAGTTGAAAGAGGTCAACACCCCAAGCCGTCCAAAGGAGCCTTTATGACAAGGAGCCATGTATGACAAGGAGCCATTCAGTCATGGATGGAAGGTAATAGAAATAAACATAAAGCCACGCACGGCATATTTGCTGTATCTTTTTTCTGGGAAACGACTGCAACAAACAACAAAAAAACCAACAATGTTCAATTAGATATTCAGCAAGCATTACTGAATGTTGTACACCAAGCACTGTGCAACACACTGCACACTGAAGAATATAGAAGGTGTGGTTTCCATTCTTTTACTAGAGCGCAAGCAATAAATACCCATTTGTTCTTTGGAAGGAATTCAATACAGGATGCAAAGAGACTGGTTCTCCCCTTCTTTTAGGCGGATGTGAGATCCATTAATGCTGTTAATAAAAATTGACCTCTAAAAGCCAGGTGATTCGACATCTTACGATGAAGGGTTTATGCAAGAAATCTAGAAGACATTTTTTTCAGAGCTTTTTCTAACATAAACACTGAAAACTGTCATTGGATTAAACATCTTCATCTTTTTTTTTTAAATATATTTAATGATTTTTTTACAGAAAGGAAAGGAGAGAGATAGAGAGTTAGAAACATCGATGAAAGAGAATCATTGATTAGCTGCCTCCTGCACACCTCCTACTGGGGATGTGCCCACAACCAAGGTACATGCCTTTGACCAGAATCGAAGCTGAGACCTTTCAGTCTGCAGGCCGACGCTCTATCCACTGAGCCAAACCGGTTTTGGCTAAACATCCTCATCTTAATTGGTGGTATTACCGCACAAGCCACATATGTTTGGGCAAAGCTAACGTGCTGGCCCTATAACCATCCATTGGTTCAACAAGCATTGTTCCTACAATGTGCCTGGCCCTGTGGTAGGCAATGGGTTGCAGAGATGAGAAAACTGGAATAAAAAGCAGTTCCTCCATGAGGAAACCAGAAAGGGGGGTGGAAGCATTGGGGAGAAGGGCAGTCCAAGAAGAAAGGGCAGCATAATTAAAGGCATAAAGCATGAAACAATGTCAAGTTTTAAAGCCACACATACTTCTATACTGATGGTGCATGACATATAAGACAATAGCGGAAGGAGAATATTTCAAAATTAATTTAGAGAAGCAAGGAGGGGTAGGTCATACTAATAGTAACAGCAACAGTGCGCCCATGTGACAGGCCGGGAATTGGTGCTGGCGTGCCCGCGTTAACCCATCTAATTCTCACCACACTGCTGGAGGGGCACTGCTGGCTGAGTGCCCGGGGGAAGCAGAGCAGGACACTGCAGTGGTTGAGCATTTATCTGTGATGCTTCAAAGCTGAAGGTCTAGCACGCTGCGAGGAGAGCACCCACAGCAACCCAGCTGCAAACAGTGTGGAAGCAACACTGACCGCTTCCCTGGTGCCATGATGAAGGCATTGCACAGTCAAAGGAAAACAATCACACTGTGCTGCGAAACCAAACCCACCAAACATCAATCACACAACAGCAACAAAGACACAGGGTCAGCACATCAAGCTCTAGCTCCCCAGGTAAATGAAACCTTGAGCGGTTCCCATAAATTGCTGATACCTGAAGAGAAGCCATCTTACCCCTGGCTTTTCCACTGCTGATGTCTGACCATGTGTCACAGACTTTGTGGATATGCTAATCATGTGAGAAAGTGAATGTTTTTTTCTTTATGAACAGACTAACTGTAAACTTGTTAAATCTGGTAACATTATGTGTGTGTTTTAAATACCTGTGCTATTTTAAATTCGGTTTTCTTCCTTGCATTCCCACACAAGTTAATTGCTTTCTTTTTCTAAGTGCTTTTGATTCTGAGTTGTTTTCTTTTGTGGTGTAAAAAAGTTGCTTCTTTTTTTGGACATTTTAAAGGTTTTATATATATTTATATGTGTGTGTATGTGTGTGCATGTCAATTCTACTTTTATTAAAGAACATAAAAGAATGCATAGTATGAAATTCATTGCCCACTTGCAGCAAAAGGAGCAACTTTTGGGAGAGGCAAATGCAGGAGTAAGATTTTTCACGTGTTTCATTTTTAAACCATGGAAATATTTTACCTATTTTAAATACAGTGAAGTTCTGAAATCCTTGAAGGGCACATAGTATTATTATTTCAATTTCTAGAGATGAGAAAGCTGAAGCAGAGAAAAAGTGAGTAACTGTTGAAAACCCTTATCTTGTACATGAAGGAAACTGTCAAATAATTTTAATGGCTGGACAGGTGTATTTTACAAAGATCTCTGTTGGGGGGGAGGAGAACAAAATGGCAGAGCTGGACCTGGAGGTGGGGGAAGCCAGGAGGCAGTATTTCAGGTGAGGGATGGTGAGGGTTTGACTCAGGAAGTCCCGGGAAGGGAGCTCAGGGGTATTATTATAGAAGGAGACATAAACTGAACCTGTTACCCAACTGGCAGGTGAAGTGATGGGAGAGTCTGGAGCAATTCATGGTCTGTAGCTTAAAGTCAATGGATTACAATGTCCCCAACTGAGATGAGGAAGGAAAAAAAAAAAAAAACCCACGAAATGCAACATTCAGGTGGAGATCTCATAGATACAGAGGGAGTAATTTAGGGGACTGGATGAAAAAGATGAAGGGATTGAGAAGTATGAATCGGTAGTTACAACATAGTCACGGGGATTTAAAGTACAGCATAGGCAATATTGTCAACACTTAGATGGTGCTGGGTGGGTATTGGAAATATCAGGGGGAATGCTTAATAAATTATATGATTGTCTAACCACCATGCTATACACCAGAAAGTAAATAAAAATAATATTAAATATAACCTGTAATTGAACAATAAAAAATAAAAGTTATGCACTAAATATATACTTTTTTTTTTAATCCCCTCCCCCCCCCCCCCCCCCAGTCAGATTAGACAACTGTGCAGTGGTGCAAGTCAGAGCTGGAAACAAAGAATAGGGAGACTTAACATGATGCCTAGGTAAAATGTCAGTGACCCTGATAAGTAGGTAAAAGGACATATAAATATGTGAAATAAGACCCATATTGTTCCATTTTGTAGGTAGACTCATGAAGACGCTGGGCTTTTTAAGAGACTGTCAAAGGGTGTATGGCTAAGTATAAGACGTGGGATTCTAACCCAGGTTTCTCAGCCCCAAGTCCCATTTTCTTCCCTTCTTCCCACTTTGCCTCACCTTCAGATGTTGTGACAGATGCTTGTAAGAACGCATTTTCTATCAAACGCATTTTCTATAAAATTCTGCGTTATTATTTCATACATGTTCTTTGTTCAGAATCGCATTTTTATTTTTCTGTCATAAATACTGAAAATCATCTTCATTATCCCCTGAGCTCTTTTTATTGTATAGTGTATAGATGTATCAGTATTTAGATCCATTTTCTACCCATCTGAAGTAAATATATTAGATATTTTCAGTAAACATGAATTTCTAGGAAGTATATAATAATGTGGCACCAAAACGTACTCCAGAAGAATTGACTGATTATTGGATAACAGTTCCAGGAGGCAGAAAATTGACTGCTTAGGGAGGAAGGGTTGACAACACATTTGACTTCTCTGACGCTAGGTTTTCTCATCTATAAACTGTGGAATAATAACTATCTTATACACTTGTGAGGAGATTGAATGGAAAAAAAGAAAAGGAAGTGTTGAGAGACTTTGACCTTCTGCGCTGACAGGGAAATTATGAGCTGGGTGGGCCACCCTTTGCCTTACACTTACTAATACCCAGAAAGTCAGACACTGCTACCCCGAATGTCCTGTTTCCTGTTGACTGACGGCACTGTTGCCATAGAACCCCTCATGGTGGTCTCCTTGCCTTCCATATTCAAATGAGTGCAACCAGTAGATATGAAAGATGATCAATGCAGCTGTCTCACTAGTAATTTCCTATTGCTACTGTAACAAACTGCACACATCCAGTGGCTTAAAACACACAACTTTATTTTCTTACGGTTCTATGGGCCTCCCTGGGCTCAAATCAAGGTGGCGGTAGGGCTGCATTCCTTCTGGAGGGTCTAGGGGGAATTGTTTTCTGGTCTTTGCCAGCTTTTTGAGGCCACCCGCCTTCCTTGACTCATGGTCCCATCCCTCCATCTTCAAAGCCACAGACAAGGACCTGAATCTCTCTGGTCCTTGTCTGGGTCACATCTCCCTCTGACTCTCCTTGGGTGCCTCCCTCTTCTGCTTTTAATGATTCTGTGATTATATTGTGTGCACCTGCATACTCTAGAATAACCACCCTACTTTAAAGTCAGCTGAGGATATCATTGGGGGGGGGGGGGGGGGCCATTATTCTGCCTAGCACGGTGCCCTACATACCTGACTAGTTCATCATTTGTAATCCAACAGTGGTATGCTTGGAATATGCTGTAAACTTTTGTTGAAGTAAGTAAATATGAAGAATATGAATATGTGTATAGAGGAGGACCGTTACTGCCTGTTTTGTTACAGTATAACATGATAAGTTACTTTCATAACTCAGCATGTATGACAGATTATAAAATGGCAAATAAATAAAAGCTGAACTAGGGGTCAAGTAGATATTAGCTCACATTGATTATCCTTACAAGGATCAATATTGGTTTAGTAAGAAATTAAGAACTCCTTACATCCAATGTCCCCTTTTTATTTAGTATTTATTTGCAATATATATAATAATAATAAAAGCATAAGCCGGGACCGGTTTGGCTCAGTGGATAGAGCGTCGGCCTGCGGACTGAAAGGTCCCGGGTTCGATTCCGGTCGGGGGCATGTGCCTTGGTTGCGGGCACATCCCCAGTGGGGGGGGGGGGGGGGTGGTGCAAGAGGCAGCTGGTCGGTGTTTCTCTCTCATCGATGTTTCTAACTCTCTGTCCCTCTCGATTCCTCTCTGTGTAAAATCAATAAAATATATTTAAAAAAATAATAATAAAAGCATAATATGATTTTAAGGATGACCTTCTGGAGACAAAGCTGGGGCTTTGAGGGAAGCCCGGGTCCTGGGTGCTGGAGGGAAGCCAGTGCCAGCAGCTGAGGAAGGAAGACTTACTCTTGCACGAATTTTATGCATCGGGCCTCTAGTGTGTGTGTGTGTGTGTGTGTGTGTGTGTGTGTGTGTGTGTGTGTGTATATATATATATATATATATATATATATATATATATCTCCAAGATCTAAAATTTAATTTCTGATTAGTAGATATTTCCTGCAGTTATACAATTTTGTCTTTATTTAATTGAGGAAACAACTTAATGTCATTTTATCTGAGATAAGTAAAGTTTAATTTGATGGAAAAAAGAAAACAATGAAAATTTTGCACACTGGTACTTCTGAGGACACAGGAGGGAGGATGTCCCAATCTTGAGTGCCCCTTCAGTCATAGTTTTATGAAAGGACCAACCCTGATGCTGGATTCTTATCCACCTGATATTACAATATGTAGGAATGGGACATAAGACACAGAGGGCCTTGAGAAAGCAACAAGTCAGAGCTCCTGTGTAACCCTGAACTGAAGACTTTCATATTGGCATCTACTGTTCAGATTCTACCATGTTTCCCCGAAAATAAGACATCCTCTGAAAATAAGACCTACTTACAGGTTTCCTTCTGAGTGAAATATAAGGCATCCCCCCGAAAATAAGGCCCTCCCAGGCTAAACATGAGAGATTTGGTCCACTGATTCTGAAAGAAATGGAGTCACAAGAAATTCACCAGGAAATTCAGGAATTGGATTGTTATGATGATGTTCCAGAAGATGATGACATGATTGTCATTGAATAAATGAGTAAATTCTTGATCCTGTAGGAGTCACAGTTTGTCTGGTTTGCGTTGACAACTACTGTACTACCGTACCGTATACAGGTAATAAATTTCCTTTATTTTCATTTAACAATAAATGTGTACCGTATTCTTCTTCATGGAAAAATAAGACATCCCCTGAAACTAAGACCTAGCGCCTCTTTGGGAGCAAAAATTAATATAAGACACTGTCTTATTTTCGGGGAAACAGGGTATCTTCACAAAGAGATGAAACCACTGATGAGCATTACTGCCCTTTTTACCTGGCCGCCTGTCTTCTTCCTGGCAACTTCAGTCCAGACAGGCGATTAGAAACCACCCCTGGCAGAAAGGCTTAAAGAGCTGCAGAGCCTTCCCCAGGGCCAAGGTCATGGGAAATGAGTTTTACCTTCTGAACTGTACGTAAGACATTAGCAAATGCACCAGGTACAAGAACTTTGAAGCGTGCATTTCAAAAAGCATACGTTAAAAACCTGACTGCTTACTCTTCAGAATTCAATATGCAACATGTGCCTTTAAAGACTAAAAACTGGATCAAAAATAGTTTTAAAGGAACATGACTTGAAAAGCTGTACTTGTTTCTGAAATGCTCATTAGGAAGCAGTCTACCAAACGTGAAGTGGATTTTCCGTAGGCCTGCAGTCTGTTCCACAGGACCAGAGTTAATCAGTGAAATAGATCCAAACAGAACAGTAGACTCAACGGAATTCAGTGTATATACTTCGGACTTAATTGCCATGTCCTGATTTGTAAAACAAAGGTAAAAGTCTTGGAATTTCTTGCTTATGTAAATGAAGATAGTATAATCACCAATGAAAAGCTGACAATGTGGTTTCCCAAAGATCATAAGGATGATCTGAATGGGTTTTTACCGTAATTCTGATAGAAGATACAGTGAATAGGCATATGAATTAAAACAACAGAGCAAACAAAGACACGGGGTATGTAGACAACAGGGCATCTGTTCTTCCCTTAGTGGGGCTCGGTGCCATTCATTTTAATTACCTCAGAGCAATATTTCCAGATTGATTTTTCTGACTCTATAAAATAAAGCACAGGAAAGAGGAAAAGTTTACAAAAGGGGGAAAACGGATGCATTTAAAAACTATTATAAAGTAATTCAGGAACTTCTCATGTAATTTAGAATTCAACACAGGATGAAGAATTTGATATGTCACTCATCTCCCACTTCTCAATTTAAAGCATTTATTATTTCCTCTATATCCTTGATGAAAAACAGCATCACAAAGCAAAAGAAGTAATGAAATCAACTCAGATCCATTCCAACCAGTTTACCACTTCTAGCCCAGTCCAAGCTTCCTTAAAATTGGCAAAAACTTTAAACTTCTATCCTTGCCTTCTTACAATCTGTTCTCAACACTTAGTCTAAATGATCCCTTTAAAATGTAAATCATATCATTACCCTCTAATGTCTCCATGTCTCATTCAAAGCAGACCATCTTTGCTCAGGCCCAAGAGGTGGTACTGGATTCAGACCCCTTTATTTAGGTATAAATAGGCAGAGACATGGTTATTTGTTTTTGTTGCCGTGTCCACAAAGCAGGGATATAGTATTGGACATATAGTAGGGGCTTAAGAAATGTTTTAAAATTAACAAATGAGGCATTTATCTTTAAATGCTCTGGCTAGATGCCTGCTCACTAAGTATTGCCACAATGCCATGTATCATGGCAAAAGAAAATGATAACTGCTCTGGCTCAACAGAACAGAGACAGTTGGGTTGATGAATTATTGCCAATGCAACAGTTATTGGACCACAGTTTGGGCAACACCAACACCATGGCTTCCTCCTTCCCCAACTCATTTGCTTCATAGAGACAGCCAACTCCACTGACTTTGTAGCACATTCAATGGTTTTCTTGCTCCCCATTAATTTTGTTCAAAGTTGTGCCCAAAGTCCTTTCTGAATAGATCATACTTGACCCTGCATGGGAAAGATATACAAAGAGCAAAAGTAAAAAGGATCCCCACTCATTTTATTTGCACTTTGGTTATTTTCTCTCAGGACATATAAGCATTGGCATCCTACTTTTCCAAAAGTTTCTTTGATTCTCAACTACCTTTTAGATGAAGAGATAAAGATTAAAGTCACTTTAATTTTAAAATACCTCTTTACCGAGATTGCAACACCAAAATTAATTATAGAAATTTAGAATTTAGCAAAGGTTTTATAGATTAGTTTCAGATTTTTGTTTTGTTTTGTTTTTTAAAACATACTTCACGATATTTGTAAGTTCAGTATTGCCAAAGTTTTATAGAAAACTATTCAGGCAGCCCTAACCAATTTGGCTCAGTGGACAGAGCATTGGCCTGCGGACTCAAGGGTCCCAGGTTCAATTCAGGTCAAGGGCATGTACCTTGGTTGTGGGCACATACCCAAGTGGGGAGTGTGCAGGAGGCAGCTGATTGATGTTTCTCTCTCATCGATGTTTCTAAATATCCCTCTCCCTTCCTCTCTTTAAAAAAAAAATCAATAAAATAAATTAAAAAAAACAAACAAACACTACTCAGGCAAATGAGTGGGGGTGAGAAGGGGCAATGGGGAGATAGAGACACATGTAATACCTTAATCAATAAAGAACAAAAATATCTTATTGCTGGGACTTATAATTAATGTTTTATAACATCAAGAAAATTAAAAATATATAATTTTCATGAATACTAATGGTGCATAATATGTATGAAGGTCATTACATGGTCAAGGAAAGGTCTTAAAATAACTGGCATTTTGATTAGCCCTGATTCCTCTTTTGTCTTCCTGTACATGGATTCATTAATACACCTCTAAGATGTCATTAGTCTCACAATGAGAGGTTCTTTGAAATCAGCACTCTAATTCTAAGTAAAGAACAGTTAACCAACTTTGTCTCTTCATCCAAAAAGAATTTTTTTGGGGAAAAACAAGAATATTGAATTTTCATGATCTCATCTTCTATGGGACCTGAACATCCTTCTTCCTCTGTGCTACAAAGCCATAATTTTACAGATTTTTGCCTTCTGCCAAAAAAAAAAAAAAAAAAAATGATCACCCTGCCTCCATGTGAATTCAAAGAACTGATTCTGAACAATCAGTCCCGAAGGGCAATGGAGAGATAAGAAAATTGTCTCCGGGAAGTGATTTTAGAACTATATAGACCAAGTCAGGAAAGTAGATTATAAGGGTTAGTTTAAGCATGTAAAGCAATACAGGGGTCAGCAAAAGTAGGTTTACAGTTGTTAGTATGCAAAGAGGAGTTTATTCTTATTATTTACTTACTTATTATTGTATTATTAATACAACTGCAAACCTACTTTTGCCCACCCTTGTATATTCTAGCTACTCTAGTGAACAAAGTTGAACACAAATCTTCCACATAATGGTTATATGAGTTATTATATGCCATACAACTGCATATTGAACAGATATTGAAAATATTTACTAAAGAGCTTATAAAATTGAGGAAATTCTTAGTATGATAAATGAAAAATATAAGACGCAAAACACTATGCACAGTGGGATCAGAATCATCCAATAAATGCAGAGAGAGAGAGAGAGAGAGAGAGAGAGAGAGAGAGAGAGAGAGAATTTGGCTTTATGTGGTATAACTATAGATGATTTTTAATTTTTAGTTTTAGTTTTCTGTATACTTAAATTTGCCAATAATAAGTGTACAATAAATTTAAAATAGGAAAGAGATATATTTTACAGTGGTTTTTTTTTTTTAATATTTCTCTAAATTTGATGTGACTTTCATGCCATTTACAGGCAGTTTAACGATGTTCCTTCCTCTCATGCAGCCAACAGCTAAGCATTCTCAGCAGCCTCTTGCATAAGCACTTACAGAAAGGGTACTAATCAGAAGGGTCATTTCTGGGACTCTGGTGCTCTGTCAACTAAGCAGTATTCCCAGAAAACTTCAGGTCAGATTAGGACCAGGTTTACATATACCCTGTGATATGTGAAGCTTCTTCCTCCCCTACCTCCACTAAAAGCTGTTGATGTGAGGATTTTGGCCCTTCTAAGAAAGTCAGAAGAGGATGGCTCTTAAATAGATCTGAAGTTGTCAAAGTGGATGCCTTTGCCCAGCCCTGTTCTCCCCGCTTACTCCTTTTAGTCCAGTGGTCTCAGCAGTCCGTGGTTACACTTGGATTTAGTCTGCTATTATCAAATGCGTATGATTAGAACAGTGATGCTAAGGAGACATTTTTTTCATGACATAACTCCAACTTGGTACTCTTATAAATGATCTCTGCCTGTGAGATCCCTAATACAAATCTCTCTCTTGGCAGACAGTCACATGGCAGCCAATCTAGGTGATGATTGTCATCCTTCTCGCTGAGAGGTCTTGGCATAGGACCAGGAGTGGCATCAGATTCAAGAGCTGTAGGTATCGTGGTGGCTGACGGGAAAGAGAAAAATAAAGATACCAACTCTGAATTGGTAAATTCACATTCCACACCAGAGCTGTCTGAAATATCTAAATCTCGGCTGAATAAAAGCAAGAAATGTTAAGAATGTCCCAATTATATTTCTCTTTTGTCTGAATCATATTAATTTTCTCTAGTATTCTAATTTCACAATGACTACATAAGTTTCCCTTGTAAGTTTCTACTACCTCTATTTTTAAACCGTCGCTAAATATCTCTATAAATAATATAAGACAAGGATCAATGTTTGGTCAACAGATAACATAAAAAATCATTAAAGTTCACAACTTGCCCAAAGTCACACAGTGTAGATGGTGGTTTGTTCTAGAATCCCATAGGATGACTACGCCATGAAAAGTTGCTGTAGAAGCTATAGGAGCAGATAGTAATAGCCAGAGTGGATTGGGATAGGTGGTCAATGATGGAATAGTCAACACAAATGTGGTCGGAATAGCATTAACTAAGACCAGATAGGGGGCCAAAAGCTGGAGTAAGAGAGGTGCCTCAGGGTGCAGACTGCAAGAGAGGCAATTTAGTATCCTGATAAATCAGCATAAATCTGGATACTGTCAATAAAGAAAAGCATCAGTACAAATCCAAATGGAATGAGACAGTCTAAGAGTAAGAATCAAGTTGTGTTGGTGGATAAGGCAGTCAATTATCTTAATTCTTCTTGTTTTTATTTCTCTGAAAATAGAGCAGAATCCAGACCTTAAGTGGCACACATCTGAAGGCTTTCTAGGAAAGACCACTGGATTTAGAAAAGACCAAATTTGGGGAAAGAATTTAGGAAGTGGATCTTTCGTTATATTCCAACATGTTGAAAGTTCAGACAGAGCCAGCCCAAAAATGAAAATCTTCCATTTCGAGAGCAGTGAATAGCCAAGAGATCACTTGGCTAAATAGCAAAGGGTTGATTTCATTTTCTAGGTCCCTACGCAGTGGGGAGTAAAGACAACAGAACAATGAACTATCTGCAGGAACAGCATGCACCTTAAAACACAATGAAAAATGATTATATATATTCACTGAGTACCAATTTAGAACATGATGTAATGGGCCCTATGAAAACTGCTTTATCTTTTACTAGAGGCCCAGTGCACAGATTAATGCACCGGTGAGGTCCCTCTGGCCTGAGTCCTCTCACTATCTGGGACTTCTTGGGAGATGTCAGACTGCTAGTTTCAGCCGATCACCGCAGGCCAGGCCGAGGAACCCCACCAGTGCATGAATCCATGCACAGGGCCTCTAGTGTGCATATAAGATCTTTAGTTAATCTCTTCCCTGTTCTCCCCTTCCCTCTGAGATTCATCAATCTGTTCAATGTTTCCATATCTGTGTATTGTGCATTTGCCCCCTCAAGGTTAGTGCAGGTTAGAGCTATTGGTTGAATGGTTGAACGGTCACTTAGGCTTTTATATAGATAGATAAATGATTGATAGATAGATAGATAGATAGATAGATAGATAGATAGATCTGATACTACATTTGGAACTTGAGATATTCAGTTCAGCTCCCTGGCTAGCAATTTTCTTAGGAGCTGGTTTACCTCAAAAGATTCTGGAGACAATCTGTTAGTGTAGCCTTTCGCCCTCTACACCATGATGTGGGTCTTCCTATGGAAATAACAAGATGTTGACTCCCTGATCACATTTATGGTGTGCACTCCTTTTCCTGTCTCTTCATTCCTTTAAGCATTTTAAAACTTTTATTTAAGTTTAAAATCTGTGTTATTATTATTTTAAAAGTCAAATAGTATTTAGATTTACATAGGAATAAGGGCTACCCATGCTCTATTTTTTTTTTTTTTTAATTTCAATGCCCAATCCCATACCCCAAATACTTTCAACTCTTTTAGGTTATTTTTGCAAGCATTTATCTACTATCTTTTGTTTCTATTTGTTGCCTTTAGACATGTTTACAGAATTAACTACCTTTTAACATAAAGTTTTAACTCAGATCCAACCCACTGTTGCCTCTCTTTACTGTCTCATATTATGACAATGTGATATAATCATCATCTGCTGTTCAATTCACTTGATTACATACCCCTACTGACAAATATTTGTGAATATTTCTTTAAATTAAAAATTGTCTCTTTTTCATGTCTGTTTTCTTATATATCAATTGCTCCAAACATCCAACAGATTTGCCAAAAGCCTTGCAAGATATTTTGCCAAATATACAAAAACAACAGCAAACAGTCTACTTCATATTTTCTCCATGGAACTTTCCCTTCCACCATCACAAGCATGATTCTCAGCTCCACTGAAAACTGGGTGCTCCTGAAGGCTGCTCTCCTATGTCCAGAGCCCAGTTTCTTGTATCTGCTGCGTTACTCCTCCGGGGGGAATTCTTCTTTTGACTGAATCACATCTCCCAGCAGGTTTATGAGATAGGTTGTATGAGAAATAATTTTTTAAGTGTGTGAGTCATTGTATGTCTCAAAGTAGCTTTATTCTGCTCTTATTCTTGACAAATCGCTGAATGTAGAATTTTATATGAAAACCATATTCCCCTCAGAATTTTAGGGTGTATACACACTATTTCCTATTACCTAATGCTGATATGATGGTTAACTGCTATTCCCTGTGAGTCAGTGAGTGATCCTTTTTCAACATTTTATCTCTGTTATTCTGATATTTTACAATGTTTAGCATGGGTATGCGTGTGCTTTCTTATTTAATTAGGCTGAGCATTTGATGGTTTCTTTTAATTTAGAACTTTATATTATTTTTTAATATATATTTTTATTGATTTCAGAGATGAAGGGAGAGGGAGAGATAGAAACATCAGTGATGAAAGAGAATCATTGATCAGCTGCCTCTTGCACACCCCATACTGGGGATCAAGCTCACAACCTGGGCATGTGCCCTGACCAGGAATCGAACCATGACTTCCTGGTTCATTGGTCGATGTTCAACCACTGAGCCATGCTGTTATTTATGTGTTATTTCTTAAATAATAACTTCCCTATGTTTTTACCTGTTCTTTTTTTTTTTTTCCAACTTCAATTCGTTATGTTACACTTTTTGGATCACTCACTTAAGATTCTTATCATTTTTTTAACTTAATGTCTTTACTTTCTAGAAGGTTTATTGACTTCTTAAAAACCCTCAACATTTTTTTTCTTTTTCAACCTTATTTCAAATTTCCAGGAACTGTTCATTGTTTTCTGATGTTCCTCTTATTACAACAGCTCCTTATTTTATATTATATGAAATATCTTATCTTTAAAAAATATTATTATTTTGAATTTTTTTCTTCTGCTCCTGTGTTATGTTTCCTCCAAGAACTCTTTTAAACAAATGCTGGTGGGAATGTAAATTGGTACAGCCTCCATATAAAACAGTATAGAGGTTCCTCAAAAAATTTAAAATTCAACTACCAAAGAGCCAGCAATCCCACTTCTGGGTATACATCCAAAAAATAAAAACACTAACTCTTAAAAAAAAAAAAAAAAGTATCTACACCCCCATGTTTATTGCTGCATTAATTATAATAGCCAAGATATGGAAGCAGCCTAAGTATCCAATGACAAATAAATGGATTAAAAAAAAATGTGATAACCACACACACACACCCCACAATGAAATACTATTTAACCATAAACAGAGGGAAATCCTGCCATCTGTGATAATATAAATCTCACTTATATGTGAAAATCTAAACTAATTTTTCTAAGTCATTGAAAAAGAGCTCAGATTATTTACCATTGCCAGAGACAGGGGGTGGGGTTAGGGGAATTGGATAAAGGTGGTAAAATAAGTGTTATAAAATAAATAAGTTCTGAGGATATTATAACAACATGATCATTATGATTAACACTTCTGCATATTTATAATCAAGTTTAGAGAGAGAGGAAGGGAGAGGGGGAGAGAGAGAGAAACATTGATTGGCTGACAGGGGACTATTAACTATTAACCTGTAATTTGGATATGTGCCCTGACTGGCAATCAAACCACAACCATAGGGTGCATGGGACAATATTACAACCAACCGAGCCATACTGGCCAGGACTACATGGTATATATGCAAGTTGCTAAGAGATAGTATATTCTAATATCAATAGTTCCCACTGCAGGAAAATACATGTATGTAAAGTCACCTGTGCACCTTAAAGTTATAGAGTTTGTGTATCAACTATATATCAACAAAACTGGGGGAAAGAAAACTCTTACTTTAAAAGTTTTTGGTCTCAGTTTTTCACTGGGAATGTTCTAATGTCTGGTGAGTTTTGGTATCTGCTCATATTGAGATATTTGTGATTTTGCTTTCTCTAGGGTTGTTCATTTTCTTCCAAGAATACCGAGGAGTATACAGCTAGTTACAGGGTGTCTGGGACCAGAGTGGGGAGGTGGCGGGGGATCTCATAGATCAGCAGCACTGTATTCATTCTCTGTTTTCATTCTTACATCTCAAACCCTACTTCCACTAGACCTGTTGACCCAAGTCAAGGCTCTCTTACTTGACTTCTCTAGGAAATCAATTTCTGGTCTGTAGAAATGGTGAGAAAGAAAAGTCATCTTTCTGCCTGGAGTAGAGAAGGGAGCTCCATGAACTGCTCAGACACCATGTGGTTAATATGCCATGTGTATACAGAAATCTTCTTACTTAGTCCTCACACTGTATTCTGGTGCTATTTTCTGACTGTGAATATAAATTTTATAATAATCCTTCCCAGTGAATATGTACCTCTAAATCTTCATTTAATTAACCTATTTGCACCTTAATAAATAAGTTGCTTTTAATTAACTATAACCACTTTCTACTAAAGCTGTTTAAATGAGTTGAAGTAATAAACTAATAATGAAAATAAAGTTCTTATTTCTATTAAAGTACAGTGTCCTGAAGAACAGACCTTTGGCCCCAGTATATATCCAGTAAAAGTTTTTAAGATGATTTTGCCCAGTATCAGGAATATGGAAAGGATGCTATGAGGTCTGAAGCCTAAGGCAAGCTAAAGAAAGTGAGTTAACCAGTTCCTACCAACATTTTACGTAGCTTGGTGGAATCTCATATCTGATGTCATTGATATTAAACACATTTTCTATATAATCTTTAATTTTTTAATAGAGAAAGGTCCCTAAAGTTTTAGATACATCAACTTTTGCTGAGTTTTTTTGTTTTTATTTATATATTTTTTTTATTTCAGAGAGCAAAGGAGAGAGAGAGAGAGAGAGAGAGAGAGAGAGAGAGAGAGAGAGAGAGATCCATGATGAGAGAGAATCATGGATCGACTGCCTCCTGCACACTCCCCACTGGAGATCGATCCCAAAACTTGGGCACATGCCCCGATCAGGAATCAAATCATAACCTCCTGGTGTAGAGGTCAACACTCAACCACAGAGCCATGTCGGCCGGCAATCAATTTTTCCTGGAGTTAAGATTTTAATACATATGATATACACACACAAATCACAAGAATAATATAAAACTTTTTCATACAACTTTCTCAAAATTTTGTTAATATAGATTCAACAACCATGACTTGAGTGATCATATTCAAAATATTATTAAATTTTTCCAAGAATTACAGTAAAACAATCTCTTTAAATAATTACTGAATTAGTAACAGAATCCAAAAGTAGATTTGCAAATTCAAAAGTGTGTGTTAAGACCAAAAATGAAATGCTACTAACCTTCCCTGTGTTTCTAAGGAGAGGAATTCAATCTTCTCTCCTGTCATTAAGAGCCCTAAATGCAATCAATGGGCCATATATGCTCTAATCTGTGCCTAGAGCTATAAGAAATGTCAATAGAATCCGTGAGGGAAGATCAAGGGCAATGAGTTTATCAATGTGTTTACCCTTCCTGGGAATACACTGGCATCAAAAGTATGCTCAAAGCCAACATGCTTTGTCAATTCCCCAATACCTTTGAATTGTCTGTATGCCTAATATTTTCATGAATTAGCAAGCCTGACTTTCCTTTTCCAAGTGGATTTGCATAGACTCAAGCACTGAATTTATCAGTTAGAAATGGAGAAAATATTTTATCTGTCTGCACTAAGGACTTGATCTCTATTTTCATGCTCAGAATCTCAACAGAACTGGGCACTTAAAAGTAAGTTAAAATTTGGTGTCAAAACAAGCCATTCAAAGAGTGGTAAACTTATTAATTTGAGCATGTTGCCTTTGTATTGGAACTCAAGGAATGTTCTCAGGGTTGCCATCTACAATTAAGTGTGTAGAAACAAGAAATCCAACCTGACCCACTTGTCATGTGTTTTGTTTTTGTCATTAAGTGGATATACATCAGTGAAGACAGTTCTCCTGCAAAAACAGTGCTAACTTCCTCCTGGTCTCCTCTCTGGAAGGCTGAGATGTTGTTGTATATGCTCTTTGAAGGTCTACAGGTCACAGAATACTAGTCTCTGAATATTTCTCTTTTAAAAGTCCAGTGTTTTGAGACATAACTGGATCTTTCTCCCTTATATTTTCACTTGCAAGAAAACTAGAAGATAAAAGCTCTGAAGTGTCATTTTTAAAAATTTGTCCCAGAAAAAGGTTTCCTATAGCTCACTTGGACCACGAGTTGTATATAAGCTGAGTAAACACAAATAACCCAAGCCTTTTAAAATTTAGAGATCTTTGCAAGGCCAATTTGATGATACAATTTATGTGGCAATTAAAGCAACTAAGGTCAACTCTAGTGTGGAACTTCACTCTTAATCGTTCTAAACCAAACAAGTACACTAAACTCAACCCAGCGTAAGCCTAGACTCTTCTGAGGGAGCACCTGAACACTATGGGTCAAAAGAAATAGGAACTATGACCTCTAGCTCTTCACCAGGTCAATCCCAAAGCTTTGGGTTATAAAGAATATGTACCATATCAAGTTAGGCCCTCCAGTAACATTGCATCATTCAGTTCTCACACTTCCTAAGTGACTAATCAAGGCTCGTAACAATGAACTCACTTGCCTAGGGTGAATCTAGTTAAGAGGTGAGTTGGAATTAGATCTCAGTGTCTCAGTCCACAATGTTATGTAATCCATTACATTCTCTGATAAATATCACTTCTCATTTGGATCCAATTGCTGAATTGACTGCACTTATAGCAATATAAATCAATTGACTTTCTCCTTCACTTTATAAGATGGCTGGCAGGGGAGGACAGTTGTGGGCAATCAGGTCAGCAGAGGAGGGCAGTTGGGGTGACTGGGCTGGCAGAGGAGGGCATTTTGGGGTTCCAGGCCTGCAGGGGATGACAGTTGGGAGGAACCCAGGCCTGCAGAGGAGGGAAGTTAGGGAAGAGGGGGGCGGAGAGACCAGGCCTGCAGTGGAGAACAGTTACAGTTAAAGGTGACCAGGCTTGCAGCAGAGGGCAGTTAGGTATGACCAGGCCAGCAGCAGAGGGCAATTAGGGGCAATCGGGCCTGCAGGGGAGCAGTTAGGCATCGATCAAGCAGTCAGGGGAGTGGTTAAAAGGTGATCCAGCTGGCAGGCAAAAGCGGTTAGGGGCAATCAGGCAGGCAGGCAGGTGAACGGTTGGGAGCCAGCAGTCCTGGATTGTGAGATGGATCCCAGATTGGAGAGGGTACAGGCTGGGCTGTGGGACACACACACACACACACACACACACACACACACACACATGCACACACACGTGCACGAATTTTGTGCACCGGGCCTCTAGTCCTTTTCATAAAGAGCTGAAGTGAGATGGGGAGGGAAATATTAGCCCTCTTATTGATGTAAACTTAGACAAAGCATCTATTCATTCTCCATTCTCTCTTAATCTTTCTAACATTGATTTTTGGCACTTACTGTGCACAAGACTTTGTGGAACTCTCTATAAAGAAGACACTATCCTTTTCCTATGGATCTCACAGTTTATTAGAGTATAAAAACACACAAGTGGTAGTGATGTGTGATAAGATAATTACAAAGGGCTATGCAAGTCTAGAAGATAAAACATTTAATTGTCTGATAACATCTGAACTGGCATTTCTAGGATGAGAAGTTTGCTAAGCAGAAAAGGTGAAGAGGGAGAGAGTACATTCTACACAGCAAGTGGAGTATAGGGCTTACCAGCAGGAAGACTCGAGGCCAGCTCATGGACCAGTGAGCATCATGGTGAGACTAAGGTACAGAGGTACTGGCAGGGGCAGTGTGTATTAGGTTTAGAAATGGGAGAGTTATGAAGGATCATGCATGATTTGCTAAGTATGAGTGATATCTTTAGATAGATCATTTCATAATTGTTGGATAGTCAAATTGTATTTGATCTACATAGTTAGAATAGCTAAATCTGCCCCTCTAATTATCAACTCTCTCCCTCAGTATTCCTTCTTCAGCAACTTGTAAAGCATACCAGTGTTAGTTTGCAATGAACCTGCTGTGTTTAATCTATAACCACACATTTGGATGTAAAATCAACAAAATAAGAAAAAAAGCAGTTGCGGTGAGTTACCCAATGCATTTGGGTACAGTTATAAAAAAGTGCTTGATGATGAAACTATTGCTTTGATTAATTTCAAGACTAAAAAGCAATGACAATTTTAGCAAATAATCCTTGAAATACTCTTTATGTTATCTTAGAGATGTAAAGCACAATAAGGATCATATTTTTCTACATTTTTACAGATGGGAAAAAAATGAGGCTTTATGTTGATTTGTCCAGCCAGGGGTAGAATGGCTAGTACTCATTCGGAATCCCAAGTTCTTCCTAGTTCACCATTGGTACACCAATGAAAGTCAGGCATATCCAAGATAAATAACAGATCAATATGGTTTTGCCTTGTACGGGATTATTACCAATAAATACCTAAGGTTCCCAGTATGGATTTTGATAGGCAAGCCTCCCTAGACCAAGCCCCTCATGCTGCTATGAAAGGTTCCCATAAATCGCACCATAAGGTAGAACCTGTTTCTGCAATAGGTTACAAAGAACAAGGCTCAAGTACAACAGCCAGTTCTTTCTCTCTCTCTCTTTCTTTCTTTCTTTCTTTCTTAATATATTTTATTGATGTTTTACAGAGAGGAAGGGAGAGGGATAGAAAGCTAGAAACATCGATGAGAGAGGGACATCGATCAGCTGCCTCTTGCACACCTACCACTGGGAATGTGCCCTCAACCACGGTACATGCCCTTGACCGGAATCGAACCCGGGACCTTTCAGTCCGCAGGCCGACGCTCTATCCACTGAGCCAAACTGCCCAGTGTCATCCCTTCCTTTTGTTCACACTGCCCACATCCTCGCTCTTTCTAAAGACTTTTCACTTTGAGAAATTAAAACACAAAGACCTTCACTGAAAACATTTGGGGGTCTTGAGCCAAACAAGAACAAAAATTAGCCCTAACCAGTTTGGCCCAGTGGATAGAGTGTCGGTCTGTGGACTAAAAGGTTCCAGGTTCAATTCCGGTCAAGGGCATGTGCCTTGGTTGCAGGCACATTCCCAGTGGGAGGTGTGCAAGAGGTGCTGATGGATGTTTCTCATCAATGTTTCTAGCTCTCTATCCCTCTCTCTTCCTCTCTATAAAAAAAAAAATCAATAAAATATATTTTTTAAAAGAACAAAAATTATTTTAAGCCTATATTTTCCTCTATAATTATACTGTCCAATATGGTTGCCACTAGTTACCATATTTTTCTCATTCCAGGTGATGATCATGTATAAGATGCTTCCATGTATAAGACACCCCCCATTTTTCCTATCCAAAATTAAGAAATCAATATTTCAAACATAAAACAGAACACATTTTTATTTAGAAATTGCCACAGGTAATGTTCACATGCCAGTACTATGATATTATACAGCATATCACTTTAACTTTGTTAGTGTTCTCATGGCCAATCCTTCTTCCCTCATAAAATTTAAGCACCATTTTGCCTTTTCTGTAAAATCAATAATGTTCATTTCGCTTGCAAACATTCTTGTCTGACACTGAATAAGCTTGGTTGACACACATAAGCCACTCTGGCACTGCTCCACAATCCAAGTCTGAAGCCTCTGCTCCAGGTTTGCCCATTTTGATGGTTTTCCTCTTAAGCCTTATTCTTTTTTGGCATCTTAAGGAGTTGTTCTTCCTGTTTTCTCCACTGTCTGATCATACACTCAGTGGGAGGAGGTCCAAATTATCTCTCTGCAGCTCTATTTCCGTGCTCTTTTGCATAGCTGATTACATTCAGTTTGAATTTTGCAGAGTAAGACAATGGGTTACCAGTACTTATCTTTTTGTTTTTTGACATCTTACTGGGCTCAGAATGCTCCAGTCCCTGTTGCATCTGGCACTCTCCACCTCCACCTCCAATGACAGCATCAGCTGACATTAGTAACCATAAGGATCCTGATTGGAGGAAACCTGTTTGACAAGGTCTGGGCAGCTACACACTCACTCAACTCCCTCCTTGGCTGACTTCCCTGTATAAGACACCCCTCAATTTTCAGTCTAACAATTTTAGAAAAAAATAGCATTTTATACATGGAAAAATACGATAGTTCAAGTTCAAATTTCATTTTCTCAAACACAATTGCTAACTTTCAAGTGCTCAATAGCCACATATTGGACAGCACAGATGTAAAATATTCCCAAAATCGCAGGAAGTTCTATAACAAAACGTGCTACTCTAGAAAATACGGTACTTTATAATAGAATGGTATTTGTCCTATTGGGAGCTAATTTGCACCTCAATGTAATCATTACATGCTATTAACACAGTTTCAGCTAAGTGGGCTTCATCAGCTTCTTGGAAACCTGAAGCTTGTATTTCTCACCCCCACTGCAAAATGTCCTTCCTGCCTATTGTCTCTGTGAAGTGTGTAGCAGCTGTTTGGGAGGGCTCCTGGGAAAGTCTTGGCTTTTCCTAGGAATTTCAGTCTTGTTATGGGGGTAGGTAAGGAATGCACATGCCAGACCTCCTGGAACGCTAGCAGTGGAGTCACTTTGCAGAACATAAAAGGTATAACAAAAACCGTGTAGCCTTAGATCACATTTCATGCTTTGTGGTAACTCAGGTTACAATGTCACTTCATTGTTCATTTCCAAAGCACTAGCTTTACTTCACAGCTTACCCACCCAGTAAAAATAGACCTAAGATAATATCTACATTACCAAGGGAGCTTAAGATAATTTTTCTAAATATAAATGAGGGGTGATATCTTTATTTCACAAATAGATCTGCTTCCAATAATAAAATGCTTCAAATCTCATGAGACTACTTGATTGAACTGACCAACCAACAGGTATTCATGTTGTACATAAAATTTATGTGATGGAAAGCTATAAATAGATGACCCTGGTCTTATGGATTTCTCCAGAAAAATGCACCATAATGAGCATTTATATAATTAAACGCATTTAACTCAAAATCCAGACTATTCAAATGTTTTTAGGTTCTTAAATAGCAAACAAAACATTTTGAATTAAAGTATGTGTGCATAGCAACTAACTGAACAGTTGCTAAAATATTTTGATCATTTTGATGAGCTATAGATGCCATCTCACAATCAGCCAAACAAAAGAGCTATTGAGCATTCTATACATGCCACAAGTTATATCAAATTTTGCTGGGAGGAGGGGTGCAACAAAAATGGATCTAAAATGTGAGAGCAAATAATCCCATTAGAAAAATTAATTTTTTGAATTATAAATATACTGATATTAAATCTATTCTGTTAAAAAAAAAAAAAAAAAAAAAAAAAAAAAAAAAAAAAAAAAAAAACGGGAAAAAAACAACAACAATGTATCCGGAAGTATTAAGAACGACTTCATGGACAAACTAGGATGTTAGGGGAACTTTAAAGAAGTGGGATGGATGAGTGAATTAAAATGCAAAAATGGCCTGAGAGACGGCCACAGAAATGAGTGGATTTGTTCTATGAAAATAGGGGACGGCCCAATCTAATTAAAACTAAGCACTTGTGTTGGAGAGAAAGGGAAATAATGTTAACTGGGAGGGGAGCCTAGCGACCGAGGGTCAGAACTACTGGATGAGGTAAATGCATATATTTATTTGATGCAGGGCAGAACTCACAAGTAGCTTGGGAACCACACTTCACAGACAGAACTTTTCCCCCCTATGGTTTGGTTTTTGACTTACAAGTTTTCCCCAAAATCTAAATATACAGAGATTTCACAGGAAAATCTGGCCTTCCCAATTCATTTGAAAAATGGAAAATCTAAAAACTCTAGGCCAAAATCCATCATGGCAATGATCCTAGAGCTAAATAGCTGCAGAAATCTCTCTTTAAATGGGGTTTCCTGGGTTTCCACCACTGTTTCCAGTTGGTATTGTGCTGTTGCTATTGATTTTCTTATTGTAAGATTAAAAGGGAGGTAATTTTTTTTCTTTTGATGTGGTCTGTATCAAATCAGGGAAATGAAACCAAGGCCAAGAGGTGCTTGGTTAAAAAAAAAAAAAAAAAAAAAAAAAAAAAAAAAAAAGGGAACAAAGAAGAATTTTCCATGTACTTAAAGAATATTACTGGATACATAATATCCCATATACATAAAAGACCATTATTTGGCTTCCTTTATTCATTTGCATTACCTAGTCCCATAGGCATATGGGTGTGTATAATTGCTGTTGAAGAGTACTGACCAGAAGAAGTGCAAAATGAATGTGTTATTTTGTAAAGACTAATTCAATCAGTAATATGATGAAATATATTAGAGGTATTAAAGGTGAAAGAAAATACAGGTGAGGAAGCCAGCTAAGTAAGAGGTTGTTGCAATAATTCAGTCCTGGAGCAACGAGGATCTGAATTAGGGAAAAGTAATGAAAATGAAAAGGTAAAGGAAAAGGGTCAATCTGGTGTAAATGCCAGATTAGCGATTATAGATAAATGTCAAGTAAGAATAAAAAATCACTCCAGCAAAGCCCTGGATGATATGGCTCTGTTAGATGGAGCATAGTCCCATTTGATTCCAATTAGTGCACATACCCAGGTTGTGGGTTCAATTCCCGGTCAGTGCATATGCAAGAGGCAACTGATGTCTCTATCTGTTTATCTCACTCTCCTTTTCTTTCCCTAAAGTCAATTTTTAAAACTCACTCCAGCAAAAATACTGTAGAGATTTTCTCTTCCATGAAGGCTTAAGCTCCTACACCATAATACTTTTTTTTCTGCCTTTACTAGAAATTCCCACAATGTTTAGTGTACTTTCCAGAGGAGGATGCCAAACTTGTCTGTGGAATTGAATTATAATAAAAGAACATGGATCATACACATAAAAGACTTGAAGGCAAGTTCTTCCCTGCCACTCTTTCATGGTATGACTATGTAGTCACAGGGTATTTCCAAACCCTAGGGGATGTGTTTCATATCTGGATGCTCTAGATGTCCTCTATGATCTCTTACTTGAAAAAGTTCAGACTCTTCTGTGCCATTTCCTTCTTTGATGAATGGTTCCTATTGTTTCAGAAATGAGCAAAATGCAGTTTTTACACCTCAAAGATATTAGCTCGTTTGAGAAAAATTAAAAATTCATCAAATGTTAAATAATTTCTTTACAATTTAGAATCATCATCAAGAGGTAAGACAGCTTTGTAGACTACTGTGCAGCGCCTATTAAGGCCAAACATATACATACCTTATGACTCAGCAATTCTACTCCCATTCGTATGCCCAAGAGAAATGTGGACATATGTTCACCAAAAGGCACGCATAAGAATGATCACAGTAGCACTTCCTGTAATAGCCCAAACTGGAATAAGTTCCCAAACATCCAGCAATAATTGAATGATGTGGTAAATTTGCAAGATGAAGTACTTCACAGGAAGGGGACTAAATGAGCCATAACAACACACAACAAGAATAAATCTCCTCAGTTTAATGTTGAGTGAAAGAAGTCAGACAAAAATGAAAATATATTGTAGGATTCCATTTATGTGGCCTAAATAAATAGGAAAAACTACGCCCTGGCTGGTGTGGCTCAGGTGGTTGGGCATCCTTCTGTGCTTGGAAGGGTTGCTGGCTCGATATTTTTAAAAAGAAAGTTACACCTGATTAGATGCAACATCTTTGCTTTGGTGGAGCTTAGCATCAATTCTCAGACACCATGTTTTAGAAATATCCAGGTATTCTTTAGCTGTTGTTATAATTGTAACATATTTCTAGAGCATCTAAGTAAGACTTTGTTTTTTAATCTAACATATATATTTTTTTCTAGAAGATTCTCTGAATATTTTCCTGTGAGTTAACTTTAAGAACTTCTCTCATTGCTCCATGTTGCAGATTTCTTCTCCTCCTCCTCCTCCTCCTCCTCCTCCTCCTCCTCCTGAGTACATATTCTTATCTACCCATTGATGGACGGCAAAAATAGAATGAATTTCCTCTTTTTTCTTTTTATTTAATACTAGAGGCCCAGTGCAAAAAATTTGTGTGTGGGGGGGGGGGAGGGGGGGAGGGAGGGGCGTGTACCTCAGCCTGACTTGCACCCTCTCTAATCTGGGAGCCCTCAGGGGATGTCCTACTGATGCCTTAGACCCACTCCTTGTGGTTCTCTGCTCTCTGTGGGGCCTGCGTGCTCCACACCATGGCCATGCTGGATGCTGCCGGCCGGCTGCGCTTCACTGCTCCCAGTCACTGAGGCTGTGCTGGGTGCTTCCTGCGGCCATACTTGCCTGCTCCCCAGTAGCCACCGTGATGGCCAAGCAGGCCATGCTGGGAGTTGCCTCCTCCCTGCTGTCAGAGGCAATGAGGTTAACTTGCATACTCACTTCTGATTGGCTGGTGGGGCATCACGAAGTGACAGTCAATTTGCAAGTTTCTCTTTTATTAGTGTAGATGTGTTTTTTTTATTGATGAGAGAGAGAGAGAGAGAGAGAGAGAGAGAGAGAGAGAGAGAGAGAGAGAGAGAGAGAGGAAATGAAAAGGAAAGAACAACATAGATTAGCTATTTCCTGTACTCTCCTCAAACCTGCAACCTGGGCACATGCCCTGACTAGGAATCAAACCAGTGACCCTTCGGTGCTCCAGATGATGTTTAACTAACTGAGCCACACCATCATATCTTTTTATAAAAATATGTTTTTATTGATTTCAGAGAGGAAGGGTAAGGGAGAGAGAGAGAAAAGCATCAATGATGAGAGAAAATCATTGATTGGCTGCCTCCTGCAATCCCTATACTGGGGATTGCACCCCCAACATGGGCATGTGCCCTGACTGGGAACCAAACTATAACCACCACTGAGCAACACCAGCCAGACACCATCATATCTTTTTAACTAACTTATTAACAGCTAATAAACTGGCCTAAATAAGCTAAATGTTAATAAATAAATAATTGAAGAGGCTACCCTAAAACAAAAAAGGCATCCTTTGCACTGATGAGACATAAATAGAAACTTTCTTTGGAACTAGCTCTCCTCCTTTGCCATTTTAGGATAACAAAGTAATGGCAGGACTTTAAAGAGTGAAGAGCCAGGCTCCTCGTGTCTTTTTAAATATAGAAATCTAAGTCCCATACCTTCCCCTCCCCCAGGAAAATAAAACTTTTGGTTTTAAGTATTAGACCTTCCTTAGCTATGAGAATTTATAAATTAAACATGCAAAAACATTCTTTCAGAATACCAGAACATACTTCTTAGTACAAATAATACCATTATGTGTGCCCTCCAAACCAGATATTTAAAATTTTCTATTCTAAGTATTCTCTCATTCAAGGTTAGTTCTTCCCTCTTCTGTAATTTTCTGTGATTTGTCCATGTGTCATCATTTTTAGCTTTATTAGTTGTTTGTATTATTTCAGGTATTTTTATATTTTATTTATCCAATTACGTAATAACCCTTAAAGGATTTGAGAAAAACTGCTATTCTTTAGATTCCCCTTTAACTTAACCAATGCCTTGATTAGAGTAGGTGTTCAAAATATAATTTGATTGGATAATAATGGATAACCAAGTGATCACCTTAACAGTAAATTTACCACATAATTCAATTATTGATGATGGGTTGGTATCAGAAGTATTCCTACAAATGAGTGTACTTTATGATGACATGTAACCAAGTAAATAGGATGTGGTTATTCTGCCATTTGTTTTTGTCCCATCAGAATTAAGTGAAAAATGTAGTGTTAGGGTCTAAGAAAATGGTGGAAATTGTATCTCTTGCTCACTCTTCTCCATTAGACAAAATAAGAATGGGACCATCGGAGTAATAACTCATGGCTGTCGCTAGGGAGCCCTGGGGGACCTTCCCGGTGGGATGCTCCCTTCAGGTGTGTGATATGCGAAGACAGGTTTCTGTGGCTGCTTCTGGAAAGGGGCAGCAAAACAGCAAGACTAAAGCTTCTATTTTTAAGGGCCAGGTTCATCTTGGGTTTGGGAACCCAAAAAGGTACACAGTTTTCTCTAGGAGTCACCAGCCCCTCTTACAATGTTCTTAAAGGGAAATGAAGGGAAATGATAGGCAAACTTGGATTACCCAGTGTTTTTGCAAGCCAGGGACTCTGAAGTCCTGTGGCCTATGCCCTGGGGTCAGTGTCAATCCTGCAGAAATCCACTCCTTTGGTCCTCTGGCCTGATACCAACCATGATATCCAACAGAAAGAGCATGAGGCATGCTACCAGGTGATGTCCTGGGCATCATATGTATTTTTAATCCATGGATTGAATTCACAAGTAAAATGGAACATATAGAAATGAGATATTTACCCAAGTCTTTCATTATAAAGAACATAAAGCTCTCTAATAATCTGCTGATTTTCTTTCCATTCATTTCATTGACAAAATATCTGTTAAGTGATAACAATGTGCCAGACACCATATTATGCTGGGGACACTACAGTGAACAAATCAAAGTTTCTGCCCTCACAGAACACATTCCAGAAAGGACCAGAATTTGCTAATGAAAGTGACTAGTGTGAGTCTGATAAAACCGCCATCTATCAGTCTGAATAACTAAATTCAAAATAAGCAAGAAATATTATTGAAGACATGGACACCAGTATATAAATATCTTCCAAATGGCTTCTCAAAGTTGTTCCTTTTATTTAATTTTTTTAAAATCCTCACTTGAAGATATTTTTTCCATTGATTTCAAGAGAGAGTGGAAGGGAGGGGAGAGACAGAGAGCGAGAAACATTGATGTGAGAGAGACACGTGGATTGGTTGCCTCCTGCACGTGCCCCAACCAGGGCCGAGGATCCAGCCTGCAATCCAGCTACCTGCTCTTGACCAGAACCAAACCCTGGGCCCTTCAGTCCACACAATCCATTGAGCCAAACCGGCTGGGCCCCAAAGGTATTCTTCTACACACCTGACCCACTGCCTAGCCTCTCCTCTCCCCTCCTTCCAGTGCACTTCCTCTCATTTCCCTCCGAGGCCCCCAGGTGACCACAAGAGAAGCTTCCAGTGACTGTGGTTTAATGAACTTTTCCTTACATAGCACAAAAGAAAGACAGCACTTTGCTGCAAGTCACAGCATTGAGACCAGAGTTCACGGGAGCCATATTTCTTTTCCTATCATTATTGCTAATTTGCTGGATTTCAGAGCTTTCATGTCTATAGATAATTTAAACATGGCTCTTCCTTTCAAGCACGTGAAAAGTGACTATTCAGCATTTCTGTTAAACCGCCCCAAAAGTGCCCACAGACTGCCCACTCACAAATCATCCCATTCACATCAACAGACTTAGATTTATACTCAGGACAGAGAAGCACGATCGTAATCCCTCTCACCGCTAAGAATTCGGTCTCAACCAGATAAAATGCCTGACTTTATTTAACGCACTAAGTTTTAGTGTCCTTCCCAGCCTTTACTAGAATTGTCCTTACACATCATGTAACAATTCCAGCTTTACAAATATTTGGATACAATTTTAAAGTCCCAAAAGTTGGAGATACAGAGACGAATCTGGAACATGTAGTGAAATGACTATGCATAATGCAAAGACACTGGACACTGCCACCCAAGTTGCTTGTATGTAGTACAGAGGAAATAAGGAAATTATCTGATTACCTCATTTAGGCTAAAAAGTATTCATGTGCATCTCCTTTGTTGCTGTAGTTGAACAGATGAGAAAAACAATTTTAATTCATTATCTGCTTTTAAAAATTGCAAAAATAATTCAGATCAATCTTAATTAATACCATAACAATTTTAAAAAAAACAATTCTGAAAAGGCCTTTTAAAATGTAGAGAAAGTAATTTTCCACCATTCAATTGTATACAGTTTCCCTTCAAGACCATGGGCATCCAAGTAAAAGCTGAACATAATGAGTGTATAGGCTGCAGCCACCCCTGGGCAATTGATTGCTCATGTCTTTGGCAGAAATCCAGAATGTCAGAAGGTGTGTGTGTGTGTGTGTGTGTGTGTGTGTGTGTGTGCGCGCGCATATGTGTGTATGCATGCGAATTGGAGTGGGTTGTGCATTTTTTCCCTGAAAAACAGAAAGTATTTACCTCGTGGTTAGATTATTTAAGAAATAATTATTGAGCAAGTTTACAAACCCATGAAAATCACTCATTTCAAAGGTAACATTTAAAAAGACTAATCTTATTCCAATAGTTTTTCTTTCATCCATGTGAAACTAGAGAGTTGGTGCCAGAAATCAATGTCTAGATGTCTAGCAGAATAATGCCACACAACGACTTAAATTCATCACTGGAGTAATTACAGTATTTTACTGTAATTTAAATTTTTATTATTTTACCCATTTCTGATTTAAGAATAATTATATGATTTGTACTCTAAAGCACAGATTATAACCAGTAAAACACTCCAAAATTTTAGTGTGTCTGTAACTTGGACCAATTAACTGTTTCTAGAATAACATTTTGCCTCCTGGTTCACCACCTTTGTACCCTAGAATGGGGGCATTTGGCATATGAAATGGTACGGCCACTTTAAAAGACAGTTTGGCAGTTAGTTTCTTATAAAACTAAACATACTCTTCTTATAAGTTCCAACAATCATGTTCCTTGATATTTACCCAAATGAGCTGAAAACTTACATCCACACAAAACCTGCACACAAATGTTTGTAGCAGCCTTTTTCATACTGTCCCTGTCAACACTTGGAAGCAACCAAGAGGTCCTTCAATAAATAGGTGAATAGGTAACTGTGGTGCATCCGGCACTGGAATATTATTCGGTGCTAAGTAGAAATGAGCTACCAAGCCACAAAACATATGGAGGAACCTTAAATGCATATTGCTAAGTGAAAGAAGCCAATCTGAAAAGGTTACACACTGTCAGCTTCCAAGCACACGGCATTCTGGAAAAGGTGAAACTAAGGATGGGTGAAAAGATCAGTGGTTGCCAGAGGGGAGGAAGGAATGAATTAAGTGGAAAACAGGGGCTTTTCAGTGAAACTGTGTTGGATCTATGATCTGTAATAATAGATACATGTCATTATACATTTGTCAGAATCATGCAATTTACAACACAAAGAGTAAACTCTAATGTAAAGTATGGCCTTTAGTTAAAGATACTATTTCAGTATTAGGCTACCAATTATATCAAAAGCACCACACTAATACAATATCAGGGAATAACAATAATCAGTAACAGGGGAAAGTGGAGATGAGAGGCTGTATATGAGAATTCTGTACATTCCATTCAATTGCTTTGTAAACCTAAAACAGTTCCAAAAAAATAGTAAAGTCTACTATTTTAAAAATTGAAAACATGTTTAAAGTTGTTAGGTGAAGATGTGCTGAAATAAAGGAGGTTACCTCAAAAGTACCTCTCTCTGTGGAATCTTTATTGAGCTAAGTACCAAAGGAGTACTTGCCACATCCTAATGTCTTAAAGGACCCTGTCGGTTCAAGGAACGCTCCTTCATCTACAGATTTCTTTTCCAGGTTGAAGTTCACCTACCTACAAAGAGAACAGAAATTCACTTCCTAATGCAAGAAAGGCAAATCCCACTGAGAACTAAAAAAAAAAAGAAAAGAAAAAGAAAAAGAAAAAAAGCATCCAGAGGCAAGGAAATTGAGGAAAGGGAGCATCAAATTTACCACCAAACTTCTTTTTTTTTTTATAAAAAATATATTTTATTGATTTTACACAGAGAGGAATTGAGAGGGACAGAGAATTAGAAACATCGATGAGAGAGAATCATCGATCAGCTGCCTCTTGCACACCCCCCACTGGGGATGTGCCCGCAACCAAGGTACATGCCCTTGACCGGAATCGAACCCGGGACCTTTCAGTCTGCAGGCCGATGCTCTATCCACTGAGTTAAACCGGTCCCGGCTACAACCAAACTTCTTTTAGGCTCAACAAGAAGCCCATGAGTCCAGCCGGTGTTGTTCAGTGGTTGAGCATGGACTTATGAGCCAGGAGTTCAGGTTTGATTCCCAATCAGGGCATGTGTCCAGGTTGCTAGATCTGTCCCCAAGAGGGGGTGTGTAGGAGCATCCAATCAATGATTCTCTCTCCTCATTGATGATTCTATCTCTCTCTCCCTCTCCCTTCCTCTGTGAAATCAATAAAAACATGTATTCTTAAAAACAACAACAACCAAGAAATCTATGAATGAATAGCAGTCAGTCACCTTTGGCTCGGGAGGTTAATCGGCTGGCTCATCACCAGGAATCCCAAAGTAACCTTTCTGAGGGGAATCCGCCCCCCCCCCCCCCGCCCCCGCCCCCCTTCCCGCAACTGGTGTTGACTGTAAAAACAAACCCTCCTTCTGAGGAGCACATATGTTAATGTGCTATTGTAAAAGTTCAGGGTAGTTATTACCGAGTTGTCACAGGCCCATTAATTATCCACTACACTGTATTTAGCTTTACTCTAGTAAATCTTTTTTAATTACCCAGCGCATCTTTGCTCCCAACTCTGTTTATGTTTATGCCTTTTCCAATAGCTCATTAAATAAGAATTCTTAACCAGGACTATCAGAATCCTCAGTGCGAACCAGCCACTGAAATGGCTTTTATCTCACTCCCTCCTAACAGAGCAGTTTAAAGTTCTCAATATTGTTCTAGTCTAACTCGCACTTTTTCTTGTCCCTGCTTCTGAGGAGTACAGGACACATCCTCATCCATTACTTCCAGGCTGTGAGTCAACCCTCCCCACTGCTACAAGGCAATTGAGAATGCATTTCTGACAGTGTTCCCTGAGCCTCTATTCACCAACGGAATCAAGCCCAGGTAATGAGGAAAGCACCCAAGGCCCGGGTTAGTTTGGCCCCAAACTCAACCTACCTGCTACATTCTTTCCCTCACAAGTTCCACAACAATCATTTACAGAACACAGCAAGCATATACACTGAGTGGCCAGATTATTATGATCTCTGAATGCATAATAATCTGGCCACTTAATATATATATATTAGAGGCCCAGTACATGAATTCATGCAGGGTGAGGTCCAACCAGCCTGGCCAGGGGGAGAGGACATAGGTAGTTGGCTGGCCTGCCTGCTGGTCGAACTCATGGTCGAGGAGACAATTTGCATATTAGCCTTTTATAATATAGACTATTCACTGAGTGGCCAGATTATTATGTGTTCTGAGATCATAATAATCTGGCCACTCAGTGTAGTGTCTCTTCCCTTCTTTTCTTTCTGTTGAAAAGTCTCGTAGGTCCCACTGATATATTACTCCCTCCTGAAACCTTCCAGACAGAAGTCCCCCATGTCAGCCCTACCCTCCCAATCAATTTGGTTCCTGCCATTGTTGATGCTTGACCCCCTGAGGTATAAGCAGGTATAAGTGAGAGACAGGGAGTGCATTTCATAGACCTTGGTGTGTTCAGAACCTGCCCACAGCGAATGGTCAACAACTATGTATTATAAGAATGAATGGAGGCATTTTTCACTCCAGGCTATTTGAGTTTAATTACATCATTTCTGCTTTTTCCAGCATAGCCTAACCTACATAACCACATGATCAGCTAGATACATAGAAGAAAATCATTAGAAAAATAACAGTAATGTAGATACACATATTTCTTAAAGCATAATTACTACTTAGGACTAAAAAAAATCTAATAAATCAGAACCCATTGCATGTCATGAACATTAAAAATATTTGGAGCCCTGGCTGATGTGGCACAGTTGATTGGAGCATCATTCCATGCACCTAAGGGTCTTGGGTTCAATTCCTGGTCAGGACACATAACCAGGTTGTGGGTTTGTTCCCAAGTCATGGAGCATGTAGGAGGCAACCTATGGATGTTCCTCTCAGATTGATGTTTCTCTTTCTCCCTCTCTCTCCCTTCCTCTCTATCTAAAATAAATTAAAAAGAAAAAATTTGGAAATCACTCAATCTCTTAGAAACATTATACTTTGCAAAGATGCCATTGATCTGAAAGAAAAAATTATGACATTTTTCATGAAATGCCACCCCAAAAGGAGTTGTAATAAGACTGCAGCTGGAGCCGAAACCAGTTTGGCTCAGTGGTAGAGTGTTGGTCTGTGGACTGAAAGGTCCCAGGTTCGATTCCGGTCAAGGGCATGTATCTTGGTTGCGAGCACATCCCCAGTAGGGGGTGTGCAAGAGGTAGCTGGTCGATGTTTCTCTGTCATCGACCTTTCTAGCTCTCTATCTCTCTCCCTTCCTCTCTGTAAAAAATCAATAAAATATATTTAAAAAAAAAAAAAAAAGACTGCAGCTGGAAAGCCCTTTCTAAGTAACTCATGTCCACTTTGGGGGAGCATCTTTTAAATACACACAAGGGAATTCTTTTTATCTTTGGAGATGAACATTTAGAATTGCTTTTATAAAGATTCTGATTCTAAAGATTTACATTGTGTGCATTTGAGAATGAATTTTTTAGCTGTGTCTGCTTCTGAAAACGTTGAATTGTGTGTATTTGAGAATGAATTTTCTAACACTTGCATATGCTAGACTATTAGAGAGTTGGTCCTCTGAGATAGGTCTTAGGGGTTGATTTTGAAGTTATGTCACGTAGATGTAAATCCTGCTGGTCTCAGAGGGAGAGATGTGACCGAGAGAAGGGCTCTGCCTTGCATGCTTGTAGCTGAATTTCTAATTCATAAGCAGATGTGGGGTAGAATAATAGTATATGCAAAGCATGACTGCATGCAAACTGAGGATTTAAATATAGGTTAATTACACACTATTCACACTGGACTGGAGCCTACTTAATATTCTTTAGTGTCATGATTTCCCAATGGCAATTACATGTACTAGTATTTTACCAGTACATGTTATCAAAGGATATGGACACATTTTGGATAAAATTGATCCATAGTATCTGTGTTTGAAATAAGGTATAAAATACCAATGCCCTGAATAGTATATTAGAAACCTAGACTGTCAATAAAACATGAATATTGTTCCCCACGTGGTTATGCAATTAGGTGTATAATATGCTCCATTTGCATACCATGTGTCATAGAATTATAGATATGGAAGAGTTTTTAGAAATTATTGGATATCTCCCACCCATCATTTTATAGCTGAGAAGCTTTGGCAGAGTCACAAATCAAATCTGACCTCCCTTAATCAGGTGCGTCAGAGGAGAATCCATCATTGGTCTTAACTAATTCCCAATGGTGTCAGTAAAATTTAATTCATCATAGTTTTCAGCACAGTTGCTGAAATGCTTCTCCAGGTCAGGAAATGCTTCTCCGGGTGATTCTCTTGGATTAATTGTGGAGAGGGAAGATAGGGAAAAGCATAGATTTGGAAGCTGAAGTCATGAATGTGAGTGCAGACACTTGCTGCTCAGTAGCTGTGTGCACTTGGGCAAGTCTCCTACCTTCTCTGAACCTCAGTCAGTTCATCTCCAAATGACAACAATTATAATATCTACCTTGAGAGGCCGATGAAAAGACTGGATGGTTGAATATGAGTGAATGTGCTTGGCAAACTACAGTGGCGCTTTCAAAGGTTTAGGCTTTATTGTCATCATTAAATACTATTCATTAAACCACCATATAAGCCCAGCATGTCATTAGGCCCTAAGCAAGGCAGGAGCAGGGAAGACAATGGGCTTTACTCACATGGAGGGTTTTATCTTCCAAAGAGTCCGTTTTTCCCAGCAGGTAATCTTACTGGCAAAATCCATTAAGTCAACCTGCCCCCAGCAGTGTAACTGCTCACTATGCATCCCCTGGTAACTTGTAGCAAAGTCTTGTTCTTGGTATTTTGAAACAATTCACTTTGGATTTTCCCTCTTCTCACTTCTAGAGCAGCTCTTCCCAGTAGAAAAATAATGCACACATGTAATTTTAATTTTCGGGTAGTCACATTTAACAAGTGGGGAGAGGGGGGGTGAAGGCAGCAGATGAAATTAATAATATATTTTACTTTACCCAATATATCCAAAATGTTATTGGTTCAACATGTAATTAATATAAAAATCATCAATGAGATATTCATCACCTCCCCCTCTTTTTTCCCCCTCTACACTAAGTCTTCAAAATCAAAATCCCCCCTGCCCTAACCAGTTTGGCTCAGTGGAAAGAGCGTTGGCCTGCTGACACAAGGGTCCCAGGTTTGATTCGGTTAAGGGCATGTACCTTTATTATGAGCACATACCCGGTAGGGAGTGTGCAGGAGGCAGCTGATCGATGTTTCTAACTCTCTATTCCTCTCCCTCCCTCTCTGTAAAAAATCAATTTTATATATTTGATTATATATATATATGATTTTATATATACATATATTATTGATTATATTATATGATTATATATATAATCAATATATATAATATATAATATATATATTATATATAATCAATATATAATATATAATATATATTATATATATAATCTATATATATAATATAATCATATAATTATATTATATGATTATATATATAATCAATATATATATAATCAATAATACATGTATATATAAAATCATATATATATATATAATCAAAATCCCCTGGGTATCTGACACTCACAACACACTTCAATTGTAAACAGACACACCTCCAATGCTCACTAGCCATGTGCAGCTAGTAGCTCCCATACTGAAAAGCCATACAGGTCAAGAGAGCTGGCAGGGTGACCACGCCTACCCATAAAGCCGACAGTGAAAAATCAACTTGGTAACTCTCCATGGAAACACTGAAGAACACTAAAGGAAACAATCTCATCCCAGCACATAGACGGGGAAAGAACCCTAGCAACAAAAGTGACAGCATAGCAACACCAGCTGTTGTATGAAAGGGAAATTAGAAAACTATTACTCTGAAAAGAAGCACTTCTGGGAAGGTCATCCTTTTCTATTTTGTTTAATGCGAAATAGGAAAATTGATGCTACAGCTACACAAATATACATTTTATAAGGCACCATTCTCGTTATCTCATTATTCTACAATGCAAACAGTGCCATGTTTTGTCATATTGTTGAGTGTTATTGGGAGGATAAACAGTAAAGTATGAAATCAGACTGAAGCATCATATTTTTTCCCATGTGATAGCCTGCCTTATGGGTGACTGTGAGGAGGTGAACTGCATGGAGCAGGTGGATTGACAATCCTTCCTTATTATTATTATCTAAAAATACCCTTGGAACTCCTGGCCAGCACCTGCTCTTGCAGGCCTAGATGCCTAGCTCCATTTTCTTCTATTCCTCCCTTAGTTCCTCTTTCCCAGTAGAGATACACACACTAAAGACGAGGGTGAGAGAGATGCCTGGCTACCTGACCTCCTGCTTCACTTGATATCTAATGGTGGAATGGCCTTTATTCATCCTCATGGCCGCTTCTTTCTCACTAAAGTGTGACTAAGAATGCCACAACCAGCCCAGCTCCACCTCTCTGAGCAAAGACTACAATCCTTTGTCTTGGTAAAAGGTGCCAGCCCTACACCCCTCTCCTCATTCTCTATCCTCAAGGTCTGGTTACTCTGAACCCAATACTTTCCTTAGTGCCCACCTACACTGAGAAGGTTGGTCTTTCTCTCACCACCCAATGCCTACTCCATCCCAAATGAGAGCATGGCACAAGGTCAGAGTACAGTGTAAAACTGTGTGAGGTGGGCAGTCAACGTGCTGGATTATTTTCCTAAAGATCAGCTGTGAACAATAAAACTACAAAGTGATACATTTTTAATAAAAATTCACTAAAATTTCTCACTTTCTTTAGCAATGGAAGATGTTATAGTTTTCTTTCTTTCTATAAGAAGGTTCCTTTGTGTGTATATGTGTCTATCCATTATAATTTCTAAGCACCAGACCCTCACTGTCATACTGGGTGAGCTAACTTTGGTGAGAAGGCAAGTTAACATGTGAGGATCCACCATAATGTCCAGCTCAATTAGCTTACCCTCACCATGGCAGCGGAAAGGGGTCATTCCGTCTTCTATAGCAGAGTGGATGCTACTCTGCTTCTCCAGCTTTCATGTGTGTACTAATCTGTATGAATCCTTTGGCAGTCTTCAAATTCCATTTGTGCTTAAACAGGTTTTGGGTGAGCTTGAGAATCTGCATTTCTGAGACACCTCCAAGAGAGACTGATACTGCGGCTGCAAACCCTACTTTGAGTTGCAAAGCAATAGCTCTCCTCTTTAACCTGTATCAGACAGATTTCAGGGGTATGAACATGACTAGTCTCCTTTCCTAGACAGTGACAGCACATCCTTTTTAATATAAGTTCCTTGCTATGATTTTAAGCTGATGTGTTGTGGAATCCCTGACTGAAAATGTAGACTCCGAGAGGGAAGGCGGGGTAGGTGGGTGGGTGGGAAAAGATTAACCAAAGAACTTGTATGCATATATGCATAACTCATGCACACAGACAATAGTGCAGTAAAAACCTGGGGCAGGGGGTGGGCATGGACTAGAAGGGGTCAATGGGGAAGAAAAGGAGACATCTGTAATACTTTCAACCATATAGATTTTTTAAAAACTTACCATTAGCCACTTTTTTTTTGTCATGCTATTCTCAGCAACTGATCAGAATGACCAAGTAGCATGAGAATGAATCAATGAGCTTTTAATGAATTTGCACATATCTATAGTGACTGAGTGAACACCTGCCTTTAATCACAGCACTCTGCCATTCCCACACTGAAATGAGAACTTGGTCTCCATTCTTTGGTCTTACTTTCAATATTTGACCAGGAAGAAATTATATAATGAGAACATTAGTGAAAGAAATTTCCTTCTAGTTTTACATTTTGAAGCATGAACATCATGATTGGCTTTTGTGAAGCCCTAGAATTCAGATTCTTCCCAACATTTACTATTAGCAAATTTGTTTCCAGCCTCACTCGGATTCTCATTTGTGATGACATGCCTTGCTTGAACTTGACCCTCTGGCCGCTGACTCCTTGCCTATTTCGGATGTGTGTGATAACACAGGACTCTCAGATCCAATACCTTCAGGTTGTAGATCCCACTGGTGCCCTCATATCAAATTGATCCCACAAACTTAACCATTGTTATCACAAATTCAGATCCACTCACTTGATTCAAAACTGATTTTAAAGCAGATATTGTGTCTTTAAGTAACTGGAACTATTATTGATTGCTTCTCAGAAGTATGAACACAGCTAATATTCATGCTTTCATTAGGATGATATTATGTTAGCTGTTTCTATCTAGAAGTCAATTTGTCAAGCCCGACCATCACTAAATCAGGAAAATTCCCAAAGGACATCTGTGACTGCTACTCTTAATAGTACTACATCCCCTGGAAATACGAATTCCTATGGTACATACTTCCTAATTTCTGTTATAACAACAGACCCAAGTATTCTAAATCGCTTCGGGGAATCTTCTGGAATTGACCTACATTTTTAAAAAAAGATAATTATTAGTTTTATTTTTGTAAAACAGGAAATTAATTGAGAAGCTGAAAGTCTATCAAAACAAAGGAAGCCTTTACAGATCCTTTCCCCTGCCTTCCTGAAGGAGCATTTCTTCACTGTCATGTTATATTGATACCGTGATTATGCCATGTGAACTAATGATGGAAATTATGGGGAACCATTTTGCTACAATGGCTACCTTTGTTTTAGTTATTGACTCTCTGTTACTGATAAAAAAAAAAGACCTGAAAAGTAAAGAAGTCAGCCCAAAACTAATACCATTATTCATAACTATTATCTGAGCTACAGAAAGAGAAATCCAGACTGCTTTTAACATGGCTGAAATCTCCAGATTGGTGGTGCATAAAGGTGACTTTGTCCATTTTAAATAGAGTGTGCTTGATGGGGAGTCATATCAAAGTCATTTCAAGTCTTTCAGACTCCTATTCCCTACAGACCATAACTTTTCTATATATTCATGATTTTCTGTTTGATTAATCCTCACCCATCTCACACACTGCCCACTGCTTTGTTTACCTCAAGGAATCCCTTGACAGGAAAACAGGGCATATGCATAAATTAAACAAACAAAGTAGAACTGATTCAGACAGCCTGTTTATGAGTCATGAAGATGAGCGTGCTTCAGATGATTTTAAAACAAGTGCTTTTCTTTTCATTTAAAAATCTGCAATGTTGTCATGGGATTGAAATTGTTCAGCTTCACAACAAATCCTTAGTACTCAAGGGATCCAGTCAATGCCCATGAGGGAAGGTTAATGCTTCGTCCTCTTCCTGAAGCTGAGTGTAACATATCCCTATTCTTTAACAAGTACAGCCCTGGACACAGGATGGCTATATAGAGTTTAAATTCGATTTCTAGCACATTAGGTCAGTGACAGTGTAGCCTAGGCCAAGCTTTTCACTTCAAGGCAAACCTGGCTCTAACAACACTTTCTCGTTGACATAACAGATAGTTCCTTTTAAGCCTGTGAAGCATTGTTCCTATTTATGAATCATAGCACTCCAGCTGTGCATTCCTGACTACATGAACTATAGATGGCAATTTTAGCTCCCCAATCTATATGGTATGTACCTTTAAATTTGTTATAAGTTAACACTTTTACCATCAACTCCAAATATTTAGATACATTTTTGTGAAAATGACTTCATTCGATTATAACTAAAATTCAAAAATGAGACAAATAAGTTACATTATACTAATAAGCTTGACATTGTCTTTTTGTGTGTAAATATCAGTTCTTGGGGATTGGACGGTAATACTACCAAATCTTGGAAATCCTTTGTAGAGTGCCCTTTGACTTACTGGTATAGAAACAGAGAAATGCTGTAACAATGGCCTTAAAAGAATAAATTCAGAACTTCTGGTGCCTGTACCCTGGGGACTGGGCAAACAAATAATTTATAATAAGATCAAGATCAGAATTTTAGACCAGAAAAAAACACTTGGATACTCTTTTTTTTTTTTTTTTTTTTTTAACCAATCACTTCATACAGATAGAAACATGACACACAGAAAAAAAGATCTATACTGTGTGGGGCCCTAAAGGCTGGCTACCTCATCTACCATGTGGCTACAGGTAAGTGAGAGCAGTTGCAGAGACTGGTTTGGCTCAGTGGATAGAGTGTCGGCCTACAGACTGAAAGGTCCCAGGTTCGATTCCAGTCAAGGGCATGTACCTTGGTTGCGGGCCCATCCCCAGTGGGAGGTGTGCAGGAGGCAGCTGATCGATGTCTCTCTCTCTCATTGATGTTTCTAACTCTCTATCCCTCTCCTTTCTTCTATGTAAAAAAAATCAATAAAATATATTTTTTTTAAAAAGGTCTGAACTATGGAGCTGCCAAATCATCTCTCTGACCCTTTACTGAGTTTAATTCCCCTCTCGAAGCAAGATCATCACTAGTATTCTGACTAGGATGCTTTACCTTATGTTAGTGTTAGGGAAGATTGAATGGTGTCATACAGACCACTTCCTGCCTCTAGGAAATTTCTATCCCTTCCTTAATTTCCCTAGCAATCAGTAATCTGTACCAGTTCTATCCATGTACTAGGTGGTGGTAGAAATACTGGTGAGAGCTACGAACTTTCATTGAGTATATAAACAGAAAGACCCAAAATACCAAATACCACTTTGTACATAAGTATATTCTCAAGCAATCAAGCGTAGGTAAGAAAATTAAGGGGAAAACATCTATCCCAAATCTTCCCCAGTCTGGCTTTTCTATCAACAAGAGCAGGAATGCCAAATTGAGATTCTAAATGAATCTTTCTCAGGGGATAACTGGCATTTTGTAAAATGTAGCCCTCTTCCCCTAATGATGGTAATCTAAAAGGGAGCTGGGTGATTGGTTGTATCCTTTCTAGGTAACATGGCACCTTTTCAGATTCATTGTCCCATTAGAAACTCAAGAAGCAACCATGCAGCAAGTTCAGCTACAGGGTCATAAAGAAGAATAGGCTCAGAAAGGAACTCACTACAGACTGATTCATTTGCCTCTCAGCATAACCATTATGGCTTGTCTCAGTTTCGGTTCTTATAAGGGTATTTCTTGGATCACATGATCTCAAGCATCTAGGGGAAATAATGAACAACATAAACTGATGAACAAAAACAGACGTAGACACAGAAACAGCAATCAGACTGTCAAACCTCAGAGGGAAGGTAGGGAAGGGTAGGGATACGGGGGAGAGATCAACCAAAGGACTTGTTTGCATGCATATAACCTAGGCAGTGGTCATGGACAACATGGGGGTGGGGACATACATGGGGAGGAGTTTGGGATGGGAATGGGGGGATGAGGACAATTATGTGATACCATAATCAATAAATCAATAATAATAATAATAATAATAATAATAATAATAATAGAAGAATAGGCCTCATTCCCAGATCAGTAAATACTCATTGGCCATATATTCCTACAAATGGAAGCTCCACACCCACGAGAATGACGTGTTGAGGACTTGCCATGGTCCTCCTTTCTGACCAGCCATGCCAACAGTTACAAAGACACCATCATATAGCTGTGAGGAAGTCAGAATGATGCAATGCCATTCGAAATTATATTTCCTGTTGAGAATTATTAAATGTGTTGTCCCCAAAATCCATCTATATATTACAACTCTGTTATGAGATTACACCTGGTACACATTTTCGGCCCAGAACTAGCACCACATTGCACCTTATATTTGATAATTCCTGGTCTTGCTTCCAGAGGCCATGCAATTCTAAAGCAAGTCAATTAACTGTGCTAGTGAGATCAGCCTACGAGTCCATGCAAAGGGAATTATTCTATGTATCTGTTTCTCAGTGACTAGTGTGATTTAAATTAACAGGTAGTCTATTCATTCAAACTGTAAAATCTGAAACCTATTTAACAGCAAGTTGTGTACTTGAATATTCAGACATAAGTGACTGAGCGAAGACTTTGAAAGCTACTGACTCAAGAATTTGGAGACGCTGTTCAAAAATGATAGCATACGTGTGTATAGATATAACTCTCAGCTGCTCTGTGGAGTTAGCCTGCAATTCCATTGGGAAGCAAAGAGTGTATTGTTCAAGGAAATGGAAAAAAATTACAGACTGCACTTATTATTGCAAAGGTATTAAAACTTACCACATGAATTTATGCACAAATTATTCCAATTCATACTGAAACCTAGGTCAGTTCTCAGAGGACTGTCTGATTGTGTGTGGATTTGCTAATATACGGTAAAGTCAGAGATTTAAATACCAAGCCCAGGACTCAAGGATGTTGCATGGATTTTCTGATGCTCCACTGAAGATATTGGGCTCATAAACCAATGAATAGATTTCCAAGTGACACAACTCCAGTATTTCAAGCAAACTCCTTCTTTATCATCCACAAAAAAAAAAGCAAAGGTAAGTCCACTATGTTTAGAGCAGCACGTAATGACAGAAACTCAAACTCTCAGGGCTGGAAGATAATCTTGTTCATAATAAAGTCTCTTCTTCTGCAACTCTGCCTACAATTTTCCAAACAATACTTAGACACTTCAGTGACAGGGAACTCACTGCTTCTAAGGAATCTTAATTGATCTTGAGATCCCTTAGACCACTCAAAAAATTCATCTTTACATTAACTCATATCTCTGCCTGTCAGTACCAGAGCCTAAGTAAAGTCCATTGCCTCTTCTAGGTTAAAATATTTCAGTGCTTTCTAGAAAGCTCTCAAGTTTTTAGGCTCCTTTTCTACCTAATCATCTTCAATCTCATTAACCATTTTTCATGTTGCTTTTCCCCCTCCCATGTCAATTATCACAGATTATTCTGAGGATCAAATAAGATAAAAAATATGGAAGCACTCTGAAAATTGAAGTGTGATAAAAATATAAGGAATAAGTTTCTAAAGATCAGGAAATCTAAATTTCAATAAAGGTGAAGACCACAGTATCCTTAGAACAAAGAAATCTTCAAAAAATAGCAAAATAAATATTTGTCAAGGATCTACCTTATTATAAATGCAATTAAAAATTTCAACCATGCTAAAACCGGTTTGGCTCAGTGGTAGAGCGTCGGTCTGCAGACTGAAAGGTCCCAGGTTCGATTCCAGTCAAGGGCATGTACATTGGTTGCAGGCACATCACCGGTAGGGGGTGTGCAAGAGGCAGCTGGTCAATGTTTCTCTCTCATAGACATTTCTAGCTCTCTATCTCTCTCCCCTCCTCTCTGTAAAAAAAAATCAATAAAATATATTTAAAAAAATTTTTTTAAAAAAATTTTTAATTTTAAAAAAATAAAAATTTCAACCAATCTGTTTTTCTGGAAAAAACATTTCCACCATGTTAGGCCTATTATATGCCCCAATTATATCTAATATCAAACTCTTTAAAATCAATAAATTTCCATGAATAAAAAAAATATGACTGAGTTATTGGGGAATTGATTGCATGTCCTCTGAAACTCAACATTTTACCATTCCATTGGGTAAGCCCTATTAACACTTTATAACAATCCCTTGCCCTTATAATCCTTCAATGGTTTCTCACTGCCTTCAGAATAAAATCTAAAATCCTTTCATTGTCCAGCCCAATTAATTCCCTAGTCTCATCTATAGCTACTACCTCTCACTCACTCTATTCCAAACACACACTTAACCTGCCTTGTTCGTTCTTGCCCCTCTGCCTTCACAATAATCATATCCAAAGCTTTGCAGCCAATGCTCCACTTTATTCATATAGCAGATTTCTTCATCATTCCAACCTTTGTTCCAACATTCACTGCTCCAGAGTCTTACCTGAAACACTTAGGTAGTTTGAATTTCCTGTTTCTATTACAGTGCTTACTTATTTTCTTATGTTGAAATTGTTTATCTACTTTTCTGTCTTCCTCATTAGACGGTAGATTCCTTGAAAGAAGATCTGTATTTTATTCATCTTGGGATAATTAGTAACTAGCATAGCACTCTGCATAGACTTGGTGCTCAATATATGTTGACTGAATAAACTCATGAATATGCAATAAAAGGAATACAAATATACAGAAAATGACCACTCAATAAACTCAGAAAAGGGCACCAACCTTGTCTGATCTATATCAGAATTCAGAACTAACTCAATCAATAAAGCCTTTTTTTCAATAGCCAAAGTGGTAATCTATATGTTTTCTATTTTCCTACCCAATCCTTATTTCTAGAACCTCTTTATCATTTGCAAAGCACTTTCAATTATTCATATACATTATACCATTTAATCATTAATGCTACTACAAGATCATGTTACTCAGCTGGGATTTAATACAACAACCTCAACACGTCCAAATGGTATAGTAAGAGCACTGGACTTAAGAGTCAGAAAATCTGAGCTTAAGTCTATGTTCTGCCATTTAACTACTGGAGTGTTCTTAGAAAGATCTCCTAACTTATCCAAACTGCAACTCCCATTTTGCCATCCTTAGTCAAAGTAAACTGTCATTTTTATTCATTATTGTCCTTGTTATCCAAGTTGGCATTTGGAGGCAGCTAACTGAGCCAGAAAGAACATACACTTTAGGGTAAACAGGCCTGGTTTTGGGTCCTAGCCACATCACATAATAGTTGAGTGATCTTGTGCCAGTTACTTAATCTCTCTGAGCTGGTTTCTCATACAGAGAGATACTAATGGTGTTTCCTCTTAGATTACTGTAAAACTTAGAGAAAATAAGGAATATAAGCACATTTGTAGATTTTTAAGGAACTATATAAAATTGTTATTATAGTTCCTTTTTGGCCAGGAACTATATAAAATTGCTATTATGGTTCCTTTTTGGCCAGGTTTAAGAATGGCATAGCCCCGTGGTCAGCAAACTGTGGCTTACAAGCCACATGCGACTCTTTGGCCCCTTGAGTGTGGCTCTTCCACAAAATACCACGGCCTGGGCAAGTCTATTTTGAAGAAGTGGCATTAGAAGAAGTTTAAAAAATTTGGCTCTCAAAAGAAATTTCAATCGTTGTACTGTTGATATTTGGCTCTGTTGACTAATGAGTTTCCCGACCACTGGCATAGAACAATATTCCTCAAAGTGCTTTGTGTGCCACATCAAGTACAAGTTATTGACAACTGCACATTAGCCTATTAAAGGCTCTGAGAAGTCCTGCTGTAGATAGATCTGTCATTTTCCCAATATATTTGAATATGGAGCACATGCTAATACCTTGGAAAGCACCAAGTATAAAAAGAGCAGAAAAGCTGTTTTTTCACCCCTGTCACTCTCATGATAAATGTCCAGAAACAAAATCCAAACTAGCAAAAATAGTAAATACTCCCCCACCTTACTACAAAAGTGAGGGAGTATTTACTAAAATAACAAACAAAACAAACAAAAGCAATCAGGTAGAATTTTAAGAATAAGTCATAAATTCTGAAGGAAGAAGATATCTAGAAATACTTGATCAGAGGTATAAACTAAAGACTGTTCTGATTGAGCATTTCTGATTCCCACTGGATGAACTAGCAACTTCTGGGATTATTTGAAATAACAAGAAAGAAAAATACTTTCTCATTCATTCTCAGACACTGTTCCTTTAAACTTTAAAGTTTAAAGGCATAATTGCTCTTTTCACATGGTAGCAAAAGTTTTTTCCCAGAATAAACTCCTGTGACTTTAAAAGTTACCATTAATTTCCCCATGGTAAATTTTAATTAAAATGAATATGTATCATTGCTTCCAGCAGTTGAATCTGTAATAAATGTATAAATAAATGTGAATCCATCCAAAATATGCAGAACAGATATTTCTGAACAAGCAAACACTTTGATGTTATTTCAAAAGATTTTATCTACAACAAGCTTTTAGAATCTGGCTCTTACCTAAAGTAACTAGAATTTCATGGATATACACTGAGCAGTTACCAACTTGACTAAAATCTATTCTATTGACCTTAGTTAGAAAGTAGCATGTTAAAAAATGAATAATGACCTCTGAACTTTGAACCATTCAGTACCCTTGTGTTTTTGCAATATTTGTGTACTCTTCATTGAAAAGAAAAGTTAGAAGAGGCAGAGGGATGTTCTAATTTAAGAAATCATAGTGGTACATAGTACAATAATATTAGATTAATTGCAGTTCACTAGTTTGTTGTCAAAGATGCATCTCTAAGGTGATCAGACGTCCCACTTTTGGCGGGACAGTCCCAATTTTTAACAATTTGTCCCACTTCCCGCAGCGTTTTAAAAAAGTCCCATTTTTTGGAAAGATCCTACACTTGAAGAAGATGAAACTATTTAAGGTGCATCTGACTGTTAAATTCAAAGAACTTTTTGATCCGCTTTCAATTCAGGTTAAAGTTTTAAGAAAATGAGGTCGTCTCAGATCATGCTTTGAACCAAGTTCCCCCCTTCATCCTCCCAATATCTGAACCACAATCCAGGAACAGTTATAGTAGGTCATTCAGATTTATATATTAAACACATTATTCCGAAACGTGGATAAATATCTTAAAATATTTTCAACAATACTTCCTTCCAGGTGACCATGCATTAGCAGAAGAAACTTTAGAGGATCTCAGGAAAACATTGCAGAAATGCTTAACAAAAAGGTGTACTTTGTGAACATGTTTCTCCATGGGCTGGATCAGTTAATGCATTTGTCTGACAGCCTGTGGTTTTCCTTCTGCCTTCAGCCTTACCCCTCCTCTTCTCCTCCCCTTTGACATCTTGTCGGTATGGTATGGCCAGTTGACCCACTGTCTGTGGTCTCATTGAGATGTGTTTAGGCCCTTTTCTTACTTATTTCCCTCTTGCCACATTTTAAGTCTTGAGATAATAAACATCATTTCTAATTGGGAAAAATGTTTGATGTATTAAAGGGTAGTAAATACAACTGTAATTAAAACAGCTTCCTCAGTTCACAGAATTTGATACCAATTTCCCATCAAGTATCCATCAGTGGGAAACATGGATAATTCTTCAGTCAATAGATTGAGAAGGGTTTGCATTATATACATAAACACAGAATTTTAAAGGTGACTAAAAGTGATTTCCAAATTGTGCATAAAGTTTGCAAAAGTTGCCAGATACAATGTTAAGCAGGTTAAAACTGCTAATCATATGCATTCTAGCCACTAAACAATATCAGTAATTAAGTCAAGCATTCAATTCAATTCAAGAAGAGCACTAAGCTGTACATCTTCACAATAGTCAACCGTGGGAAATACAGCAATCACATTTAAGTGACATTTTATAAAGTCCTTTGAGTCCAAGATATGGAAGTCTCCAAGATCAATTTGTCTGACTGCATATTATATACCACTTTTTCAGAAATTGTCTGCTTGGAAATAAAAGTTTCACAATCTCAAAGGTCACTGCCTCTGGCAAGGCTTGCCCTGGTTTACAAAGCACGAGTCCCAGGAAAGGTTGCAAAAGAATTACCAAACTTGCTCTTTGCAATAAAACACTATTGTTCATCATAAACAAGCATACGTTTTTGGTTCTGTTCTACAAGTGATTATGAACTTATCACAAAGTTACTCTTATCACCTGGCACAAAAATAACTACATATGAAATGGAAAAGGACACTGGCATAGCAGAATGTAGCCCCATACAGTGCACTTGCTAAGTAGGGTTTTTCATCATTTCACTTACAGTAGGTCATTTTAACCCAAAACGCTCTGGGATGTAAGCATGTAAATCCTTTGAGACAGAGAACTTTTGTAGATATAAAATACTGCTTCAAAAGCTCTTAAAAGCATGTAAAAGTCCCAGAACACATTCCTGAGCAGACTGCTCCGTTATATTCCTAAACCCAGGCAGTGACTGCTCAAAGGATAGTTCCCTCTGCCTGACAAGTTTAGCCTCAAATTCCAGTTTGAAAGTGGAAGTGATATCCGTGTAAGGAGACTTGGTAGGGAAGATGACAAGTAGCAATGCAGCCAAAGAAGATGCCAAGAACTATTAAAGTTTGCAGGATGCACCGCCCCTTTCCAAAGGGTTCTTAGTTATATGAGAAATTAGATAACAATAAAGCGCACCAGAAAAGTAAGTCTAGGTCCCATAAAATGTACTAACTCATTTTTGGAGATATATAGAGATATTAGATATTCTCCAAAAAAAAGGCAAGCCATAGCCCTCCTAAGCTTTTGACGTGGAGCACAGCACTCCTCTAGCAGTGATCATTAAAATGTGGGTACTCTTCAAAAGCAACTACTCCCACCTAACTAGAATTGGCAATTTTTCTCAGGGAACAAAAGAAGCCATCCAAATTGCCACATACACCTCAAATTCAACATAATTTTTTTTAAAAAAAAAGGATTTTTCAGACGATGTGACAAGGATCCTCTCCTATTCACTGAAACACTATCACTAAAAATAGGAGGGGGGAGGGTTGAAGCATATAAAGAGAGATGCTAGTGAAGCAGAGTGGAGAGACAGAGGGATGAGGTGAGCAACGCCACTTTGCTGCTTTCCCTTGTTTCTCACTTCCCTCCCACCCTAGGTTGTGATCACAAATTTAAAAAATGCAGAACCCAGTTTAAAAAAAAACAAACAAAACTGAGAGTGTGACTAGGGTTACTACACAGCAACCCTACACGATTTTCGTGCAAAAGCAAAAGCAGTGGGGATGTAGTAGCAGCAGCAGCAGCAGCAAATCTCCCTCTTCCCCCACCCCTGATACGGTACCTCCAGATTTGCCCGAGCTGCAAGATGTGGATGAGTGACTGCAGGAGCCAGATGCAGAAGGAGCAGGAGGCAGACCTGTGTTTGCCGCTGGCCCCGCTGCTGTTGCTGCCACTGTTGGGAGCGGCAATGTTGCTCTTGCTGGCGTTGGAGGCTTGCCTTTGAGGCGTGGAAGGACGAACCTCTCCTTCCGCGGCTGCAGATCCACTTCTCACCAAGGTCTTGCAATCTGCTCCAGCTCCGGGCTGCGAGCAGCTGGAGGCGGCGGCCGCGGCGGCGGCGGCCGTGGCGCTGTCCTCGGTGCTGAAATCGTGCACAAACCAGCGGAAGCTGAACACTTGCACCGAGAGCGAGCCGAGCACCACGAAGAAGAGCGTGAGTCCGAACCACCAGCGCTGGCCGCGCAAGTAGTAGTCCACGGCGAGCCAGATGTCCGTGCCCACGTCCGCGAAGTACACGGCCACGGCGGCCAGGATCCAGAGGCAGTCCCACAGCGAGTAGCGCCGCTGCTCCCTGCCCAGGCGCAGGCACAGCGCCGCCGAGCTCGCCCCGCCGCCGGGGCCACCAGCCACGCTGCCGCCGGCGCCGCCGGAGCCCCCGGAGCCGCCGCCCGAGCCGCCGCTGCCCGAGCAGCAGCAGCAGCAGCGCGAACAGCCGCCACCGTCCGGGCAGCAGCCGCTCCCAGCCGCCTCCTCGTCCTCGGCTCCCGACCCCGACGGCAAGCCCGGCGCCAACCCCTGCACCGAGCCCGAGTGGTCCGAGTTCTGCAGCGGGGTGAACGCCACGTCGCTGCTCTTCTTCATTTTCAGCCTCCCGTCTGACTTAGCGGCCATGATGCCTCCGAAGCGGAGGAGAACCCTCCTTTATCTGACACCTTTCCCCCACGCTGTCTCCTCCTCCTCCCGCCACCTCCTCGCCTCGCCTCGCCTCGCCTCGGCTTCCCTCCCTGGGCGTCGCGGCTCCCCCTCCTCCCGCTGCGCTCCTGCGCCGGCTCGCCAGCCGCCCCGCCGCCCGCCTGCCGCCGCCCGCCCGCCGTCCTGGGCGCGGGGCCGGGCTAGCGGCGCGCCCGGGGCCGGCTGGAGCGCCGCCTGGCTGCCTGCGCGGAGCCAAGCTGCTCGCGGCGCCCCACGCGCGCCCCTGCCCGCCGCCCGCGCTCCTGGCCGCCCTGGCCCCGCCGCTCACGCCCGGTCCGCCGCCGCCGCCGGCAGCTGGAGCAGCAGCGGCCGCCCCGGCGCTCCTCGGACAGGCACATGCCTCTCCTCCCCGCGCGCGCGCTCCCTCCTCCCTCTGCCTCCCTCCACCAGCTGACTCCGAGGGAGAGGATGACCTCATCCCTTCTCTTCCAGCCGCCGCCGCCGCTCCCACCTCGGCTCGGGAGGGGCCGGGGAAGAGGAGGGCCCCGGAGGAGGGGCCGGGGCCGAGCCGAGCCGCCGGGTGAGGGCGGTGGGTTTGGCTGTCCCCTGGGGGGTCCGGAGGAGCGGCGCGGGGTTGCAAAGGGAGACGGATGCCGGGATCTCGGGGAACCCTGGGTGTGTGCGAGTCTCAGACCGGCCATGGCGGGAGGGGCAGGAGGGTGCGAGAGGAAGGGTCCCGGCTCGGGTGGCGGGGGCGGTGGCGGTGGCCTGGCGAGGGAGGCGCAGGCCGCTTTGTATTCGCTCTGCTCTGCGGGTGCCTGGGAAGGGCTGGGTGTGCTGCTGGGGCCCGAGAGGGCTGAGAGACTGGGTGTAACCGGTAGGCGCAGTGGGTGTGCCCAGCCGCGGAGAGCTGGGCTGGGAGACGGTGTGCAGAGCGCGCGGAGGCGCAGAGCGAGGCGCACAGCCTTGGGCCGCGAAGGTGGCGGCGGAGGGTGGGCGGGTCCGCCGGAAACCAGGAGCCGGAGCCGCCCCTCGGGGGTAGGAGCGGACAGCCCAGAGGCTCCGGGCTTCTCCAGGAGGCCCGGCACCTGGCTCCGCGGGGTGAGGGAGCGAATCGGGCGCCCTCCGCGGCCCAGAAGCGTCCAAGCCTGGAGGAGCGGCGGGCAGGCAGCGCGGGGCCCCCCTCGCTCCTCCGCGGCTCCCAGCGCTGCTAGGCGGCGGGGCGGGGCCAGCGGCCGCGGGAAAGTACCTGCCCGAAGGCTGAGCCTGTGGCTGAGATCTGGAAGCTGGTGCCACCTCCCTACTCCAAAGCCAGAATCACCTTCTCTTAACGCTGTAGGAGTTGCAGACTCGATGTATGGTCCCAGGACTCCCGAAATGACTTGAATAAATTAAACCTGTGATTAGAGTGGTTCACCAAATTAGACATAAAGAGAATATGAAATATTTTGCTGCTTGGAAAAGATTCTTAAATATTCAGTGCATATAAAATTCTCACGTCCTTTTTTAAAAAAATAAAATAAAATAAAATAAGAAAATTTAGCCGAAACCGGTTTGGCTCAGCGTCAGCCTTTGGACTAGAAGGTCCCAGGTTCGATTCCAGTGGGGGAGAGGGGTTGCAGTAGGCAGCTGATCGATGTCTCTCTCATCGATGTTTCTAACTTTCTATCCCACTCCCTTCCTCTCTGTTAAAAATCAATAAAATATATTTATTTTTTAAGTCCCTTTCTGTGAGTTTTTTTAAAAAAAGAAAATTTAGGGTTTTTTAAATTTGTCTTACCTAGCTCTTGCAATGGGAGAGTAAGGGAGTGTAATTCTTAAATTATACTGTGAGTCACATGTTTTAAGACCAGAGGGAAGTGAGATAACGCGTGTTACACTGTGGTCTTCTAAATCTGGAGGCAAAACCTAACACCCTCCTTCTTCCCTGTCGTAGACATCAGGCCCAGCTCGGACTGGTGCTATGTGCCATTCTTCATTGGTAGCATTCTGAAGTAGGAGTGCACAAATGTCTCTGCATGTAGAAATAGCCACCCCAGACATGTGCTACAGCTCATCCAACCTGGACAAAGTGGAGTTTGCCCCAGCCCTGGAGGCATCATTCTTTATTGTTAGACTGGTGCCCTGGGCACTGCCTTACTTGGCAGGTACAAGTCCAGTTTTTCTTAAAAAAAAAAAAAAGAAAAAAAAGAAAGAGCATGATTACTTGGTGAATGACTGTCAGTGCAGTACCATTCAGCCAGGCAGAGTCTACGTTCAAATCTAGCTTTAAAATTGGACCCTCTCGCAATAGAAAAATCCTTTTGGGGAAAACACGTTGGTTCTATTTCCCCAACGTCCAAATCTAGGATTCCATCTCCAAGGCACTACAGCTGAACTTATTTTGGACCAAACCAATGGGGAGAGAAATGGTCTCTCAGGCAACTGGGTCCTAGGGGATAGAAGAGTATATTGTAGGTTGAATGCAGCACCTTAAAGTTGCAACCAGGTGTGAAAGGTTCTGCAGAGTGTCTGAGCTTCAGGAGGCCTGAGCTCACTGAAGGTTCGTTCCTTATTTAATCACATGTTCTGTGCCGAGCATAGAGCCTGCACGGAATATTTGCTCAATAAATTGCACTTGAATGAACGCATGAGTTTATAGAAAGAACATTGCACAAGAATAAGAGTGCTACATTCCGTGTTAATGTTCCCATGGAATTATGAAACTTACCTTGTTAGGTTCTAAGAAAGAAGTAACTAGTAATGGTTTCCTGATTAGCATTTATTAAAAACTGATTGGACTCTTTAAAGTATCTGTCTGAACCATCCCTAGAAGTTAGTGGAAGGAGTAGACAAACAGGAGGTCGGAGGAGGATCATTCACATCCAAGCTCAGCTACTTACTGGCCCCACCAGGACCTGGGCAAATTGCCTAATGCAAAGGGTTAAGATGAGGATGAAATGAGATAACGCATATTATTGGGCTTTGCCAACAACATTCATCTCAAGAATCTCTAATCCCATTAGTCTATTATTCTCATCTCAGGATGCAGATTTTAATATCACCTGTTCTGTCACAACCAGTACACATGACATAGGGGTAAGAGCTCAGAGTTCAGACTCAACCAGAGGTATCCTTGGACATGTTATGTAACTTTCCTGGCCCTCATGTAAAATTAAAATAATAACAATCTCTAGCAATGGATGCAGTTGCTAGGAATAAATAAAATGAGGCATATAAACTGTTTAACATGGTGTTCAGCACATTTAAACACACGATAAACAATATCTGTTAACATTCCTCATGCTTTTTCCACCTCTTCATGAAACTTCACTTGTAAAACACAAATTGAAGGTTAAAAGATGGCAACTGCATGCTGAAACTGGTTTGGGTCAGTGGATAGAGCATCAGTCTTCGGACTGAAAGGTCCCAGGTTAAGTTCCAGTCAAGGGCATGTGCACTGGTTGCGGGCACATCTCCGGTGGGGAGTGTGCAGGAGGCAGCTGGTCTATGTCTCTCTCATCGATGTTTCTAACTCTCTATCCCTCTCCCTTCCTCTCTGTGAAAAATCAATAAAATATATTTTTTTAAAAAATAAAATATGGCAACTGCAGCTTATTAAAAGCTTGAGGTCCTTCTAAGCATGGAGCCCAGATCTGCACAAGTCACACACACCCATAAAGCCAGCCCTGACTGATTTCTCCAACATCTTCTCATCTTGCACTGTATAAGGAAAGTTTTCATATGGGCGTGCAAGGCCCTACACAATCTGATTCCCAAGCAGCCGGTTTCCCTCTGACCCTATTTCCTGCCATTCACCCTCTCATTCCTTCTGCTCCGGCTACACTGTTATGATTTCTCAAACACACCAGGGGCTTCGCATGTGCTCTCCTTTCTTTCTGTGATGCTCTTCTCCATGTAGCCAGACGGCTTGTTTCATTTATCCAAGTCCTCACTTCAAATCTTCCTTTGTGTGGCCCTTTATCTCCAGCTTAGTCATCTTCGTTTGAGTAGAGACCCTCTCTTCCCCTTACACACTTTGTTCTGGTCAAGAGAAAGAGGCCTGATTCTTTTGCCTGTCTACCAAAGGCTCCTACTCAGTTTTTCCATTCAAGGTTCTACCATGTTCTGTGGCTAAGCTGGGAATAACCTGTGGATAACCTCCCCATTCTTGCAGAGAGCTCACACACTTCCCACTAGGCTCTTAGCTTATCCAGTAGGCTCCAACACAAAAGCAGCATCTAAAAAAATTCACATCAGGCGAATTTAGAGGAGGGAGAGCAGAATTTGTTAGGGTTCACCTACTGTTGTTTTTATTTTCTTATAATCCAAGTTTAAGGAGGAAATATATGGACTCAGGAGAAGTAGGGAGTACAAAAAAAAAGTCAATTTTAAATATTCTGTGTCACTTGATTTGACCCTGAAAAGGTGGAGGTGAAATAAAGAATTAAGGATACTTCTTGTGTGTTATAGACTGAATCTCTGTGTCCTCGTAGTCTATGGTATTTTGTTATAGCAATTATGTTGTACCCTATGTTTTTCCAAAACAATTGCCATATTAAGACCTAATAACATGTTTGTGAAAGAACACAAACAGACATCCTATCATAATATCAAAAAAGAGAGGGAGAGTCAAACAAGACTTTAAGATTTTGAAAGACTCAAAACACAATTCTTGTGAGATAAGTTAATTCCCCCCTCCCCTCCACCCAAAGCTATAGAGAATCTTAAAGCATCATATATAATAAAAGGCTAATATACAAATTGTCCCCTCTACTGTGAGACCAGGGGGCAAGGCCAGCCAGCCAACAGCCCCCAGCCCTTCCCCACAGCTGGCCCAGCTTAATCACCCTGATTAGGGTGGGCTGGCCAGACCCCACCCATGCACAAATTTGTGCACTGGGCCTCTAATTTAAAATAAAAGAGTGGCATGACTATTTTTTTATTTTAGGCAGACCATTATTATAGCAGAGTGGAGAATTATAGGGAAATCTTATATTAAACTCTTTATAATTTTTAATATTCCATCAATCCTCCATGTATATGTATTAGGAATTTTATTTATTTATTTATTATTTTTTAAAATATATTTTATTGATTTTTCACAGAGAGGAAGAGAGAGGGCTAGAGAGTTAGAAACATCGATGAGGGAGAATCATTGATCAGCTGCCTCTTGCACACCCTCCACCTGGGATATACCCGCAACCAAGGTACATGCCCTTGACCAGAATCAAACCTGGGACCTTTCAGTCCGCAGGCCGATGCTCTATCCACTGAGCCAAACCGGTCCTGGCGTATTAGGAATTTTAGAGGGATATAGGCAGGTTTAGGGAATTTTTAGAATTGGGTGTCCATGAAAAAAAAACACAAAAACCCACAGGTCTACAAACTGAGAGAAGTTACATTTCCATAAGTCAAGGAAGCAGCAACAGCTACATTTACATAAGACAAAGGAACTGGGAGTAACAAAAGGTCTATATTTACAAAATAAAGAAGGAGTAAGAAAGCCCAGAAAGTATAGGAGAACAATGAAAGAGGAGGGCTTCCCAAGTCCCATGTAAAGTTTGACCTTTAAACTCAGGAGTTACAATAGTAAGCAATTAAAAAAGGAATATTGACCAATCAGAGGGGCTATCAGGACACAGGAACTGCATTGGTAATAAACTGGGGAAACAGGAAGTCCATGGGACATTTTCCCCCTCCCCATGTGGGAGTCTGTGTTGTGAGATTCTTTCCCCTTCTTCATGTGGGAGTCTGTACTTGTTCTTCAGTAAATATCCACCTTTGCTATACCATCTTCAGTCCATGGATTCATTCTTTGACTCAGACGAACAAAGAATCTGGGGAACACCACGTGTTCCAGGCCAAAAATCACGTCTGATATACACTTTGTACTCAGAGCCTTACACAGTCTCTGCCATATAAACAGATATTTGATAAATATTCTGAAAAACATTCCTCAGATGAATAATCTGCACCTCTTCCGAGAACAATTAGAACTATAACAGTGGCTTTCAAAGGGCAAAACTAAAGCTCCCAAAACAGAGACTTCTGAAATGGAAGAAAAAAAAGAATTAACACAAATAGCCATTAAACAAAATTTAGAGCAATATAAGAAATGTAAAGTTTGGAAGTAATTAGGGAAGGAGTAGATGAGTGCTAAGGGATACAAGTACCAAAACCGATCATTAGTGGGATTCGGAGGGTTGAATTACCCCAATTAATTTAATTTCCAAATTGGTATAGCAACACAAGCTGAGTAAAAGAAAAGAAAAGAGGATGCAGTTTAGGGTCTAAAATAAAGTGTCTACCAAAGATTCCTACTCAGTTCTGGGAACACAGGTTTTGACTTGATGTAGTAAAGGGGGAGCCCTGGGTTTCTTTCTATATTTCATAATAGCCATCAACAGCTAAGTGCATTTTGTTTCTCAAGTGTGTTAGTGAGTCATTTAGGTCTGAAAATGCATTTTTTTTTTTTTTCTGTAAGAAAAGAAAACGTTCAGTGGTGATTAAGTCCCCAAGTCAGTCAGTTAAAACCTGTTTAACCCTGACATAATTGGAATGTTCATTTGCAATAAAAAATTTTAAAAAATTAAAAAAAAACCACAGAATACACATCATTTCCGTATGAGGACTTAGAAAAAATTTTAAGTTACTACAGTATTGGAAAATAAAGAGTTTTATTTGTTTTAGATGCTGGTACTTGATAGGGAAGTAAGAGAATTAAAAAGCATTCAAACCCCTTCAGAATAGGGAGCTTAATTTCTCCCCTCACCCTCCACCTTGAGTGTGGCCTGCGCTTTAATAAATCACTCCGAAGAACAGAGTTTGAGAAAGGAGGGGGAGTAAAGAAGTGTTCCAGTGGAGAAACTGGCAGACATTTCCTTGGCTGAAGTCAACATTGACAGTGATAAATCATGTTGATAGCAGGTATCTCTAAAAAAATGGGATGAAGACAATTATCTGTGGTCTTCCCCCCTACACCCCAAAATATCAATACCACCTACATCCCTAGTCTTAAGTACCAGGAGTGGTCTGAATTTTTAAAATCGATCACTTTATTAATTCAACAAATACTGGTTGCACATTTCCTAGTGTCAGAAACTGTGATCTGTGTAGCTGCCCACAGGAAGTGAGCATAGTGGTGTCTTAAGTGAGCCTGGACTTTGACATCCAACTGGCCACAATTTCTTCCTGTACTGGAATGCTTTCTTTGGGAAAGTGGTTTCTTTGAACAGCATTCTCTGAGCTTCACTCTTCTCAACTAAAACTATATTTGAGATGCTGTTTTTCTTTTTGTGATGGCTGTGAAAATGGTTTTAAAATTAGAGACAATGTCAACAATATGGACAGTAAGTTTATATACAGTAATCCTGGCACGTGGGAGAGGAGCATAAAAAGTGGAGAAGATATGAATGATTTTTTCAAAAGCTTTTAGTCTAGTCCAGGCAAACAGGTACACATACTACTAATATAGTATGAAAAACATAAAAGCAATATGTTTTAAAAGATAGAATAAGAACTCAAGGTCAAGTATAATTAAACTCCTGGAACCAAAGATGCCTTTGCAGGGAGATAATGTTGGGTGAGGGTTCCTAAAGAATCAGCAGAGCAAGTAGAATTTCTAAGAATAAAGAGGCATAAAACATTTAGCATATTTACTAAACTATTTGAAATTAAATTTCACGAAAAGGTAAAAACAAGATAACTTTCGAAACCATGAATCTAAATGGAATATACTCAAGATGATTAGTGAAAAAATAAGTCCACTGAAATCCTTAAAAAAAAATTGTTTATCTTAAACTCATACTACCTCTAACCCTAATTCTAATTTTACCTCAACTCTAATGTTCTTCCTAATTCCAACACTAACCTTTTTTTTTTTAAATATATTTTATTAATTTTTTTTTACGGAGAGGAAGAGAAAGGGATAGAGTTAGAAACATCAATGAGAGAGAAACATCAATCAGCTGCCTCCTGCACACCCACCACTGGGGATGTGCCCGCAACCAAAGTACATGCCCTTGACCAGAATAGAACCTGGGACCTTTTAGTCTGCAGGCCGATGCTCTATTCACTGAGCCAAACCGGTTTGGGCCCAACACTAACCTTAACACAATTCATCATAAACCTAATACTAACACTAATCCTAAACATAACCCAAAACTACCCTGACCCTAGCCCCTAATCCCTACCCTACACTAACCCAAAATATAACCCTAATTTGAGCCATCACCAATATCTTGTGTTATAAGATAAAAGTTTCTGGTATTGATATGAGCAAAGCCTTTCCACAACACTTGACCTGCTACCTTTCATCCTTCTCTAGACTGGCTCCCTGAGCTTTAAAGGATCACAGAGAGCAGATCCTGGCTCCCTGAGCTTTAAAGGATCACAGAGAGCAGATCCTTAGGTGCCAGAGGCCCATGCTCCTATCTCCTCCTGAATCTTCTGGCAGCTGGAGCGCCCTTGGAAGTCTGAGGGAGAATGGGGCTGGGCCTGGATTCAGAGGCTGCTGAACTCTTTTTCCTAATTAAGCTCCCAGGTTCCTTGAGGAAGAGTGTTAGAGCAAATTGAGGTGATTCATGCATGCTTCAGAAAATATGAACGCAGGGAAGGCAGTGGAAATGGAAATTCCCTCTTGTTTGTCTAATGAAACTGGAAGTAATTGAAGAACCCGGTGGCTTTACATTTTAACTTCTTCATAATTTAGATGTAGAATTAAAGTATTTTTTAATTATTCTGATAGAAAAGATATGACTAAACAAAAATTAAAATGACTAATAATGCAATAATTATCTTTTCTCTCATATGGCACTTTCAAAAAAAGCAAAAAGGAAAACACCCAGCAATACTCAGCCAGAATTATAATAGATATTTAATGTTTTAGTGCTTCTGCTGCTTCCAAAATATATGTTATAGATAAATTGTGAAAACATAATAAACCACTTGTCAGGAAGAATAAAAATATGATAGTCTTTTACCTAAACAATCTCAGGAGTATTTGAATACAATTGAACTAAATTAAATCATGACACAATTTTAAAGGTGATAATAAACAGACATTAGTAAAGCAGCAACCAAAATATATAGATGTCATTTTGAACAATGGGAAAATCTTAAGGAATTATATAAATATATTAAAAATGTACAGAGGGTGAATGTGAATAATTAAATAGCCTAAAAAGCCTAGCAAAATAATTTCTCCACTCAAAAGCAGTTTTTATTTTCTAAATTTATAAAGGTTACATTTGATTGTCTGCTGCACATAGGAATAAGAACAGAGAGAATTATGAAAGAACTCTCAGAAGGCAGGTTCAAATGAGAAATTTGGCTCACTTAAACTTGCTAGGGATAACATAGTGAATAGTGTGTGATCTGAACACCCATAACAGCCTCCCAAAGAATTTGAAATTCCCTGGAGTTTATTACTGTGTAAATTCAACACAAGAATGTTTTTTAATAGACAAGTTATAACCAAAATTGGCATGTGCTTCATTCACAGAGACTCTCGTTCTGGTTGAGCCCTGGGTATCGTTAAGTCCAAGGACACTGAGGTCAGTTGGACTTTGCTCTTTGCTTTCAAACCTTGGAGGAAGTAGACTGAGTTCTCTGAATCAAGAAAATGGGGTGTCTACAGCTTTTTTCATAGGTGATAGTTCTGGTACAAGAGGTACTTAATGGTGAAAAAGAAGATCTGGCCAGGGTTGGGGTTAGGAAAGTCAAGACTTGTAACTGCTCAGATTTTAGCATCAACAGAGGGAAGAGAGACATAGCTCTAGATCACATATGTCAAACACAAGGCCCGCGGGCCAAATCCAGCCCGCCAGGCCTTGCAATGTGGCCCGCACCGCGCTGTCATCACTGCACTCCGCTGTCAGTTTATGACATTGTCAGTTTATGACTGTTCAGTAAACCATTCGGCCCGCGATTTAGGCTGGATTTTAGATTTTGGCCCCTTCTCTGATTGAGTTCGACACCCCTACTCTAGATTCTTGAATCTTGTATTGCACTTGAATCTTGAAAATAATCTAGCTGATAATAAAAATTAGTTGAAGCCCTGAAGCTGGATGGTAGACCAAAGTGTTGTTGCCCAGACATCAGTGGGGATTGTTATGCTTCCAACTGTGTTGAACACATCAGTATAAAGACCTATAAGAGTTGAGGAATGTGGAAAAGAACACAGTGATCTTCACTCAGAAACACTGGATCAATAACCATGCAGCTAGCTGCTAATCAGACTCCCCTGGGGTATCAGGGTAGGACTTCCTACTCTTGGCCACCCAGGAAAGGGCATGGCAAATCTTAAAATGGGATCTGTCTATGGTTGTGCTTTTCAAAGATGTAAATAAGTCAGGTAAAATTAATGAGTGAAATAAACTTGTATTTTGAGGTTTTAAAAACAAAAATTGAGGTGCACAACGTAGCTTGTTGTTCTGACAAATACATTGTAAGGAATCATTGAAGGTTCCCACAACCACAGAATTTTATTGACATAAGTTCACCATAAAGAAACCTTGTGTAATGTTCACTTTTGTTATATTAATAAAAACTATGTGTCCAATGTGGATATATTCAAATATATATTGTTGAAATAGACTCAAATGAACAAAATTCAATACCTTGTGGCATCATATCCATCATCTAAATGTGATAAAGAACAATAATAGCAAATTTCCTATAGAGTAATGGCTAAATGATAGGATCAAATTTGTTAGATTAACTCAATAAATACTTGCCATTACAAAAATATTTTTATTCCTCTACAGATCTTTTTACCCTAATAAATGTTAAAATCTCCTAACTAATGGTTTCCTGAATATATGAAATTTTAAAGTGATTTTTTAAAATATATTTTATTGATTTTTTACAGAGAGGAGGAGAGAGGGATAGAGAGCCAGAAACATCGATGAGAGAGAAACATCGACCAGTCAACTCCTGCACACCCCCTACCAGGATGTGCCCACAGCCAATGTACATGCCCTTGACCGGAATCGAACCTGGGACCCTTCAGTCCGCAGACCAACACTCTACCACTAGCCAAACTGGTTTGGGCTAAAGTGATTTCTTTACTAATAATGCCTCATAGTTAAATTTATACCAACATATGTGACTATCTATTGTATATACCTACCTACTTATTCAGAGTCAGATATATTAAATATCTATCTAAAGTGCAGAAAGTGTAAATGCTGAAAGAGAAAGGGCCTCGTTCTTTGTTAAAAATGGATAACCCATTCTTCTATATGTGCCTCTTCTCTCCTTTTCAAATAAATCCTTCCTAGTTATTCATTCAGTTGATTTCCCCAACACTATATTAATATAAACAACTTAGAAAAGACTCTCCTTCTTAATGGCCTGGAACTATAATCTCCAAGGACAATCTCTAAATTAAGAACTGGAAGTTGCCACTCACTCCTTGATCAAAATAAAAACAATATATCTGAATATGTTTAAGGTCAAAATACAGTTATTCTGCATGTTGTTGATCCATAATGGATGAGCACACTGATTAGACAGACAGATGTGGTAAAGGCCAGCTCTTTTGCCCCAAAAACAATATAGTTAAGAAAGGAAAGTATTCTTTATTCATAATGGAAAATAAGTTTAGTTAGGGTTTATTTACACATGAAAATCCAATATTGTAAAAAGAGAATTAACGCCAAAACTGATTTGGCTCAGTGGATAGAGCATTGGTCTGCGAACTGAAAGGCCCCAGGTTCGATTCTGGTCAAGGGCATGTACCTTGGTTGCTGGCATGTCCCCAGTGTGGGGTGTGCAGGAGTCAGCTGATCGATATTTCTCTCTCATTGATGTTTTCAACTCTCTATCCCTCTCTCTTCCTCTCTGTAAAAAAAAATCAATAAAATATATTTTTTTTAAAAAAGAAGAGAATTAACATTACATACAATGAGTGAAAGCATAGTAATGTGACCAGTAATGCACACAGCTAGTCACAACAAAGAGGTTTATTTAATGAGTACTGATACTAAGTAACAAGACTATACTCCCCAGATCAGAGTTAAGATATGTACCAAGCCCTACAGAAATTATATTTCTGAAGAACTACTGTGTTTCCCCGAAAATAAGACCTATCTACAGGTTTCCTTCTGAGTGAAATATAAGGCATCCCCCGGAAAATAAGGCCCCCCCCTAGGCTAAACATGAGAGATTTGGTCCACTGATTCTGAAAGAAATGGAGTCACAAGAAATTCACCAGGAAATTCAGGAATTGGATTGTTATGATGATGTTCCAGAAGATGATGACATGATTGTCGCTGAATAAAGGAGAAAATTCTTGATACTGTAGGATTCACAGTTTGTCTGGTTTGTGTTGACAACTACTGTACTACCATACCGTATACAGGTAATAAATGTCCTTTATTTTCATTTAACAATAAATGTGTACCGTATTCTTCTTCAAGGAAAAATAAGACATCCCCTGAAAATAAGACCTAGCGCATCTTTGGGAGCAAAAATTAATATAAGACACTGTCTTATTTTTGGGGAAACAGGGTAATATAAAGCCATTATTTGTCTACTTGGTTTCTTTGAGAAACGACTTGACTTATACCATATTAGGACACTCACAAGAAGGATAGGCACTTCCAGGAAGAACTGATGACTTTCTGTTGGAAGAAAGGATACAGCTATAGAAGATGGTCAGTCAATAATCATTCCTGAGTGTGCATGAGCAAAAAGCTTTAATCTTAATTCTTAAATTAGTGTTATCACACATAAACTTTGTATTAAGCAAACGACTAGAGGACAAATATTTGGTCTACAGGGAAAAGTCAAGAGAACTGGGTAATATCAGAATCTGGGTCTGATATTTGAAAGTTCCCATGTGTATGTAGAACACTTCAGGTATATTTTTCTAGTCAATTTTTTGAAACCTCTACAATTCTTATTTCTGATCAGAGCAAGAAGCAGATGCCAAATCTTATGAGAAAGGCTGTTCACAGGGTATTTCTGGCCTGCCTGAAAATAGGAAGTGCTAGAAATTTCATAGGAAAGTCAGTTCTTGTTAGCTTTCAGATTCAATTTTTGCAAACCAAAGTGATTTGGCTAATTAAAACCTGAGAAAAACAATAATTATTTTAAAAATGGTAATAATCAATGTGAGAAAGCAGTAAAATATAATGAAATGAAAAAATATATATATAATGAAATGCCACTAGAAAATAGATCAGAAAACCTGAAATTTCTTTCTAATCCTTTTTTTAAAAAATATATTTTATTGATTTTGTACAGAGAGGAAGGGAGAGAGATAGAGAGTTAGAAACATCAATGAGAGAGAGTCATCGATCAGCTGCCTCTTGCACACCCCCTTACTGGGGATATGCCCGCAACCAAGGTACATGCCCTTGACCAGAATCGAACCCGGGACCTTTCAGTCCCCAAGCCGACACTCTATCCATTGAGCCAAACCGGTTTCAGCTCTTTCTAATCCTTAAATTTACTGTGAGACCTTGGACAAACCATTTAACTTCCTTTAGCCTCAAATTTGTAATATTTAAGATGAAAAGGTTATGCTAAATCAGTAGTTCATATATTTAACTCCCTAAAAGTTTCTTCAAAATAAATATTCTGTGGATGTTAAATAGCAAAATCATAAAAATGGATATGCTATTTTTGAGAAGAGGCTGGTTGTCACATAGCATGTGTTCAATGAACACTTGTTGAATGATAGACTCTCAAAGTCTGTAAGAGGCAGCTGAAGAACACCACAGTGTATTTGGTTGAATTGTTTTTAAAAATTTGATTAAAGAGTAAAGGCTTTTTCTGACATAGGAAGATCTAAAGAGAAAGAGGGAGAGCTTTAGGAAAAGTACAACTAAAATGAAATAGATGTCTGAGTCTTCCTTAGATATCTGGGAGGTTGCATTCATTTGCATGCTTCATTTGCCAAAAACAGAAAGCATGATGCAAGCTGGTATGAGAAAACCTGGTAATATATTGATGAATGTAATAAACCATGGTAGAGCTCTAGCCAGTGTGATTCAGCAGTTAGAGTGTTGACCCACACACTGAAGGGTTGTGGGTTTGATTCCTGATCAAAGGTATGTACATGCAAAAGTATTCTGCCAACGACAGAATGTTGGGGTCCTTGGAGGAGCCAAAATGTGCTCACAAGGGTTGAGTACATCTCAGTTATTACTAGGGCTGAAGCAGTGGGCCTGATGAAGTTCCCACAACAATCTCACTCCATCCATTTTTTTTTAATTGATATCAAAGAGAAAGGGAGTGGGAGAGAGAGGTGGAAACATCAATGATGAAAGAGAATCATTGATTGGCTGCCTCCTGCACACCCCTACTGAGAATCCAGCCAGTATCCTGGGCATATATCCTGAACAGATTCAAACCATGACCTTGTGGTTCATAGGTCAACTCTCAACCACTGAAGCCACACTGCCATTTTTATGTGCATATATGTGCATTCTGACCTGGGAGAAGATTTAAAGCTTTTCTAAGGCTTGTTAAAGAGACAACCTATTTCAAGTGATTAAAATCCTGCAGATTTCAATGTTACGGTTTTGTGGGGAGCAATATGGGTAACATCCATGCTGGCACATGAGACCCTGGTTTCTCAGCGGGCTTGTGACGTACCAGTGAGTGAGTTCTGACAATTCATTGAATCTCTCTGAGCCTCAGTTTTCCCATCTGTGTAGTAGAGATTTTTACACAGTCTCAAGGGCTTTTGTCTGATGCACTATCTGGTGCAAGGGTGTCTGGGAAATGCTCAGTCCCTTCCCTTTCCTCCTGTATGTCATTCAAATACAGATTATTTTCTGATTTTGAGCAAGTTGTGCCAGGATGAGATGAAGGTAAAAGCAAAGCAAAGAGCCCAGGGGTGGGAGCAGCTACAGAGTTTGGACAGGTTCAAGCCTCGGACTGAGGAGAGGGCACAGTCCTCTCATGGCCACGTGCAAGTCCCAGCTTGGAGGGCAGGGCTCTCCCAGCACAATGATAGCCAGCAGCTGTAGTTGTAAGCTCGAACCTGTGATCCGAACACATGGCTCCATGTGCCTAAGTGATAGAGGCTGCAAGTAAACAAAGCTTGATCAGGTGCATGTAACTGAGTAGAATTGAAGCCCATGAGAATGTTGTAAACATCTTGACCATGCCCTTACTTTGACTCATGGCATCTGCTACAAAATAAAGACACGGATTGTGGGCGTGGTCACTGTCTCTCAGAGAAGCAGTATCCCTCTGAGACCCAGCTTTCATTCTCTTGTCTGTCTTTTCTAAGCCTTTCCTCAATCCCACTCAGAGTCACCCTTGGCCGTGCCGGAGTGGCACACCCAGGTGTGAGAATTATTTCATTTTTGGATGGATATTTCAGGACAAGAGAAAACCCCTGCTTTATGTTTCCTTTACATGAGCTAGTTCTTGAACTATTAGCTTTCTTACCAGTTCTTAAACCTCTTGGGTGGCGGTTGAGAGAGGCAGTGAGGATTTGAGGGCCACACTGAGCAAGGAGAACAGCTGAAGAGGAACATTCAGGTTTAAATAGCACTTTATGTTTTGTTCATGTAGCAAGCACTAATAGAAAAAAATATAATTACACAACACTATTAATAATGTTAGAGAGTGAGAATGTTGGACCATACTTCCAGAAAGGCCCTGGACTGTGTCCCAGATAGAGTTATCAGTGCTGACACAAGGCCAGGCCTTGAGATACTGTCTCATGGCCCCTTCCCAGCACGTAGGCCTTCTTTCAAGGGCAGAGCAGGACTGACTCCGTTTTGTATTATGTCTTCCATCTTGTATAAAATGTATTTATACATTTACCCAACCCACCCTTAAATCAGCCAATAGAAATGCAGAGGGAAGTAAACCAGCATAACCGGATCCTGGCCCTGACCCCACCAATCAGAACCAGCCTACTCAGTGGTCCGAGCATCACCCCACCACCCAACCCTAAAAGCCTATAAAAAGACCACACTTTCAGAGCTCGGGGCTCTCTGCATTCTGCATCTATAGAGGCAGAGAGACCAGACTCGAGTTTGAATAAAGGCTCCCTGGTGGTCCTTGGGGATCTTGAAATCTGGGCATAACAATAAGATCCCCTTCAGTGTTGGAGTCTCAACTTATTCCCAACTCTGCCTTCTTAGGTGCCAGGTTGAAGTTCACAGACACTTATCAGGCAGGCCATCACTCTAAAGCTAATCATTCTAAACTTTATATTAATTGTATTTATTTTATTTGGATTGGCCTGTGTTAGGGACTGAACATTTGTGTCCCTGCAAAATTCATGTCGATATGTCCATCCCTGAGCCCCCAGTGTGACAATATTTGAAGATAGGGTGTTGGAAGATAATTGGGGTTAGATGAGCTCATGAGGATAGGGTCTTGATTTAGTGCCCTTATAATAAGAGACTATATATATATATATATATATATATATATATATATATATATATCCCTCTTCCCCCTCTCTCCATGCACAGGAACTGAAGAAAAACCACGTGAGAACACAATGAGAGGGCATCCATCAAATGTCTTGTTAGTTAAACCAATAGTTTGTGATATTAATATTTTGTTATAGCAACTTGAGAAGACTGATACAGCCTATTTTTAAGATATTACAGTAATAGAAACTCTCACTTTCTAAAATGTGTGTTACCAAATTTGAATCTTTCTACTTCTTAGAAATTTATTACTGCATGAGGTGTATTGTATCCAAAGTCCTCAGTCTGACACTATAGGCCCTCCATGATCTTATTTCCAATGAATTTCTAGCCAAATTTTTCCTCTTTATCCCTGTGTTCCAGGCAAGCCAGGTTGTTCCCTCTTGCCTTCCTGTGGTGTATCCATTTGCTCACAGTATTCCTTCTACCAGCAATGCCTTTTTCTTATGCTTGGTAATCCCAAGGCTTCCTCCTCTCAAATGCTCTTTCCCCATATCCATTTCTACTCTAAAGTAAAACAGACTCAAATGCAAAATACCAGAAACATAGCCTGAGGGAAAGAGGGGAAAACAGAGGTGGACAAAGTGGGGAAAATGGGGAAGGAAAGAGACTGCTTGGGGCGATGGGTGCGCGATGCAGTGCAGATGATGTTTTATTGAGTTGCACACTTGAGACCTGTATGGTTTTGCTAACCATTGTCACCCCAATAAATTGAATAAGAAATAATTTGTTATAAGAAAAGCAATATGCATGCCAATACCTCCTCTCCAGTATTAGAGTGGAATTGCCCCACTTCAGAGATAATATATATAAACCTTGCATTCCTCTTTTCAGCACAATATTATTTGATGAAATGAATGACTGAAAGCTATATAACATTATTTTTTGGTTCCCACATTTATATTCTCTGAGTTTTGCCTGTGTATGTAGGGAAGAGAATGACTAAAAATCAAAATGAAAAAAAAAACTAAATAAAATTTTAAAAGAGCCCACATGACAGGTTTGTGATTTCCTCTCATAGATGTAGCTGTTGACATTTTTCAAAGTCAGGTGTGTACTGTATGTCTCATCTATATGTGTTTTCTGCTCTCTTCAAGAGATTGTCAAGACATTCCCTAAAAGAAGATAGGAATATCAGAAAACTGTGGGAACTCAAAATTTGAGTTTAAATTCCCAGGACAATATTGAATAAAAAATGTTTTATAACGTGAAATTGTGAATAATAAGATCTATAAGTAAAAATTTAGGGATTTTGTATGGGGAGGGGGATAAATAAAATATAGTAAATGAAGTTATCAAAATAAATTTGAATTTATAGAAATCCTTAAGAATATCATTTTCTGGCCAAAACCGGTTTGGCTCAGTGATAGAGTGTCGGTCTGTGGACTGAAAGGTCCCAGGTTCAATTCCGGTCAAGGGCATGTACCTTGGTTGTGGGCACATCCCCGGTGGGGGGGTACAAGAGGCAGCTGGTTGATGTTTCTCTCTCATTGACGTTTCTAGCTCTCTATCTCTCTCCCTTCCTCTCTGTAAAATATCAATAAAATATATTTTTTAAAAGAATATCATTTTCTGAAGTTTAAAAATATGAAATATTCAGAGAGAAACTTAATTCAAGTTGCTCTTAAAATGGTATTATCACTTCTCCTTTCTTACACTTTCTAACTAATCATTGTTGTCTTTGAGCAAGGATAAATTCTTTTCTTTCATCAAAAGGTGGAAAAAGTTTAATCAAGCAGACTTTAGTTATCCTAACCCAACCTCCATCCTTTTCTTTCTTTCACTCAGCTTCTCTTACTTTAAAAAAAAAACCAAAAAAAAAAAAACCTTTCTCTCCTCTTTTCTCTCCAACAGGTCACAGCTTGCCAGCTATTATCACCTTCTGAGACAATCCCTGGCAAAATGTTAAAAATGTTGGTAAGCTAATGAGAATTCTTGGTCTCCTCAGGCCACTGTTCTTGCCCATTATGCCATCTGATTAGCAAGGCCATATTGAAGCACATGCTGGGTTCTCAGAAAAAAATAGGTCTTTAAATGTGATATAACTAATAGAGAACAGAATCTGGACTCGAAAACCTACATCTGAATCCCATCTCTGTGACTACCAGTTTTGTCACCTGATACTCTCACAATCCCACTGACCTTCATCTTCCTCACAGGAAAACTGGATATTAACAACCTCCTCCGAGGGGGCTCTGAAGACTAAGTGAGAAAATACAAAGCTCTTGTATGAGAGGGCGTTGTGTGCTTATACAACCATGTATGTGCCAATGTAACATTGGGCTCTTAATTCAAGAGGCTTCCGCATTCCAAATTGCTATGGTCCATTCACAGCTTGAGAAGTAGAGGTAGGAAAATAACAACAACGAAAACAATATCCTTGATAATAATGCTGACTGCTGCTTATTAAAAGCTTACTTCTCAGCATGTTATTCACATGCTTTATGGGTATCATTTCTTTTTTTAAAAATAATAATAATATAATAATATAATATATTTGACTACTTTCTCAGGGTTTGAATTTTAAGATTTGCTTTCTTTTTTTTATTTTTATTAAGGTATTATATGTGTACATATCTTTCCATTGCCCTCCCCCTCAGAGTTTTTCGTCCATTGGTTTTGCTTATATGCATGAATACAAGTCTTTCAGTTGATCTCTTATCTCCCCCATATCTCCCTACCCTCCCCGCTGTAATTTGACAGTCTGCTTGTTGCTTTACTGTCTATATATATATCTTTTTGTTCATCAGTTTATAACATTCTTTATTATCCATAAATGAGTGAGGTCATGTGGTGTTTCTCTTTTATTGATGGGTATCATTTCAATAAATCTTCACAATAACCCAATGAGGTAGAAACTGAGACTCAGGGAAGTTTGGGTCACAAGTCACTGAATTGTCAAGCTAGGATTTGAACCTTTATCTTCTCTTACACCAAAGCCTGTGTTCTAATAACAATGTGACCTGTTTATTGATAGCCATTCTGTCTTATCCACACCTCAGACATCTACTTCTGTCCCTGGGCAGGAAAGCTGGACCCACCCTCATGGCAGAGAGGAAGGCTGGTGCAAAGGACAATAGCTAAGAAACCTGCCCACCCCCCCACCCCCCCCCTTCCCCCAACAAACCATAGTAGCTAACATTTTTGGCTTGACTGGCACATTCTCTTGTCCCTTTTTCTTATATTTATAGCACCCCCTCTGTTTGTAGAACTTTTTCCCATGCCCCATTGCTGATGGAGCTATCACATACTGTGTCCCAAACTCAATCTCTAGCTGAAGGGCGGGCATGTGACCCAGGCTGGGCCTATAACAGTAACGCATCTCTTAGGCAACAGTTATTAATCTACGGTTGGGGACCTGACTCAGGAAGGTCAACCAGAGTCCATTCCCTGGAATGAGGTTTGGACTGGGAAGTGATGAAGTCTCTTTATTCAAATAATGCTAAGTAGAAATGTAGGAAAATTATGAACCTAAGGTTCTGTCTTGCCTTCTACCCTGGCAAAATAGAGAAGGTACATCTTCAATAGGAAATAATCAGAAGAAATTATGAGAGAGCTGATGTTATTACTTTTATTCCTAGATCCAGCCTTGCCCAAGGCCAAATCCGCCTCTAGGTTTCCTAGGAACCCAAACAAAAAAATTTCCTTTTTTGAGTTGAGCTAATTTTAATTGGAAGTCTACCTCTTGCAAACAAAATAATCTTTAGCAAAGTGAAGCAAGCTATAATAGAAAGCTTAGAGGTAGAGATGGAAATATATTAATAAATAGATTTTTTGAGATAGTTTCACTATCATAAACAACTTACAAGGTAGTTCCACTCTAAGACAAAATACAAATTTGTGTACAGACCTATTGCAAAGATGGAGCTGTGTTTTCTCCCTGAACATTCCTCTAATTTCTACTTTAAAGAAGAAAACAGTTATAAGCTATTAGGGAAAAATACTCAAGTGACAAAGCATTTTTATATGCTAAACATTCAGATATAAAGATTCTCTGTGTTTCTATTCTTACTGCTGGCCTGAGGCTTATAGAGAAACACTCCCAGGGAGGTACTTATTACTATCTCCATACCCCGCACCAAAAACCATAACATAAAGCTTTAAAATTTTAGAAAGTTATTCATAGGTGATAATGGGCATCTTGAGGACAATTCTCAAAACTCTAAAGGTGAGTTTTGATCTCAGTTAAAGTACAGTCCAAACTGCAGTTAACTGAATCCCACTAAATTAACAACATCAAGCAATAGAAGACCGACTTCTACATTTTAAATTTTGTTTCTTCTCCCAGTGTGAAATGCTATTAAAGAATGTTTCTATAACCTATTGAGATAGATCTTGATGCTCTGGCTAGGTCAGTGGTTAGCAAACTCATTAGTCAACAGAACCAAATATCAACAGTACAACGATTGAAATTTCTTTTGAGAGCCAAAAACCGACTTCTGTCCATGGGCCAGGAAATTTCAATTGCACTGTACATGTGCACCCGCATGTGGTATTTTGTGGAAGAGCCACACTCAAGGAGCCAAAGAGCCCCATGGGGCTTGTGTGCCACAGTTTGCAGAATCATTGGGCTAGGTAAACAGGCAGTCATGTTAGATTTTATGTTTTTCTGAAACACACACACACAGATTTCTGAGTAAATCAGACTTAGTGAAGATAATTCATCATTTTTAGGTTTGGGACTATATGTATTTACTCACTGAATATATTAGCGATTTTGATAAGTACATATAAGTACCATATTTCAATTTTGAATCCTTCGAATTAGTTATTTGAGGCTACTTTGCTGACTTAAGTCATGCAATGTCAAAGTCAGTGAACTGGGTCAAAAGCTTTGTGACCTTCACCTCTTTGAACGTTACATACTTTATAGATAAAATTATAAGATTGTGGTAAGTTGTCTATGCAGCCCTTCTAATATATAACTTCCGATGAATACAAACACCAATACTTATCCCAAAGAATAGTGTTGTAGCATTCCTCTCACTTGTACAAAATCAACTCATTCTTATTTATTTCATAGTTCTGGCATTTAATAAACATGAACATTGTTTTTTTTTTGTGTATGTGTTTTTTAATCTAAGTGATCATAACAGTCTAGTTTATTTATGTTCATAAAATATAAGGAACATACTTTTCTACCACTATTCCAAGGAGAAATGCTGACATGTAATTCATTGATTTGACTTATGACAAAGCACATGAAGAAAACAGTAGACTCAAGCATATTTAAAAATGCTCACTGAAATTTGATTAAAATGTATGGCTTTCTGCATGCTAGTATTTTAGTAAGGACTATTGTACTATAGAAACTGGTTCCAAAAGTTAAACAGTCTGCCTCTAATTATTTAAATAATTGGTAGAAGGGGAGGCCTAAATATCCTACATATTTTGTCCCATGACCTTTGAATTGCTGAAGAAAGATAAGGCTTTCACATCCTTATCATGATCACAAGAAAGAAGAGGATCATAAAAAAAACTGAGCAAACAATTCATCTGTCAACTCTCCAGTGATGGCAAGAACCTGGCCAATTAAAACATTCTATAAACTCTGGATTTTGCCAATCTTATAGATTTTATAAGTGATATACAAAATTGTTTATATGAATGAGAATTTCCCATACCTTCATTAACTTAACATACGTTAGTATAGTTTGCACATATAAGAAATCATTTATTTGTCATAGCAACCCTATGATGTAACTATTACTAATACCCTGGCTGTACGGATAATTTGGAAGATAAGAAGGTGCATCGCTTCTATAGGACACAAGCTCACAAGGGGCAAAGCCCAGTGAGGATGTCCAGCACCATGCCTCTCACCATGAGGAGGAGAATAACCAAGTTTGACTCTGGAGGATCTTGTGTGTTCCCATCAGCTAGACCATAGACAGTTTATAAATTGTATAATGGTTTCTATTGAATCCTGTTTAGAGGGAAATATTAAAGAGTTCTTATTTTATCTGAGAATGTCCCTAATAGATGAGAAGAACATTGAAGCTGTATATGAAGGTCACAGCAGGGAACATTTGAGCTGCCTAGCTAATGGGTAATGGACTCAAATGAACAAAGTACTCTAGTGATACAGGAGGACCTGGTGAGTAGGAGTATATGGCCTTTAATGTCAATGAATGTAGGCCAGAGGAATAAATGTCTAGAGCCTGGAGGATTATGCAAGACATTCCATTCTGTGGATCACTCATGCAATAAGGGAGAGTTACCCAGTGGGAAATAGATGTTCTGTGTCCATCTACATAAAGCCAGAGATTTCCTCCACCAATTAAGATCCCCAAGGCGTATTCAGACTGTGTTCCTGGGAGTCAAGACGTAAAATAAGCAGATGACTGACACCAATAAAGATGGTGGCCATGTGGGCAGAGGGGCTGTGATGACATGAGGAGTTAAGCTGCAGAAGGTCTAAGTGCTGACAGGTGCCGGGTTTACATCCCTATGGCTGAGAGGCTTGGATCCACTTCAGACTTCACATGCATCATTTAGGACGGCTTCAGCAGTGTTACCCAGGAGCCAATACCCATTAATAAACTGCTAGATGGGAATAAAAAATCAAAAGCAAAAACGAAGCCTTGGAATTCAGCCAGTGAACCTGCTACCCTACAACACTGCAAGTTTGCTGCTGTACATGTGATGCTAATGTGCAACTATGGATTCCATAAGCAGCAACTGCAATAGACTGAACTGAAAAAATAGGGAACAGAAACCATAGGAGTAACAGCCGAGTACAGTCCAAGCCCATGGAAGGTGCAGAGAGCAGCTAGGCATAGGGGTTACCAGAGATGGTGTGACTTTTCCTTTTTTTTTTTTTCTTCCTTTTCCTTTTCTTTTTGAAGAAGCAGAATCAAAAATAGCAACGAGCTCAGCAAACAACCTCTACAGCTGCTCGGGAAAGAACAGCCTTCATTCAAATGCACTGCAGAAAAATACAGCTGGTCACATTGGTCTTTTCAGCCTTCCTCGTGCACATATTTAGCAACACAGTCAGTGGCGGTATCTTGAATATAAAAGGCCCTGATAGCTATCTGGGATGACTCCAGCTCAGTGAAGTGCTTCTTAAGGAGAACTTAACCAGTCCTTTTCCATCATGCCCAAATTCAGTCCCCTCTGCCTGTCCCAGATTCTTTGTTTTAAAAAGGCATGTCGCAGCCTTTAAAATAGAAAGGTGTGGGGCCAAAGCAGGTTTACAGTGGTGAGTATGTGAAACAGAGTTTATTTTTGTGTTATTATTTATTAATTATTGTATTATTTTCCATACAAGCAATGGGAACCCTTTTGTCCCACCCTGTATAGAGAAGTCAGAGTATTGGAAGGTGAGATTTGGGCTGGTCCAGGTTTGTGACTATACCAAGGAGGTGGATAACAGGATATTTCCTGTATTTGTTCAGGGTTAATATACTCTTTTTTTAAAACCAGTGTGGCTCAGTTGTTGAGCCTCGATCTAAGAACCAGGAGGTCACAGTTGATTCCCAATCAGGGCACATGCCTGTGTTGTGGGCTGATCCTCAGTGTGGGGAGTGCAGGAGGCAGTCAAAAGGTTGGTAACCTTTTCAAGTTACCAACCAGCAATTCTTAATTTTGAAATGGAGTACCTAGAGGAATGAGGTCCCCACCCAGTTACAGTTTGAGAAATGGACCCAGCAGACAGGCATTTAGTGACACCACACTGAGCAGCCTACAGTAGTGGAGCCTGCCTTTCCTCTGGGAAGATGTTGACACTCAGACATAGGCAGAGCTGATGCACAAATAATTTACAATACAAGGCAGAACAATTACATACAAGAAAGTATAGGTACTAAACTCCTGGGCCCTGGTCTTAGAGAAGAATTTATGAATTTGATCCCAGAGATAAAAAAAGGAAAAGCAAAAATAAATGAATGGGATTATACCAAACTAAAAAAAACTTCAGCACAGCCAAGGAAACCACCAACAAAACAAAAAGACAACCTACCAAATAGGAGATGGTACTTGCAAAGAACAGCTCTGGCAAAGGGCCTGCAACTGAGATATGTACCCTTGGCAGGAATCGAATCCAAGACCCTTCAGTCTGAGGGCTGATGCTCTTTCCACTGAGCCAAACCAGCTAGGGCTAAAAATATTTTTTTAAAGTAAAAATGAATGAAATGCACATGCACATGCACCCCTGCACATTTTCTAAGAGGATAGAAAGAGGGAGAGTTTACACCAAGAAGAATGAATCAAGAAATGTGTAGGACATGGACCTGAAAGAATTAGCAGATGCTGACAGATGACTTTGAAATAGGACAGTGGGAGGAGTAAACTTGAGAAACCATGAAGTCACTTAGTTCAGATATAAAAGAAAAAGCCAGAAGGAAAAGCTGAGCCATATGGAAGGTTTTTGAGCAAGAGAGTGGCATGGTTAGGGCTGCTGTTTCAGAAACTATCCTACATACTCAGATATTTTACTTTTTATGATTGCTGCCCTCTGAATGCAGGAAGATCAGTGAAAGAATTATACAGAATAAGTTTGGAAATGTAAGATTATTTCTCATAACCTCTTAGTAAAAAAATGGAATAAATTTCAAATTAAAATCTTTATTCTAGACAGACAAGAAGCATACAGACAAAAAAGAAGAATTATGATTTCAAAGACTAATATGGTCCCAATGCATTCAATGGTTCATCTAATGCATTCTGACAAAATGGGGAAGGTTTTTTTTAATCTACATTTTCAGAATGGGAAGCTCAGGATTCGCCTTCAGTGTCAGATCCTGGTCCTGTACAGTCATGAGGTCATGATCCTCTGTGGCCTCCCACTAAGCCCCTCATGTTTCTTCCTGGCTTCCTTCTCTAGAAGTTTGTCCCTTGTGCTTTGACATTTAAAAATATCTTCAGTAAAAGCATCAAACAGTGTCAATCCTCAGAGGGAAGGCAGGGGAGGGTTGGGGCGGGGTGGGTGGGGGGTGGGTGGGTAAAAGATCAACCAAAGAACTTGTATACCTGCACATACTAGTAAGCATAACCAATGGACACAGACACTAGGGGGATGGGGGCATGTACTGGGGGATGCGGGTGGCCAATGGGCGGGGGGGGGGGGGGGGGAAGAGCATATGTAATACTATATGTAATACTTTAAACAATAAAGAATTAAAAATAAATAAAGTATCTTCAGCTGGGTAAGAAGTCCTTCACTACCCTTTATCTTTCTGTTTTTCTTCTTCATAAGTCTATTTTGGGAGACATAGCCTGCAAATGTAGTTGTCAAGGTAAACATTTCTTGTTAGAGAAGAAAAGTCTTGAACGGTTTTGGAACTGATTAGCAATATAATGTGGAAGGGAGACCAAGAAAACAGCCCAAAAAACTCTCACAGACCTGTGTGACCATCAGAGCAATGGCACAGGAATTATGGACAGAACTAGACTGGTGCAACTAGAGCAGATATTAAAAGAGAGTTTAGCCCAGCCGGTGTAGCTCAGTGGTTGAGCCTCCATCTACGAACCAGGAAGTCACAGTTAGATTCCCAATCAGTGCACATGCCTGGGTTATGGGCTGGATCCCCAGTGTGGGGAATGCAGTAGGCAGCCAATCAATGATTCTCTCTCATCATTGATGTTTCTATCTCTTTTTCTCCCTCTCCTTTCTTCTCTGAAAGCAATAAAAATATATTTTTTAAAAATAATGAAAGAGATAGATTTTTTTTTCTTGAATTTCAAGCTTACCAGGGTTAATAATGAACTTCCTGCCAAGTAAATCAATATAAAAATAAGATTTGTTAGCACTTTAGCTGGGAAGCATCAGGAAGAAAAAAAAAGATTAAACTTGTATTATATAATAAGCTTGGAAATTTGCCTTTTGAAGTCCCTTGTTTTTCTAGAACTAAGCACTCCCCATCAGGAGGAAAGAGAGCTCAAACATAGGCTTCTAGACTTAGAGAAGCAGGAGTCATCTTTACCTCATGCTGATCCAGTGTCATCCAAGACAGGAATAGGTGTTTGCTCCGTGGGTGTGAGGGGGAATCTGTGCCCAGTAGTCAAGCCCACCTTTCCTCTACCTTCTTAGGAGATGCTCTCTTTTCCAAGCAGGTAGCTTGTGACCTCTAAAAGCTGGGGTCACTTGTGCCAGAGAAAATCACCTGCCAGACAGGACAAGGCTAAGGTAAGAGAGAGGAAGCTTGTTCTTTTAAAAATGCCCAGCGAAAGGAACGATTCCTCCAAAACCACGAATCTTTCGTTGTAGAGTTCCAAGCACCTGGGCGTTGGGGTAGAGTTGAGTGGGCGTGATGGAAGGGTCCCTCGGGAGCATCAAGCTGCAGAGGCAGCTGCACCACTAATTGACACACTTTTAGTCAAGAGCAACAGCTTCAGGAGAGAGGCTGGTTCACGGGTAGGTCCTGGCAGGTACCTCAAGCTGCAAACACAACTGCAGCGCCCTAGGCCATGAGAATCTACATCCCATCTGGTGAGGGGAGGGAGAGTGACCCCACTGGGCCTTGGAATGAACAGAGATCCCAGGAGTGGCTTCGGTAGGCCTTTTGGATACGAATGAATGGAACGTTTGCTTTTCCTTTCTCCTTCTTTTCCCAGGAAATGCAAAGCCATGGGCATAGCTTGCAGAGCTTTCGGATATAAACATTCACCGGGAGAAAGACTGTGCTAGACCCACAGTCTTTTGCAATTCAGAATTAAGGTGTCAGGAGTACCTTATTGGAATGCAGACACTAAAGAGGAAGGTTTATAAAAAGTTGTTGTTTAAATATTTATTAAGTATGCTAAAGAAAATAAGAAGGCCCCGGGAAGACCCGAGGGCTAGATTTGCCTGCAGCTAAAGTTTCTAAAGTGAGTCAGAAAAATAGTGTTTCTGGAGACATTCTGCTGAGAGGAGGCAGTCTGCATAGTTTTGGTAATATTTTTATAGTCAACCTACTTATGGGAAACTTCCCCCAAATGCATTTTACATTCACTGTTGACAGTGTTTTGATAATTGGTGTGGACCTAAATTAAAATGGCTCTCCCCTTTTCTCTATCTATGTGTTTCCTCCTACAGGCACTATCTCTGCTCTCCTCCACAGATAATAACAGCATAATAATAGCATCCGGGTCTAGAGGGCAGTGTGGTTTGGCTTCTGCTTGCTGGGGAGACATTTATTGTGTGAAGTTCTTTTATGCACTATGGTGTCGGGCTCTGGAATTTAACACTTTTAACATCTTATAGATGTGGAATGGTGGCTGCAATTCACTGCTTTGTTCACTTAGCTCCTGAAAAGGAAACGGTGGAAATATAATAATGTTAGTGATAACACTGTAATTAGTCCTTGTCCAGACCTTTTATAATAGAGGCTTTATCTAATCCACCACTTTTGACCATGAAATTTAACAGGTGAGCTGAAACTGGTTTAGCTCAGTGGATAGAGCATTGGCCTGCGGACTGAAAGGCCGCAGGTTCAATTCTGGTCAAGGGCATGTACCTTGGTTGCGGGCATATCCCCAGTGAGGAGGCAGCTGATCAAGGTATCTCTCTCATCGATGTTTCTAACTCTCTATCTCTCTCCCTTCCTCTCTGTAAAAAATCAATAAAATATATTTTTTTCAAAAAAAGTAATTTAACAGATGACTGATCTGGATCTCTACTCTATGAGAAGTGAGATTTATTTGAGATTTCTAAAGCTCTTGGACTGATATTTCACCAGGAAATCTTGGTAAAATAGCACTAGAGTAGGAGTCAGACCTGGTTACTAAGAGCTGTTTGGTCTTGGGCAAGTTATTTCCTTCCTGAGTTTCATTACCTTTAGAAAAAAGAGGTTGAACTAGATGATTTATCATGTCTAGTTATTAATAACTAGGGGCCCAGTGCACGAATTCATGCACCTTGAATGGCACTGTGGGATGCAAGACTGTGGTAGGCACAGGGGCAGGTCTCGGCCATCCTCCATGTCCCTGCCTGGCCCCTCCTGTCATGGCCGCCGGTTCCCTGCCTGCCAGTAGCCCTGGTCCCACTGCCGCCGCTCCCATGTGCTGACAATGCAGAGTGATTGGGGCCAGTGCCATCAGCAGTGCGAGCCATGGCTGCCGGCCCTGACCACCCCTCAGGCCGAGCAATTGGGACAAGCACTGGGCATCAGCAGTGGATGCAGGTGAGAGCAAACCCAGCACCAGCAGCAGATGCGGGTGCTGGGTGGGAATGCAAAGCACGGGAGCAAAGAATTTTCAGTAATCACCAGAGGCTCACCCTGATGACAGCAAACGACACCTCACCTTGGTCTGGCACCCCAGCTCACCTGCTGCAACATCCCACAGCGTCCAACACCTGCCATGTTCTTCGCACGCCCCCTGGTGATCAGTGCACATCATAGCAACTGGTTGTTCAGTTGTTCCGTCATTTGGTCTATTTGCATGTTAGCCTTTTATTATATAGGATAGAAAAGAAGCAAAGAGAAAGCCAGACATTATAGGCATGTCATTTGGGCAGCTTCACCAGGAAACTGGAACTTTGCACTCCCCCAGGAACCACTGGCCTATTCCCTACAAAACATTGGGGGAAGGGACCCAACAAAGGGAAGATAGGTGCATTACCTGTAAAGCTGTGGTGACATAGGGAAGGTACTGTCTATCAGTAAAGCCTGGGGAACCATGGATTGGCCAGAGTAGGCAGGGACACTGCAAGTGCACAAAAATTGGAGAATACATAATCTCCTGAACAATGGAACTTTTTCTCTTGTTGCTCTTGGAGTGCCTGGCTAATGACTCTTCTGACTCTTGGCTCTCTTACATTTGCCTGTATGTTCCTTGGACATGTGGACCCCACACGCAATGGACTAATGGGTTTCAGTGAGGACTCACAAGCTACACTAGTCTGATGTTGGACTGGACCTGGCTCCAACATGGAAAGGAAACTCTGGACACTGCCTCTGATTTTAGCTATACTTCTTCTATGACTGGACTAAGAGAAATGGGACATTGGGAACTCAGGAATTTAAAACCACACAAATAAAAAGCATTCAATCTCAGCGCAAGTGTCAGAAAATTCTTTTTTTCCGGATATTGCAAGAAATCCACCCCCACCAGCTATCAGGGGAGACAAGGCCCTCCCCCCTCTGTTAACATTAGCATTGACTTACTCATCTTTGAAGGTGTGTAAGGAACTGAATTAATTCCAGTGGAAGGTGACTCAAACTTCAACCATTGAGCCAGATACCCTAGACCACACCTGGGACCCACTGGCCAGGGCTGAGGAAAAAAAAAGAGAGAGAGAGAGAGAGAGAGAGAGAGAGAGAGAGAGAGAGAGAGAGTAAGGAAGGGGGAAACTTTGTATGTATCTTGAAAGTTTTCTTTCTCTAAATTATCAGATAATAGAAAATTTAAGCAACTTATACTGATACTATTCTAGTTTACGGAGAGTATTCAGTACACATTGCTTTCTTCTATTCATTGGACTTAACTGGTTGATGCAGTTGAACATAACTCAAGGTAATAGAGATAAGGGTGATTTTCTGTCCTAGTGATTAAAGGGTATTTTTTTTTTTAATTTTAGCACAATTTACTGCACAGTGAAATATAAAGATCTCTATTTTATAGTGCTATGAGTTTTGACAAATGTTTGTAATGCACACCCTGATTGAGATATAGATCATTGTGAGATTATAGAAAATACAGATACTAGTATATTAATCTCTGCCCTTATTTTTTTTGGTTTGTTTGTTTTTTTTTTGGCATAAGATTACTTAAACCCTTATAAATTCCTAAATGATAAGAGAACTAGGAACATCTTTGGTTCTAATGTAGCAACTTGAGTGGCTCCTGGATGAGAGCTGGTCACCAGAAAGACCAAGCCATGATTAGAAGCTGTGGATTTTCAGCCCCAGCCAACCCCCCACCCCACCCCCCACCCCCCACCCCCGTTCTCCAGAGAAGGGAGGGGGGCTGGAAATGGAGTTAGTAATTGATCATGCATATGTAAGGAAGCCTCCATAAAAACCTCACAAGAGCTTGGAAAGCTTGGGGGTGGGGGGGGAGGGAGGTGAAAAACCCCACGCATGGAGGGTGAACAGATGCTTCGGGGCTTGGATGTATGTCTTCCTGAATTCTATGAGCTGCTCTAGCAAATTAATCAAACCCCAGGCGGTGTGGTGGGAATCTTCATTCTATAGCAGGCAGGTTCAAAAGCACAGGTGATTATCTGAGCTTGGGACTGGTGTCTGGAGTGTGTACCTGTGCTAGCAGTTGGGGCAGTCTTGTGGGACTGAGCCCTTGGGATCTGACACTATCTCCAGGTAGGTAAATCTCTAGGTAGATAGTGTCAGAATTTAATTAAAGTGTAGGACACCCAGCTGGTGTCGCAGAGAATTGCTTGGTGTGGGAAAAATCTCCACACATTTAATGATCAGAAGTGAACTATTTTATGTGGGCAGTAAAAGGGACTCATAGGAGAAACTTGGTTTTTCCCTATGTAGGAATTTCATTCATGATACAAGCTTTTAACAAACTGTAAGAGATTTCCTCGATTAGAAAATGGCATGATAAAAGCCCACAGCTAACATTAAACCCAATGGTAAAGACTGTATCTTGCTCTTTTTGGGTGGAGTGTCCCATACATGTCAACAAGGTTAAGATAATTGATGGTTTTGGTCAAACATATATTCTCACAGGTTTTAGTCTAATGGTTCTATCAATTATTGAAAGAGAAGTGTTAAAATATTTAACTATAATTGAACTCAACTATATTTCTTTTATTTGTCTCATTTTTTAATACATTTATTTTGAAGCTCTGTTATGAGTTAAAAACAGTTAGGTTTGTTATGTCTTCCTAGTGAATTGACCTCTTTATCTTTATAAAATGTCTGTCTTATCTCTGATCATATTCCTTGTCTTGAATTATACTTTGTCTGACTTTAATATGATCACATTAATTTCTTATGCTCAGTCCTTTCTATTTTATATCATTCCCATGTTTTCACTTTCAGCTTCTCTTTATATTTAAAACTTATAAACCATATGCAGTTTGTCTGCTATGTTTTTGTTTAGTCTGAAAAATCTCTGATCTTTAATGAGAGCATTTAGTTTACATACATTTATTTTTAAAAAGGTTTTGTTTATATCTATCTTTTCATTGTTTTCTAATTATCCACTCTACTCCTTTGTTTCTCTTTTCCTGAGTTTAAAAATATTATTTAAGCAATTTTAATCTACCTTGAAATAATATTTTACTACTTCTTATAAAATATGTAGTGGTATACTTTGAGCCATACTCCTTCAGTTTTTGTATTGCTATAGATATATTTTTCTACACATGTTATAAACTCAATGATACAGTGTTTTTTGTTTATTTTTATTTAAAAATGTCGAGTCACTTAATGTAAATATAATAAAAGAAAAATCTTGTTTTATATACATGCATTACATGCATATTTTTCTTCCCATAGAGTCAAATTGTTTATGGTATCATTTATTTCCATCCAAAATTACTTCCTTTAGCCTTTCTTAAAATGCAAGTATGCTGGTGAAAAATTTTCAGAGCTTTCATTTATTTAAAAGTGTCATTATTGTACTTTAATGTATAAATATTATTTTTCCTGAATAATAGAATAGAATTATATGTTGTTAATTACTTTTTATTTAACACTTTAAAGATGTTGTTTTAGCCCTGGCTGGTATTTCTCAGTGGTTAGAGCGTCAGCCTGTGCATGGAGGGTTGCAGGTTCAATACCCTGCCAGTCAGGGCACATGGGAGGCAACCAATCAATGTGTCTCTTTCACATCAATGTCTCTCCCCTCCTCCTCCTCCTCCTCCTCCTTCTCTTCCTCTTCCTTCTCCTCCTCCCTCCCTCCCTCCTTCCCTCTCTTCTTCACTCCCTCCCTTCCACTCTCTCTAAATAATTAATGGAAAAAATTTCCTCAGGTAAGGATTAACCAAAAACAATTTTTTAAAAAGATGTAATTTTATTACTTTCTGATGTACATTATTTCTGATTAGAAATCTGCTATAATTTTATTGTTGTTTATTTATATGGAATGTGTCATTTCTTCTTGTTAAAGTGTTGGATTTTTTTTGTCTGTATTTCAGCAAACTGCATAGATCTGTCTCTTATAATTATTCTACTTATTTACTTTAATTTCTTAGGTCTATAGGTCTAGAATTCTTATCAAAAATTGGAAAATGTCTTTTTTGTTGTTATTCTGTGTGACATCTAACTGGGTTGCAGTTTTTCTTTTATTGAGACATAATTGACATATAACATTACATTAGTTTCAGGTGCACAACATAATGATTAGATATTTGTATATATTGTGAAATCATCATGATAAGTCTATTTAACATTTATTACCATCCATACTTGCTATTACTGTTGCCACTGTGGTCTAAGGCTCAGCTAATTTCCCTCATTTCTGAAATGTGTCTCTATCTACAGTTAACCAACTTCTCTGGTCTGACTATACCTATATTTGATACCTGGCCTCATTTACATAAGTTGCTACTATGTCTGAATCTATTAAGAGCTAATTTCTTCCTGTGATTCAGTGCAGCAGGGTTCACTTGTATCACTTCTAGCCCTGAAGAAAACATGCTCAGAATTTTATCTGGGTTTTTCTTACTGCTTTTGAGAATATAAAGATTTCTTCTCTTTTTCAAAATCCTAAATACAGCACACCTTTCTGAGGTGGACTGGGGCAATGTCAAATTGGTACAACATCAATATAAACAAAGCTAAGACAAATTTGGAAAACTGGTCTCAGAGGGATGCAGAGAAGACTTTTTCTGATTATTTGGTTCCTCTTTCTTAGGTGGGACACTGGCATGATTAAGATTCTCCATGGGCATGAAGGGCAAAATCACCTTCCACTTCTCACTTGTGTGGAGGAGAATTGGTGAGAAAGATCACCAGCAATGTCTATGGGGCAGAGATGGTAGAGGTGAGGTAGAGATTTGGGACAGTTCTTGCTTTTTGTGGTATTGCTGACTCTGGATTATTTCTTTCTTTCTTTGTCTTGTTTAGACTTTGTATTTCCATTTTGGAATGTTTTTGCCTCTTTGGTGACCTAAGATTTATCCGTGGCCTCCTCACACTTAGAAACAGATGACTCTATCTTTACATGATCAAGTGAGAACAAGGGTTAGGTCAGGGAAAAAGGGGTTAAGAAAAAAAGACAGGAGGTTTATCTTTGGTCCAGCCTTATTCACCAGATTAAAAGATCACAAGCTTTTCATAGTATGAGAGTCTTTCTTTGCCTGGAGAATTCTGTGAGGTCATCACCTTTAAAATATGTGGTGATTATAGACAGCTAAGCAAAAAGTCCTTGATTTGGGAGGTTAGCCGAATGCTTCTCTCTTACAATGCTTGACATTTGTTCCCTATATTGTTGTGAGAAGCAGATGAGGTTCTATATAGAAGAGGACTCCTCAATCTCTAAAGTCCTCTGTGAATAATAATAACTACTTATTTTTTTATTATTATAACCTATATTTTTGTAAAGAGGAGCTTGGCTGGACCAACCCATTTGGACATGGACTTCCAAGTCATCATAAATTATAGTTGGGCATCTAACATCTCTCTTAGATGTGAGGGGAAAAAACAGAACTGAACCTCCAGGCAGGAGATGACTTGCAGCTCCAATGTTTTTGATCACAGTGTTTTGCTTTGGGCTGCACTATCTTTCCATTGCAGAGCTGGGTAAGGCTGCCTGGCACTGGGTGACCCTGGCCTGGGCTGGGAGAGGGGGGTACATTTTTTCCCTGAAGAATGTAAAATAGGCACTGTGGGCCCCAAATAGCAGAGTTGAGCTCCATTATGGTAATTGGCTTTCTATTCCATTGTCTGTGCATAAAACCTTATTCGGGGGACTGAGAAGGATTTGCAGGGTCTATAATCACTGAAACGTCTGCCTATGTCCTGACAATGGCTCTATGAGAGCAGTCACAGGGGGCTGAAGACAACCCATATTTAGGGGGCTAGAGGTGAGCATCTTTAAAAGTCTTCCTCTTTTTTATGCCCATGTAGTGTAGGAAATAGCTGGGTGGAAGCATTTGACCTCTTCATGTGACACGTGGGGGAGATCTATTGTAGAAGTCTGCATCTTGGTTAAAAGTGCTTCCCCCAAGCTCCCTACACACCAGGTTGCCTGGCGAGTTTTAAGGATCAAATTTATTTACTTGCTTCAAAAACATAAATGAGCTCTCTTCTATGAGTTTCTTCAGATGCAGTGCTTTAATATCTAATTTGCAGCCAAGAAAAAGAAAGTAAGACAGCATTTACTTGGAAAGGTTATCTCTGAGCACTGGCTTTCAGCAGACACTTAGTGTTCCCGGGCCATCTCAATATAACGCAAGGGTCTGCTTGTCCATGATCTGACTATTGTACACTCCCCCAAACAAACTATTATTAGTCAGTATTACTGATACCACTGTAATAACCAGGTAATTAATAACTGGCAAGAAGCAAAGGGAAGCTGCAATTTAGATGCATGCCCAGTAAGGTCTGGGTGATGCTTGCCTGTCAGTCACACCTAGGAACAGCTCAGTGGCCAGAATTGTGGCCACCACAAGGGCCTGAAACCTGACATACTTAACTCCTGAGCAAAGGATGTTCTCTCTCTTGCTACTCACTCATGCATGACTCCTGTCTTGCAGGGCTCTTATGCTCTGCCCTCCTCCATGTGGCTCACAGCCATGTGGACGCCACACAATGGACTAACGGACTTTAGCCTGGTGCTACATCAGACCCCCCTCCGCCATGGAACAAAAACCCTGGACTCTGGCTTTGCTTCTAGCTCCACTAAAGACCCAGCCACACCTTTCCTATGACTGGCTTGAGGGACATAGGACTTTGCAAATTGAGGGATGTTAACTCTACACAAATAAAACCCACTCATTCTCCTGTGAGAGTCTCAGAAAATTCTTTTTCTCAAGATATCACAAGTACCCCACACCCTAGTGACGGAGAAACTCCACCAGTGCAATTCTCTGGCAACATTTTTAGTCCTCTGAATACTATGAGAAATATACTTCGTTGTCCCCATTTGATAGAAGTATCGATTAAAGAGAGACAGCTTCCCCAAGATTACATGACTGCCAAGCGATAGAGATGAACTTCAAAATTCAAATCACTTAACCACTAGGCATGCTGTCTCCCAGACTCCTAGGAAGTAATTTTCCAGAGATTACCCAGCATATGAGTAATGGAACCAGGATTCAAATTAAGGTCTTTCTAATTCTCCAGCCTCACTCTTTCTACTTCTGCCTCATCCTTTTTCTTTCTTTCTTTTTTTTTTTTTTTTTTTTAATATATTTATAATGATTTTAAAGAGGAAAGGAGAGGGAGAGACAAATAGAAAATGAGAATCACTGATCTGTTGCCTCCTACTGTCTCCTGCACGCCATGCCTGCACTGGGGATTGAGCCTACAACCTGGGCATGTGCCCTTGACTGGAATCACACCCGAGACCCTTCGTCCACAGGCCAGGCACTCTCTCCACTGAGCCTAACCAGGTAGGGCTGCCTCACCCCTTTTCAAGATCCATTGAGGAGATAACAGGCAGCCTTCAGAGTACTAAGAGGCAGAAAACTCTGCATACGGTAGATTGTTAATTCCTTCCCCAGAAAGTGGGAGATGAGATAGTTAACATTTGTTTCACATTTTACACATACAAAACACTTCAAAATGTTCAAGGCTTTCAGTGCTCACAATAAGCCTGATAAACAAGAATTATTATTTCCATTTCCATCTGAGGAAGCCATGGCCAAAGACACGGGCATTTGCTCAAAGTCATAGTATTCAACTCCAAGCCACCCCATCGGGCTCCAGACTCTTTGGTGCTCCCAGTGTACAATTTTGCATAAACATTTCACCCTTTAGGAGGTTGAATTCTCTTTGTCCTTTGAAATGAACCAAAGAGTTATGGTACCTTTTGTGGATGTAAAATTTGCATGGGATACGCAGTTTTTCAACTTCAGCATGGGCATTTGGATGTTCTTGCCAAAGTAAAACTTAGGACCTTACCTAGGGTGACCTCGTTTTATTCAACATAGCAGTGGCTATGTAATGATATATGTGACATGGTATCTGCTAATAATAATTAGTTTCCTTCCTTCTCTTATCCGAATTTTCCTTTTGCTAGGACTGCTGTAGACTCTGCTTCCTATGGCCTTTAACTGGTGGTGGAGAAATGAATTCAACAAGTGTGTCCTTCTGTAATCAGTAGTTAGACAGATGTGAAATAGCAAGAAGGGTAGGCCAGGTACAGAAGGTCACCAGGACAGAAAGTAAGTCCCAGGTCCCTAGCAATGGGCAAAACTGGGAAAACAAGACCCTCATCCCCAGGGTAACCTTCCCTCCTCAGCACATCACTGGGAAGGTGGTATAGACCCCCTGGCACTTCGTATCACTGGTCATTTACAATAGTTCGGACCCGCCCTTGACCTTTTCTCCCCTAACACGTTGCTGGTCATGTGGGAGACAAACAAGGGGACCTGAGAATAGCCCTTAAGCATGAAGTCCCCAGGGAAATGAAATTTTGACCTGCCTCAGTTGTGTTTCAGTTCCAGCCCCAGGAAAGCAGCAAGGTCACGGGACAAGTGACACTAAGGCTGTCCTCAGGACCAGCCTTTGCATTAACTAATGACTGCCTGCCCTGGTGCCTACCAATCAGTGGAGACCACCACCCTGAAAGAACACACCTGAAAATATTCTGTTGAGATCTTCCTCCAGGGACCTCCCCTAAAATCCCTTCCCTTAAAAGCCCTTAGGACAGAGTACCTTCTATGCTGGCCCCTTTCCTCTCCCCACCCTCACCCAGCACATTTTGCTTACCTCTCTTTCTCCTAAGCTCCAAAGACCCTCCTTTTGCCTCAATAATTTGTTTTCTAAGCCCCTTTCTTTTGTGGGTCACTTCTTCTATCTCCATGACTTTTTTGTTTTGTTTTAAATAATCTTCACCCAAGGCTATTTTTCCACTTCTTTTTAGGGAGAGTGCAAGAGAGAGGGAAACATAGAGAGAAACATCGATGTGAGAGAAACACATCAATTGGTTGCCTCTTGCAGGAGCCCTGGCTGCCCGGGCTGAGAAGGAGCCTGCAACTGAGGTACATGCCCTTGACTGGAATTGAACCTGGGGCCCTTTGGTCCACAGGCTGATGCTCTATCCACTGAGATAGCTTGGGCTATCTCTGTGACTTTTGAAATAAACTTCCTCTTATAGTTTGAGTCTTGGCTCTGAAATCTTTCTTACCCAGAATTCAAGTACCGAGGTTGCTCAACTGAGGTCAGGTCAGACCCCATGGGTATAAACACCAGGTGTGTTTTCCACCAAGACACTTGCTGCCATGAGGATATAAATAGTGAGGGCCACCGAAACCAGTTTGGCTCAATGGATAGAGCGTCGGCTTGGGGACTGAAAGGTCCCGGGTTTGATTCCGGTCAAGGGCATGTACCTTGGTCGCAGGCATATCCCCAGTAGGGGGTGTGCAAGAGCAGCTGATCGATGACTCTCTCTCATCGATGTTTCTAACTCTCTATCTCTCTCCCTTCCTCTCTGCACAAAATCAATAAAATATATTTAAAGAAAAATAGTGAGGGCCTATTCCCATTGTGCCCTGGGCTTTCTGGGGTGAGCAGAAATAGAATCCTGGTATACTTCAGCCTCCTGCCTGAGTTCTGATTTTCCTGCCTGTCATAATGGCTCAGGTCCCCAAGGCGATCTGTGTTGGATACATTTGCTTTCAACTTTTCTAGCTTACTTAAAGGATCCATTTGACTTGCTAATATGGAAGGTAATGTGATGCAGGTTTCCCAGTTCAACAGCCTCCAGGACAAAAAAAAAAACAACAAAAACCCTCACAAGAACAACAGCAAAAGACATCCAGGGTTGTGATTAAGCCATTGAAAAGAGAGTGGAGAAAACATTCAAAGGTAAAAAAATAGAAATGTATTTTCTAGAGAGAATGAAAAGTGGAACATTTTCCTGCCTTTCTGAGGACATGCTTCTGATTAGAGAGGTCTCTATGTTTCTACTGCTTCTGAAGATGAACATTTTAAGATGAACTCAATTTCCCAAGTCAGGAGCAGGAGTAGAAGTCAGTGTCACCTGCCACAAGCTCCCGTGTGGTAAGAAAACCACATTCTAAAAAAGGCTATGCTCTAAATATAACCTGGAAATGTGCTTTTAAGTGATGGCATCATCTTTTCACTTAAAAGGAACACACCCAAATAAAAGCTGAAACAATTTTCATTAAAAAGTTACATTGAGTTCCAAATTTTTACTACTACTGTAATGATTGTAATAACAATGACAAACTGTTTTATTTCAAAGATCTATAATATGGCTTCATATACACTATCAGTAATGTATATACATTTAGATCTGTATAATGTATTAAATCCTATAAGTATATGGATAACTTTTTCAGTAAAATATATATTGATTTGAAGCTTTTCCGAACCACACATTTAAGAGAAACTAAATTCTGAGAAATAATATCAACTAAAAGTTTGCAACCACTATTCAACAAGTCTATATGGCATAGATATTATATCTATTACTTCAGTTATTAAGTATTACTAACTTAAACATTATGCCATATACTATATTTGGTGCTAAGAATACAGAGATAGTAAGTTAAACCATAATTGCTTTTTTGATAAGTTAAAAACAATTAATAGCAAATTAAACAGCCATTTAACGTGACATAAACTAATTCAAACATGATCCTTGTCCTTAGTCTGGTAAGGAAGACAGACTTATAAACTGATATGTGCAAGTGTAGGGTGAATAATTAGAGCAGATTTTAAACGGTAAGTTATATTTTTTTTAAAGTAGGAGCAGAATGGGTGGTACAGCAACAGATGGACTTGGTTACTGTGGATTAGAACACTGAAGACGAATTGAAGGGCTGGAAAGAGGAAATGCAATACATCATTTCTAAAAGTTTGGCTGAGAAGCTGAGCGCATCATTATGTTTGGATATGGGTGTGTTTTGGGACACATACGTTTGCTTTTCTCTTAAGAGGGGAGAAGGATGTTTATGCGCTGAAGGGGTCAAGGAGTGAGGAGGAAGGTTGTGGAGAGTGACCCTGAAGAGGCCAGAGGAGAGAGTCGAGCATGGAATGTTTGAGTCCTGGGATAACATGGATTGTGTGCACAAGATGTAGCAAGCAGGAAGCATGCAACAAATGTTTCTTGAACTGGAATAAAAACAATGCTAGATTTTTTTCCCATCTAATTTTTGATAGTACATTGTTCTTCTCTACTAAGGAAAATCATGATTGAGCATCAATTCTGGGGAAGTCTTGAGATTTTATTTCTAAAATTTTTAAGGAAGTAATGTCATGAGGAAAGGAAAATAAAAAGAAGGGAAACAAATACTTAAAAGATTTTGAGCAGAGCCCAAAGCTTAGTCAAAGAACAGTTTGAGATAGAAGCAAGAAAGAGATCAACAGCAAGAGGATGAGCCTTGCAGTGGAAGGACGAATGAATGAAGACTGGATAAGATTAAAGGTGTTAAAGACGAAAAAAAAATCATGAAAACGATGGGCTGTTGAAGCTTAGAGTACAGAATTCTAGAAGAGGCAGCAAGAAAACTATTAGTCCCATTTGACAGAAAGAATGTTGTTGTTAGTTACTTTGTGTGATATAACGGCTCTCCCTTTGTCTGACTGAAGGCTAATCCATAGAGTGTGTGAGTCAGTGAATGGAGAATTAAAAGATGGTTACATTCTGAGGAGGCATCAGAATCAGGATGACTGCTACAGTAAAATAAGCCCACTTTCTAAATTAACGGGGCGGGGGGAAGGGGGAGGTGGAGCTAAATAGTCAAGGAATATAAATATTTCTAAAATCCTGAAGTTAAAGTAAAATAAATGAGAAGATTTTCAAAATATTTCAGGCCAATTTAACTCCTATTTCAGAGCTCTTGCCCCAAGGAGTACTTTCCTGAAAGGACAAAGCTTATCTGTCACCTCCATGGTGTAAAGACAGACAGATCTGCTCTGCTGGTGGGCTGGTGGGGATCCAGAGCATCATCATTTCAATTCTCCCTCCTCCTCAGCCCATCCCTTTCTAACCTGTCCCTTTCCCCAGCCTCCTGTCTGGTAAGGCGTCTCCATGGATCTCAACGTGAAAACTATTCTGTACTCTATTGAGTCTTTTAAAAATGATCCTTGATTTTGGAAATTTTATTCAAGTGACCAGGGGTCAACATAACTCCCCGAATCCCAAGTCCCACCCCTACCCTGTCCCCACCATCCCCTAGAACTCACTACTGCTGGCTTCCCTAGATACTAAACTAGTGGCCGGCGAACTCATTCGTCAACAGAGCCAAATATCAACAGTACAAGGATTGAAATTTCTTTTGAGAGCCACAGTTTTTAAACTTAAATTTCTTCTAACAACACTTCTTCAAAATAGACTTGCCCAGGCCGTGGTATTTTGTGGAAGAGCCACACTCAAGGGGCCAAAGAGCTGCAGTTTCTGGTTCACGAGCCGCAGTTTGCCGACCACGGCAATAGACCATAAGTGGCCCAAAATCACCAATTAGTGGGCTGGTTTCTGGGTGGTGCCAAGTGTGTGTCTGGATTATGTATGGTTGTTACTACTTCACAGAGGGGCTCTGCTATGTAGCACCCACTCCATCCCCATATCCTGCTTTGCTTTGTCACCAAGGGGAAGACAACTGATATTACTAAGAGTTGGAAGCCTCAAACTGTTAACTCTTTGTCTGATATCCCAGAGGTCAAAAAGAGAGAGAGCAGATCAAGTAAATTGGAGATCTTCTTTAAGCAAAGTACCAATGTTTTTAATAACATAGACTTTACCTCAGATGGTTCTATCTTCAACTCCTTTTAACAGGCATTACCTGCCAAGAGAGTTTAGCTGAGTGACTTTACCTTTCGGAGTCTCAGTTTCACCAAATGTACAAAGAAGACAGTAGTCTCTATGAATAGTTTTGATTTTTAGAAAGGATAGAGGTAAAATTTCTAGCACCATTCCTGACTCAGGGAAACCACTCAACAAGTAATCATTATTAGTATTATTTTCATATGGTCTATTTTTTCCCTCAACTTTTCCAGAACCTATGATTGAAATGGCTTCTTACATAGAATGCATCAGAGTTGGGATAATGCATACACCAGAGTCGCCTGCTTAAGAACAGAACTGAAGGTGGATCGATACTGCTAGCACCCATACTTCCCCGTCATAACATTCTACTTAAACAATCAATAGACAAATAGAAAGACCTTAATGATTTAGCATATCATTAGCATAATGCAGTGTCTGCTTGGAAGGCAACCTGAGCTACAATGGGAAATTTGAAGTCAGTGATTTTTTAAAAGGCCATTCTGCTTTTTTGGCAACTCTCCACTGACAGCATGTTACTTTTGCTTTCTTTGTCAAGCACAGAAAAACAGGAAGCACAAAATCAATTCGTCCGGGGGTGGGGAGGCAGAGCTGGCAGAGACACAAGCTGTTTTGCGCAGTAGGGTCTGATCCAGATTTTGCAGCAAGAGATGGCTATGAACTTGGCCAGGGTCTCCTGCTTTGAGCATCTTCAGACACACAGAGAAATTCTTCTGTACGTGTGGGGTTTGTAATTCTCTCCTTAGGACCTGGCTTTTTTTTTTTTTTTTTTTTTTTAATGCCTGCTGGGTGTGCAGGGCCGTGGAGTAAGTGGGGGATGAGAAGACTGAGACATGGATATGGTCACAGCTTTGCAATGTATTAGCTATGGGACCTCGATAAAATATTTTAATAACTTATGACATCAGTTTTTTTAATCTATAAGAGCATTAAACAAAGAGGACGAATTTCCCACTCAAATTCCAAGGAAGGCAGGTGCTGTGGGAAAGCAGTGGAGGTGACCTGGAGGCCGGTCTGGGCTTGTGCCCAACCTAAGGCATTAAAATTCAATAAAAAAAAATAGTTATGTTTCAAGAGAGAACACTTGTTAGCTGTCCCTTTGAGCCTTCTCGACCAGGTTATGCGTAAGGTCCTTTTTGGTTCTATGATTCGGGCCATGTTGGCACCAAAGGATCTTGAAGAATGTGCAACTAGAGCCACTTACCAAATAACACTTAGCTATGCATTATAAGAAAAGTTTCATAATGAACAACGTAAACTGATGAACAAAAACAGATCCAGAGACAGAGAAGCATTGATCAGACCATCAAACCTCAGAGGGAAGGTAGGGGACGGTGTGTGTGTGTGTGTGTGTGTGTAAGGGGGAGAGATCAACCAAAGGACTTGTACACATGCATATAAGCCTAACAGACACAGACAGACACCAGGGGAGTGAGTGAGGGCATAAGTGGGGAGGTGGGGGATGTGGACATGTGTGTGTGTGTGTGGGCGGGGGGGGGGAATGGTAAGAAAACATATGTAATACCTTAATCAATAAAATATATTTTTTTAAAAATCAAAAATTAAAAAAAGAAAAGTTTCATGTGTGTAAAAAGCAAGCTTGCTCTAGTTATACTAATTCTAAAACTAAATAAATTCCAGTTAAATTAGAATGAAATCTAGGACTCATAGGTAGCTTTTCAGGAATTTTTAAGCATACCAAAAATGTAGTACTTTGAGAAAAATCTATTAGATGATATTAGCTCCAGAATCAATTATCATCTTCCGTGCAACTGGATACATACCTAGCAGACAGTGCTTCCCTTAATGGCCACTCAGCAGGGACTCAACCCATCTGTCTCCAGTAACAGAAAGAGGAAGTGTTTTATTTATAGACCAACTAAAATATCCACTGTTGCTTTATTCTGCGTTTTAAAATAATGAAGAAACACAGATGCTGCTTCCCAAATTCTTCAGCCCAAGTAGGACTTTATTGATCAATTCCCAAGTCCAAAGAGTAAGAACCTAGAAGGCAGTGACCCAAACTATCACGTGACGGACAAGCATCTCAATTTGCATCCTTTAAAGGGTTCCTGATTCTGCAGCACACCACGTCTTAGAAATAGTGAGCTCCACGAAGCATCAGAGCCAAATTAGAATTAAAAACAAAAACAAAAAACCTCTTTGTTTTGAAATAATTACTCTGTATAGGTTCATAGGAAATTGCAAAGACAGCACAGAAGAGACCAGAGTACCTTCACCCAGTTTCTCTCTGCTGGTTACTCTTGATTACACTCTCAAAACTAGGAAACTTGACACTGGGATAAAGCATGTGGATGGTTCTGTCACTGCATGAGCAGATTTGTGTCTCCATCACCAGAATCAAGATACTCCACTATTTCATTGCCACAAAGTTCTCCGTGTGGTACCCTTCCACAGTCACCCTCATCTTCCTACTCCCACCATCCCTGATCCCTGGCATTAACTTGCTCTCCATCTCTACTATTGTGTCATTGTGAGAATGTTATACAATGGAATCATATGGGAAATTATACAGTGACTTTTTTATATTGGATTTTTTTTCACCTGGCATAATGTCCTAGAAATGTATGCAAGTTGTTCCACTCCTTTCTATTTTTGTGCATTCTTTTGATTACAGAATAATATTCTATGCCATGGGTTTAACTGTTCACCTATTATAGGACATCGTTGTTGTTTCTAGTTTAGGGCTTTTTTTTAAAACGAAGGTGCTATAAACAATCACATATGCTTTTTTGTGGACAATGATTTTTTTAAAATGTATTGTTGACAATATTACAGAGGTTCCCCCGTTTTCCTGTTTATATCCCTCTACCCATCCCCTGCCCCACCCCAGGTGTTCATCTCACAATTGCCTGTGTCCATTGGCTATGCATATATGTTCTTTGGTTAATTTCTTCCTATTCTACCCAAACCCCTTCCCCTCTGAGATCTGTGGATCTGTTTCATGAATACATGCCTCTGGACCTATTTATTTCATCAGTTTATTTGAAAATGAAATGTATTTTAATAAACACTGCCTTTATAGTTATTCAAAGTATATGTATACATTTGGGGGGGGGGGAACTCCCTATATATGTTATGTTTTCTTATCCATTCAGCTATTCTAAGTCTTTTGATTGAAGCATTTGATCCATTTACATTTAAGGTTAATGTTACATACTTATTTATTGCCCTTTTTTTCTTTATACATGTGTTTCTCTTCTTAAAGCTGTCCCTTTAATATTTCTTACAATGCTGCTGGTGGTAATGTACTCCTTTAGCTGTTTTTTGTCTGGGAAACTCTATCATTTTGTCTTAAATTTTAAATGATAGCTTTGCTCGATAGAGCAGTCGTGGGTTCAGGTCCTTGCTTTTCATTACTTTCAGTACTTCATGCCAATCCCTTTTGGCCTGACATGTTTCTGTTGAGAAATCAGTTGCCAGCCCAATGAGAACTCTCTTATAGGTCACTCTGTCTCTCTCTTGTTGCCTTTAAGATTCTTTCTTTGTCTCTAAAGTTTGTCATTTTGATTATGATGTGTCTTGGTGTGAGGTTCCTTGCATTCATCTTGTCTAGGACTCTGCTTCTTGAACTTGTGTGACTTTTTCCTTCTCCAGGTTAGGGAAGTTTTCTGTCATTATTTCTTTAAAGAAATTGCCAATCCCTGTCCTTCATTTGATGCATTTATACCATTTACAGTAAGAAGTCCAATGTACCATGTACCGTGAAGCCACCTATTAGATTATTTTTAATGTGGTATTAACATTATAGTGCCCGCAACCAAGGTACATGCCCTTGACCAGAACTGAACCTAGGACCTTTCAGTCTGCAGGCTGACGCTCTATCCACTGAGCCAAACCAGTTTCGGCATTTTTTTTTTTTCTTAACCCTTTAGCTATATTTCCCATGTACCTTCTGACTCAGTTATAGAAGGATATAATAAATGTAAGATAAAACTGTTTTAATTTTAAAAACAGAGATAGAAAAAAAAATCAGGAAAAGGAAATGCATTTTCACTTTTTTCAATCAGCCACTTATCTGAGCAGAACAGAACACAACAATGTGCTCTTTCTGTGGCTTATATTGCTTCTACTTTAAAGCAGAAAGCCAGGCAGTTAGGAGAACTGAGCTGTTTTAGAAATTGTATATGTTTCTTAGGGGGATAAATTTATACCAGACAGTAATTTAAGAACCAAAAAGAAATTGCTCTAGTAAATAAAAATGTGTATGATGGCTGGATAGTAAAATATAACTCTATTTTTGAGTAGCATGAGGAAAATGTAAAAAGACTCTCCTGTAAAGGCAATCCTCACATAGGTCTTAGCAGCTGAGCAGCTGATGTATGACTAGATTTCAGCTGACTGGCACAATATTGGTGGCAGTGGCATATGTCTCACCTGATTTCCAATATCGGTGTCTTGGTGGCAAAGGCATTACTTCACTGCTTTCCTGAATTCTAATTAAAAAGGAAACTGAAATTCAAATTAACGTTTTGGCAAAACAGTATGTAAATGATAATGTGCATATGTATTTATTTGTGGTAAGGCAGTTGAGTATCATTAGATTAAGATTAAACTGGGAAGTCTACAATGTGATTTTCTATTTAACTTTATCCTCTTAGACACTGTTCTGCATACTGAACTGGTTTGTAAACACACACAGTATTTTTGTTTTTAATCTTCACCTGAGAATATGTATTCATTGATTTGAGAGAGAGAGGAAGGAAATGGGAGAGAAAAAGAGAAACATTGATATGAGAGCGAAACATCAATCTGTTGCCTCCTGCATGCGCCCCAACCAGAAATTGAACATGCAACTGGGTTATGTGTCCGAACCCATGACGTTTTGGTATAACGGATAATGCTCTAAAGAGAGTCACATTGGCCAGGGTACACACAGAGTTATTTTGAAAAGCTTTAAATCTATACATCATTTTTCATTTTTTTTATGCTTCTTTGACATAATCAGTACTTTCACTGGTTTGGATATGTCTGAAATACTTCTAATACCAAATTAATTACTTAAGACCTAATACAATACAAAAGAAAACAATAAAATGCAACTCTCCTTCTGATTTTGTGATAAAGTCAGCAAAAGCCCTTTGTATTCTTGAAATTCACAAAATACTTTATAACAATGTTTGCAATATTTATTGTTCTTCAGAAATATTTGTTAAATTACAGAAGTTATTCAAGATTTTTAATAGCACATCGTCTATAACTTAATTTTCTAAAAGCAGATAACAATGATACACTTTCTTTAATAAAATAATGAAATTAAGGCTAGGTTATTAAAAAAAAAATTAGATAACCTGTGGAAATAATGCAGAGTTAAGTAACAAAATATTTTCTTTCTTTTCCTCTTATAATAGAAATAAATTATAAAATACATGTAAGATAAGCATTTTGCTGTTTGCAATTGTATCACACTTGTACCTTTTGAGAACAGTATTAAACGAATCTAATAAATTTCCAGACTTGACCTTCTAATTGCATTTCCTAATTTAATAAGAGAAGATGCAAGAATGGTCAGTACAACTCATGATAATTTTTACATGCCTGGATCATCCAACTGAACATCACAATCCCTCCCAATTACTGTAGCTCAGAGAATATGAGTTTTGTGGTTTTAGGAGTGAATTTATTAGTATCTTTTCTCAAATTCTACCAATAAGTGATCTCAAAAATGGAAATAAAATCAAGTTCTGCTGACTTCAGCACTGCCTGTTATTCTGAATCTAATCCAAACTCTTATATTTGCCATAAAATAGAAACAGTTTTAATGCTCCCTAACAACAACATCAACAAAAATGCTTGGCTATATCAATTCTCTTCCAATACTATTTTAGAAAATTATTAGCAAGAAGTCCAAAGACACTTTGTCAATTTGAAACATTTTTACTGTGATAATTCCTCATTTCATAAAAAACTTCTAATCTAAGCATGGGTCCTTGAGCAGCTACTTTTATCCCAAGGGGCTTGTCGGTGGTTGCTGAGACAGCTAGCAGGTGAACCAAAGGTCTCTTCATGACAATCAAGCCTAATGGCAGTTTATCCTTGAGCACAGATGACTAAGCAGTAGCTATAAGAAGTATTGGCTAAATAGAAGAGTATGCACGTGTATATATTACATGTAATTATTTAGGCCTCATAAAATACAAATGAATAAATGTCTTCTATACATATTAATTCATTTTAATTGAATTTATTGGGGTGACATTGGTGAATAAAATTATATATGTTTCAGGTGTACAATTCTATAATACATCATCTGTACATTGTATTGTCTGTTCACCACCCTAAGTCAAGTTTCCTTCTATCACCATGTATCACCCCTTTACCACCCTCTTTTATCTTCCCTCCCCCAACCCTTTTTCCTCTTGTAATCACCGCTTATCTGTGTCTATTTTTTCCCCTTTGCTTAATCACTCAAAGCGAGTGGGAGAGAAATAAAGACAGAAAAGCAGCCTAGCTGGTGTGGCTCAGTGGTTAAGTGTTGACCTATGAACCAGGAGGTCACAGTTCTATTCCTGGTCATGGTACCTGCCCAGGTTGCAATTCCATCCCCTCTTCTTCCTCTCCCTTCCTCTCTCTTCCTCTCCCTTCCTCTCTGAAATCAATAAAAATATATTGAAAGAGAGAGAGAGAGAGAGAGAGAGAGAGAGAGAGAGAGAGAGAGAGAGAGAGAGATATCAGAAATGGGTACCACAGACATAGCCCAGAGTTCATTCTGGGTCTCAGAGAGGGAAGGAATCAGGTTGCCACCTGCACTCTCTGCATTCTAGTAAAGTAAATAAATACCGTGATCATTCTTGCCTGAGTGTTTGGTAAGCACTGTGGCGGAGCCCAGTGACCAGGTGGATACAGAGCACAGAGGTGTAGCTGTGACTGTCTAGCAGCTGCCATTGCCAGGCAGAAATGAAAGCCATGGAGCCTGGCCCCTCAGGCCCCTCCAGAGCTAGTAGCAGGCCCAGAAGAAGCTGTAGCAGTGAGTGCTGGGCTACAGATCACATTATCTGCAGCGCTGAGAACTGAAGAGGCAGAATCATTTTTCCCTGAGTGGTAGATACACGCACGCTGCAGCTAATCCCAGTGATAGGGGTGTGGGTACAGAGGTGAGACAGCTGAGGACTCAACTGCACATCAGCCAATCTCTTCCAGCTCACCCTGACCCACCCACTGTGACTGAGCTCACCCAGGGTACCTGGCACTCCTGTGGCAGTGAGGGCAGCATCTGGTTGCAGGGGACAGAAATGGAATTTCACAGGCTCAGAAGCCATTCCCACCACATTTCCCCATGAGGATGATGTCCTGAAATGAAGACGACCTGGTCACAGAAGAGATGCCACCTACTCAGGAAATACAGGGCATTTTCCACTGACCGGAAGAGACGCTAGAAGCCAGAGCATTCCAAGAGAAGCTAAAAAACTGCACTTCAGCACCACCTACTGGAAACCAAAAGAAAGACTTCTTATCAACCTACTAAATAGAGAAGTGCTTGCTAGCTATAATAATAAAAGCGTAACATGCTAATTAGACCAGTCCACCTTCCAGATGAAAGCCAGGGCTGCAAGAGAAACACAATCCTGGGTGCCAGAGGAAAGCCGGTGCCAGCAGCCGGGGAGAAGGAAGGCCTACTCTTGCACGAATTTCATGCATTGGGCCTCTAGTTCTTAAATAAAAAGCAGATGTCATTACCATAGAGTCATTCCCATAGATACCTAGATAGAGAGGAATCCATCAAATGAGGCAGCTCAGAAATAAAGATAAAAAATCTCCATCAACTGAAATATGCGATTTAGATCATAAAGAATTCAAAATTGCACTTCTGACAAAACTCAACAAGAAAACTCAGATAGGCAGTTCAATGAACTCAGAAATAAAATTAATGAGAAAAAGGAGTACTTTACCAAAGAAATTGAAACTTTAAAAATGAACAGTTGAAATTCTGGCAATGAATAACTCCATAAAAGATATGAAGAATGAACTAGCAAATTTAGGAAATAGGGCTGATAAATGGAGGAAAGAGTTAGTAGTATTCAAGATAGAAATCTAGAAATGATGCAGATGGGGGAAAAATAGAGACTTAAGAATAATAAATAAATAAATAAATAAATAAATAAATAAATAAAAACTCTATAAGAAGTATCTGACTTCATCAGAGAGAACAATAAAAAATAATGGGTATACCGGAAGAAGAAAGGAAGGAGACAGAGAGCCTAATCAAACAAATAGTTGATTAGAACTTCCCAAACACCTAGAAAGAAGCAGATCTTCCGATCCAAGGAGCAAAAAGAATAGCCAATTATCTTAATCAAATAGGTCTATTTACTGGTAAGGCACATTGTATTAAAATTGTCAAGAATGAATAACAAAGAAAAATTCTAAAGGCAGCCAGGGGAGAGAAGACAATAAACTACAAAGGAAATCCCATTAGATTATCACCAGATTTTTTTTAGTAGAAATCCACAAGCTAGGAGAAAACTATTGAAAGAGAAAATTACCAGCTGAGAATAATATATCCAGCAAAGTTATCCTTTAGATATGAAGGAAAAATAAAGACTTTTTCAGATATACAGAAGCTGAGGGAATTTTCCACCACTAGAACTCCAAACAGAAAATACTGTAGGGGGTTTTTCTACCTGAAACGAAAGACAAAATAATACAAAAGTATAAATAAGGTGACTAACAGATAGACAGAAGCAGGATATTACAATCCTTTTTCAGAATAGGGTATTTATATACTTAAATATAACTTCAATGTTGAAGGAGGTAAAAACATTAAAAATAGATAGAGGAATAAGACAATATACACTGTAATTTGGAAATGAACTCATAGCATAAATAGGAATAATTTGTGACAACAGAAACATAAAATGGGAGGAAGTAAAGATCTGAGTTTGCAAAGGGAAATGGAGATAAGTTGCATTCAGAAGAAAAAAGACTACTATATATATATATAAAACTTTCTTTTGCATAATCATAATGGTAACCACACACACACAAAAAAAAATCCAAATCTGAGAGATATAACTTAAAAAAAATAAAAATAGCCCTGGCCAATGTGGCTTGATTAGTTAGAGCATATTCTTATCCTGTGCAGTAAAGAGTCATGGGTTCGATTCTCAGTCAGGGCACCTACCCAAGTTTCAGGTTTGGTTCACAATTGGGGCACATATGGGAGACGACTGATCAAAATTTCTCTCTCACATTGATGTTTCTCTCTCTCTCTCTCTCTCTCTCTCTCTCTCTCTCTCTCTCTCTTTCTCTCTCTCTCTCCCTCCCTCCCTCCCTCCCTCTCTCCCTCCCTCCCTCCCATCCTCTCTTTCTATTATTAATAGAAAACATATCCTAAGTGAGGATTTTAAAAAAAACAAAGAGGAATAAATCATAGAATAGGACCATTAAAACAACAGACAGAAACACAAGAGGAAAGAAACAATGGAGACACAGAGCTACCAGAAAACAAATATAAAACGCCTTTAGGAAATCTTCATATATCAATAATCACGCTAAATGTAAATCAACTGAACTCACCAATAAAAAGGCACAGAAGAGCAGATTTGATCAAAAACAAACACAACCATATGATGCTATAGGAGACACATCTCTTAGCAGCGAGGACAAATATAGACTAAAAGTGAAAGAGGAGAAAATGATCCTCCAAGCACATGGAATCCAGAGAAAGTGGGTGTGGCCACACTTATATCTGACAAAATAGATTTCAATATTAAAAAAAGGTAAAAAGATGCCAAAACCGGTTTGGCTCAGTGGATAGAGCATCAGACTGGGGACTGAAAGGTCTCAGGTTTGATTCCAGTCAAGGGCATGTACCTTGGTTGCGGGCACATCCCCAGTAGGGGGTGTGCAAGAGGCAGCTGATCAATGATTCTCTCTTATCGATGTTTCTAGCTCTCTATCCCTCTCTCTTCCTCTCTGTAAAAAAATCATACATACATACACACACACACACACACACACACACACACATACATATGTATATATATGTGTATATATATATAGTAAAAGGGAACAAAGATGGTCATTTTATAATGACAAAGGGGACAATGTACCAAGAAGACATAACCCTACTCAATTTATATGTACCCAATCAGGGAGCACCAAAATATACAAAGCAACCACTAATAGAACAAAACGGAGAAACTGACAAAAACACAATCATAGTAGGGGACTTATGTATTAAATTATACAAATTCTGGTCTACTTCCAATTCATTCTACACACTTCAGCCAGAATGACTTTATTAAAAACTTTAATGTACATTTTCTGGGGAATTCCCTTTTTAATTATGCAACATACAACGGGCGCATACTCTTTCACTAGGAAGTGTCAGTACATCACACCCAGTGGATGTAATTTTATATTATTATTTTTTAAATTTATACTTAATTAAAATAAATGAAATATATTTTTCCTTTATTTATATATAAAGCATAAAGGAAAATACAAAATTACAAACAAATAGAAAAGAATACCAACAAAAAAAATGGAAACATCGAATTAAAAAATTATAAATTTTACAAACAATTATAAAGATTACAAAAAATATATACCGTTCCTCTCAGGGCGCAACATATATTTCAAGGACGTATTCATATGTCCTACCTGTTCCCGATAGTGTTTACCTTTGACGTATTTATAAGTCCCGCTCGGTTAACAGGTTAACAATCCTCTAAATCCCTACACTCTTGCCAACCTCAGCACGTGCTCTCAAACCATTCTCCTCCATGCTGACTGCTCTCTAATCACAGTGGACTTCTTTTATTCTCCCCAAGCATTCCAGGCACCTCCTCTGTGTGATGTGTTCTTCTGTCTGGAAGACTGTGCCCTCTCCCCTCCTCCCTCTACTTTCTCATCTTCCTACTCCTCTGATCAGTGTTATGACGTCTTGACAGAAGCTCTTCCTGATACTAGGCCAGAAGCTACTGTCTAATGCTCCCCAAATACCAGAGTATTCATCTCACTTTGTATAATAATTATACACTCATTTGTGTAATTTTTAAATTAATATTTGAGGAAAGGAGCTATATTTGAGAAAATGGGCTATATTTGTATACCTAACACAATGTTTAGCACATAATAGGTTACAGTTTTTTCATGCAGGCTGGAGATGGTAGCTTGGGAATATGAGGGTTGAAAAGGGCAAGAGAAGGTCACTAATTAGAGTAGGATAGAAGGTTCAACAACACAGTGTGGAGAAGTTGGTGCTTAGGGAAGGTCTATAATGGACCAGGTCAATCGTCTTTTAGAGCAGTGATAGCTGGGCAATTTTTCATTGTCGTTCTTTTGAAATTACCTTATGACACAGATTTCCAGCAAGTTAGTTAACTAGTACAGTCAAGTTTTCCTTATTTTCTGGGAAATAAAGGTAAAATTTCATATAGGAGACTAACTAGATCAACAAGAGGTAAAACCATATATTGAGACGGTAGTTAGATGGCAAGAAGTGATTAGGAAGGGAGTCCTAATAGCAGTAGTTTGAAGTGAGAGATAATAAATGACAACTTGGAGAAGAAACCCTCAGAAATCTTTAAAAAAATGATGGAATGTCTTATACTCACACCATATGGAAGCCATAAAGTATTTAATTTGGATATTAAAAGAAAATTATGATCCAAGAAGATCTTAAAAGAACAGGATAATCAGTTTACACAGAGAAAGAATAGTTCAAGATTAACATTGATAGTGCTGGTTTGCTAAGGCAATAGACTCAGGAAATTATTTCATTGGCAAAATAATCACACTATGATGATAAATTCATCAAACTGCCTTAGTCTGATGCCATTAAATATTCAAATCACTTATTGATTTTCCCTTGATATGAATCTATGCTTACCCAGCAAACTTCTGGTTTTATTCAGCTTCCCACATAAAACTAACCAAGAGACACCACCCTTTAGCGTTTATGACAGTTCATTTCTCACTGTGCATTAATAAATTGATGTTCTGATTTTATTCATCAACCTCATGCATTTGTTTATCTTAAAAATGAAACCATTCTCCATTTGCTGTTGAAGTCAATTTTCAAAGTTAACAAGGCTAAGTGCTAACCTCTGGACTGAAATTCTGCCATCCTTCGGGGTCCTGTCTGAGTGGGATCCTTTTCCAAATGATTCCCCTCATTCTCACTTGAGCATTTTCTCTGTTCCTTTACCATACATACAAGGATCTGTGTGGGGGGAAAAACACACATTCATTATAAAAAAGTACAAATCTGATCCCTAAAAATTTTGAGAGTTTATAGCCTATTTAGGAAGAAGAAACATCTTTATAAATACCTTAATTTATTCAAAATATTTATTGATTGAATAGTACTATATGTTAATGATACAGAAAATAAGTACCAGCATAAAACTATTTTAAAGACAAATTAAAATAACTTCATTTTTAAAATTAAGTCAACTCCAGTTAGAGAAATTAAAGAAAAGCTCCAGATAGGAGAGCATTGAATTAGACTTGCAGGATGAGAGAGATTTGGGTAGGAACAGATTTTAGGAAAGCAAAAAGAACAAAAGAGTCAAGGGAACAAGGTGTGTTCAAATGCTACAAGTAAAACAATACCATTTGTTGAGTTGACTGCCCACTCCCTCCCCCCAATTTATACTTTGAAGTTCTACCTTCAGGACTTCAACATATAACCTTATCTGGAAATAGTGTTGAAGACATAAGTACTTAAAATGATATCATTAGAATGGATTCTAATGCAATATAATTGGTTTCCTTATTTTTAAAATAAAGAAGGAGACATTTGGACATAGGGATACACATGGGAGAATGTTATGTGAATATGAGAACACCCTTCAACTAACCAAAGCAAGAGAACTGGAGCAGATCATTTCCTCACGGCTCTTAGAAAAATCCAGCAGACACGTTGGTCTGGGACATTTGGCCTCCAGAACAATGGGTCCAAAAAGTTCAGTTATTTAAATGCACCCTCCCTGATGTGTGGTACTAGGAAATTATACCATTGTTTTAATAGGAGTTTCAGACATGAAAGTGATAAGAAATACACTAGATAGGCGCTTGAAAGGTTTATTTCTTCAAGAGTCATAAACAATTCAATGTTTTATCTTGAAGAGGATAGAAAGGGGCAAGACAATAATTATTTACCAATCCCCTCCCAGTTAACAAGTATCGTTATCTCATTTATTTCTCACAGGAAACCCTAGGGAATGTGCTGTTAACATAGCTATAAACTGGACACCAGTGATCAGAACCTAACTACTCTGGCACTCAGTGGGTTGAGTGAATGAACAAATAATGGGACTGCCTTGCTTGGGTTCAACCACTCAAAAGTCTTAGTGCAGTGCTTTCTGCTTGGTAGATTTTTCATAATATTTCTTGGGTACATTCCCAAATGTCCTGGCTCTCTCCACAGTTCCTACTAAATGTAAAACATACCACATTTTCCGGCGTATAAGATGACCCCCCTAATAATTTTTTTTTTTTTTTTACAGTTAAAACATAGGTTTAGGCCTATATTCTCTGTATAAGACTACCCCTCACTTCAAAGAAAAGACTTACTTTGCCGTCAAGATCTGCAGGTAATTTTTGTGCAATTTTGTTTTTTTGCCCCCGATTTTCGGTTGACTTTTTTTCATTTCAAAAGTCGTCTAATACGCCGGAAAATACTAATCAATTTTATTTCTATTTTAAGGGCCAGTGCCTCACAGAGGAAGAGCAATTTTTTTCTTTTTAATAGCAAGATCAGATGAAACAAAATGAATTATATTTTAACTTGAAAATGTATTTTCACAACTATAACTTCATATGTTCACTACCTACATACTATACTTTTTTTTTTTTTTTAAAGAAAGCTAATTATCTGTTTTCTAGTTCATATTCATCACTAGGACATGGAAAAAATGCCAGCATCTCTGGTCCAGGGAATTGATTGTCTTTGGTACCTTCTTCCTGTTTCTATGCATTGTGCTCCTTTCTTCCTTCAAGCATTTGTGGCCAGATTAAGTAAAAATTAGAAAGGTCAAAAGTCTTTTTTTTGGAGAATCCAAGATGGCTGCTCGGGTAGGCACCTAGCCGCAGCCGCACGCAACGATTTCAATAAAATACAACTAAAATATAAAATGGACATTACCCAGAACTACAGGAAAGTCGACTGACTGGAAATTCTACAACGAGCAGCAAGGAGAAAACCAGAAGGAAGCGCGGAGGAGCTGTAAAAGCCCAAGGTACGGAGACACGCAGTGCGCGCGGAGAGGACGGAGCCGGAGAGGAGGGAGGCCGAGTGCCTGGCTGGCGTTCCCTAGCGGGAAGGAGATAAAACTCCGACTGTGCTGGGCCCCCGACTGCTCTGAACCCCAGTTCTACGCCAGACCCCAGGGACCCAGGCTCATCCATAGGGAGCTGGGCTGTAAGGCGAAACCCCGGGGAAGTGGCGAAAGGAGGTCCCTGCTGCGAGCACACTGCGTGCGCGCAGAGAAGGGCCGGCCGGCTGTGCCGTAGAACTGCCCTGGCGGGAAGGAGACAGGGGCTCCAGACTGCTCTGAACTCCATCTCCAACTCCACTTCCAACTGAACTGAACCCCCGTTTCGGGCCCATTGCGGGAGAGCCTACACTGTTTGGTAGCAGGCAAAAATCGAGGGCACCTTTCTCTCAGAGGTGCTTACAACAAGTACTGAAGGACCCTGAGTCTCAGGAGTCGCATAGGGCGGGGCTGACAGAAGCCAAGGCTGTAGGCTCCACCCTGAAACCCCGCCCCCATCAGAAAAGCTGCCTGCGAAAATGCCTAAACCAAATAGATCACAAACGAAAGAAATGGAGGACGAAAAGCGACTGGATATAGAGTTCAAAACCACACTTATAAGGTTTTTCAAGAGTATCCTAGAAAAGGCCGATAAAATAAATGAGACCTATGAGGATATGAAAAGGAATCAACAAGAAATAAAGAATACATTGTCTGAAATAAAAAATATTATACAGAGTCCTAAAAACAGAATAGAAGATCGCAAGAATCAAGTCAAAGATTTGGAACATAAAGAGCCAGAAGACATTCCCCTGCAGAAGCTAGAAGGCAAGAGAATCCAGAAAATTGAAGATAATGTAAGAAACCTCTGGGACAACTTCAAACGATCCAACATCAGAATCATGGGGGTCCCAGAAGATGAGAGAGAGCAAGATATCAAAAACATACTGAAAGAAATAGTGACAGAAAACTTCCCCCACCTGGGGAAAGAATTGGACTTACAAGTCCAGGAAGCACACAGAACTCCAAATAAGAGGAATCCAAAGAGGACCACACCAAGACAAATCATAATTAAGATTCCAAGAGCAAAGGACAAAGAGAGAATATTAAAAGCAGCAAGAGCTAAGCAGGTGGTTACCTATAAAGGAGCTCCTATACGATTGTCAGCTGATTTCTCAACAGAAACCATGCAGGCCAGACGGGAATGGCAAGAAATATTCAAGGTGATGAATAGCAAGAACCTACAGCCAAAAATACTCTACCCAGCAAAGCTATCACTCAGAATCGAAGGTCAGATAAAGAGCTTCACTAATAAAAAAAAGCTAAAGGAGTTCATCACCACCAAACCAGAATTATATGAATTGCTGAAGGGGGTTCTTTCAGAAGAGAAAGTAAATAAAGATAAAAATTATGAACAACAAATATGTAACTATCAACAAGTGAATCTAAAAACCAAGGAAATTAAAAAAAAAAATCTGATGAACAATATTAACTGGTGAATATAATAGAATCAGAGGTACAGAAGGGGAGTGAACCGACAATTCTTGGGGAAAAGGAGAGTGGGGGGTGTGGGAAGAGACCGAACATAAACTGTGCACCTATGGATGAGGACAATGGGGGTTGGGGAAAGGGCAGAGGGTGGGGTGGGAAGGGGGGGGGGAAAGGAACACTTGTAATAATATGAACAATAAAAATTTATTTAAAAAAAAAAAAAAAAAGTCTTTTTTTTTTTTTTTTTTTTTTGCCAGTAAAATAGTCTTTTCTAAGGCTCCTTTATACTTTGTAAGCCTGGTCAACTAGAGAGAGTAATAATGTAGAATTGCTCAAATCATTGTATCATTCTGCTGTAATGAAACAAGAAGAGAAAGCCCTCACACACAGGAAATAAAAACTACTGATTTTCTGTCCCTTTTTAGGAAGCATCATAAAATGCTGTGGCTCAGTCCACATAGCTCACCCACCTAATGTGCACTTCTGAATATTGTTGGTGTATAAATGGATTAACATGTAAATTCTCCTTAACATACTCAAACCCAAGCTGAATTCCTTCTCATTCTGAGACCTAGCTGTACCTGTGAAGACTGGTAGGGAGACCGATCACACATGGAAAACTGAGAGCCTCATGGAAAAGAAAGAAAGAATTTACCTCAAGGGACTAGAAAGTCCATGTGTTCCAAGCTAAAAATTATGGGGAATGAAGGATAAGACATGCTGCTTATTGCTCAGGTTGACTTAAGGTGTGGTCTCCAAATGTCCTAAGTCCTCGGAAAAGAAGACCACCATACAATAAAGAATAAAGAGCTTTCCTATAACCATGGTGGCAGCCCCAAAGAGGCTGAGGGCAGTCTGGGTGCCTGTGGACAGGAGATAAAAGCCACATGAGAAGCAGTGGTAGTCACGGGAGGGTCTCTAAATCCCAGTACAGTTCTCCACCATCCAGGGCTTCCCTGTTACTCAGCCAGGGACATGACTCTGAGCTGGACATTGGAGGACATAGTGCCTCACTGGGCTTCTGCCCCAGCGCAGGTGAGCTGGAGCTCTCAAGAATGAAGGAAAACAATGTTCTTTGCTGGTAGACAGGTGCTCTTCCTTTTAGCTCCCAGGAGGCACGGCTTCCTGGAGTCTCCAAGACCTATTTGAGGGTGCCTAAGATGTGAATGCTTCCGCAAGGTGTGCAGGTAATAGATTAGACAAACACAGTTTTGATGTTGCCTGGGCTAGCCTTCCCATCACTGAAGTCTCAACTCAAATGTCAGCTTTTCAAAGCAGCCCTCCCTGAGTTCTCCATCCATCTTGAAACCAGCCTTGAAGTATGAAACCTGCCTGGTTGGTAGTTTTTAAATCACTTACAAGTACAGCATTTAAAAATAAATGCCTACTACATAGGTACTATTGTTACGTACTATTTTATCTTGTGTCTCTCCTAGTGAATTTAAGGTCTGAGAAGATAAGGACCCTAAATGGAATTTCCCTTTTCCATCTCTAGTGTCTAAAATAGTACTGGGCAAAAGGCAAGTTCTTAACAGGAGCTTGTTAACTGCATGAGCCCTGACCATGCAATAACGTATGCAGGAAGAGGTTGGGATACAAAGGAATAACCTTAAGTTATCCATATCTTACTATAAAGTGAGATCTGGGACTCAAGGTGAATAGGATATTTTTAAGGTAAAGGCATTATTATGGGGGCCCAGAGAGTGGCCTGGATTCCGGTGAGGGTCCCAAAGCTCATTGGTATGCCTCCTTCAGCCGCCTCTTGGTCTTCAGAGATATGGGTGACAGCAGTGCTCAGATGGCCTGCTTCCCCTGTTGCAAGATTGAAGAACAGCCAGGCATGTAGCCTTGGCCAGGCAGTATCTTTAATCTCGCTGGAGTGGCACTAAGTAAGTACCTCCTGAGAGCATGCATGAGCCTCTCTTGCTCACATTTCTTTGTTCAGCAGTTGCCATGGCACCGACCTGCCTGGTTGACGTCTAAATATAGTGATAAAAGATTTCATCTGCTTTCAACAACTAGAAGACAAATTTGAGGAGCAAAGAAAAATAAATGTTCTTGTGCCATTTTTTTAAGGAGGGGGGGGGACACTTTTTAATCTATTAATTTTCAGATATAAGGAAGAGAGTGATTTATAACTTTTATTTATATTTCTGAAATTATTTTTGCATTATCATATTGATGCTGTTTTGAAGTTTGATTTCTTTAAAGATCATAAGCTTTTTTGGTGGTGGGGTGGTGAAGAACAAATAACTATGTTTTAGAATGACTATTTCAATAATTCTTAAGTAGGTGTTACATACATGAAAATAACCCAGAGGAAATTCCCTGATATCATTCAGAACAATCTAGGTTAAAAAGAGAAAATATATATTGAGAGAAAAAAAGGAGGGAGGGGCAGAATTTCTCTATCCAAAACCATAACCTAAAGAGAAATGAGACACTGCATTGCTTTGTGGCCACATATTGTAGAACACTGCAGTTTAGAAACAATCAAGTTGACAACCCATTGCAATGTTCACATTCATTAAAAGGCCAATAAAAGAATTTGTTCCTTCTCATTTCCAAAATATTGAGCAACAACTGGAACTTTGATAGAACTCACAACATGTGAGGCACTGAGAAACAAAAGATAATGCATTAAATCTCTTGAACCCTCACCTTCATTCAATATGTGGACCACAGCACAGGTATGAGGTACAATATGTACACAAATCCTGAACCTCATCAGCTCCTTCTTTGAGTACTTCACTTAAGGCGTGGCACCCTCACAGGAAGTTCTCATTGTTCCAGGAAGTTCATGCCTATGCCATTTCCTCATCTAAACCACCTCACTTCCACTAGTTTTGTTACATCCATTCAGGCTTAACTCCACCCAAAACCTTCCCCTAAAAACTCTACTTTAGATCACTCATTTCCCTTAACTTCCATAATGTTCACAATATAGTCAGAGAATAATTGATATTTCTTCTTTTATATAACTCCCTGGTTTGTGTTTATAGTTTTGTCTCTACCCTTTCTCCTCCGCCCCATGCCTTCCAATGTCTTTGAAGTCAGTGATCATTTCTTCATTTAACAAGCACACACCCTAAATTGTTCATTGACCTGATCTAGTAGAAAAAAAGGCACTGAATTGCCCTGATCCTAGTGGAAAAAAAGGCACTGAACAACAACAACAAAAAGTACATACAAATATGATAAATCGTGACAAGTGAAAAGAAAAAGAACCAAATATTATGAGCAAAAAAAAAACACTGGCTGAAGCTAAGTGATAGAGGAGGAAATTGAAAGCAGATGATGTAGCACAACTTGTCAAAAGGGCATTTATTTGTGGGGGGGGGGGGGGGGGGGTTGGGGGGTGTCTCACAAGTCACTATGAAGGGTCCAAGATGTTAATTGGAGGAAAAGGAGGCCAATGAAAAGATTTAAGCAAGAGAGTGACATAATCTGTTATATATTCCATCACATAATTCTATCAAGCAACCAGCCCAACTTTAGGCATAAAGTTTATTATTGAGTCCATGAAGAAAAGAACAGAGAGTAATGGTAATTTAATTGACTTAACACTGAAATACCTTTAGTTAGATATGCTCAGGAGTGACCCTGTACTATTATTATAAGGGAACAAACTCTGAGAGAGACTACAACATGCCATATAATGTTTTTTTCTTTCCTTTCTATTGGAAATTTTATCAACTTAAAATAAATCGGTCAATTTACATAGATGGCTAGAGTTACCAGATGTAGAGTTCAAGCACTATTCCTAAACAAATTTTACTTTGAAGATAAATTTTTTATCACAAAGAAATTTTAACATCTTTAGACTCTTTATTGAGTTGAAATAACTTATTTCTCTGTCAATTGAGAAAAAAATAAACATTTAAAAAGTGTATTATTCTCTCCATATGCTCTGAAAGGGGCAGCTTAGCTAAAATGATATGATAATAGTTCGTCAATATTTGAAGTCTCTTTCCAGACCTATTCAAACATACAGATCAGCTGTGATAGTTTATTTCATGCCTTTAACCAACAAGTAGATATTAGACACCTATGTGATTCACGAAGACCTATTATAAATGTTGTTGGAGCAAAATCCTGGAAATAGACATTTTCATGGAAATGCATTCACCTGTTATCTCCTTGGCTTATTTGCCTGGCCTATTTGTGGATCTGGAATTTTATTTCCATTGTTACTATCTTTGAATAGAAAATTAAATGTGAAATTTAATCTCCATTGACCTTACAGCTGGTGTTTGGCTCACAAGGATGAAAAGTCTATCATTTTCTAAATGAGCTTTCAGTTCATGGCAAATCCATTTCAATATTGATGTTTTCCATTCTTCTTTGTACATGCCAATTCTAGAATGCAACAAATCTAATATTTATGTCCTCAGGAGCTGGGTTGTTGTATAACTAATTTAATATTTTGACAGCACTTTATTTCAATGGTAAAATATAGTTGCTGTTTACTAGAATCTTTGAGGCAAGATAAAGTCTTACAGATAAATCTTACAAGAAAATTGTATTTTGTAAGAATGTTAATGCAACTTTAAAAATGAAAAATCCCATTTCTGGTATCCTTACAAATGTTTTTATAGTCTAGACCTAATGGAGCACTTTTCTACATTAACCCGTTAACCGAGCGGGACCTATAAATACGTCAAACGTAAACTATATCGGGAACGGGTAGGACATATGAATACGTCCTTGAAATATATGTTGCACCCTGAGAGGGACAGTATATATTTTTTGTAATCTTTATAGTTGTTTGTAAAATTTATAATTTTTTAATTCGATGTTTCCATTTTTTTGTTGGTATTCTTTTCTGTTTGTAATTTTGTATTTTCCTTTGTGCTTTATATATAAATAAAGAAAAAATATATATATTTCATTTATTTTAATTAAGTATAAATTAAAAAAAATAATAATATGAAATTACATCCTCTGGGCGTGACGTACTGACACGTCCTCGTGAAAGAGTACAAGCCCTTTACAGGTTGCGTAATTAAAAAGGGAACTCCCCGGTTAACAGGTTAAAACTATATGGAAATTAGGCATAATTGGCAACTACACCTTTTAATTACCTTCTTTAACTCACTAGCCCAAAGCCATAATATGTGGCCATTCACTAAATTTATTAATCTAGTTAATAAAAGTATCTTATTTTTCAGAAGATAATAATATCTATACACTTTATTTTGTATTGAATGATTTCATTAGTCCCCAAATAAATATTGATGAACATGTAATAGTTCATCATAGCATAATAATTAAGAGTTAGTTATAGTTAAGATTTGGAAACAGCCTAAGTACCCATCAGCAGATGAGTGGATTAGAAAACTGTGGTACATCTACACAATGGAATACTATGCTGCGGTAAGAAAGAAGGAATTCTTACCATTTGCAACAGCATAAATGGAATTCTAGAGCATTATGCTAGGTAAAATAAGTCAGTCATAGAAAGATAAATATCACATGATCTCACTAATTTGTGGAATATAATGAACATAAACTGAAGAACAAAAACAGATCCAGAGACAGAGAAGCATCAATCAGAACATCAAACCTCAGAGGGAAGGTCTGATGTCCTTGATGCCATCTAGATCTATTTTTGTTAATCTTCACCTGAGGATATTTTTTCCATTGATTTTTCTTTAGAGAGAGTGGGAGGGAGAGAGGAGGAGAGAGATGGGAGGAGAGAGAAAGAGGGAGAGAGGGGGGGAGAGAGAGAATGGAATATCCATGTGAGAGAGACACATCAATTTATGGATTGAACCTGCATCCCTGATAGGTACCCTTGACAGAAATCAAACCTGGACCCTTTGGTGCTTGGGCCAGTGCTCTAACCACTTAGCAACACCAGACAGGCTGAAGTCAACTAATTCTAATCAATTATAATATACCTGGAAAGGCACTGTGCAAATGATCTTTTTCAGAGGCAACATATCATCTTCAAGAGAGAAATTCCTTTTTGAATTTGAAAGAACCAGTGACCCTCAGGACAGGGTGATCATTTACTTCAAAGAAATTTCCTTTTAGGACTTGGACATACTTCTAAGGAGCCCAAGGTCATTTTAAAATATTATCCCAGGAATCAGGGAGGAAGGCATTTACCTTAAGCCAGTGGCGTTCTATTTCAATTAATGGAGCAGTGAACTATTTCCTAAAGAATGTGGCAGTGTTGAAGAATTCATTCACCTTCTGAAGGTGAAGAGGATGTAACTTGGTGCAGCCCAAGCACTCAGAATAGCTCCTGATGTAGGTAGTAATTATCAGCTTTATATTTCAAATGGGGAAAACAAGGCAGAAGATCCAAATGATTCTGTGTTCGTGTTTAGGAGAGTCTCTGTCTCTTACCTTGAGCACAGCTGTGACTGAGGGCTGTGATCATGACAACCAGCCCTGCTACGTGATGGATATTGTCCTAAGAGTCTTCCAAGGTGTATTTTCACAAAAGCCCTAGGAGGTTGGTGCCGATTTCATGTTTGTGTTATAAATTAAGAAAGAAAGAAGAAAGGAAGGAAGGAAGAAAGGAAGGAAGGAAGGAAGGAAGGAAGGAAGGAAGGAAGGAAGGAAGGAAGGAAGGAAGGAAGCAGAAAGAAAGAAGAAAGAAAGAAAGAAAGAAAGAAAGAAAGAAAGAAAGAAAGAAAGAAAGAAAGAAAGAAAGAAAGGTGGCACAGAGTGGTTCAGTGTTGAGGAGCTAGGACTAGAAGTAAGGCAACCTCTTGGTGAAGCCTGTGTTCCTAAGTGCTGCTACTACCCCAAACCAAGAGGCGGAACTGCAATGGCTGACCAGTAAGTGAGCAGGGAAGGAAAGGAAAGGCTGAGAGGACCCTCAGCAGAGGGCACATAGGAGGGAGGGTCAGAGAAAACCTGATGCTTTCAATGAGGAAAAAGAAGGGTCTGTGGGGTGCACACTGAGTGTGAGTTGGAAGAGGCAAGGTCTGGAAACAGCACTGTTCTCGACCTAAGGAAAGATACCTGGTTGACTTTACCAAGTCACAGTCATCAAAACCTATAAAGCCTGGGAAAGACAAATATCACATGTTTTCACTTACTGTCTTGATCCAGCATTTAGAAGGAAGGGTTAAAGAATCTGGAGGAGATGCTGTGTGTAAATTGATTAAAGAGTCCAGAGACAAAACATAATTTTGGAAGACATTCTGGGGGCCAGAGAAGACTTAGCTAAAGAATCTAAGTTCCCCCTTGTCTCAGGACCCCTTGATTTTTATTAACACAAATTGTCCTAAGGCAGTGGAAGGCAAACTGAGGCTCACGAGTTGTGGTTTGCCACTCTGATGAGTTTTTAGACCACTAAAAACACTTAAAAAAAAACATTTTAATAATGTACTAATGTCTTTAACCTGAAGTCAAAACTTCTGGGTAAGGGTAATGTCTCACGCAGTGGTAGGCAAACTCATTAGTCAACAGAGCCACAATTTGCCAACCACTGTCCTAAGGCAAAGTAGATAGACATCAAAGGCCAGGGTTTAGTATACAGAATCCATTGTCAGATTGGAGGAATTGCCTATGGCTGTCCAGGTGTTTGGCCAGTAAGAGGCAATAACATATAAATTGAAATGCCCTCAGTTATCTGACAGCAAGCAATCATTGTATGCATCCTTTTCAGGTTTGGGGAAATGCCCTCAGCCATTCCAGATGATTCAGCCCTGCAGACCTGCTCGAATTGGCTTCTGGCATATGTGGAATGTAGAGAACAAAATAAATGAACAACAACAACATGACCAGCTGGCATGGCTCAGTGGCTGAGCATTGACTAGACCTAGGAGGTCCCCTTGCAATTCCTGATCAGGGCACATGCCTGGGTTTTAGACTCAATCCCTAGTATGGGGCATGCAGGAGGCAGCTGATCAATATACTCTCTTGCCACTGATGTTTCTCTCTCTCTCCCCCTCTCCCTTCCTCTCTGAAATCAATAAAAATATATTTAAACAACAACAACAACAGAAACAGACTCATAGATACAGAGAACAAACTGATGGCTGCTAGTTAGGAGAGGGCTTGGTTAAAAAGGTGAAGAAATTAGAAGTACATATTGGTACTTACAAAGTAGTCACAGAATTGTAAAGTACAGAATGGAAATATAGTCAATAATATTGTAATAACTATGTATGGTACCAGGTGAGTATTAGACTTATTCAGGGATCACTTTTCAAATTATATAAATGCCTAACCACTATAATGTATATCTGAAACTATTATAAACTAATATTGAATGTAAATATATGTATAATTATGCTAAATGTCTTAAAAGAACCTAAAGTGAATGTAAAAGATATTGGAGAATACAGAGCCCAAATAAGCAAGAATATGGTTTATAGGGGGTATCTAAACATAAATAAGGTAAACATCAACAGAGCACCATTTTGAAAATGTTGAAAGAACACTCACATCGAATCAGAATTCTATAATACACCCCCTTGAAAAAATATATAAATATTTTTTCTGTGCTGAAAAAAAATATCAAAAGGAGGGAAATAATCTGATTCCTTAAAAAAAAAATACGTTGCATAAGATACTGTGTTTAAATGTCCATAAAAATGTAACCACAATTCAGAAGAAAGGAAATAGAATCAAAAGTCAGGGAATCTGGAAAAGGACCACTCACTTTCCTCTTGCTGAGCCTCTTTCCCCGCATCTGAGGTCCCTGAAGCTTGCCAGGCGTGTCTGCTGCAGTAACAATGGAAGGAACGGCTTCTCTCCCTGAAGCAGGCACTCATTCTCATAAGCTAAAAACACTCTTGATTGGTGCACACATAAACTGAGTTTCATGTGACCTCTTGCCCTGGTTTATTTCCATTTTAAGTGAAAGATGGAGCTACAGCAAACCAGGACCTTTGCATCTTTATCAATTTCACCGTGTGATTGGATGGCGCATAAAGTTCTTTGGTCCACAACTTTGTGGTTAAATCTCACTGAAGGCTAAAGCACTCACATTAGCTATAAGATTGCAAATGGGGATGATCTATGTTGTAAAGATCATCCATTGTCCATGTTTCCAGCAGTGTCCAGAGGTGACACCTCCACGGGGGTCCTAACCCTGTGGGTAAGCCTCCAGCTATCAGAGGTGATATAAGTGTGCAGTGATCCATAGTCTGAAAATCATATGGTTAAAGAAAGTAAAGAAATATGGTCCTTTTGAGAAGAACAAGTGTGGTCAATAAAACCCAAGAAGGGAAATCTGGGTCATTTTCAATAAAAAGCAAACTTTTTCCCCCCATCACAAAGGTAACCTTGCTGTGGGTTTTACTAAAGCAGCTTTCTGGTATTTACTTTGCATGTCTATAAAAAGAGTAAACCCAGGAGAGGTTGAGCTGAGATTACCCACTTGGCTGTAAAACAGACTTGGGTTCCCTTTCTCTCCGCACCACTCACAATCTGTGTGTCCCTATGTAAGTTATTTAAAGTCTCTCGACCTCAGTGACCTTATAGATAAGAAAGAGGTAATAGTCATGTCTCTCACAGTGTCTCTGTGAACAGGACAGAAGGAATATAAGCAGGATGAGAGAAAGTGCATGCAAAATGCTGACAAAACCCCAGCATCTAGTTGAGATGCTCACAGTGATCCTGTAATTATTCACACCGTCTGAGATTTCTAGCTCTTGACCATTCCCCCATCATTTGTGTTCAGGGCACAAGTGTTGACTAAGTGGCCCATTTGGAGTGATCTAAAATTAGAAGCAGATCAGGGAAGAGCATTGTTCAAGGTTTTCAAAGAGATAAAGCAATTTCTTAAGGGTCACCTTTTTTTAATTTGAATGAAAATCATATCCTGCTCTACGGTGCACGACATCATAGCTGGCGGTAGACACAGCAAAGAACTGGGAGTGACCTTGTACCTGCCAACCTACTACTCAGAGACTACCTCTGAAAATGATCAATAAGTAATACAACTTAAATAATTGTTATCTTCACTAGAGCAGTGTTTGCATATTGTGACATCAATTGTAGAATTTTAGAACTGAAAAGAAGAGACCATTTGCTTCACTCATTCTTTTAACAGATAAGGAAACAGATTTAGAAAGGCCTAAATGCCCCCAATATAGACTTTGCATTTGACATTTAAGTATAAGTAATAAAAGTACTGGCAGTACACTCCTAAGCAGCAAGTGCTCATTGGGTGGCACAAGCCTATTTAAGTAATTTAAGGTATCATCAACTCCAAACATTTCAGTATTTTGTCTCAAGCATGATGAGTGTGTTTGGGAGGGATAGGTGGCCTTAACCCTGCATCCTCAGCCACTGGGCCCCTTCTGCACTGATGAAGAGCTTCCGGAAACAGAACTCTAGGCTCACTGACTTGCCCTGTGCTGAAGTTTCACTGAGTAGACCAGATGGAAAGTAATTTCCATCACAAGTAGTTATACCAGCCCCATGCTATTCTAAGTAGCAAGAAGTTACATGGTTCTCAAAACATTATTTTAAGATTAAAGCTAGAGTCAATTGGGGTGGAGGGATAATGCTCAGATTAACAAGACATCTAAGGATTTTCTCCATCACTAAAATTCTAAGAATAAGATCCCACTCCTTGGAAAAGTCATTCTGTGTCTCAAGGTGGGGAGAAAAACACCTTGTACTCTTGGCTTAATCTGGTTTTGCAATACCACTTTTTTTTGGTACTGTCTTTTACACTGAATAACAACCCTCATAACAAATGAGGAAATTATTTTTTCAGGACTCCTTGGATATCTGGGAACATATAGGAGAATTTGCTAAATTGATAATTCTGTTGCTGTTTTTCACATAAATTCTACAGGCCAAATTTTTTAGAGAAAAGCACCCTAACTGGAGTAGCAGGATAATGCTAAGTGAGCAAAGAGAGGAGTAGTAAAACCAGCAGATCTGGTTTTAAAACGGTTCTTCTACAAATATAAATGCATGGCATAGATTTTTAGGAAAATATTTTACACCCTGCAGAAGTTACTTTCAGTCGTTGGTGAGCATACTGAAGACTGTGAAATCTCTCTGTATTTTATTTTATTTTTGGTTTTATGTAGTGGTTGTCAATGCCACTGTTTCTCATTTACTGTCCACATGCACATATAATATTCTTCTGGTTAAGAGGGCAGAAAACATAATGTCCTTCAACTCAAGGCACTTGTTTTTGCTTTTGCCATTAATTAGTTGACTAGCATAGATGTCAAGTTTAATATAATCACCATCATCTGGCTGCTCACTTACCTTGAAAACCATTTCACTGATGTGCCAAGTCGACTCATCTAATGAAGCAATTGGGTTCCTTAGTAAGAAATCTTTACCAGAATGAAGTGCCTCAGTGATGGTATCTTGACCTAATCAAACTAAATTAGAGTCTAAATCCACACAGATTTGCTTCATTAGGATGACAACCCAAATAGGCCTAGACCAGGATTTTTAACAAGGATGTATGAATTTTAAAAGGCATAACCAAGTAGGTCATTCATACAGAAATGCCACTTCACTCCCCAGCAATTTCAGACTCCCTGTACATACAACGCTCTCCTCCCTCTCCTATCCTACCCTCTAAGCCACATGTGTCAAACACAAGGCCCGCGGGCCAAATCCAGCCCGCCAGGCCTTGCAATGTGGCCCGCACCGCGCTGTCATCACTGCACTCCGCTGTCAGTTTATGACATTGTCAGTTTATGACTGTTCAGTAAACCATTCGGCCCGCAATTTAGGCTGGATTTTAGATTTTGGCCCCTTCGCTGATTGAGTTCGACACCCCTACTCTAAGCCTTCCCCTTCCCAATCCTTTTAGAGGGATAAGACTTATTTATGTTTTTTAAAGATAGTCAATTATCATTTACTTTTAATAGCCTTCTCTGCTCACCCCCAAATTTACCTCTAAGTCCTATTGATTCTTCTTAGTGCTTCTGTAATTCCCAGCTGCCTCCGCATACCCATCAGAGATCTTTCTGCATGTATCATAGTTACATCTTAGTATGGCTTACTCTCCCACTGGAGTTATAAGTGTACGGTCCATAAAAGAGGGCATAGTAATTCCCTAATTATCCTCAAGTGGGCTAGGACCTAAACTAGAACAGAATCTAGATATAATAAAATATACTTTATGGATATATGATCTAGTAATATTCCTTTTCAAATAAATTTCCAAGAAAATATTTATTTGCACTAAACCCTGAGAAGAATGTAGAAGACAGCGTATTCCATGAGGGCAAAAAAATATGAGTTCTTTATCTATATTCCCAGAAGCTTAGCATAGATGGAATAAATGAGCGCAAAGATGAGTGAGGCAAAACAATACAGAAACAACAAAACCAAAAGTTTTTCTTTGAAAAGATAAACAGGATTGACACAATCTTAGCTAGGCTATGTGGGTGGCTTAAAACCTCTTACATATTAGGAAATATATATTTCTCACAGTTCTGGAGGCTAGAAGTTCAAGAACAATAAGATCAGTGTCCTTACAAAAAGAGGTATCAGAGAGCTTGCTCCCTTTCTTTGCTTGCTCAGTGAGTGGGAAAAGCCCGTATGAGTACATGGGTGGAAGGTGATTACCAACAAGCCATTTCTCAGCAGGAATCCATTCAGCCTTTACCTTGATTTTAGACTTCCAACCTTTAGAACTGTGAAAAAATAAACTTCTGCTGTGTAAGCTACCCAAACTGTGGTATTTTGTTATGGTAGCCTGAACAGACTAATCCACCAAACAAAAACAACAGAACACTCAAATTACTAAAATTGGGGGTGGGGGTGGGGGTGGGGGGAGAAGTTATTTTATACAAACTAAAATGGTTTTGAATAAGTACTAAGAATAACAACAACAAAAGAAGAATTACTAAGAACAGCTGTATGCCAACAAAGAAGAGGATTAACAGAAGAACAGGACTGGAAAAGATAATACAGTTGCTTAATAGCTAAGACATCAATTACCACCCTAGCCAGTTTGGCTCACTGGATAGAGCATCAGCCTGTGGACCAACCAGTCCGGGGTTTGAGTTTCATTCCGGTCAAAGGCACGTACCCTGGTTGCAGGCTCCTCCCCAGCCCAGTCCCTGGTCAGGGCTTGAGCAGGAGGCAACCAATCAATGTGTTTCTTCTCACATCCATGTTCCTCGCTGTCTTCCCCTCTCTCTTCCCCTCTCCCTAAAAATCAATGGAAAAATATCCTCAGGTGAGGATTAATAACAACAACAAAAAGACACAAATTGCCTTTATGACTGTCCAATGGTACACCTTAAAGCATTGGAATGCCTCTGCCAAGAACCATGTGGCTATAGTCTCCTTCTGTGCTTGTTCCTTTGTTTTTCATAAGCCCGGTGTTCCCGGATGGGCACAGTTTATTTTGGAGGCAATGAAATGCTGTAGCCGAAGCAACTCTGAACATATCCTCCATTCTAGAATGTCACTGGAGCAACACAACCCATTAGGACACAGTCCCCAGAGAGGTGCAAGTCAATACTGGGCCAGGCCACATTGGGCTTCCTGACATTTGTGGCTTAATAGTGTCCGCTTTGTGGACATACTGCTATAACCAGAAGCTTAAATGCTCGTTTCATTTTCTCTGCGGCCCTGTTGCGATGTGTGCTACACAGTAGATTGGGAACCAGAAAACCCCATGCAAGTCCCCTGCATAGCTTCCCAACTATGTGGAGCAAATGCCTGCCTGTCTCCAGACTTCCTCCAGATAATCATCTAGATCAGTGGTCTGTAAACTGTGGCTCTCAGCCACGGTTTGCTGCTCTGTGGACTAATGAGTTTGCCGACCACTGCGTAAGGCATTACCCTTAACAGAAGTTCTGACTTCAGTTTAAAGACATAAGTACAGCCCTAGCCGGTTTGACTCAGTGGATAGAGCCTGTGGACTGAAAGGTCCCAGGTTCAATTCTGATCAAGGGCATGTACCTTGGTTGCAGGCACATACCCAGTAGGAGGTGTGCAGGAGGCAGCTGATCAATGTTTCTCTTCCATCGATGTTTCTGACTCCCTCTCCTTCTCCCTCCCTTTCTGTAAAAAAAAAAAAAAATCAATAAAAATATATATTTTTTAAAAGACATTAGCACATGATTAAAAACTTTTAAAAGTATTTTTCCCTAAGGCAGTGGTCTGCAAACTCATTAGTCAACAGAGCGGCAAATGGCAGCTTGCGAGCCACATGTGGCTCTTGAGCCACAGTTTGCCTGCCTACCACTAATCTAGATTATCCTATTTTTTATTTTTTTTTAATGTCAGAGGAAGATCAAATCAGCAAGGGCACATTCACAAAACACAACTTCTAAAAATGGTGACTTTTGTTGGAAATTATAATACTGTATCAATAATGCCACTTCAATGACAAGAGCCCCTTGTGTAAATTAGTTGAGGAGAAAAAAAAAAAGAAAATAAATCTTTTGTTGGTGTGAAGGAATGATCATATACCTAAATACATATGCATACATCTACACTATTTGATGCCTAGTCATATTAGCTGGTTATCCCTGACATTCCATCACATGGAAGCCTGTATTTTGAAATTCTGACTCTGAGCTGATTTGCTGCACAGGGCTTTCCTGGTAATTAGCTGCAGCTCCTGTGGGGCAGGCACAGAACCCGGAGTGTGATTATCAGTAAACTCCTCAGACCTGAATGAGCGGTGCAGGGAGCCCTCTCTCCGTGTTTGTCATGAGAAACTCCAACATACTTAACAGCTCAGGAGGCCAGCAATGCCAAACTGACACACCAGCTGCGCAAACCTTCAGGGTTGAATTATTATTATTACTCCAATAGCTCTCTCTTAATGTAGTTTTGAATCATCACTGAGGGTCCTGTGCCAGCAGCTCATTACAAAGTTCTAACCCTGAGTGTTTGCCCGCTATGGAGATCCACCGGCCAGAGAGTGCATTCTTTAAAATCACTTTCGAATTAATTTACCCACCGGCCCACCACTCACATCTATCACGGGAGGAGGATGGTGAAATTGGCAGGCGGGCCTGCCGATTAAGGTTGGCTGTTTGTTTCATGATCCTACCAGCTTCAGCACTTAACAAAAAATAAAGAGATTTTCTATCTGTTCTTACAAAGAAAAACAACAAGATATTCTTAAGTGCGGGCTAGGAAACATTTAAGGAGAGTTTTTCCCTTGCTTTTTTTTCTTTATTGCCAGGACAGATGAATCAGGATCTAATATGCTTACAACTGAGGGATTTACACAGAGATTTTGATGTCATCAGAGGATTATCTTCAGCATCTCAGATACTTAAACTATTCTTTTTATTTTTAGCAGGTCAACCAAAGTGGCAGATGCTTTTGTCAAAAAGCACCTCCAGAAACTCAGTTTATTACCTTTTGGGGATTATATGTTCTGAGCACATAGCAGCACATTTGGAACAATAGTAATGACCTCTTGCAGGAAAACAACAGTGAAAATGGGTTAATATAGGATGACTTTGAAGCTTGATTTCCATAGGCAACCACCTGCTGTTCTCCTCCAATTATAAACAATCCTGCAATTTTTAGATCATCTAATAAAAATCAGAGGAGGTGTATTTTCCAACACAATAAAAACCTTTACTACTGTAACTTAGCAATTAAAATATTTTAAAAAAATAAGAACCTTAAAAAAAATAAGAACCTTGTATGATAGCATGTCATTAGCACAATTGTAAAAGAGCAAGCCAAATCACGCTAAGAGTTTTATACTTGAAAAGGATCTGTCCTTCGCTGGTTTGGCTCAGTGGTTTGGCCTGTGGATTGAAGAGCCCAGGGTTCGATTCCAGTCAAGGACACATGCCTAGGTTGTGGGCTTGATCCCCAGTGGAAAGAGGTGGGAGGCAGCCCATCAATGATTCTCTCACATTATTATGTTTCTCTCTCCCCCCACTTCCTCTCTGAAATCAATATGATCTGTCAAATTCCTGCCTGTATGGAACCAGGGCTCAGCCCTTGTATACTTCCTATCCTCCAGAAATAGGTAAGAAAAGGTGAAACACAAACAGAAGAGGATGCAAATGTTTTGAATTTTTACTTGATGGCAGCCTCAGCTTTCTCTATCTGTGGCGTCTCTGCTGTGCAGACCCACGGTGTTTATGGCGGCTCCTTCACTCCCAGCTGTTCACACTGCCCTCTCATACACCTGTGCTTTCTGAAGAGCGGCTTTGGGGACCAACCCAGAGCACACAGACTGCTCACAGCCAACGACAAAGGTCAGCTCAAAGCTCAGGTTTTGGTAGGAACATCACTGTGATTCCCCAACTTAAAGCACAAACACATACAAACACACACAAAAAAAAATAGTTACACTCATGGCCTCTGATACATACAGTGCTTGCTCCAGGGATTATAAAGATGAGCATAACCTCTATCTTCAAGCATCTTTAATCATTCTTCAGAAATTACATGAAAAGAGAATAATGGAACTGAGATGCTGCTTCTACTTCTAATATTGCTATAGAATAATCCAGAACAATGCTTTTCTATCAAAATGGAAGGTGTGCTATATATGCAGTTTTACAATACATTTTCTATAATAGTAGCCTCCTTAAAAAGGCAAAAGAGCCCTGCCTGGTGTTGCACAGTAGTTAGAGCATCAGCCCATGTAACAAAGGGTCACTGGTTTGATTCCTGGTCAAGGGTACTTACCTGGGTTGCAGGTTTAATCCCCTGCCCCGGTCAGGGGGCATGCGGGAGGCATCCAACCCATGGGTCTCTCTCACATCGATGTTTCTCTCTCTCTCCCTCTCTCTCTCCCCTCTCTCTCTTCCCTTTCCTTCCTTCCACTCTCTCTAAAAATCAATGGGAAAAATATCCTTGGGTGAGGAGTAAAAAAAAATAATTAAAAAACGGTAAAAGAAAAAAGTGAAACTAATTCTAACAATACATTTTATCCAACACTATTCTAAAATATCATTCAGCTTGTAATCAATATAAAAATATTACTTCTTTGTACTAAGTGATTGAAAGCTGTGGTATGTTTTACAGGTAAAGCACCTCTCCATTTGCACTAGCCATGTTTCAAGAGTTTGTCACTAGTAGCTATTGTACTGTACATGGCAGGTCTAGATTGCAAAATGTAAATTTTGAATTTCTGTTGACGCAGGTGATGAATCTGATCTCATGTATTTTATGCATTATTGATCCCAGTGTTACTATTTTTATTTTTGACTACATTTGTTTAAGTTTTTGCTTTCTTGTTGGTTGCTCCAGGAATTATAAAGATGAGCATAACCGAGGGTGAGAGTTGGAATTTTATCAACTGTTGCCTTCTTCATAAGAGGTGACATACTCTAATAGAAACAGTCCTAATTAAGTAAAAGCTGTGACTTTTCCTTAAAAAAGAAGATTCTGTTTGCTTGGGGACATGAAGAAATAAAAAAACTTAATTAAGAAGTAGGTATGAAACAAAAATATACAGTTCAGCACAAATTTGACTAATTCAAATCCTGTCGAATACAGTCCTAGATCCCCACTGTGATTTTCTGTGCCTTTTATCTGCCCAACTCTGCCCTCTGTTCCAGCTTCTTTGCTTTCCAGGCCCCCAACCACACTCCATGATCTAGTCATACTGAATTATTTACCCTTCCCCTAACGTGATTATACACTAGCCAAAAAGGCAGGTGTTTTTACCACTCTGTCACAGGTAAATATGTGAAGGTCAGTAGGAGTAAATGACTTGTCCAAGCTCACGCACATACTAAGTGGTGAAGCTGGAAAACAGATCTTTTTTTCTTTTAAATATATTTTATTGACTTTTTACAGAGAGGAAGGGAGAAGGAGAGAGAGTTAGGAACATCGATGAGAGAGAAACATCAATCAGCTGCCTCCTGCACACCCCGAGGATGTGCCCGCAACTAACATACATACCCTTGACCGGAATTGAACCTGGGATCCTTGAGTCCACAGGCCGAGGCTCTATCCACTGAGAAAAACCAGTTAGGGCAGGAAACAGATCTTTTGACACTTGCAGTGACCCTGCCCCTCTCCGTAGGAGGTAAGTAGACCTGGCTCTGCAGCCCCTTCGGGAAGAGCAGCCTTGGTTGCTCAAATGATAGTGCAAGTAGCCAGACCAAGCTTCCTGCCTGTTCCCTTTCAGCTTGCTGCTCTTCACGAGACAAACAAAATCTCTTATTACAAGCATTTGACTCGTATTTTGCAGTGGAACCTAGCATGTCAAACTCATGGCCCAAGGACCGCATGCCCCATTTATTTGGCCTGTATTAGCCTTTGAATTTGACATGCTTTCTGTACACACTTACAAAACACAAAAAGGCAAGGAATTATGGTTTTGTTTCCATTTCAAACCGTACTAAGTATTTAACTTCTGTTATGTGGAAGGCAGATCGGTCTAAGAGCCTGACAAGGTAATTTGAGGGAACATTACAAATGATGCCTTTGAAATTACTGTTGTGGCTTTGGGTTTTTCTCCCGTTGTTTCTAACAACCTACTATTTGACATGGGTGAATAAAAAGTTGTTTTCACTTAGAAATTGCTGGTATTACAGGAGTGAGTTTGTGGGTTAGCAAATATTTTAAAGGTGAGGACCCTTTTTTGGAAATAAGGCTTAATACCTCGCAACTGCTGCTGTGGTCCTAGAAGCCTGGAGAAGATGTCAGCCAATGCCAAGCCAAGCAGAAATGCCGGAGGTGCCTTGTCAAATTGTCCAGGAAGGAATAGAGAAGCTTAGGGAGGTGGGTGAGCTGGAATGAATATTGTTTGTGCAGCCAGAAGACCCACCGGGGGATTACATTCCATGAGACAGTCCAGAGCCATGGTCGGCAAACTGCGGCTCGAGAACCACATGCGGCTCTTTGGCCCCTTGAGTGTGGCTCTTCTATAAAATACCATGGCCTGGGCAAGACTATTTTTGAAGAAGTGGCGTTAGAAGTTTAAGTTTAAAACATTTGGCTCTCAAAAGAAATTTCAATCGCTGTACCGTTGATATTTGGCTCTGTGGACTAAGGAGTTTGCTGATCACTGGTCCAGAGAATACATCATTCACCAAAGCCATGAGGAATGCGCTGGTGAGAGGGGTGCCCACATTACTAAGGAGCTCAGTGTTGGCTCCTCTGCAGCAGGGCTGACCATAAGAGAGGCATCCCAGACTGGGCCCATTATGCCATTCTAGTCTTCAGAGTTATAAAGGCCTGGGGGTAGCACTGGGCCACCAGAAGCCAGCAGGCTACAGTTACTATGACTAGGATGGTTAGCGGGGTGTCCAATGGGGCTTGGCCCACAAAGAGTTATAGACCTGCTCCACGAAAAATGATACACCTGTGATTAAAAACATAGGAGAGCCACCAAAACATGCCACTTGGCATCTATAGTCAAAAAGAATAAGAAGACTAAGGGCAGTTGTCCCCAATTAAACATCACAATCCCCTGTGTCTTTCTAAGACCTGAGCAGACTTTCAGGTTTGGAATCATTGGTTAAAGAAGAGTCCAGGTTCCTAGGAAGAAGGACCCCACAAGACCACAAAAGTAGATACTCTAATGGTTCTCCCAGTCTGTCCCAAAGAGACGTGTGGCCATTTACCTGGGTGATATATACTGAGGAAAGGTGAACACCCAAGTATTTGGAGTCCTACTTGTCATAGAGACTTAATTGATGTTATACCTGAAGACCTTAGGTGTCATCATGGTTCCTCCTTAAGGTGGGGATGGAGGAGTGAAATTAATAAGCAAAGGCCTGACAGTCTGCAATAAAGTTCAGCCCACAGAGTTCCAGTCATCCTCCCCCCAGGTCCCAAATGTATGATTAAAATTGGTGTAATTAGCAGTTTTATATTTCTTGTATTTTCTTCTCAATATTAACAAGTATTTTCATATGAAGTTTTATGTAATTCTCAATTTCTCTCTATATATGCTTTTGGAAAAATTTTGGATTTTATTTTTATATCAGCACACCTCTATGTTTTTACTTCCCCCCCCCCCCCCATTGTGAATTGTGTATTGCATTATGGATACACTGTCTATTCTATTTTAAGTTGTTAACTTAGTGTTTCAAAGAGAAATAACTGTGATTATAAGTACTTTATGCAGTTAGTAATGTTTTAAGACCTGACATTTCAGTAAAGCAACATACACTTTATAGGTTTACAGCAAGGTCAGTCCAAATATTAATATTTAGGAACCATCAACAAAGAAATGGAAAAAAAAGAAAAACCCTAACAATTTTTTAAATCTTCACTTAAAATATTAATAAAATATATGTAAAGTCTTCTTTTTTTAAAGCCACTGTTCTGTAGATATTAAAATATAGTTTCAAATAATTTTTTCAATATTGTCTTTGTTTAATAAATTACATGCTAGGTATGCTGGGACATGAGAATTTGCATTTGCAGCAACTGCATTCTTGGATATCTACTTCTAACGTCTCCTTTTCCAAAATTACTTCTCTGTTGCAAAACTTGAGTTTTTATTTTACAGGAAGGATCCTTTTTCTCGAATAGGCAGGGAAGATGTCGTATCTGTTCCAGATGCTGACTGCACCCCTATTCACACTCACCCATAAATGAACAAAGTTTGTATAAAATAATACTATGAGTGATGTTCTCTATTATTTCATTTCATTACAGAGGCTTTGAACTGAAGTTTGGAAAAGATGGAGGGAAATTATGTAATGCAGCAGCAAAACCAAGTTGCTGTGATAAAGACAAACAACAGCATGGCTATTACCAGAAGCAAGGAAGTGGGGGGGGGGGGAGTAAAGGGTAAGGGGCTAAAAGTGTTGGCAGAAGATGATCTGACTTTGGGTGGTGGGCACATAACGCAATATACAATATATATCATTTACATGGAAATGTACACCTGAAACCTATATGACCTTATGAACCAATGTCACCCCAATACATTTAATTAACAATAAGCTAATTACAAAAGATGATTATGATGTAAAAAAATGCAATCTGCTACATTGTTTAGACTTTTAACCCCTAACCTATCATGAGTTTCATTTACATGAAATTTCTATTACACTAAGTAGAGAAATTGCCTTCATTTCACTGTCCATAAGAAACACAGAAGAGTGAAATGAGCAGGGTTAAAAACTTTGATCTATTAGTTAAATGTTACATGCATCCATTCAAATGTAACAATTGATATGCAATACTGAGCAGTACCTTGTTTTGCTTCATTTCTCTCTCCAAACATAGGCTAGGTTATAGAAAAGGAACTTTAATTGTAGCCCTATGCCCTCAACATGAAACTATAAAATGACAAAAACAAATTGCGGGGGGGGGGGGGGGGGAGGAGAAAGGCATTATAAACAGGAATCCTTTCATAATAGAATTCAAAGCATATTTGGTTATTGACATTTTTCTAAAGTAGGGTGGCATCTGAGCAGTTTTGCTTCCTGTCAACACTGTTGCATGTAACATCACCAAGCCCAGCCTTTGGAAAATGATGTCGAGCAGCTAGACTGAATTTTCAAGGCGTCTGCCAAGACTCTCTGGCATTTGGGATTGGCAGAAAGTTGCAAAATAAATTTTCTTAGACAATTCTGGTCTTTGCTGCATACCCAAATGTCTGAGAAGTAATCCCAAATGTTCCTCTGATCACGGGTGTTCCTTCACATCTCTTGCTTTTGTTACTTTTTATCTGCCGGGGTTAAGACAGCAAGTCATGCCCGCTTGGGAAGAGATCTGAGGCCATGCTTCTTTACTCTGTAAATCCCCTTTAAAAAGCTACTGTGATTAAAATTAACACTTTTAAAGGTAAACTTGCCAAATTTGGGTCATTATTTTAAAGACTTTAAAAAAATATATTTTATTGATTTTTTTTTTTTTTTTTTTTTTTTTTTTTTTACAAAGAGGAAGAGGGAGGGGGGGAGAGAGTTAGAAACATCAATGAGAGAGAAACATCGATCAGCTGCCTCCTGCACACCCCCTACTGGGGAGGTGCCCGCAACCAAGGTACATGCCCTTGACCAGAATTGAACCTATGATCCTTCAGTCCACAGGCCGATGCTCTATCCATTGAGCAAAACCAGTTTGGGTTTAAAGACTTTTTTTTTAATAGCAGTTTTAAGGTGTTAGGAAAATTGAGAGCAAGGAACAGAGATGTCCCATATACTCCCTCCCTTTACACATAAACAGTCTCTCCCAGTAATAACATCCCCCACCAGATGGTACATGTGTTACAACTGATAAATTTACATTGACATATCATCACCCAAAGTCCATAGTTTACAGTAGGGCTAACTCTTGATATTTTATATTCTGTGGAGGTAGACAAATGCATAATGACATGTAAGCAGCAATCTATATATATAAAAACCTAAGCAACCATTCAGACCAAACAACTGGAACAACCAGAACAATTGGTCAAACAGTCGCTATGTTGTGCACTGACCACCAGGGGGCAGACACTCAACACAGGAGCTGTCCCCTGGTGGTCAGTGCACTCCCACAGCCAACCCCCCCGTGGCCAGCCAATCTCCCATGGACCCTCCCTCATTCCTCCCTCGTCCCAGTGATGGGTGCCCCACCTTGGTCTGGTGCCCCTGCTCACCTGCTCCACCATCTTGCCACAGTCGACAGCCACCATGTTCCATGCTCTGCCATCTGCTGCCAATGTCCGCCATGTTCTGCACACACACCCTAGTGGTCAGCACACATCATAGGGACCAGTTATTCGGTTGTTCCATCATTCGGTCTATTTTCATATTTGCCTTTTATTAAATAGAACTAGAGGCTTGGTGCATGAAAATTCATGCACTGAAAGGAGTGGGGGGGTCCCTCAGCTTGGCCTACCCCCTTTCAGGGGTGAAAAGCTACCTGGCAATCAGAGGAAGGCGATGCCCCATCATACCTCTGCTGCTGGCACTGCCAGCAGTGCAAACCTCAGCCAGCCCTGGTTACCTGAGCTTTGGGCAGCCCTGGGCAGCTAGGGGGCTGAGAGTGGGTCCAGCCACACCATGAGCCTGCTGCCCTTCTCCCTCGGGCAGGGCTGAAAGGACTGGGGGACTCCGACTGGCCTGAGGAATCTGGGCATCACCATCTTTGTGATGGCATGACAATTTGCATATTCCCTCTTTATTATATAGGATTCACCTATTGAAGAACATCTTGGTTGCTTCCAGGTTTTTGCAATTACAAATAAAGCTGCCATAAACATCCACATGTAGGTTTCTGTATGGATGTCAATTTTCAACTCCTTTGGTTGATAGTCAGGGCTAGGATTGCTGGATCGCATGGTAAGTGTGTTTAGTTCTGTAAGAAACTGCCTACTTCCTTCCAAAGTGGCTGCACCATTTAGCATTCCCACCAGCAATGGGAGCTCACATCTCCTCCAGCATCTGGTCTTGTCAGTGTTTCTTCATTCTAATAAGAGGTTAATGGTATCTCATTGTTGTTTCATTTGCGTTTGCCTGATTACACAAGACTGGGAGCATCTTTTCATATGCCTATCTGCTATCTGTGTGTCTTCTCTGCGGAGGTGTCTGTTAAAGTCATTGGGCCACTTTCCAATTGAGTGAACCTCACAAGTGTTTCTTAGTTGCCTTCTCCTCCCTTTATGTGGGACAGGATGGCTAGCACTGAGTACTACACACTTTCCCCTCTGTCAGCTCAGACAGGCTCCAATAAAACTCAACAGGTGGGCTGTGCTTAGACAGTTTCTCCTGAGTGTTGGCCTTGCGAAGAAGAACAGAGTGCTCTGGCATGTTGCAAAAATGGTTCCTTCCCCCCTTCCTCATGGAGGTGAAGGGAACCCCCCACCAGAACCCTGACAATATCTACTGTGAGAACCTGTTAGAACTCCTGGAGGTAAAACTCACAGAAATGTGGGTCCCCTAATGGCTGGGTCCCCTTGAGGTTTTTAACTATCAAACCTGTCTACTTTGAGCTTCCAGCAATTCATCCATCACAGTTTAACACTTCCTACTCTGGCTTTGGTTCCTGTGCAGATTTCAGCTCCTAACTCTATGCTCTAGTAAGTTTCAATTCTCTGTTTTTGCTTGTTAGTCTCTAATTTGTATTATTATTATTATCATTATTATTATTATTATTTATTAGTATTATTTCTTGTGCAGTTTGTTCAATAACTTTTTACTTGTTGTTATGAGAAAATGGCGACTTCCAAGGTCCTTACATGTGGAACCAGAAACTGGAATTCCCTGGGCCATTTGTCAGATTTGTAATATTCTATGCAGCAGACTTCCCTCTGGTTCCAACACAGACACACTGTTAGAGCAGGCAGATAGAGAGATAGGAGCTGGGAGAGGATGGAGAGGCAGCTGGGGCTTGGAGGAACTAAGTGTGAGACGTGACAAACTGAAAATAGACAATGGAGGCGTCAGGCCCTCTGCAAGCAGGAAAGATTCAGAGCCCTCCGGGGTGGGATCTAATGGCAGAATACCTAAATAAAGAAGACTAATAAATTAAAGACACTTTTATTTTTTATTTTTTTAGAAAAAAGGAAGGGGGAGACTTACTGAGGAGCACTCAAGTCCAGGGTATAAATGTCCCAAACCCCACCCAAGTGGGGCACTCAGTTTCACCAGCTGAGTTGCCCACTCAGATTCTATCTGAGTGTATTTCTTTTCTACAAATAAATCCTCACTTGTTTTTGCTGCCATTTGTAGTCTATTGTATAAATTCATTCCTACAAGCAAGACAAAAACTGGGTTCACAGAGTACTGCCTCTAGACAGAGACCCCCTTGACCACCGCTGACAGTGCCATTATGAGACCCATCACTTGGCAGAAGGATGTGTTGACCTCCCTCCTTTCTCTTTCCTCTTCTTTTATTAAATCAAGATAACAATTTCCTCCTAATCTTTGAAATAATCATTATTCAAATCTGCAAATATTGTTTATACTATATTTAGGCAATGCAGAGAAAATTTTTTTTTGGAATAGGTTTTTCTACTTCATATTGCAGTACATGATATTTGCTAGGTACACAGCACTTTGTAACTCACAATAAAATTCAATGTCTCCCTCCTTCCCTTCTACTCTTTCTAAAAATCAATGGAATAAATATCCTCAAGTGAGGATTAACAAGAACAAAAAAAAGAAACAACAAAAAAGTTATACATAAAAAAGACTAAAAGCTTGACTTAAAAGCCATTTTGAAATATAAGATGGTATTATATCATAAATATATGCATCATTACAAATTTGAAAGAAGCCAGACAAAAGAAGCAAAAGTTATAAAGGTGAAAATATGTAAGAAGGCAGGTTTTATGTAGCTCCACTAAAAACTGGGATTTACCATGAAGTCAAATGGCAGTGAGTGTCTATCACTGTCCCCATTTGATAGAAATCCAAGTAGGGAAAATGATTCTTTACATTAGATGGTAAACAAGTCTTTGCTTTACAAACTATGCATGATCAGAAAAAGAAAAGACCTCTTCTTTTGATAGAAAATAACATTCTTTGCCAAAATCCTGACAGTAAATGCGAAGAACTAGATGAGTCAAAAATTTGCTGGCAAAAGTAAATGCAAAAGTTTCAAAATGTATCACATTTATGAAAAGTGTTTGTGAAGTGTCTTTACTGTCTGTGATCCCTAGGGGTATGACTGTATTATTGAAGCCAAGAGTCACCCAGTGACCCTGAAATATAAAGCTAGATCTAAAAGCAGGGCAGCATGCTCATCTCAATAGTTCAGCTGGGATTCATAGTGGTACATGTTGCTCTCATGGGATAGCACCCCAAACCCCTTGGTAACCAACCTACGCAGACTTACTGGCAAGAAATCTCCTTGTCAGGAGACAGAAACTGGCCTCCATTCTCTGATGTGAATAAGCAGTTGAAAAATGTACGTGGATTACAATAGAAGGCTCATTTGCTGATCTCTACCCTCATACCACTTTCCTCTTCCATGTTCTTGGACTTTTACATTAGTACAATACTGTCTCAATGTCCTCCTAATTATGGAATCAATCCTCTGTCTGAACACCTTCTTACATTAATATGCAAACCAGATTTAAAGCAGAGGAACTCTGTACTGAAGATACAGAGTTATAGAAGAGGAGGGAAGAATACCCCATGTCATATCCACAAAAAATCCCAGCTGGTGGTTTACTTGGCTTTTATATGGGAAGTGATGGGAAGGTAATCCGCTGGGAAATAAGATTCTATTTCCCCTGTATTCCTCACCTTTGGATGCATATTAGCATGAAAGATGGAAGAGTGTGTGAAGATTCATTCCCACAACAAGCTTCTAGAATGCTAGAAGCAAGATACTATGGGAAACAGCCCAGAGATGGAAGACGCTGAGGACACCTTACCATACTAGCAGTCAGCAGCTGTGCATCACTGCAGGTTGCCCAGGACCAAACCAGAGAGGGTCAAACCTACATCACCACCATTTGTCCACCATCCAGAAATGAAATATCATTGCTGACACGTACACATAAGGAATTGTTTGACATAGAAATTGGGACTTAAAAGAACTGTAGGCCCAGAAAGAAACTCACCAGAGACTGATTCATTTGCCTCTCAGCATAACCATTATTGCTTGTCTCATTTTCAGTTCTTATAAGTGTATTTCTTGTATCACATGATCTCACTCATCTAGGGGAAATAATGAACAACATAAACTAATGAACAAAAACAGACCTAGAGACGGAAAGCATCGATCAGACTGTTGAACCCTAGAGGGAAGGTAGGGGAGGGTGGGGATAAGAGGGAGAGATCAACCAAAGAACTTACATGCATGCATATAAGCCTAACCAGTGGTCATGGACAACAGGGGGCTGGGAGCATGCATGGGGAGGGGTTGGGGATGGGAATGGAGGGATGAGGACAAATATGTGATACCTTAATCAATAAAAAAAAAATTATAAAAAGACACAATGGGGGATACAAAGTATGTTTCTCACTCATGTTGTGTTCCAATACAGTTGGATTTTTTTAAATTGCCATTTAGTCATATATTGACTTCAATATTCTAATTAATTAGATAATTCAAATATCACTTATATGCATTTTAGAATTAAACATTTCAAAAAATAACTTGAAAAATTAACTCAATTTCTCAGTCGTCTATTGTTTTCTCTAAACATTATTTAATTCACTGTTGGATTTTGATTTTAGATAAATTGGATTTTTTTATAAATACTATTAAGCAGGTTCAAAACGTATTTTTACTTATGTTTTATAATATTCAAGCAAAGTGTGTATCTTAAAGTCACACAAAATGAATGTCTTGAAGCAGTGGCATGGGTCAAGATGAAAAGCCAGTCACATCTGAACTCACATCTTACCAATCTAAGCCACCTATAAATTGAAATAAAAACAAATACATGGAAATAATGTTTTCTTTTATATCTTGAAATTTAAAATGCAGGCAGACTCAAGTGAAAGATTCTGGACAGTATAACAAGCAGGTTGGAAATTGTAGCCATTTTCTCTCTGATTCTCCCTTCCTAATTTGTTACTAAAAATGAACTTAATGAATGTCTGTTGTCTTTTCTTCATTGAACATGGATACTTTCTGATAAGAAAGGGCACTGAGAATTTCCATGTTTGAAAATCTAAGAGTATAACCCAAAACTTCTAAATTAATTGGTCCCTGGAAATCTATGCACTCTTGGGACTACATTCCCCAACACTTGCTTTAATAAATAGGAACAATCCTGACCAGTTTGGCTCAGTGGATATATTGTCGGCCTGCTGACTCAAGGGTCCTAGATTTGATTCCAGTCAAGGGCATGTACCTTGGTTGTGGACACATCCCCAGTAAGGAGTATGCAGGAGGCAGCTGATTGATGTTTCTCCCTCATAAATGTTTCTAACTCTCTCTCCCTCTCCCTTCCTCTCTGTTAAAAAAATCAACAAAATATATATTTTAAAAAAGAAACAGGAATATAGTCTAACAAACTACATATATAAAAGCCTAAGCAACCAACCGACCAACCGACCGACCGACCATTTGACCATTGACCATTCAGCTGGTAGCTATGATATGCACTCTGACCATAAGGGGGCATATGCTCAACATATAGGCATGGAAACATGGAACAGATTGATGAATCTCAGAGGGAAGTGGTGGGGGGAGGGAGGTGGGAAGATATTAACCAAAGATCTTATATGCATACTAGAGACCCAGTGCATGGATTTGTGCACTGGTGGGGTTCCTCAGGTTGGCTTGCAAGGATCCAACTGAAACCAACAATACAACACCTCCTGAGGGGTCCTGGATTTGGAGAGGGTCCTGAATTTGGAGACCCCACTGGTGCATGAATCCATGCACTGGGTCTCTAGTATGACATAAAACCAGTAAACCTAGCATTTTTTGTTTTTTCAAAGTGAAGGGCTTCTTTAAAATTTTTTAATAATAAGAATGCTTAGACACTTGTAGATTATGTTGTAGCAATGCAGTTCTATTTAAATGTGTTATTTTTATCTTATTCTGTTATAGATGAGAATGAAGTTCCATTTTGAAAATTATTGCATGTGTTACTACTTAAGAACAATATGGAATTAATCTAAAATAATGAAAGAAGTTAAAATAGCAATGCTTCATTAAATGTCCCTAAGTATATTTAAAATAGCACAAAGTGGTATGGTCAGCTTAGAGGTAATTATTTTAGAGTCCAAACACTGTACCTTCTTATAAACTCTTGGGATTCAACGTAACTTGCGACAGCCTAAGGAATGCACTGTTCCTCCTGTAATTAAAGAGCAAGCACCTTGGGGATGCTGAAGGGAAAACAGACATTGGAGGCCACCAATTGACTTAAAATACGTCTTCCCTCCTATTTTTTGGCAGCTTGTGAATATTTTTGTGTGCATTTAACTTGTGTTGATATCCTTATCTTCTTAAAAATTTAACATCAACACAGTTCAAATAATCCTATTATATTTGTGGCTTTTAAGAAACTTTTCTAGGTAAAAAAAACAACAACACCAACAACAAAAAACAAACAACAACAACAAAAAACTAAAGTGCAATGACTCCGAGTTGCCCATGGGAACAGAGTTGGTTAAGGCAAGCCAGAATTGGAACTCAGGTACCCTGAGGCTTGGTCGGGTACCCTGAGCTCTACTGGTATAGAAGCAATTAGGAATTTTAAGCACTGCCACTGTCAATGATATACAGTGTTTCTAGAAGCGTCCATGCTCTGTTTAAAGTTCCACTAAACATATCATTGCTTGTCAGCTGCTGGGACATACGTAGCTAAGATGTCACATGATCGCATGTGCAGGAAGACAGACAGGGTATCTTAAAGGAGAACCAGAAGCCCCATCAATTATTACAGCCTCTGTATTCAGCCTCAGGAGCTCAGAGGGCCACACAGAGTGGCTCAGAATTGAGTTCATGTCTCAGGAGCTGAAAACAAGCATGCAAAGAGCGCAGAAGGAAACCAAAACTTGGGTCGCTGCCTAATCTTACCATGAACAGGAAATAGAGAAGGGGAGAAAGGTGAACTTAGACCAAAACCACATGGAGATATTTTCATTATAAAATTACTTTTCAAAAAATATATTATGTTAACAAAAGGACCCATCTCTTATTTTCCAAAAGATTGACCCAACATAGAAGACAGAGCAATGTTTTATATGTCTTATATAACTCAATAGCACCTTAATAAGTATCAAGGTAATAATTAGGAGCTAATACTGTACTGTGAATGTTACTAAGGATAATTTATCACTATTCAAGTTGCCAATGCCCTCAGAACTAGAAAAAGGCAATAGACTGAGGAGTGCCAGTGCGGGGGAAAATCACTATTATTTTCTCTTCCTCAAGGTGATTCTGTTGCTCCAGAACAGTACATTCAGTAATCTTCCTGTCTGGGTACAATTTGAAAAAAGCGGCAATCACTATTGAAAAATAAAATCACCAAAAAACAGAGGCAAGCCTAATTTGAGGTTTTTAAGTCTTTTTCTGGCTCAATCTGGTACATTTTAAAAAAGCATTTTGAATCACAGGACAATGTACCTAATTCACGGCATTACATCCTCTCTTGGGTTAGTAAAGATCACAAAATAATTTTTCATCAATCCAGTCAAAACAAAGGTTTAAAACAAAACACATTTTGCCGAAACCGGTTTGGCTCAGTGGATAGAGCGTCGGCTTGCGGACTGAAAGGTCCCGGGTTCGATTCCGGTCAAGGGCATGTACCTTGGTTGTGGGCACATCCTCAGTAGGGGGTGTGCAAGAGGCAGCTGATCAATGATTCTCTCTCATCGATGTTTCTAACTATCTCTCTCTTCCTCTCTGCAAAAAATCAATAAAATATATTTAAAAACAAAAACAAAAACAAAAACAAAAAAAAAACCACCACATTTTAAAACAGATAGATGCAGCACCTGTGAGAGAATGGTGGCTGACGGGGGCACTTAGTCTGATTGGGGAAGTTGGTAAATTGACGAGGGGGAGGAGCTAAGGAAAAACAAGATGCCCTATGTTATTTTGATTCACAGGTGATAGGAAAAAAATGTCTTGAAGATATTTATTTTTAAACATGTTCTTGCAGCTCTTTTCAAAAGCTTTTCCCATTGGATGATATAATGAAAGGGTTCAATTCCAAATATTATGACATTTTATGCAGTCATTATTTAAAATACTTCTTAAAATGCCAAAAAGAGCATAATGCTAATGAGAAAAAGGCAATTTTGCATAGTCTTGTCAGAATTAGAATAAAAAATATACTCTCTCTTGGGAGCAGACGCTAAATACAGAATTAATATACTTAATAAAGGTATAATACTTGGAAGGATATAAATCCATAAGAAAAACACAACGTTCTAACTTCTTTATGAATTGTAAAGTGAACAAAACTCACAAAAGGGAAAACAAGTTTTTAGTGTCACTAGAAAATTCATTTGGCACAAACATTAAATATGCACTGAGCTTAAACTATGAACATAATATTATAGAAACACCAACCCATACATTTTTAGAGCTATAGTCAACAATAGGAGGTACTTAAATAGATTTTCTTAGTAGAAGACTACATTACCCGCTCATAAACATAGCTTTAGAATTGAGTTAAATATTCCTCCTTAGATCATTTAGTTCTGCTGGTACTTTTAGTTGGTTTCAATATCTTGTGTGACTAGCAGTCTGACATACAGAGAAAGCAATAGCAGTCAGCATGAAAACCTTGGAAGGTTGAGTTCAGAACACCAGGTCCTTCTATACCAAATTTTCTAGAACTGTGAGCTTCACTAAAAGAATCTATCTGTGAACGCCAGAAACTTTTGAGTGCCGGAGAGCAGAGTCCCTGATGTCTCATTTTTGGTTGCATAAAAAAAGAAGCTTGTTCGGCCCTGGCTAGCAGCTTGATTGGTTGGAGTGTACACCACCTCTGAAACCCTCTGGGATCCAAACTGGAACCCTCCCATACACACCCGGACAGGGAACCAAATCACAACAAAAGGTCTGGGTGTGTATGGGAGGGTTCCAGTTTGGATCCCAGGTGGGAGACAGCTGATCAATGTTTCTCTCTCACATGGATATTTCTCTCCCTTCCATTCTCTCTCCCCCTCTCTCTCTCTCAAATGATGTAATCATGTCAATAGATGCAGAAAATTGACAAAATTCACTATTGTCTCATGATACAGACTCTCAACAAATTAGTATAGAAGTAATGTAACTCAACATAATGAGAAAAAATGTTAAATATGTGCTAAATATATAAAAATTAATTACATTTCTATTGACCAGAAAGAAAGAGTTAAGAAGCATAATCCAATGAAACTTACAGTGTTGAATTGCTATAAAAATTTAAGAATGTATTGGCAAATCTATAGACAGATGTAGTATAATTCATAGAAAAATTTATTTAAATTTAAGGAATGACATACACAAAGAGCTATCCCATATCTGTAAGTACAAAAATAATTAGAGAGGTATAGGTCTCTCAAACCAATTTAAACTTTAGTGTCATTAAATCAAATTCACCACAAGGTTTTACAAGAATATTGATGAGCAGATGATAAAATGTATGTGGATGAGGGAAGCCCAAGACTGTCAGAGCCACTCCTGATCAGAGTAAGGTAAGAGAGTCAGACTAATGGTGATCAAAATGTATTACTATAAATCTATACTAATTACAACGAGGCAGCATTGTTGTTGGCGCACATAAGTTGACCGATAGAACAGGAAAAAGAATTCAGGATTGACCTACACATTTACACAAATGTGACACTTATAGTCCTTGCTTTGTGCAGCGGTGCAGAGCCGCCTAAAAGACAGCACGCTGAAGCCCTGCCAAGCCATCCTTCTAACTGACGAGGAAAATGATGATCATTCATTGTGAAACATGTTTGCTGAAACATCCAAAGCTCTCTTACTGCTAGTTAGAAAGTCAGAAGAAAATAAAAATTTAACATGAATATTTAATATATCACAATCTAAAATAGAAACATTGAGAATTATAAGGTCTAGTTCTTTGTAAATAATTTTTTTAAAACCTTCAAAAGTATTTGATGAACAAGAATAGATGCAGGGACAAATGGCAGGGGAGGGGAGAGTTAGAGAGCAACCAAAGGACTTGTATGCACACATATTAGCATAACCAATGGACACAGACACTGGGGTGGTGGGGGCTTGCCCGGGATGGGAAGTGAGAGGGTGGTCAAGCAGGGGAAAAGGAGACATATGTAAAACTTTAGACAATAAATTTTTTTAAAAAGGAAAAGAAAAGTATTTTGGATAGTGCTTGCCTTTTTTACAATATACAGTAAAAAGCAAGTATCTTTTCTATTCCAAATTGTAATACCCCTTTCTTAGTTTTCATCAGCTTCAACATTTTATCACTCTGTGCTGTTAATGTTGTACAACATGTCTGAGCGTTCCTTCAAGGTAAAGTTTTTACCAACATCACTTCCTCGGGGAGGTGTTCATCCTTTTTGTCACAACCACTTTTCTCGCTTATGGTCAAAAGCTCCCTTCCCAAGTTTCTCTGCTGCTTAGAAAGTCTCTCAAAAGTCTCGCAGCACTCCCACAGTCACATTTTTCTTTGGCATCCCATTTGTGTTTGATTTGAACTCCAGCATTATTACTTTCTATTATTTTTTTGTCATGCTTTCATCTTTGAAGTATACATTTTTGTAAAATGTCACATGCGTGGATCACTGGGAGACATGGAGTCAATACAATGACTTGCTTTGCTGTTTGTGCATGAACTTGTGACACATACATGGGTAGTAACACATCACCAAAAGGCTCGGGAAGAAGTAAAGTGACTGGCTGCAGATCACAATGTGCATCAACTATTTATGCAGTGATCTGTGGACTGAAGAACTAGCAGTGAGTGAAGTTTATACTTTATACAATAACAAACTGTGGTACCTGACATGTGAACTATGTTGTCGGTGGATTTGTCCTAATTAACTAAATAAATGTAATTGAAAGCAGAGCAAGGACTGCCTAAATTTGGTAAAGATAACTTTGTAGAGCACGGAGGAAAAGATGGAGTGGGTGATAAATAGTGGTGGCACAACTGATTACCCACACAGGGAAAAAATGAAAGTGGATTCCAGCTTCAAGTCATAAACAAATATCAACTACAGATCCAGTAAATCTCTATAGCTTAAAGGCTTAATATATGTATACATGTGTTCAAACTTGTTAATACATGCACATACAAATATATGAACATTTATTTATAGAACACCCTAGGAGTAGACTTCTTAAAATACAAAACATGCTGAACATTAGAAAAAATGTCACATTGTTAAATTCAACTAGATTAGAGTTAATAATTTAAGTACATTAAAATATATCACAAACTGGACAAAATAGTGTGGTAGTACTGCTAGTTGTTTTCCCCTTATTCAATCCTGGCAGTGTTAGAGCTCACATTTCCCAGGATTCTTTGCACTATGTATAACATATGACTAATTTCTCAGCAAGAAAACATGAAGAGAAGTAGTGTGGGCAGTTTCCACCTCACTTGCTTTGAAATGACTTTTGCCTTCACCCTAAATATTATCATCAAGAACATGTATTTCCACAGAAAAAGAAACATTAAAAAAATGAAAGAATGCGGAATCTTCTTAGAAATCAGGAAAATGCAAATTAAGAACACAATAGGATACCAGTTCATAACCATTCAGAGAAGGCAAATATTAAGTGTTCCAGGTGTTTGTGGGGATATTGCACAACAGAAATTCTTGCTTACTGCAGGGAAGAGTAAAATAGTACAATCCCTTTTGGGGGGAAAGTGCTTGATCTTATAAAGCTGAATATAATCATATTCATTGATCCAGCAATTTAATTCTATGCATCTACCCTGCTGCAGGGTTTCTAAGCCTCAGTATTATTGACATTTGACTTAACAATTCTTTGCTGTGGAGACTGTCGTGTGCATTATAGACTGTTTAGCAGCAACCAGGCCTCCACCCACTAGATACTGGTAGCACCCCAAACCAATGTAATAACCTGAAAGACCTTCAGACATTGCCAAATGTCCCTGGAGAAGGCACAATCATTTCCACTGGGAATCCCTATCATAGTGGAAGTTTGTTTTTATACACTAGAGGTACATAGTCTATTCAGTTTGTTTGCGACAGCCAAACTGGAAAAAACACATTTTATAAACAAGAGATAAAAATTTAATTATGTGAATCACGCAACAAAACATTCCATAGGCATGAAAATAAATTATCTATAGCATCACCTAAGAAGACGAGTGAATCTTAAAAGCATAATCTTGAGTGGAAAAATTAGTCACGAAAGATTTCAGATAGCATATCTCAATTTTTACAAGACACAACTGTCAAAAGTATTTTCAAGGATACCTGCATGATTAGTAGAGCCTTTAAAAAAAAAAAAAGCAAAGATAAAACATCAAGGAATAATAAGCCAAAAATTCAGAATAGCTACTTTGGTGGAGAGGAATAGCAAATACAGGTAGAAGCGCTGGTATTGGTAATTTTCTAAGGCTCAAAGTGGGGCAGTGGGTTATCAGACCTTATATAATACAAATTTTGAAAATCATAGCCTACGTTTTCTATTATAGTAATTTTCTTTTCTTTTAGTGAAAAATGTGCAGAATGTATAAAGGAGAGATTAGTTAAAGACTTTTAACACTATGTATAAAGCCCTGGCTGAGCAGCTTAGGTGGTTAGAGCATTATCTGCCAAGTTTGTGGGTTCAATTCCCAGTCAGGGCACATATAAGAATCAACTGATGAATGCAAAAACAAGTGGAACAACAAATGGGTGTTTCTCTCTCCATTTCTCTCTCTGTCAAATCAATAATTTAAAAAAGGAAAATTATGCTAAAGAAATTACTTTCAACCTTTCTTAACTGAGGTCAAATTGCCTTACCCTATCAGAGAAATACATCAAAATTCCCAACCATCCTGCCAAAATCTAGCTCTCACCTTCAGCCTGCCTATCATATTGTTTGTGTAATATATATATATATATATATATATATATATATATATATATATATATATAATGTCTATCATGTTTTCATCGTTTCTTGGAGGAGAGAATTATATACTTCTGGACTTGGCAAGGCCGCCTTGCCTGTGGTAGCACCCTGTGTGTCACTTTAACACTGTGTGTCATACTTTATTATACTTGCTTATTTCCTCTGTGTCTGCTCCCACTAGGCCCTGCCTTGTTCACATTTGAATGCCCAACCTGTGGCAAAGGGCCAGGCATAGCATCTCCTCCTCAAAGCACTCTTTTCTTTTTTTAAAATTTTATTTTGTTGTTTAAAGTATTACAAATAGTAGTACATATGTCTCCTTTTTTTCCCCATTGACCTTCCCTCGGCCTCCCTTACCCGCTGGGCCCTCCTTTCCCCCCTCTCCCCCCCCCCCACCCCGACACACACATGCCCTCACCCCACCTTCCTAGTGTCTTGTGTCCATTAGTTATGCTTATATGCATGCATACAAGTCCTTCGGTTGATCTCTTACCTCCCCACTCCACTCCCACCCCCAACCTTCCCCAGACTTCCTGCTGAGACTTGATCCAAAGCTTTTCAACAAATGATCTGAGTACCACATGAATCAAAATTCCCTCAGGTGCTCATAAAAAAATAAACCAAAACAAGCAAACAAACAAAAAACCAGACAGCATGTTTCTGATGACTCAATAACCACTGAATCAGAATCTCTGGGTGTAGGTCCAGGAGGCTATGTGTTTGTTTTAAGATATTCAGGTATTTCCTAAATATTTTGAGTCTTTGCTAAGTTTGCTGTAAACATAAGGCTCTACTGAGGCTTTCTCTTTATTCTATTTGAGATTAGATACCCACAGACACAACTTGGTTCAAGTTAAAAGAATAATGTTGGGGGAGGGGCATGGAACAAGGGAATTGGGGGAGAAAGGAACATATGTAATACTTTCAACAGTAAAGATTTTTAAAAAGAAAAAGAATAGTGTTAAGAAACTTCTCTTTTTAGCAATGGAAAGGAAAATAAAAGGGTTGCATGTTTTTGCTGAAGTGTTTCCTATACATGCACAGATTTTGTTAATTGGTGTTTCACTGACAAACAAACAAACAAACAAACAAACCACTATTAAGACATTTGTAGCTTTTAGCTCTTTAAACATTAAAAATTATAATGTTTTTTTCCTTTTTTCCTTCCATCATTTTTATTTTTCTTAATCAACCAAGTTGGTAATAGCACCTTACCCTGCAAATGTCCAGCCAGTTCATTCAAACAAACCCCTCCCTCTTCCTCCTTTGACCTGAAGTCCCTGGGATTGCCGTGCAGGTGCTGTTGCTATTGTTACCACAGCGCCTCAACATCGTCTCTTTCAGCATTTGGGGTTAGATCTTCTGTTTCTCTCTCAACCAAGAGGAGTCTCAAAATGATTTTTTTTAAATGTAGAGCCTGGTTAAGCCAGGAATTCCTATCAGCTGCTCTGTTTGATTCATGCCCAAGTCTACAATCTTGACTCTCATCAGCTTTTCTGCAAATCCATGCACTTGGGATTTCCAGGGAGACTTGGGATAAATGCTAAATCTCAATAGAAGTTTTCATCCTTCATGACACCGTGTATAGAAGACAGTATATTATGTCTTTCCTTCCTCTATTTAATTCCTTATTCCTGCCTCTTTCTAACAATTTCTTCCATATAGTCCTCAACTCATTTTATCATGCATCTATTTTCTTCCTCTACAATGCCACCTTCCCTTTTCTTCTTCCTTTCTCTTTGAGTTGTATCTAGAATACCATGCTTCTTTCTGGTAAAGGCCATTTTTAAGCTCTAAGGACTGTATTTGGTGCTAGGAGAAAGGTGAATAATATGTTATACCATACATCAAAAAACTAAAAATCTAGCAAAAAGAAAAAAAATATAGAAATAAATGTAATAAATGGTTACTTTTGGGTCCTATGATATAAGTTAAAATATGTGGTTGCATTTTAGTAGTGAAGAACGGAGGTTCTAGAGTCAAACAAACATATGTTTGAATTTAATACATCTAAGGAAAATAAGGGAGATATTTATTTATTTATTTATTTATTTATTTATTTAAATATATTTTATTGATTTTTTACAGAGAGGAAGGGAGAGAGATAGAGAGCTAGAAACATCAATGAGAGAGAAACATCAACCAGCTGCCTCTTGCACACCCCCTACCATGGATGTGCCCGCAACCAATGTACATGCCCTTGACAGGAATCGAACCTGGGACTTTTCAGTCCGCAGACCGACGCTCTACCGTTGAGCCAAAAGCTAAGGGAGATATTTAAATATTGGAATTGACTGGACTAGTTAACAGGTGTGGAAGAGGTAGAAGGTGAGGAGAGAAAGGGAGAGTCAGGATGATTTCACTTTCCTGGTTTGCTAAAAGTGTGGGATAAGGAACCCAGCAGAGACACATCTGTAGGGAAACATGATAGATGAAATTTTGAATATTACCGAGTAGAGCTGGGTACTTTACATAGACACACACACACACACACACACACACACACATTTTCCTAGAAATTTTTCTTCATAATAAGTAGCAGTGAGCTTTTTAAGTCCTATAATAAATATAATCTGACAACAATTCATTTAACTCTAATTTACTAAAAGAAAATTTTCTCATCTCAATTTTACATGAATTGTACATTCATTATTTGTTTCACCTGCCTTTTATGTGTCTTTTTATAAATATTCAAAACAAATTTTTTACCAAGAAAGCAAATCTTACTGGGACCTGTGCCATCATGACTAATCAGTACTTTCTTCAATTTTCCAAGGGACACTGCCTCAATGGAAAAAATATCAACCTGTAAAAGTAACGGAGTGCTGTTAAGATAATCCCTTTATCTAGAAGGAAAAAAAAGCATTGCAATCAGTACATTATTAGTAACTACAGTACAATGTTACTATATTATTATATTGCTATATATTACTACTATATCATTATTACTGCCACTATAAGAATCACATTTATTATGTTATGCACAGTCCTATGTTAAATATACAAACATGTAATATAATTCTTCCCCTCCTCAATCATATAGTTTAATAAAAATATTTTAAAATTTTAATCACAACATTTATTCTAAGTCTACTACTGCTAATTTCTTACTCATTTTCTTATTTTATTTAAAAAAATATATATATTTTTTATTGACCTAGCTGGTTTGGCTCAGTGGATAGAGTGTTGGTCTTTGGCCTGAAAACTCCCAGGTTCAATTCCAGTCAAGGGCACATGCCTAGGTTGTGGGCTTGCACCCCAGAAGGGGCCGTGCAGGAGGCAGCTGATCAATGATTCTCTCTCTCCCTTCCTCTTTGAAATAAAAAATATATTTTAAAAAGCAATTCCAACTTAGGTATGTAAATATTCCTTTCTAACTTAGAGTTAATTGATTGCCAATAAGAAGGTGGAAACGAATAAATAAAAATTGATGCTGAGGTCCTAGAGGTTCCCAGTCCCTGCTGCAGTCAGCAGTGACATCTAGAATACACATCTTGATTATACTGTCTCCACCTCTTTCCTTCTCTCCTTCGCTGCATTTCTTCTTTGTGCTTCCTGGGTCACCTCCTGTCCAGGATCTGCCCTAGGCTCTGTTTGGGGAGAATTCACATGAAGGTCTCACTTTTCAAGTGAGAGTTTACGACAGCCTGCCTTTACTGCTGGGCCCAGACTGAATCCCAGCCTGATGAGACCTCTTAAGTCTCCACACAGCATCACAGGCCTTCACTGTCATTTTCTGATTGGCTTCTTGCTTCTAAGCTTCCATTTACAAATGGCTTCTCCTTTGGACTTTCTTCTTTCCAAACTTTTGAGCCCTTAAGCCTTAACTTCCTTGGCAGCTCTCCAATGCCTTTGAAACCTATTTAAAAGATGTTTATCACCCTGGCCGGCCGGTTTAGCTCAGTGGATAAAGCATTAACCTGTGGACTGAAGGGCCCCAGGTTTGATTCTGGTCAAGGATATGTCCCCTGGCTTTGGTTGGGGTTTGTGTGGGAGGCAACCAATTGATCTCTCTCTCTCTCTCTCTCTCTCTCTCTCTCTCTCTCTCTCTCTTCCTTCTTACCACTCGCTCTAAAAATAAATGGGAAAATATCCTCAGGTGAGGATTAACAGCAACAAAAATAAATAAATAATAAAAGATGTTCATCAAACATTTCTAATTCTCAGCAGGATGGCCATTTTGATACACGTTAGACTGCCCTAGCTGGAAGTAGAACCTTGATTGTTTGTTTTTACTTTTGTTTCGTTTATTTTTAATAGGAGAACCTAGGACTTACTATGGTTGCATTGTCCTGGTTTAGGCCCACTTCAACTCAACTCCAGAACAGTAAGATGCACACCAAGGAGTGACCTCACCTCTCTATATTTCCTATTTGGTACCAAATGACTATCGCAGAAATTTTCTGAGTGTGTGTCTTTTTAGATAAAAAAAAAAATTACAGGAAGGGTTGGTGGGGGGAGAGAACAATTTATAAAGATCTTTTTATTTTTAAGTTCATGTTGAAACTTGACTTTGTTATTTTTGGACTGATGAAGCCTTCGATTCCCCGAATCCCCCTGGAGCCCATGAGGTTGATAAATACATTAGACTCTGTCCCAGCACCTGGCTTCCTGCCAGTGCATATGTAGACTTCATAAGCCACCACTGAAATGTCAGAAATCTCATATTATTTTTCTCATTTTCATTTTCTCTTTGTATTTATTAGAGACCCTGAAGAAAAATCCAACTGTCCGTTAATCTAGTTGACACAACTTTCTCTATGGTACTTGGGCTCACTCCTTTTTTTATGTGTACCCCTATTCAAGCATACTCTCCACCACTTCATGTTTATCTCATTCATACAGATGCCCAGCCATGCCCACAACTACTGTTTCAAAATAATTGTTAACAATTATGATTTCCATTAATCACTATACTTTCACAGTTATTATAAGAAGTTGTACTTAAAACACACACACACACACACACACAAAACAAAACAAAAAAACACCTCTTTTTTCTCTTAATTAGATGAAAGTGGCAATTCCCCTCCCCCCGAAGTTGGCCTATTTTAATCACAGCTGGTCATTCATGCTGCTCCTTCATGGAGATTACTATTCTGTGGGGATTTTTAATAATCTTGATAGATAAGTACAAAGATCCTAGAGAATTGCAAATTTAAATATAAGTCTAAAGAAAGAGTGAGGTACCAGCAAATCTTAATCCACCATTTTTAAAAAATATATTTTATTAATTTTTCACAGAGAGTAAGGGAGAGGGATAGAGAGCTTGAAACATAGATGAGAGAGAAACATCGATCAGCTGCCTCCTGCACACCCCCTACTGGGGATGTGCCTGCAACCAAGGTACATGCCCTTGACTGGAATCAAACCCGGGACCCTTGAGTCCGTAGGCCGATGCTCTATCCACTAAGCCAAACCGGTTTTGACTTAATCCACCATTTTTGACCTTAGAATTAAGGTAATTTCTGAGACACTGGTAAAAGTCACTAAATTTAGAAAAGAGACTATTCTTGCTGGCACTACTAATATGAATAATATCTTGGACACAATGAGTACTCGTTATTTCAAGTTCTAGAATTCTTTATAAGTCACACTCTGTGCAGTTGAACAGTTGCATTTATAGAAATCTACATTAACATTTTCAAAAAAAACTCAGACATAAAAATCCAACAAGAAAACAAGGTACGTGAGAAACATTGCCTGTTTCCATCATGCCTGACCTTTAAAAAGACAAATGTGGTATATTGGGAAATGGTGTAAGCAGAGAAGATAAATCAGCTTCTTGTGCAGTCTTACATATTCTAAAATACCCCAGAGTGAAAGCCAGCTGAGCTGAAGCAAAAATTTAGAACACTTCTCATGAATTTAGGACAATGAAGAAAATCTTTTAAACCGCCTATAAAGGAGATCTGGTATCACAGCCTGTGCAGCTACCTGAGATGAACTGGCTGAACTTACCCTGGAATGCTTCATGAAAACAAGTATGTGGACAAGCATGATTGGAAGTCTTACAGGGAGACCATGATTTTGTTTACTAGAATTTTTTTTCTTCATTTCAGATGATAGGTGAACTTTTTTACAACTGGAAATAAAAAAGAGTACATTTAAAATATTAAAACATCCCGGCTTGGTGGCTCTGTGGTTGAGAGTTGACCTATGAAGCAGGAGGTCATGGTTCAATTCCCGGTCAGGGTACATGCTCCAGTTGCAGGCTGGATCCCCAGTAAGGGGTGTGCAGGAGGCAGACAATCAATGATTCTCTCTCATCTATCTCTCTTTCTCTCTCTCCTTTCCCTCTTTGAAGTCAATAAAAATATTTTTAAAAATATTATAACATAAAGTTAAACAAACTAATCATTCATGGTTTAAAAAGTATACACCAAAAATTATTTAGAACACAGACCATATATTTGTAGCACTAAATGCACCACTCAGCCCTCCCTCAACCATTGTACCTGCCCTGTGATCAATCCATGCCCCTTCTCTGCTATCTGCACACACCTCAAATACTTCTCAACACTGTTCCCAGGAACAAGTTTAATACACACAAATGGGCCAGAAAATTTCCTCCTAGATTTAGGCAGCTACTGACAAAGAAATGTCTGGGAAGTCATCTTCACAATTTAGGATGATTTTGGGTAAATTATGAAAGTATGTTAAGTATGTTTTTCATGTCACCAGAATTATCAATGATAATTATCAATTATCAAAAAGCAATAGCCATGTTGACAGGATTGTCTATTGTCAAAGCCACTGTCTACCCTCACACTGAGCATATCCTGCAGGACTGCACTTATCCAGGTATTGTGCGTCTTGGTCTGTGTCCTAAACCTCATGTGCCGTTAAGTGCAGTGCTCACATCTTTTTCCATTTTGAACCACTACTTCCCAGCACATGTTAAATGTTTACTGAATAATCCTGAGTAAGTGAATGCCTTTCACTCCCTCCATCTAGGAAAAGTGTTGTGTGCTGCTCACAGAACTGCTCAAGCATGAATCACTTAAAACATTCTGTGGCTGCTCACAAGACTGAGTCTCAAATCAACCCCACCTTCCTAGGATCGTTTTGCTACTAACTTTGCTCTCATTGCCCAGATTATTTCAGGGTCCAGATGGCTTCTGGCCCTTTGGATTTTTCTTCTGGTCTTAGATTGATATGAGCTATCAGGAATTGACAATAGAATTTGGCTTCCTAGACTGAGCCTCTCTGAAGACATAAAAAGTATCATCCTTCCAGCTGTACCCTTAAAAGTCACAGGCTTTCATTCTCCTCCCAGTGTACATGGTTGAAATTTTCATTAGGAAGTGACATATGGAACTTATCCTAGAGAGATGTGCCCCTGTGCAAACGTGTGTAGATGGACACACACACACACACACACACACACGCTCCCTGCCCTAAGTGGAAGCAAACATATTACTGCTCAGTGAAACTCATGGGACCTGACATTTAAAGTAGGGCCCAAAATGGAAAATTCTCCACCCAGGGCCTCCCAAATATTTAGCTCCCCAATTCAGAGATGATGGTACGGCAGAGTCTCCCAACTCCTTCCAGCTGGCAAATGACCATGAGGCCACGGGGCCCTAATTTCTCAGTCCCCTTCCCTCCATTCATGGAGAAAGACTCTCAAAACATTTCAGGTCCTATCAACCTGGGGTGACATAAACAAATAATCACTGCGTCTAAGGTCATGAACTTTGCACTTGTGCCCCCAAAGTGCACACAATAGCTTTAGTGGATGTAAGGGTTTTTTATTTTTTATTTTTTTTCTAATTAGAAAAAAGAAATTCAGCTGTTTATGTTTGGAGGACTTCCCTCGTGCCATGTTTTTATCATGATGTTCAAATGTTCCTAGGTAATACTCAGTGACCTTGCCCTGCCAAGCCCTTATGCCCTGTCGGGTCCTTATATGCTGTGTGAGGCAGCTCTTCTCTACACATGGGTACCTGTGATGCTGCTCCTGCCACCTCAGGAGCATAAGCATCACTGCTGAAACATGGGGAACTCCACAGGCAGCACAACTGAACTTCCCAAGACAAACCTCTCGGCTGAATCTTTAATTTGATTTAATTAATGGACTGTTTCAGTGCTTTCTCTCTGTCACCAAGAATGAAGCTTTCTCAGCATTCATCATGGTGAGATCACATTGATACAAACTGCCCAAGGAAATCAGATCTCAGATACAGATGGTAAATGAGATTCATTGGTAAGCATGTGCCGACACTTTAGTCTGCACTGAAGGTTTGTGGTCCAAGATTTTATATACATGGGTGTTTAGGGCCGAAGCTTCATGTGCCTCTAGATGGTAAAATATTTATTTCACCTTTGAGCTGTAGGAGGAAGTCCCAGGGTGGGGAGGGAAATGGAATTTCTTGCTATTTTGTAGAAGGTCTTTTCACTAGACCTAGTGAAAAGATCCCTTGGACCGGAAACCTGACCCAAAGTAAAGGAGCTGGCTATGCAGAGGCCGGGGAGGCACAGCACAGCAGATAAAATGGAAGAGCAGAGGCCCGAGGGCTAAGGGGGCAGGTGCCCTGAGGGAGCACTGAGGCTGGAGTTGTGAGAAGGGTGATAGGCCTTGCAAGAAGTTGTGATGATTTCGCTTTTACTCTTGGTAAGTGGGGAAACCTTTGGAGGGTTATAAGTGAAGGAGTGACATAACCTGCCTGATATTTTCAGGAGACCACACTGGCTATGGGGCTGAGAACAGCCTGTCCTAAAGCCAAGGTTTCTTTGTGTTTGCCCTCCCATTGTGATAGCAGCTCAGTGCTATGAAGGAAGCATCAAAGAAAGACAAGTCAAAGGGAGGATGCAAAGGCACTGCTGAGTGCCTGCTATGTGAAAAATACTGTATTCATACCTTTTCACATACTCCTGATGGACACATATTTCTGGTTTGCCTGGAATGGTCCCAATTGATACCTGTTATTCTCACATAGTCATTAACAGTCATTCTCTTCTCAAAAAAATGTCCTGGTTTGGATGGTGAATTATAATGGTGATCATGATCTAATCCTATATAATAAAAGCTAGGTAGCATCATGCCCTCATGCGCAACATTGTCACAAGATGGCCTCCACAAGACAGTCGCCACAAGATGGCCGCCCTTACATTGTCACAAGATGGCCTCCACAAGATGGCCAGCAGGGGAGGGTAGTTGGGGATGAACAGGCCAGCAGGGGAGGGCAGTTGGTGGCAATCAGGCTGGCAGGGGAGCAGTAAGGCATCAATCAGGCCAGCAGGGGAGCAGTAGGGGGTGATCAGGCTGGCAGGCAGAAGTGGATAGAAGCAATCAGGCAGGCAGGCGAGCAGTTAGGAGCCAGCTGTCCTGGATTATGAGAGGGATGTCTGACTGCTGGTTTAACCATTTGGACATCCCTGAAGGGGCTCCAGATTGGAGAGGGTGCAGGCTGAGCTGAGGGACCACCCCTCCCCGCATGCACAAATTTCATGCACTGGGCTTCTAGCTTAATAATAAGATTAATGTGCTCCATTTCATAGGCAAACTAACTAAAATTGAGAAAAGCGGTGCAACTTGCCCTCATTCCAAAGCCAGTGATTGAGACCAATATTTGATCCAGACTCTGCTTCTCTGAGCTCCAGCTGTTTCGTTAATGAAAGGGTCTGTCTCTGTCCAAAGCCCACATTTCCCCTTGAACCTAGTTATTGTAGTAAAGGCTAAAGCATTAAAAGAAACCTGGTTATTTTTTTTTCTAAACTTATCTTAACTTGGCTATTATCATCCACAACTTGCTGTAAGGTATCAGAAAATGTTCCAGAAACATATATTTTCTCACTATTTGAAGTCTAATAAATGTATATATTTGGAAGCAGACACGTTTTCTATTCTGATGGTACTTTCTTACAGTCACAGATAGTTATTTCCTATCTCGGAGCAAACCGCCAAGCACAACTGTGCACTTGCAGGAACCAAGCATCAAACACTTCCTCAAGCACAGAGGTGGTCCAAGACCTCACCTCACATCATCATCTGTCTCTCCTGAAGAAAGCCTGGAGCCAGAACGTGTGGAGCAGCTATGGTGAGCTCAGTTGACATTCTTATCATCTCTAGGCCAACCCCACCAGCCATTAAACTAAAGATTTTTAAGGACAACCAACCAAGGGCGATCAGCAGCTCCTGGTGCCTGTGCCCAGGAACAGGACAGACAGTGAGCAAATCGGAGCTGGTGTGGATGAGTTCAGCTTGGCATACTAGCACCTGGGAGGAGATTGCTCTGATCCCACCAGCTACCTAGCTCAGCCCCCGAAGCGTGGGGATTTATAGACAGATACTCCCAGAAAACCTTTTCTTTGGAAAACATTCCAGTTATCATTTGAAAAGAAGAGGCAGTCATAAAATTAATTGGCTCGAGTGTTAAGTTCCAATGATAAGGGGAAGGATTATTTTCTGTCCCACTAAATTAAATAAATAAATAAACAAACAAATAAAAAAAACCCTCAAGGGTATCACTAGAACGCTATCCAGCCTGGCAACCCTAAGCATTAGTTTTATTAAAAACAAAAAGTTCCCCTACATTTTTCTTTGTGTTCTTCCCTGGGCTACTTCAGAAAATGTTGACAGATGGACAGACATATCCCAAAGTGAAGGTCAACCCCTCCTTTCAAACCCAGAACAGAGAAGCACCAAAGCATTGGTTTGAGTCTGCTCTGCCTTCCTTTGATGGCATAGGAACAGGAAGTGAACCTATCAGTGGCACCAAGAATGACTTTCCAAAAGCAATACTAAGCAGGACCAGACTGCCCCTTGCTCCTCAGTAGGTTTGTATCCCCCGTTAATTCCTGAACATTGATGTGTTTTGTTATTTTTTAATTTTCTTATTTTAATGATTTCCCTCTCAATGTCTGGGAAAAGGGCAGCTGAATTGATTTGCCAGAATTGGAATAAATGGAAAGGACTGGATCAGATTAGCTTTAGGTGTCGTGTATTACATGACATTACTTTATAGGAGAAATTGCTGTAAGAAAGGGTGGGTGTGCTTCGGCTAAGAAAATACACCTCTAAATGGGAGATGCTAATGGGTAAAGTTTCATTAGCTAGTTTGGGAAACGGGTGAACAGAAAGATGCAGAGGAGACATGCTGAGCTTTTATTGCTGCTCAAGTTAAATGAACCCCAAAAATCAATAGTTCATTTAAAGTATAATGAGTTTCTTTTGTAGCCTGAATTTTTTTTTAAACCCACACAATGGCTTTCTATGCTTTTGCATACAATATAGTTGTGCAGTTGAGTTTAAGTAAAGTTCTTTTTTTAAATAATGCAGCTTTTAAAAACACAATACATTGAGAAATAACAGTATATCAGACCAATAAGATTTCTTCTGTTTCTTATTGGCATTATGTATTTAAAAGTTCTTCTATATATCACTTGTAGAAAGAGTGGATTCTTGACTGAGTGGAGAATAGTATAGCTAGGTCCTAGAATTCTGGACTGCTAGATGTTAGCTCTAGTTTTTTCCTTATCTATCCTCTGTAATTGCTAACATTCCTATATTAGTTAAGACCGATTCATGTAGCAGAGCATGAAGCATTTGCTGAGTCTTTAAAATTTTTTATTCAGTTTATTTAAACAACATAAATAAGACAGTTTACCCATTTCTCCCAAACCCCAACTCTCTCCACTTGTAATAACTAATCTGTTCTCTGTATCTAGCTGGTTGTTTTTTGTTTGGGTATTTTTCTACATATAAGAAAGATAATACAGGATTTGTCCTTCTCTGTATTTTATTTCATAGCATAATGCCCTAGACATCTGTCCATGTTGTTGTAAATGTCAAGATTTCGATTGATAACCACTTATATTATTTCTATACATTGGTTATTGCAAGTAATGAACATGATAGTGGATATATCTTTTTCAATTTATATTTTCATTTTCTTCAGATAAACACCCAGAAGTGAAATTGCTGGACTACATGGTGGTTTTATTTTTTAGCATTTAAAGGAAATGCCATACTGTTTTTCATAGTGGCTGCACTATAGCATGCCTACCAACAGCAGCACACTAGGATTCCCTTTTATCCACATGCTCAGGTTGGGATGTGGTAGTTCAAAGCACGAGTGAGCTGTGGAGGGAAGCCTTCTGAGGAGAGCTTAAGAGAAGAAACTGATGAAAGGGCAGAGGGAGGGAAGACAACAGACTGAACATGTTAACTGAAGCCATGAAAACTAAACAGTTTTTGGGGAAGAGGAGCCCTGTCTGAATTATTGTATGTCCTCTGGGTCCCATTACACCAGGCAGCTAATGACCACTGTATACATATGTTTACCTTTATTTGTGTGGAATGGCAGGATAGACCATGAACAGGTATTGAAGATAATGAGAGTGAATTGCCTAATGAAATACTGAGGTTCTAAGCAAGAAAGAGGACAAGGCTGAAGATGAAATGTTAGTCCTCTGTGTAAAGTTAGCAACAGGAGTTAGGGAGAGGCTGAAAAGGACAGTGACAAATCAAGTATTTAAACCTATATGTTCAAGGAAAGAGAACCACTTAGAGGTAGTTATTAAAAAAATTTTAATGGAGGAATCAGTAAAGAATTATGTTTGTATCATATAGCCAAGGTCATGGTTAGAGGATAATAGCTAGTATTTATTACTTGATTCTATGTACCAGGAAGACTAAGTACATTATGTCATGACTTAAAACAATCATATTTTCGTCATTTCATAGATGAGGTATTCTGGCTAAGGTTAGCACAACTAAATATATCACCAAGCCAAGACTAAACCAATGTGTTTAGTTCCAGAGTCCCTAGAAGTCTCTGCCTATTCAAATGAGAGATCAACAGTGTCAAATGCAGTAAAGAGTCCTAGGACACAGAGAAAACACACAGACACACAGTTAATTTAGGACAAAATGGCCGTTCGTATCCATTAGGAGAATATTTTCAATACAGCAGTGAAAACAAGGTGATTACAGTGAATTAACAAACAAAAACAAAAAACCTGAGTGAGGGATTTAGGTGCTCCTAAATTCATGATTGATAACATTTACTAACACTATAGCCAAGAAGAAAGCCACTTTGAAATGGCCAGCAAACCATTTGCAGAAAGATGAATTGACAACACACATACATCCTTGTACATTTTCACCTTTGAACAACCATGCAAGTGTTAATCCTAAAGCCTGATGTAAGGAAAGCTACGGCCTATCTGCCAAATCTTCTAGCATCCATTTTTGTGCAGTCCAGTAGCTAAGAAAGCTTTTCACTTTTCTTAATGGTTAAAAAATTTTAAAAATAAAAGATTATTCCTTGATAAATTAAAATTATATAAAACTATAACTACAGTGCCCATAAATAATTTTTAATACAGCCACACTATTACTTTACATATTATCTATAGGACCTGAACAGTTTCAAGACTCCATGGCCCACAAAGAATAGATATTTAGTGTTTGGATCTTTACTGGAAAAAGTTCCTATTCTCTGTTCTGTATCATTTAAATTATTTTTATCTTTAATATCAATCACAAAGGAAGCAAAATTAAATACCTGGCAAAGATGCTTTATTATTTCTCACAATGGGCATTTCTTTCCATCTATTGCAATCGTTTTCATTCTCAGCCATCCAGGAGTCAACAGTTAGACAAAACAGCTCCTGTGTGTCCATGTTTTCAAGATGAATTCCTTCCAGTTACCACCTGGGATCCTTTCCACTGTTGTCATGTCCAATGCGTACTTTGTAGATTTCACCAATACCTTTAAGATTAACCTGCAACACAAAGGAGAAAGGGGAAATAAAATTTCCTACTTCTCTGATATGATTTGTCAAATTACAAATTCACATTCCATTGTGAACTCATATCTACTCCCCTCCTAAATATTTCTTACTAATTTCCTTTAAAACTAGTTACTTGTAAACCGGTTTGGCTCAGTGGTAGAGCGTCGGTCTGCGGACCTGAAAGGTCCCAGGTTCGATTCCGGTCAGGGGCGTGTACATTTGTTGCAGGCACATCCCCAGTAGGGGGTGTGCAAGAGGCAGCTAGTCGGTGTTTCTCTCTCATCGACGTTTCTAGCTCTCTATCTCTCTCCCTTCCTCTCTGTAAAAAATCAAGAAAAATATATTTTTTTAAAAAAAGAAAACTGCTACATTAAAATAAATAAATAAATAAATAAATAAATAAATAAACAAACAAACAAAACTAGTTACTTGTAAATGCTAGTACTTATGGCAAAGCATAAATAGTTCTTCCTCCAGGCACTTGGCTAATTCACAATTTTGGAGCTCACATAACCCCTATTTACTTGGCCATTGTGTATGGCATAGGGTGGAGGCAGTCCTTCCTCGCCTTAGTGTAGTACAGTGTCTACTTCTTCCTGGACTATTTGAATTACTCACAATGCTCTGTATTTTTTTTTTCTTTCTTCCCGTACAGATAGAAACAAATACATTTTTGTACATAAATAAGAAACAAAGCATATATTCATGGTATACACAATAAATTTTCAGTTTTTAAATTTATTACATTTGTATCTATAGAAGATATAAACAATTTGCAAAATATAGAAAATCTACTTATCATTTAAATTAAATTATTCATGAGTCACGTTTCTCATTTATTTCTTTAGTATTCCATGTGATGGAAACTCTGCTGCACTGAATGACATCAAAACTATCCAAAATCATGGTTGATACACTGAAAGCTAACATTCCTACAATCAAATATGCTACTCGCTGGGTAACTTCTTGTCACAATTTGCAGATTGTTTAGGTCCTTTACAGAAGTTAATTTATTAAAATGTCAAATGACCTGGAGCTTTACAGGAATCCCATTTATTAACACCCCTTTATTTATTAAAATCATAAGTAATAAAACATAAACTGTTATATATACCCTTCTTTGCATGACTGCATTTTCTACACTTCTTATTCTCTTTTCTCTTTTGAATATAATTACTAATTCATGGCTTTTCACAGACTCTCCTTGTTTCAATTAACTGTTATGATTATTATCACTGTTACGAAGATGGCACTTCCAATGTAGCCAATGAAAGCCCCTTTAAATTCACTCTCTGTCAGCACTGCCCTTGACATTTTTGAAGCTATCATTGACTGCAGAAACAGATGGATATTCCAGACCAATTCTGTTGTGTGTTTTTTTCCTGATCAAAGACAAAGAATGAATGTATCCTGATTCTTTTAGGCAGTATGTATTATTCAAGACAAAATACGGGCACCAGCAGACACATGTGGGTTGTGTGTGTGTGTGTTTTGTGTGTCCCAGCTGCTGTTGGGACAATTAATGGTGACATATTATTATAGTAAAAACCATTTCCTGCTTTCCCATCTTGATGCTTCTTCTCAGGGTACTCTCTCCATATGGATCTTCTTGTGGATTCCTGGGGACCAGGGTTCCTTTTACTCTTGCGCGGACATCAGTCTCCTGTGTTCTGGGCCCTGCAGTCATGCACCTCACCTTTCCCAGGTCCTCCCACATGCCCAGTCCCATCCCTTCTCTGTCCTCTGTGGTGAGGTCAGAACTGACCTCCTCTTGAGTTCCCTCTGCAGTCTTCAGAGCTTCACTCATAGATTCCACCTCACCACACGGCCCTCCTCCTTCGGCAACTCCATCATTTCCTCCTTCTTTGGCTCCATGGTTTCTGGGGTTGGCAGGATCTCTGCCTTGTTCTGAGACCCTGGCAGTCATTTGCCTCTGAAAGTTTCTTGGGAGCAAAGAGAGGTGGCTGGCTTTTCCCAGGGGCATGCACCCTGAGCAAGGCGGGTGTTACCACACCTTCCACCCTTCCCCAGCAGGGCCTCTCCTAGAGGGGACCTGGGCCTCAAGTTCCTATGAGATGTCCTACATCCCAGGTCTGTGGTTACTCTTAGTTTTCCATGTTGAGATTTCTCACTGCTACCAAATCTCAATGTGTTGTGAGATAGATGCTGTTCTGAAAAGCCTCAGGCTAAATAAATCAGATGGCTTTTTATAAAATAGCATTTCTTAGAAGCAAGAGGACAGGAAATGTCCTGCCAGAACAGGCCATCATTAGCATAAGGTTTGCATTTCTGCAAAGACGATGCTTATTGAATCCATCTCACAGTTGAGGAAATTGAGCTAAAGTAACTGGTCCAAGGTTGCAGAAGAAGCATGCAAATTAAAAATGCAGATGCAGTGCACATTTGGTTCAAAACTGCCAGTCAAATTATTTCCTAACCAGGGCAGCTTTACATGGCCTTGGCATGAGAAAATGACCTAACCAAGTGCTGTTAACATACCGAATCTTTGAGATGTTAAAAACGATTAAAGAGTTTTATTTGTATCATTTTCCTTACTTTATAGAAAAATTCTGCTTGTGAGCATTTAGGTTGGTCAAATTTCCTGGTAGGAAACACAAGCTCTATAAAGAATGGTTACATTTTCCAATTATGAAATGGCTTTCATAGTTCTTTTCTGAAAGTAAAATGAAGTAGGCCACATATTAATTATGACTTTCTCTGCAAGTGGAATTTTGCAATACTTTAACCCAAGTCTAATTACAATAAAGAGTGCATATTACTTTTAGAAATACATATTATGTCTGTATGAGCATCAATAGAATTAACAGGTGGAATAATGAGGTATTTTAAAGTCATTTAACAAAATAATATTTCCCTACATATGTAAGGGATGAAATTATTTAGAAAATTAACTGTGACCATTCCCTCTGTATTAAACATAGTTTTATTCTGCACACACACACAAAGACACATATTCAGTTCCACAGAGTCACCTACTTTTTCTGCAGTTTTCAATTGCAAAATCTGAACTATCATTCTAAAAAACATTAACATTATAGAACTTCAAGGCAAGCATCTATTTTCTTTTAAGTGCAGGGTGGGGTAAAACTAGCTTTACAGTTGTTTGCATGGGAAATAATACACTAATTAATAAATAATAACACAAGAATTTTGGTTTGAGTGCTTACAAGTATAAAACCCCTTTTGCCCTATCCTATATTAGAATTGATATTCATAATTTCTCTCTCTCTCTCTCTCTCTCTCTCTCTCTCTCTCTCTCTCGAGATTTGAAATAATTTGAAAACAATATTTGAAATAATTTGATAATAATCTACTTCAAATGTTAAGAATATTGTTATCAAACTATATTGTCCACAGTATGATAAATCAATATTGGATATGCTTATACATTAGAATACTAAAAGTGAACACAGTCCTTGAGTTGATGCAAATATTAAGTACTGATTATTAATAGGCCATTTATTTCATTTAATAAAATTATAAGAAGAGAGTTTCTAATTAATTTATTTTGATGGCTTTATTGCAGTATACTAGTGACATACAAAAAGCTATATGTGTTTAATGAACGTAATTTGATGAATGAACACATGCATTCAACTACCAAAATCAAAGTAATAAACATGTTTCTCACCTCAAAAAGTTTCTCTTTTTTGAGGTGAGAAGAGAGGGAAATTTTAAAGCTTGATTCTGACTTGAGAACTAGACAATAAGCTTTTCTCAGCTTAGAGCCATTCAACAAACATTTCGTAAAGTATTTTGAAACTAGTTCTTCCATATACCACCTGACTTATAAAAGTGTGATTCTGTCGCAAGGGATAGAACTCTGTGGTGAGTGGAGTCAGAGCAGAAGAGAGCTGTGTGAGCCTCTCCAACGGATGGCTTAGGCTTGCTCCTCAGGGCAGTCGGACATCCTTAGCACTGCCACAGAGAGGAGAGAGGCTTCCTCCACTGCCACTGTGCTTGCCAGCCATGAGCGGGCTTTTGGTTGAGCAGCACTCCCCCTGTGGAAGTGCACTGACCACAGGAGGCAGCTCCTGCATTGAGTGTCTGCCCTCTGGTGGTCAGTGCATGTCATAGTGACTGGTCATTCCACAGTTTGGTCAATTTGCATATTAGCCTTTTACTATTCTATATAATAAAAGCCTAATCTGCAAATCAATTGAACAGCAGAACGACGGTCGCTATGATGCACACTGACCACCAGGGGGCAGACACTCAACACAGGAATTGCCCCCAGCCCACAGGCCCCTTCTGGTGGCGATGGCTAGCCAAGGCTGGTGCCAGCGGGGGTGGGGAGGGCCTATTTACCCTATCAGTTGCCCCAAATTTGGCCCTGATCACTTGCCAGGCCTAGCGACCCAACCCATGCACGAATTCTGTGCACCAGGCCTCTAGTATAGGATTGTAAGTACTGTTAATGATAATATTCTGAAGGTGGATTTGGGGATAGTTAGAGGGAAATTCTGGCAGGAGGGCCATTAATAAAGATGCTGCAGAAGTGAGAAGACAAAGTCTGGCTGAGGTTGGAAGTGGTAACATTTGCAATGAAATTTGCACATCACAACAAAGCAAGAGGGATAGAAACTTATGCCAATCAAGGAGATTTAAAAGTTTCTGGGAACAACACTTTGACAATCAAATTCAGTAATAATAATAATGGAAAAATTCAACAGATAAATTTCAGAAAATCTTTTTTAACAAATGATTCACTATATGCAAGAAAATAATTGCCCATGGAAGAGGACTAAAAATTACAAATGTTCAGAAAATGCCTTATCAAATAATCTTTTTTTCTTTTTTAATCCGCACCCGAGGATATTTTTTCATTGATTTTAGAGAGAGTGGAAGAGAGAGGGAAAGAGAGAGAGAAACATCCATATATTTTTGGTTGCCTCCTACACATACCCTGACAAGAACCTGTGCCGGGGAGAAGTCTGTAACCAAGGTACCCACCCCTGACCAGAATCAAACCCATGTCCCTTCAGTTCACAGGCCGACCCTCTTCCCACTGAGCCAAACCAGCTAGGGCTCTAAAATATTGATGCTAAGATAAAAGCAACCAGCTTAGTTCCTGTCCCTCTTACTGAAAGCCTTTTGAGAAGTAGGGAACTCCAGCATACAAGTTGTTTTAAAATATTGCTTTGTATCATTTTTATCCCAAGATAATTACAAGTTCATGTTGGTGCCAAATGCAAATTATGTTTATTTTGTTCTGAAAACCATGGCAGGGATTTTAATGGCATTTGCTAGAACATATGGTCAGATGTGTGCATTCTTTTGTAAGATTACTCATGTATGTGTGCTCAAACACACATGTAACACTGTCTAGAATGGGGCTAGTGCTCACTGCTCTAAGCTCTCATCAGTTGATTGCATTTTCAGGTGAGCTTTTGCACTGAATGCTCAGCAGTATTGACTGATGAAAATCATACTGTTTTGCCAACTGGAATACTGTCAAACATTTTCAGCTTTCTTTTTTCACACTGCATTTGGAAGAAAATGCTCTCACTATCACACTGCATCACCAATGACTTTCTTAGTCCCACCTTCAGCAGAAGTCGCTACTTCATTGTCAGCATTCACCTCACAACTGCAAATGTCGTGCATGCAGTTCTCTGGATCAAGGTAGGTTGCACAATTAGCTCCTGGAGAGAGAGCTAATTTTTCCTAGGAAAGCCATCAAGCAAAATAGATTTTTATTTTCCTTATGGTACAATGGCTGTGAAAGAAACAGTCATCTCTAAGTACAGCAGGTCTTTCTGGAACAAGGTTAAAGTAAATACAGGGAATATGTTTAAATTTAAGGGTTTTAAGAACAACTCAGTCCCTTACTACTTGCCCCCTGCATGAATAGTTTTTCATAACTCCATGTCAGCACCATATCCCACCTCTTCCAGTGGACTCTCTTCACTGACACTGTCTTGCCAGGCTAGTTAGATGTCCGGGGAGAACTGGACCTCCTCTGGGAGCATCCACAGAACTCCCCCTGATCCTGATCCAAATGTTGCAGCACAGAATGAAGAAAAAGAATGGAGGAGTAAGAATATGAGTCTCTTCTCTGTGATAGCATAAGGTGTTAACAAGCTGTAGGTGCCTCTACACTTCAGAAAGATCTGCAATTTCACGGAGAGACCCACATTCTTTTCTAAGTAAAGGCAATAAAAGAAAAAGCAAATGCCCAGGAAGAGTCGGTAAAGTATTATGCAACGAAGGTCAGAGTACCACGGGAAATCATTTGGATAATTTAAAACTATTCAAGAATTTTCTGCAAATAGAACTTTTAACTTTATAAAGAGCTCATCTTCCTTATTCACGCTGTAAAAATGCATTGATTATTTATGCTATAGGACAGATAATATTGACAGATAGAAAGAACTTACACATTTTAGTGGACTCTATGAAGTGGATCTTGGTTGAACTGGATGTGGCCATCAAGGACTATTTTAATCACACCACTGACTTTTCAGATAGAAAAGAAGGACAAATATTAAGCAAGTATATATATATCAATGTCTGTGCATCAGACCCTCCCTAGTTCTAGAAAGTTATTATATCCATGCAGGAGTAAGTTTTTAAAGAAACAAATGATAAAGAATGAATCTAAAAAATGAATAAAATTTGTACACAGGTAGGGCCCCTAGGCCTGGCTGGTGATTTGGGCTGATCTGCAGGACAACCAGTGGGATGCCCATCTTGGCTGGCCTGCCTCACTGGCCCTACCCTCTGCCATTGCTGCTGATCGCCTCCCTTGTGGGGTGACTGGCGGGGAGATCAGGGAGGCTCCTGCTTGCAGCCGCCTTGGCTAAGCCTGGCCCCCTGCCACTGCCACTCAGGGTCTGCAGGCTGGGGGAAACTCCTGCGTTGAGCATCTGCCCTCTGGTGGTCAGTGCATGTCATAGCAACTGGTTGTTCCCCCAGTGTTTCTGCCATTTGGTCTATTTGCATATTAGGCTTTTATTCTATAGGATAGCTTTGAACAAATGTGTGATGCCATTATAATCTCATACAGAATATTTTCAGTGCCTTTAAACCCTCTGTGCCTTGCCTATTCCTCTCTCCCACCACCCAATCCCTGGAATCCTTTTACTGTCTGCATAGTTTTGCCTTTTCCAGAATGTTAGATAATTGAATTCATGCAGGCTGGGGATCAAACCTGCAACCCAGATATGGGCCCTTGATCAGGAATAGAACTCAAGACCCTTAGTGCATAGGCCCATGCTCCAATTCCTGAACCACACAGGCCAGGACACTTTGCTAATATTTTGTTGAGGATTTTTTGTATCTATGTTCACCAGAAATATTGGTCTGTAGTCTCTTCTCTAGTTATGTCTTTGTCTGATTTTGGTACTATAATAATGTTGATCTCGTAAAATGAGTCTGGAAGGACTCCTTCTGCTTCCATATTCTCAAAAAAAAAAAAAAAATCATCTTCTTTAAATGTCTGATAAAACATCAGTGAACCCACCTTGGCCTATTGCTTTCAGTTTTGAAGGTTATTCATTATGATTCCATTTCTTTATTAGATAAAAGTTATTTCTTTTGTATGAGTGTTGCAAACTGTGTCTTTCACAAAATTGGTCCATGTTATCTTGACCCTTTATTTGTTTTATTTCAAATTTATACCTTCAGTTTAGTGGAAAAGTCACAAACACCATTCTTATTTACTCTGATGCTAGAGCCCAATATTCAAGCTTAGTGAAGAATGTCAAGGACAATAATACCGCTGTAATATGATATTTCACCTGAAAGGCAGCTTAGCATTAGAAATAAATAACCAGTGAGGCATAACGAATTCATAAAAATGCATAAATACATTCACAAGAATAAAAGAATTAATTTATTGAAACAATGTTCAGAAGATGTTTGAAAGATCTGAGCAGGAAAAAAAAAATCAAAGGTGTTGATAAAAACTCTGTTACCCAGGATGATCTAAAACATTCTCAGTAACAAATATTTTGTCAGTATTTTCTCAAATTCTAGACACTGACAATGTACCTTATGGAATCTGTCTCCTTTGTCAGGGCTCTTCAGATGTTGATAAAAATCAGAATAATGTGAGCAGCATTTCAGACCTCAGAATCATACGCTCCAAGGTGAAACTTGAGCAGTTCTACATGAAAACTCCACACGTTTCTACTGGCATGCAAATTTAATCAGGAATTCCATGTGCATTTGAAATAAGAAAATATTATTTATTAATAGGGTGTAGCACTTGATATATAAATAAAACATCAGTCTTATTGATTATGTTATTTACTTTTTTATATAATTGATTAATTCGAATCAACTTGACATGTCTTGAAATAAGAGTAACATGAAAGCTTCTTAATATTAGTGGGTTTCTATTCAAATTCTTGCATCCCCTTGTAGTTTTTGTTTAGTATGGGTATTTCTTGTGTTATTTTATGCACTGGTATTCATAACAGTTTTATCTTCCTTGTGGAATGTAGCTTTTAACATTACAAAGTGTTCTTTTTATCTCATTTAATGTTTTTTGGCTTTAATGCTTTTAGTTGTCAGTTTGCTGCCCTTGTTTTCTTTCTTCTTTTTTTTTTAAAAAAAATATATATTTCTATTGATTCCGGAGAGGAAAAGAGGGAGAGAGAGAAATTAAGAGAGAGAGAGAGAGAATGGGAGAGAATTAAGAGAGAGAATTAAGAGAGAGAGAGAATTTGGGAGATGATGAGAGAGAATCATGGACCAGCAGCCTCCTGCACACCCCACACTGGGGATCGAGGCCTGCAACCTAGGCATGTGCCCCAACCAGAAATCGAACCTGACCTCCTGGTTCATAGGTCAACACCCAACCACTGAGCAACACCAGCCAGGCAGCCCTTGTTTTCTTACTTTTCCTTTTTGCTTGGTAAATCTTTGTCCACATTTTTTTTATATTAGCCTTTTTGAACTAGCAAATTTTAAGTGGTTCTCCAAGATATTAACATTCATGTGTTTTATCCCACTAAATTATTACAATATATACTATTAGGGTTGGTAGTCAAATTTTTAGGTTTTAATGTAACTTGAAATAATTATTGTCTGTGTCCTTACATCATCCAGATACAAAAGTTGTTTCATTTTTCTTTCACTTTTATGGGTTATTATTTTTTTAAAATTACATAAAATATATGTTTCCAAATCAAAACTGCAATATGAGGTTTATTCAAAGAGGTTTAGTTTCCCTTCCTAACCCCTCTGACCTAGCCCATCCTTCCACAAATGTAATCATTTATTAGCTTATAGTTAATCTTTCAACGATTTATTTTTTTAAATTTAAGAATATATATGTGTAAACATATGGATATATTCACATAATGTCCCTTTTCTTAAAATATGGTAGCATATATGTTTTCTCTACCTTTTTAACTATTTATATATCCTGTAAACTTAATAATAGTATATGAAAATAACTCTACTCCTTGATACAATAAGGAATTATATTAATGAACTTATTCAACAGCACTTTTTTCTGAATAACATTTGGGAGATGATACTTTGTAATTCCATTCTTTTTCATACATTTTTTCTGGACCCTTAATTTTCTTAGGTGAATACTTATAACTAAAGAATAAGCCAAAGTGTTTAGTGGTTTTTAAAATATATATATATATAAGATTTTGCAGGCTTGGATGCCTGACAAGTTTATAGGGAATGCTCAGCAAAGGGATAACTCCTGCTGTGTTTGGGTTGACAGTCTTATATTTGGGAAACACAAAGAAGACCGGAGGAAAAATGAGCCAGGAATCCAAAGAGAGGCCAACATCCTTGCTCCCTTGAGCTACGTAAGCTACCTGGCTTTCAAAGAACGACATCTCCAGCTCACCTTGATCCCAGTTGAAAGGCCCACCAGTCAACAGCTATAAAGGGTTTAGCTCTGGCTGGTCCCAAGAGAGAATGCAGATCCTTTCTCTGAGCCCCTAAGCATGTTCATCTATACTGCTGAAAGGGCACCAACTCATAAAATTTCTGGAATCCTACCTGTCTTATGTGTACATGTCCTTTTTCTTCAATGTGATTGCTTTGTATTTTATAGTTCTATGCCTATCAGAGGTCTTAACACAGTGTTGAAAATGTTGTGTGCTCTATAAACACTTGATGAATTATATTACAATAAATGATATCATTTGAACATCCTATCTTTAGAAAGAAGGAACAATTTGGTCTTCTTAAAATTATTTTTGAGGAACTGGATCAAACCTTTTGTTTATATTTTATTCTACTCCACTTAAGAACTGTGATAGGGGTTTTCCAGTGTTCCTATTCCAACTTGAAGATATTTATTATTTTCCTCCTTAAAAAGCCTATGTTCTTAAATGTCTAATGCATGTACAATATCAAAGATCATGATTAGAGGGAAAATTTTTAATTTAAAAAGTAAATTTTCTTAGTTATAGGCTGTTTTCATCTAAATTAAGGTATACTAAAAACTATCCAGTTGTTTAATATTATTGGAGAAGAAGAAAACATAGTAAATATTATTCCAAGACTATTTTACCTTGATTTATAGTTCTTTCTTGATTACAACTTCAATTTCTCTTGCTAGTGTCTAGGGCATTTATTCTCTTCTTAGAGAAAATGGAGCATTGTTGATTTATATTCTAAATAATATCTTATAATATTAACTGATTACTGATTAACAACTTCAGTTAATAACAACTGAGGAGATAATTAAGACTTCACTGCTGACCCTAGAAAACATGGATTATATGGGGTGATAGGAGAGAATCCCAAACTGCAAGTGATTTAGGAGGAAATGGGAAGAGAAAGAAGTGAAGCAATAGGGTAAGTTCATATTTCAAAAGGTTTGTAAAGAGCAGAGTAAGAATCATTTTTTTAAAAGGGAAGACATATGTATGTTGGTAGTTTGAAGGCAAGGGTTAAATAGAATCATCAACTTTACTAAATATATAACATTTAGTTCAGAGTAAAGATCAGCAAATGCCATTTTTTTTTCTTCCCACTAAAGTTTTGGCTTCTTCAGGAGTGCTCATGCCAAACTCTTTTGGTAACCCTCCAATAAACAAACAAAAATGATTGCTATCTGAGGCCAAAACCTTTGCATTTTAATATTTAGCTATTCTGAGAAAATTCAGCTATTAGAAAATGATAATCTGCTTTCTGTAATGTATTCTGTATTGGGGTTTTGGTTTCGGTAGTTTGTTCTATATTTAAGTAGAGAAACTCCTCTGGGTTCTCTTGATAAGAATTTATATGTGAAAATGTGGTGGTCCAGATATATATGCTTTTAGAAAATACTTCAAATTTGGTAGCTAAAGAAAAGATTAAGTTAAATTGTCCCTGGGATCTGCCACCCACAGGAATGTCGGCTGTGTTGGCAGGACACTGCTCAGCGCTGCCAAATGGAGTCAAAACTCCATTACTGAACTCCAAATTTCAAGTCCATCAGGAAAAGAAAAGGAGGGGAAGGAAAAGGAGGGGAGGAGAAAGGGGAGGAGAGATGAGAGGAGAAGGGAGGGGAGGAGAGGGGGAAAAATAGATAAAGAAAGAGGATGGCTAGGAGGAGGAGAGGGGAAAAGAAAAATATAAAAAAAGAAAGTCATACAGAGTTGTGCCAAAATCAAAATGACACACTGGCATCAATGTAGTTAATGGCTAGTAATTTTCAGATCCACACAGACACCTGACCTTTAAACACTGAAAGGGCCCAAGAAAAACGTTCTTGCTATTACTTATGCGTTCGCTGCTTTACTCTAGTCCAGCCAACCTAGTCTTGGCTCCCTCTACTCCTTCCTCCTACTCCAGCCTCCTGACATGTTTCGACATAGAACTCCCACGCCAGCAATAGCCACCTACCAGCCATCTGCCAAGCTGCCTTCCTGCCTTCATTCATCTGAAAACTTATTTTCAATTTCACCCCAACAAGAAGTCTACCCCGATTTGTGGGCAGGAGTATAAAGACAATAATATTTTATACTTCATACCAAGTATTTTGATTTTTAACTCTTTCAATATATACAATAATATTATAAGGTCTTATTGTACCCATTTTACAAAGGAGGAAATTAAAGCTTAGAAATGTTAAGTGATTTGTCCATATTTCCTTAGCTAGTAAAGGTCAGAGGTGGAACTCAAACAGAGATCCTCTAATCCCTGCTGATCTAAATTGCATTTTAAAAGGCAAAAAAGTCTATTTTACATTTTATTCTAGGAATATAAGGAATATTCAAATAATTGTGAAAGTGCCCTATGAGCTCATAATATTAAACCTATCTATCTACAAAATTAATTGACTTTATATAGTTCTGAATCAGAAACGGGAAACTATTTTCTAAGAGTGAATGGCTTAGCCATTAACTTTTCCCAAGCAACAGAGAATACTATTTAATGTTTTGATTTACAAAAATGCAATAAAAGGCTCAGCTAAATCTCTGGAAAGATTTATAAGTAAATAATAACCATACAAGAGACACGGGATGCCTTTATTATGCCCTTAAGGTGAGAATGATCACAGGAAAATTCAACAATGAATGCCTCAGGTGAAAGTAACAAATATTAAATACATTCCAGCAAAGTCATTTCCATTAAGCTTTCATGCTTTCAACAAATATTCATGAGTGTCTAATCTATGCTACTCAATGGAGAAGATTAACAAAGGTGAACAGAATAGCCAGAGTTTATATGCATATTCCATGGACACAGACAAAAATGTGGTTAGGGCCAGAGGAAGGGAAGGGGAGGGCCTGCATAGAGGGGGGCAAAAGGAAGTAGGGGACATCTGTAATAATGTCAACATAAAGAAAACAATAATTCACGACTTAGCGAATGAATGAGATCTAGCCCCTGCAGTCTAGGAAATCCCCTCTGACTATCTTCAAACTTTCTGCTATAATGGACTCTTTGTTCTGATTTTTGAGTTGGTCATTTTTCTGAGGATGTCTCGTTTCCTTCAGTCTAGTTCTATGAATCTTAGCAAGAACAGAAGGGTTAGTGCATTATAACTTGGTCTATTTCTATTTCTCTCTCCCAAGCTCCACAATACCCTACAAAAAAAACACAAAAAAACAAAAACAAAAAAACAAAAAAAAACACTGTGACTGTGGCAGCTGAGAAAAACAGCAGGAAGACAGTCTACATCAGTGATTCCCAAAGTGGTCTATATCGACCCCCAGGGGTCTATGACAACCTGCAAGGGGTCTACGTCAGCGAAAAAAAAATTTGGGGGTCCATGAAATGAAAATGGGGGTCCACGATAGTGGATCTCAACATACACTGATAGTACCTATTTACTTACATCATATTATCTTATAATATAAAAACATATAAATTATTTGTAAAAGTACCTATGAAGTAAAAAATTTATTATATATGTTTATAAAATTGTGTAAGTTGTAGGATAAAAACCTGCACATAATGATATACCAGTATCATCTTGTTACAAGCATACGCGCAGTAAACATTCTTGCCAATTTTTGTCTCAAAGCTTCCCGAACTTGCACCGACTTGTTCAATTCGTCACTCTATAAATATGAATGTGAGAAAAATACGTTCATTCGTTTCCTGAATCTTGAATAGGAAAGTGCTGAGAAAATATTTAAAAAAATATAAACTGGTAGTTTATCATACAAATTATAGTGAATCAGTGTTATTTTGTTTGAGAATGCCGGAGAAAAGTAGGTACATTATTTTTTATTAAGTTTTAACACTAAACTTCACTACAGTTAGAAATTTACAAAAAAATCAATATCAGGTAAGTAGGGGGTCTACCCAAAACCGAAAAACATGGCAAGGGGTCTACGGCACAAACAAGTATGGGAACCTCTGGTCTACATAGTCTAACTATTGAAAGCCAAAAACAAGAAGAAAATTTAAAAAGTGGCAAAGAAAACAATTCATCACATATAAGGTATTTTCAAAAAAGTTAGCAGTTGACTTCTCATCAGAAATCATGAAAGCCAGAAAGTAGTAGGGTGACACTGTCAAAGAATTGAAAGAAAAATTGTCAACAAAATTTTTCATCTTAATTTGACAAAAACAAAACAAAACAGAGAGTTCATCACTAGCTGAATTTCCCTACAAGAAATACTACAGGGCCCTAGCTGGTTTGGCACCATGGAGAGAGTGTCTGCCTGTGGACTGAAGGGTCCCTGATTTGATTCCAGCCAAGGACCTGTGCCTGGGTTGCAGGCTCGATCCCTAGTAGGGGGCATAAAGGAGACAGCCAATCAATAATTCTCTCTCATCGTTGATGTTTCTATGTCTCTCTCCCTCTCCCTTCTTCTCTTAAATCGATAAAAAAATATATTTTAAAAAAGAAATTCTTCAGGCAGAATTAAAATTCAAACAGAAGTAATTCAAATCCATCAGGAAAATTAAAAGACAAACAGAAGTAATTCAAATACCATCAGAAAAATTAAAAGACAAACCACAAAATGGGAGAAAACATATGTAAGTCAGATGTGTGATAAGAGACTCATATCCAAAATATATTAAAAAAAACCCTTCCACTTATTAGTAAAAATATTAAATAATGCAATTAAAAAATGAACAAAGGATTTGAATAAACATTTATTTCAGTGAAAATGAAAATATACAAATGCTCAACCAGCACATGAAAAGATGCTCGATATAATCAGTAATTAAGGAAATCCATATCAAAATCACAATGACACATTACTTCACATCCACTAGGATGGCTAGAACCAAAAGATAGACAATAACAAATTTCCATGAAAAGAGAAATAGGAACCCTCATATATTGCTTGTGAGAATGTAAAAATGACTTCGTTACTTTGGGAAACAATTTGGCAATTCCTCAAAATTGTAAAACATAGTCACACATAATACAGTAATTATTATGTGTATCTACCCTAGGTATCTACCCAAGAGAAATGATAACATATATCTATACAAAAACTTATATGTGGATGTTCATAGCCCATAATCGTATTCCTAGAAGAAAATTGGGAACAATCAAAATGTCTACTCACTGATGAATAAAAACAACATGATATATCCATACAGTGGAATATTATTTAGCCATAAACAATGAAATAGTTATACATGCTACAACATGGATTAACCTTAGAATCTTATACTAAGTAAAAGGAGAAAAGGCCATTCACAAAAGACTCCATGCTGTAATGCTTCCATTTATACAAAAAAACCCAGAGCAGGAAGATCTATAGCCATTGTAAGAAAATTCCTGGTTTCCTACGGCTGGAGAATAAGGGATTGGAAAGACAATGGGTACCAGCTTTCCTCTGGGGTGATGAAATGTTCTAAAATTAGAGTGTGGTGATAGTTACACAACTCTGATTATACCAAACACCCACTGTGAATTATTTTTAAATGGATGATTGCTATTGTATTTCAATAAATCTTTTTTAATAAAAAGATAAGAAGTAAAGATAAATTGCATTGATCCACAGTCACATACTTAACTTGAAAAGAGGTGCTGAGAATTTTAATTAAAAGGTGTTAAGAACTACGTATGGCAGAAACAGATACCATGTTTTGGGGTGTGTATTAATGATTTAATAACAATGAAAATTTATCAATTGCTTACTATATCTTGCCAGGCACTGTGCTGTAAATTAGACACTTTTCAAAAATTTAATTATTTTTAATTGCACCACAGGATATATTTTTACTGATTTTTAGAGAGAGAGTAAGGGAGAGAGAGAGAAACATCAATATGAGAGAGAAACATGGATATGAGCAACACCAATCAGTTGCCTCAATCAGAATCAAACCTGCAACATGGGTATATATCCTAACCAGAAATCGAAACCGCAACCTTTTGGACGATGCTCCAACTAACTGAGCCACCTGGCCAGGGCTAAATTAGACACTATTAAAAGTACTTTGTTACAAAAGGAACATAAACAATCCAATCAAAAAAATGGGCAATGGACCTAAATAGATACTTTTCAAAAGAGGACGTAAAGAAGGTCAAGAGACATGAAAACATGCTCAAAGTCACTAATCATCCGAGAGATGCAAATCAAAATGACAATGCGGTACCATCTCACATCTGTCAGAATGACATTCATCAACAAATCAACAAATGACAAGTGTTGGTGAGGATGCAGAGAAAAAGGAACCCTCATGTACCTACACCCCAATAGGGGGCGGGGCCAGGTGCCAACCACCCATGGACCCTTTCCCCAGCCAGCCTGGCCCAGATCGGCCCCCATTGGGGCCAGCTGGCCAGACCCCACTCATGCACAAAATCATGCACGAGGACTCCAGTTATTTATAATAGTAAGAATCTAGAAGCCATTTAAATGTCCATCAACAGCAAATAAAATGATAAACTTCGAATACACAACATTTATTTAATAAAATTTATAATTATCTCCTTTTGCAAATAAGGTACTACAAAAATGTTTATGTACTATAATATTCATAGCAAACACTCATTAAGCATTTTAGGCACTACACTAAATACTTTACATGGATTAATTTATTTAATCCTCATGATAACCCTTTGAGGTAAGGCTTATTGAGGCACATAGCAATTAAGGAACTTGTACAAGTAGCCATGCTAATAAGTGCTAATTCTTGGCCATTCAAATCCTGGCCACCTGACTCCTTCGACCCTGTCTTGGCCATTCAAATCCTGGCCACCTGACTCCTTCGATCCTGTCTTGGCCATGGAGCTCACTACCTTTCCATCACATTGTACTCCTTGGACATGAACAAGGACGAGAAAAGAGAGTCAAAATGGAAATACTTGACCTGATGGTGGACTAGAAGTAAATTTTTCCTTAATATATTTTAAATTTTCCAAAGTTCATATACTGTGCTGCAAATAAAAAGGGGAAACAAGCAAAAACTTTATTTCTATTATTACTCCTGTTTTCCAACTCCATCAGGATAAAAAAGAAATCACATTTCCCAAAAAAATGTCACGTACATGCGAAACAGACACAATTCTCTATTTCATCTTAGGGATTGTGGATCAGGAGATATCTTTATAAGCAGGTGATAGCATATCAATTTTACCTTGAACATATCTGCGGTGTTGGGGTTAAACAGCTGGTGTTTCCCAGATCCTAAAATAATTGGACCCGAACATCTTGCTTCTCCATACACATAAAGGGATACTGTTGCCGTGGTGCCTGCATTTTCAATATTCCTCAGTGACAACAGTCACCTTCCAATCTCCTTCTGCAAAAGGAAAAAGAAAATCAATAAGAAATTGTGGAGGAAAACCATATTAATATTAGGAAATGAGGAATTCTACATAATCTAGTTAGTTGTGAAATGAATAATTTGTGAAATCGTGAAGTATTGAGATAATTGTTAATCATGAACTCCTTTTGAAGCTAGCATGTAGAAAAATTTTAGAAATATTATAGCATTTTAACTGCAAAGCAAAAAAGTAGCAAGCTTTTTCAGGACAGCATATATTTGAAGCAAAAATGCAGTGTTGGAGGCATTTAATACTGTTTGGCTAGAAAAATTAGAAGTTTATTTAGGCATCCCTGTCAAATCTTTGAGTGGGAAGAATGACAGACATACTGATATCCGGACACTATATGTTGTCATCTGTACCAGAAAATGCCCTATCAGGTTGAGGTTAGTAATATAGTCCTAGCAGAATCACGGTAAGAACACAGAAGACCACGATGAAGCAAAAAGAGCTAAAAACGTTTTCAAGAAAGATTGCTGGAGTCCCTTAAAGGTTGGAATGAACCAATAAATAAGGAGCAACACATTGAAAGCAGTACTTACAAAAGGAGTTAGGTTTGAGAGAGGGAGGGTGAAGAAAAGATGTATTTGAAATGGAGAAAGACAGGGTGTATTATAAGCAGACTGGATCCCCATGGTGATGGTGGAGGCACAGGGAGACTAAGACAAGCAGGACATGACAGAAAACATCTTTTAGATTCTAAAATTTAGAAGATCTACAACTTGTGCTGTGACTGGTTGGGTTGGAAAGATAAATTGAGATAGGATTTCTTTATCCTTCTGTGCACTTTGGAAAATTATACCATCAAACCCACAGCAGGAAAACCTGCTCATGCTGAGCCCACTCCACGTAGTCAAGCGTAACAGAGGGTAGTCTTTTCCGCTAGAACTCTACGGAGGGCGTGCAACGCCACCCACCCGGGTTATCCCTGGATTGAAGGGACAACTTAAAGATGTCTTTATTGCTATTTTCAAAGGCTCCGCCAATGCATACTGCCTTGTGAGTATTTTTAACGTTTACAAAGATGAGTAAGGCCTGCCACCATTCTGGACACACGGGTTCTCAGTCACTCCTCCACTCAGATGTTATCTTTCTTTTTAATACATAACGTTTTTCCCTTCCCCCAATACATTCACAAAGATCATTTTATTATCTCTAAGCCGTTTAATAATACTTGCAACAAGTAAATTTTGCATAATGTTACAGTTGATTTAAGAAAAAATTAGAACTTAAGCCTCAGCACCCAAATGCCATAGGAGGTGAACTCAAGTGGGGTTCACTCTACACTCCACAGATGCTCTGAAGAATTTCAGCTCATCTGGGAATATAAGAAACTTTTCCAACTATAGTCCCATTGAGAATCCTATCATGATATTAGTTCCTACAGAAAGCCTTTTTTCCACCTGTGTTTGGATGCATAGTTCCAAAAGTTACAGAATCTCTTTCCTTTTTATAAGATCTTTTTATAGATCTTCTTTCCCACCCCTTCCTTACCTCCTTCCCCTGCCCTCTGAGCCTACTCTGGGATTTTCATGTCACGCTATCACGGGGGGAAGGACTGGCATAGCTTTGTTCGTGGGCTTACGGATCTTGTTCAATGAAACAGAGACAAACAGCAGGGAACCATGGAATTATATAATGCTCCTGTGACCTTTCCACCGGGAATTAGCACGTCACCATTGCAGGAGCTTTGAACGTGGGGTCACTAATGGAACGTCTTCCGTGGCAATTTTTGTGGATTCTCAAGTTTTCCTGGACATCATTTTCTTTTTCTACTGCCAGAATAAAATACGTGTTTCCTACTATTTTGTATAGTTTACTTTTTAAAATATGATCGCTTATCTTTTCCAAGAATGTCTCACTACCTAAAATACAAAACGGTTATGATGAGAGATGTAAACAATGCAAGCAAATCTATTAACCCTCATTAATCTCCCAGCTCAAGAAACCGTTTCCAGTCACGCTCCCACCAACCCATAAACACCAGGTTTATTCACCATCGGCAACCTGGACAAAGGGCCACATCCTGCTATGTCTGGGAGCATATTCAAAGAAGGCCTGACTGATACCTACTAACCCACTTGCTCTTTTGCAGTAACCATTTGACTGCTCTATTAAGAGGTGGAGTCTGTTCCCCTCCCTTTGAGTCTGGGTTACCCTTGTCCAACAGAATGCATCACAAGTGACATTCTAGACCCATTCCAGGGTCTAGATAGACCTGGGTCTGTTAGAACACTCCCTCTTAGGCCCCAAGAGTCTCCAAGCAAAAGTCATATACCTGAGCCACATCAACCCACTGAAAGGTGCAAGATAATTAATCATTGTTTAGAGTCACTCGATTTGGGGGTGGTTTCTTGTGCAGCAACAGAAAACTGGAATGGCTGCTGAAAGCAATTCTCAGATAAGAGCTCTCTATTATCTTTTTACTTAAAAATACCATTAGTGTGTATTTTTAAGTAATAAAATCAGGAGGTCTGATTATTAGCGTGTATGCCAGGGGATTTGATGGAGGCATCACTCTCATTTCCCAGGTAAAGGGAGGAAACAGATTGCAGGCCTGCTGTTAACCTTTTCCTTTCTAAAGGTTTCCTTATTTAATGGGATATTTATTTTCAGGAAGGCATAGGTGGTTTCTGTTGGTGAACAAAGTCCCTATAGATGTTGAATAGCCCCTTCCTTAGATCTTAACATTTTATCCTTCTTATCCTGCTCAGAATCCTGTTACAGAGCTGGCATGCATTTTTTACTCTGTAGCTCAGAAAATGGACCCTGTGGTTGAATAAACATCTGTGTCTAGACACATTTTCAGTTACTTGGCAACTACCCACTGAAGACAGTCCTCAAAGAGATGCAGGGAAGATGCATGTAAATGAAGCTCTTCACGTGTAATTGTTAGTCCAACAGACGGAGGGAAAACTCAAAGCCTAAGTCACCAGAATGCACAGGGAAAACGATGGAACAGGCGTGCTTTGCCTGATGACACACCGGACAGCAAGCACAGTCACTTACCTTAACAGCAGGGCGCAGTGAGATGCAGTGAGAGGGACAAAACCCACTGCTCCTCTGCAGACCGCAGCCTCCCTGAGTACTCGGTGCATGTGGCCCTGACTTGGTGGAGAGGCTGAGCATTGTGGCAGAGGGAGATGGAGGAGAATGGGGACAGCAGGTGACTTAAGGAGCAAAGGCTCTAACGTGAACCAGATTCACCCCCTTTCCCATAGCACTGTGAGGATCCTCTGGACTCCAGAGGGTGAATCCAAGAATTCCTTCCACCCACATCCCCTTTGTTTCCAGAGAGAGGTCAGAATAAGTAAAATGACCTCCCTCTTTACATCCTTAGTGACGTTTTAACATGGCTCATAAATCGGCATGCCTAAATTCAACTCTGTTCATGATACTGGTGCCCACAGCACCACTTTAAGCAGCCTCTGCCCCCTAAGAACCCATTCCCCCTGTAGCCACTTTCCCTTGCACCATCCTTTATCTATCCTAAAGGCTCCTTCCCACCTCTGGGACTTTGCCTGAAATACCTCTGCCAGAATGTTTCTCCTCCAACTCTCTTCTCCTCCTTCCATCTGGTGAACACCTTTGATTCCAGGCTCAGCTCACAAGTTACCTTCTCTAAGAAGCAATTCCAGACATCCCTCGCAATAACTGGAATGAACCCATCTCTCCTTGTTTCTGTTGGGCCCTGTGCACACTTCGATTCTTAGATATGTGAATAAACGCCATCGGTCTGTTAGCCCTACCCCCATATACCCACCGAGATTGTGAGTCACTTAAAGGCGAACTTTTGGTTTTAAGTGTCTCCATATTCCCATTGCCTCATTATTAGTACAATACTTCACACATAGTAGTCTCTCAAAAAAAAAAAAAATGAAGGAGTGAATGATTTATAAAACCTTTTGGGATCCATTAAGGAGTATTTTTTGAAAGACTGCATATGTGAGGAAGAATATTCAAGGTACCATCAAAATGTTTCAGAACAATATTTAACTATTTTATAATTTAAAAAGAACAAGTCCTTCTGATGAGGTTTCATTAGTGTCATTTTTTGGTACAAAGGAAAAGACATTGTTATTTGCCTTGTAATTCATCTTGTTATTAGTACAATAATAATAAAAACATTATTGACCTTGTATCATCCAAATATTGAAGGGCATGTAAATATATTTAAATGAGATCTGGCAAAGATACTATAGAGACAAACTATTACTTTATTCTAATTTTTGATAATTTCATCTCCAAACAAGTCTATGTAAATAAACTCACAAGTCCTTCAAAATATAGATTCTTAAGATCATGAGATTTTTTTTGAATTTTTTAAGTACTTCAGAAGAACTTTTATTTTTTCCAAGAACAAATAATATTAATCCTACTATACATGAAAAGCAATCGAAAAATTATGTGCTGACTAGCATAGGAGTTGGGATATTTGACACAGAATTAGAAGCAGCTATGCTGCTTAGAATAAAAGGGTTTCAAATAATGCTCAGGTCCCATGATGCATTTTAACTCAAGGAAAAATGTAGTCTAAAAAATTAACATTTATTGGGTAGACGTTTTATAGATATTATTTTACCTAATCATTACAGCAACCCTGATAGTTTCTATTATTGTCTCTATTGTATCAGAAAGTAGGAGGCATGGAAAGTACAGTGATTGCTCCATGCCACGCAGTGAGCAAGAAATATAGTGAAGATTTAGAAGCGGCACTATCCCCAGGATGCTCAGGAGCTTTCTTGCTTGTTGGCAGCTGGTTGTATGTCTCTGTTAAGGAAGGTTAACTATTCTTCAGAGCAGTGTACCATGAAGCCCTGCCTCTCTGCTTAGTACATTCAACTCCATTTCAAACCTTGATCCTTGTCAGGGAGAGCAGCATGATAGCTAAATGTCATGTTCTTCCCAGGTGCCCCAGAGTCCTGCCAATCAGGATTCTAGCTTCTCATCAATGGCATTTCCATCTTGCCTTTACTCCAAATTCCCCTCAAGCGTATCCTTCATTGTTGCTGCTAAACTTCCCCCATATCCCTGCCTTGACTGATCATCCACCTTACCTTAGCTAACATAGAAACCTATTCTTACGTCTCTGAGTATTTACTAACAGTTCTCAAGTGCTTCATTTGCCAACCTCCAAGCAATTTACTAGATCCACTTCACGGTATACCTCTCATTAGGATAGCAACTCATAATCCTCAATATATCCAGAATTCAAAGCTTGACCTACATACATAGGCAGGTCTACATAAACTACCCTCTACCAATTCCATGGCTATAATTATCTATTGCTTTGTAACCAACCATTCTAAGCTTAATAGGTTAAAACAATGATAGTCATTTATTTTGCCAGTGAATCTACAATTTGGGTCAGACTTGGCATAGAAGGACCAATCCCTGCTTCACAGTGTCACCTGAGATCGCTCAACTGTGGACAGGAGGATCAGTCTCCAAGATGGCCCTCTCAGATGCCTGGCAAGCTGGTGCTGGCCACTGGCTGGAAGCTCAGCCAGGGGACGGGGAAATAGCCTGTGTGCCTCTCTGCAGAGCTCTCCATGTGGTCTGTGCTCCCTTATGGCCGTGGTAAGTGGCTGGGTTCTAAGGACAAACATCTCCTGAGAGAGATGAAGAGGGAAACAGCCAGGCAGAGCAGCACTGATTTTGGTGACCTGCTAGTGTTCAGCGGAAAAATCGCATAGTATGTATGACTCCGGCTGCATACTCAATCTCAAAGGTCCACCCAGGTTGATCCTGCCTTTTAATGGGGGATAGCCAAGGTCTGGAAGAGCACATGGGACAGGAAATGTTCTAGATGTTTTCAGTAAATGCAGTCTGCCACATCTACCTTTCCAGACTTGCCATTGAACATTTCTCAGCCTCTCTCCCATCAGGACCACTAGTCTCTAGGTCAGTGGTTCTCAACTGGGGATGATCTTGCCCCAGAGGACATTTGGTGATGCCTGAAGATATATTTTGTGGTCACAATTTAGGGAATGGGGTAGGTGTTATTAGCATTCAGGAATGATGATATATTTGACAGTCTCCCAAGAGAAAAAAGTTATTCAGCCCAAGTAATAGTTGTAAGGTTGAGAAGCCTTGCCTCATATTAAGAATCACTTAATTAATTATATTTTACCCAAAACTGTACTATGCTTTCTGTGAATTAACTCTAAACTGTTTGAGAATAACTCTTTTGGCAATGTTTCTTCATTGCTTTTAAACACTCTGAAGATGCTAAGATCATAGTATTACTGTTTCAATGTCAAATCCATTCCATTCAATTTCTATGTTGAAAAATGGATATTCTGTCTGTCAGGGAAAGGTATAAAACAAGGTTTTAGAATCAAGGAAGGCTGAATGGCTATCTAAACACTGGATATTTAACTTGTTTGCATATTGCTTATCTGCATTTATCCATCACATTCATATCAGCTTTAAAATGTAAACATACCAATAATACAATTGTGGTGGATTTAAAGAAGACATAATTGAAAAAGCTAACCTCAAAAGACTTAACAAGAAAACTAGAAATCAATATACAAATTTAATAAAGAAAAAGTACAATGAATAGAAATTAATCATTTGAAAATGATTGTTTCTCTTATATTTAAATTATTGAAAGGAAAAAGCATTTGGAGCTAAGGTCGTTTATGTTATTTTCTTTATAAATCAAGCAATAATTTGGTCCGAAGGTTGTGGGTTATTGTTAAGCTGATTAACATAAATCAAGCAATAATTTAATGTTTGTGCCTATATTCATTTTAAATATTTTTCTATCAATAGTTTAATAATATACAATAAGAATAATAAAAACTGGTCAGGCTAGGTCATCTTGAAAAATAAATTGGTTATTTTAGATGATTAAAAGATGAAAAGTGGCAACGAGATTTACCATTTGCTTCCTCTTGTATTTTAGGTTGATGATTTATTTGCATTTCTGCAAAAAAATAAATAAATAAAAGTGAAGTGCAGTTAATAATAGATCTGTCTGATGATATAAGTGGAAGAAAAAGAAGTATGAGTTTAACTATTTAACAGTATAGCAAATCCTTGGACTAATTTTTAACTTACAGTAGGGCAGATAACACTGCAAGACACATCTTCATATATGTTTTTATTTTCACAGTGAAAAATAATTATAAATTTGATGCAAAGGGTAAACTATCAAAGAGGACATTCTGGGGACAACTGGGGATTATTCCATGGCATCCAGTTTATCAAAATCATCTTGTACTTTCTTGTACTGAAGATTTTGTTAATCCTCACCTTGAAGATAAAGTTTAATTCCTGAATAAATTATGCTCTGAGCTGAAACCGGTTTGGCTCAATGGAGACTGAAGGGATCCGGGTTCGATTCCAGTCATGTACCTTGGTTGCGGGCATATCCCCAGTGGGGGGTGTGCAAGAGGCAGCTGATGGATGACTCTCTCTCTCATTGATGTTTCTGGCTATCTCTCTCCCTTCCTCTCTGTACAAAATCAATAAAATATATATATATATATTTTTTAAAAATATGCCCTGAGACATAAAGGGAAGCAATCGGAAAAAAGAGAGAAAATTAATTTCTGTTTTCTTAATTTTTACAATAAGTCTTATTCTTCATTGATTTTGAATATTAAAAGGTAATTATTAAAATAGCTTTAAATCAAACATACTCCAATATGCTATGGACTCATCACTGGTAAGTCACAACTGTTGTTTGCAGAATAAAATACATAAATTACTAACCCTGATAACCATCTACCCTTTCAGGTTTACCAGTCCTTAGTCAGGAACACTTGTAAATGCAACTGCGGCCCCTAGGGAGCACTCTCCACACACCAAGCTGTAACAAAGGCAAGCCGGGTCTAAGACTGAGCCTGATACGTGGGCTAGGTTCAAAAATGCGGCCTGCAGATAATTTGACACAGAAAAATAAGCCTCCACCCTTTTAATAAATCCCCAATCTTTAATACAACCTGTATCTCTAACATCCTCTGTCTTGCTTTCTCATAGCTTTCTTTAATATCTTTCCTTCATTGTCTCCAAAAAGAATATTACCCTAAAATTTGATGAAAATATTACCACTTTGGAAAATGTACTCAGGGTGAATAATAGCTAATCATACTGGCTTCCCTCTCAACCAACAAATTCTGTTAGAAGTTCCTTTTGGCAGAAAAAGCCAAGGCTGAACCCGGAAAGCCATCCTTCCCACTTGCTGGCTTTGTGATACTCCTCTCTCTACTAAGTTGCCTGCCTCACAGAGGTGTTGTGAAGCTGAAATGAATAGTCACGTAAAAATATTTTATGTACTCTGAAGTGGTACATAAATGTTACTATTTTCCACAATAACCACAGTTATTGTTATTTGAGTGATTCCACATTTGAACATACTTCCATTCCTTCCATCTATTCAATAAATATTTAGAAGCACCTTTTGTGTGGCAGGCACTTTGCTAAGTGCTGGGAATACAAGAACGAGAGGGACAAGGAAACTGTGCTGAAGAAAATTTCAGTGTGAAAGAAGAAAACAGATGTGGAAAGATATCAATTCACCAATCGATACCTTTAGGTGTTGTAGGTGATGTAAGAAATAATTACAGATATTATAGGAGAAGAGGCGACTGACCACTTCTTAATGTCAAGAATGGGGAAGTAAAGGAATAAAGAACAAACAAATTTCAATAAGGGTATGATATTTGAGCGACAGGTTGAACAGTAAGTAGATGTTTGACAGGCAAACAAGAGGTCAGGAAGGCACCTTAGGGAGAGACAATAGCACTGGCCATGGTACAGAAATGAGACTCCATGTGGCTGGAGCACGGGAGCTGCAGGAAAAGACATGAGAGGTGGGGAGTAGGAAAATGTGGTGGTTACTGAACCCCAAAATGCCAAAGTATTCCAAGGCTGAGTTGTGGGACTTATTACTCCACACTGGCCTTGGAGTCACCAGATAGTGCTGGAGTTGGGGTGTAAAGGTGAACTGTGAGCTCAGACAGTTCTACTGAGCTGTCAGCACTGCTCATCTTTCCATTTTTCAAAAGCTAGGGACTTGCTTATCCATACTTTGTATGCAGCCGTCAGCAAAAAAGCATACTTGAACAGCCCAGAATTGTGGGCTAAATAAAAATACAGAAACAAAACAAAAAATCTAGAAAAAAACATTTTCCCCAGACTTTTATGGTGAAAGTAGACAACCATGGAATGCGTTTGAGTGATCTTGCCCTTAAAAATATGGGCTGTTTCCGTGGGAAAAGAGCATAAAAAGTTGACATAGCCTAGATCTTGTCTGTGATACATTTTACATGTGGCAACCCCTGACTCACATTGAATATGGCAGAAGAAATGCTAAATGCATGTAAGAAGGTTCTATGTCTCCGGCCCCATCCGAAAAAACGAGCAAGACTCATCCCTGCGCCTCATTCTGTCAGTTTCCCACCATCACTTCTTGTCAGTTTTGTACCAAGGATTGGCTCAAACTGACAAAGAAGAGACCAGAAGTCTGCAGCAGCACAAATACACTCTCAGAATAGCAAGAAATTATTAAGAGTGGCCTCTTTTAGAGAAAAAAATAATCTGTGAAGGCTGTTGGACAGTTCCCAACATTAAAGATTCAAAATGCCAAAAACAGCACAAAGTTTCTTATTCCATGTCCACAATAGATTGGGTTTTCACATGGAAACCTCTTCTTATTCAACCGCAGTAAAGGGTGTGGGGCCCATCTGCTTCCCTGGGACTGAGAGACCAAGTGACACTACACTCAGTGCCTCTGTGCCAGCGGGGAGTTTTCCTGAGACTCAGTGAAAATCTAGAGAGCAAGGCTTATAGGCAGGAGGGCCAGGTCAGAGATGGAGGGAGTTGCTTCCTGGGCTTGTCATTATGGGGCTCAAGGGAAATCCCAAATTATCTAGATCTTAATCGTTGTCGTTTGTCTTTCTTTCTTTCTTTTTTTTTTTTTAAATATATTTTATTGATTTTTCACAGAGAGGAAGAGAGAGACAGAGAGTTAGAAACATCGATGAGAGAGAATCATCGATCAGCTGCCTCTTGCACACCCCCCACTGGGGATGTGCCCGCAACCAAGGTACATGCCCTTGCCCGGAATCGAACCCGGGACCTTTCAGTCCGCAGGCCGATGCTCTATCCACTGAGCCAAACCGGTCCCGGCTCGTTTGTCTTTCTTATGTGCTGTTCTGAGAGTTCTCTCTAAAATTTCCCTCACTTAATTCCCTTATGAAATTGTTATATCTCGACGATTTTACTAATGTAAAGAAACCAATATTTAAACAAATATTCTTACCATGTATGTGATAATTCTCAGTGTTAATCTTTTGGCCCTTTTGTGACATAGAGCACATTGAAATACCAAGAAATTACAAGACCATTTTCAAGTATATTTTTATTGATTTGAGTGAGGAAGATAGAAACATCAATGATGAGAGAGAACCATTGATCAGCTGCCTCCTGCACGTCCCCTACTGGGGATCCAGCCTGCAGTCTGGGCATGTGCCCTTGATCAGAGATGAACCTTTCAGTGTATAGGCCAACTAACTTTCCACTGAGCCAAATCAGCTAGGGGGCAGGATAATTTTTACTACCAATAGATTATTTACTTAAACAATAATGAGTGATACATGCTGTGGAATACTGAGTCAATGACACAACTCCACACACCTGAAACACACACATACACTCACACACACAGCATTGTCCACACTGAAGCACACTCTCTTGAAGTACCATGGAGACCAGCCCTACCTTTCACAGGTGAAGAGGGACTGGGACTTGGTGCCAGGTTCTCTGAAGATGACCTTCTCACAATACCAGTACTGAGATTTGTCACTGGCCTCACAGCCCAACAGCACCTCCTGCAGTTGGCCAAGTGAAACTGCTTCTACCTAAAACGTGTCAGTCTGGTGCAGGAGACAGAGGAAAACCCCACAGAAATAACTTGAGTCCAGCACATGACAAATGCAGGTAATAATAACAATAGCCCAAGGACGGCCTGAAGTAGCATAATACTTTAAAAAAAGATCATGTTACTACAGCCAGCATCAAAGGGGGTAATCAGGAAAGAAAAGTAAGCAAATTACTTTTTTTATCTATTAAAAATATATTTCTGGCTGTGCTTCTTTCTCTCTTGCAGTTTTCTTTTCTCCATTTGCAGTATTATCCAGTGTAACAAATAAATAAGCCCTAAGACAAAGGCTCCCGGTCCATGGCTTTCCTCTGGCTTGTACTCCTGCCCCTGGATGTAGCTTATCAGGTGCTCAGATTGCAGCATGTGGCCCCATATGTAACACGCTTCGTTTTCATGAATGCTCATCTACTTTGAGGCATGTAGTCACAAATTTCTCCTCTCTTCCCACCTCCCCCTTCTCCCTTCCATTCTCCAAAAATTCTCTCCTGTACCTCTCTCCATGAATGAGATAGAGCATATTCTTGGGTTTATTGTGAAAAAGCATCCTGGCATCTTCATTTCTAAATAGGCTTGCTTTGCCATATCAAAATGTTACTGAATTTCCAGAGAGGTGTAAGGCCTAAAGAGAATGCTACATTGATCAGAATAAAAAGAACTTCTTTACACATTCCTTCCTCGTAGATTGTTGGTGGGACTAACCACCCTAAAGTTTTCTGAAAAAGGGATCATGAATTTATCTATGTCTGAGACATTCCCAGTCATGCCATGTGACTATTAGCCACTTTTCTCTACTTTGTGGTAGAAATGCTGACTCAGGGCTGCTTCTTTTGCTTACATTGCCACCAGGTTAGATTTCAATTTGGTATTTCATGGCATATTACTGGGTGTCAACTGTGGGTTCCATGTTTTTTGTTTGTTTTTTTGTTTTTATGGAAATCTCTTATTTAGACCAAGCTGAAACCATTACTAGTCCCATGACATTTCTGTAAATCAGATAATGATTGTGCATGTTCTCTGGGGCGCCTTTAAAGGGATATTTCTTGAAATGCATCACCCGCTGAGGCAGATATAATTGATGCGTCCTGTCATCTGAGTCCATTTCTGGGCTCATCAGCTACTTTGCTGGCTGGCGTAGGCATGCTGGCCGCTTTCTTTCTCAGACCCTGTGCCTCACTGCTTCTTTGCCTGAGGACTTCCTGTGGTGGGACAATTTTGAGGGATGTTCTGCGGAGTTTCTCTAAAGGTACCCTATCAAAAAAGGTTCCAGTATAATTAACTCATTACTGTCCCTATATTGGCTTTTCCCATTTCCTGCCTCACTTTCCCTACACTTCGCTTCAAAGTACTCACCGGGATCACCTCCCAAATAAACTGCCTGTACTCCAGCCTTTGTCTTAAGGTCTGTCGTAGAGCAAATACCTCAAGGTCTAGAAAGTTTTCCTGAATCAGCTTTCTGGTTTCTTCTTGTCTCTTAAAGTAACTTAACTTTTGAAGATAAAATTAAACTCAGTGGCTGCCTTTTGATTACATCGCTGGACACTTTGTGGAGTAAATGACAACAACCAGACCAATCAGTGGCTAACGACGTGAGTTGTGGCTGGTGTGAAATTGCTCTGGGGATAAACCAAAAGATTGTCGCCACAGTTTCTTGACTGCAAAATTCTTGCAATCATTCCGCATTCCCATTACATTCTAAGCAGTGAGGAAAATAGCAGGAAAATGTTAGATCTATAATAAATCAGGAAAGAAGACACTTTTCTACCTCTAGTCCTAAATTTTAAAATCATGCCACTTATTTATGTACTGATTGCAACTTTACTTTCAACCTATAATACATCTTCTCTATTCTGTGGTAAATGATGAGCTGTCAAAACTGAGCATGTAACTTCACACAATACTGCATGCTGGCAACCAACTAGCAGGTACTGAAGCTTCACAACTGATCACGAAGTGGTAGGGGGAGCATCTGGGACTGAGGGAAAGCTGGGAAGATTCTCCAGTGGAGCACTTCACTGATCACTTGGCGTAATAGTAACAATAATATCATGGTACAGAAAATTGTGCTTCTGCTCAAAATTTATAACTCAGTTTCACAGCAAAATTAAGCATAATTTTGTGTTTCCCCTCATCCATTCCAGTTCTAGTTTCCCTCTTCATCCTGATGAAAGCTTCTGTATAATGGGCCATGATAAATGCAAACTCAGGTGAGCTTTAACATCTCTGATGTTTCAAAATATCCCATGAACTATAACTACAAAAGAAAGTATGAGAAGCAGCATTCTCCTACTGGTTTGGGAACCTTCATTTTTAAAAATATACCCTTGGGTTATATAATCTCTACTCTTAAGTTCAGACCCTCTAAATAGCACTGTATTTCTATAGATAGCAAAATAACTTTAAAAATTAATTGGATTGCCTGGCTTGGTGGTTTGATTGGTTGGATCATGGACCCTTACACCAAAAAATTAGGGGTTTGATTCCTAGTTAGGGCACATTCCGAGGCTGTGTGTTCAATTCCCGGTGGGGGGGGGGGGGAAGGGGGGGATAGAGGGGACAATTGGTCAATGTTTCTTCCTTACATTGACATTTTTATCACTATCTCTCTCTATTCCTTTATCTAAAATAAATTTTAAAAAAACCCATATCCTCAGGTGAGGATAAAAAAATTAAACTAGTTCGATTATGTATCTCAGCACAACTCCACAGATACCCAATACATAGAAAGATTTATATGTATATATATTTTGTCCTCATATATGTATATATATATATAAGAGAGAGAGAGAGAGAGAGAGAGAGAGAGAGAGAGAGAGAGAGAGAGAGAAGAGAGAGAGAGAGAGAGAGAGAGAGAGAGAGAGAGAGAGAGAGAGAGAGAGGACAAAATAAATAACAAAGCACTTTAGTGTGTGAAAATGATTTAGTTGGCACCAGGCAAGATGCTTAAAGAAATGCTACTGTGTTGTTATGAAAAATGTACTATAATGGCCTTTCTATAACCTCACCTTTTAGCACAAACTTTGTAACTTTCAGTCAAAAACAGAGCATGTTCATGTATATTTTTCACATTAGAGAAAAGATGTCCATTCTCTAAACCCCAGGGACCTGCACTGTCTCTACTCCTCTCCATGTGTTTACTTCTTCTGCTAATGTCCTCCCTATTTAGCCCTTCAGAGATGGCCCTGTAGCCTCTCCCTACATGTCTTTATTGCCTATCTTTCAGACCAACCAGGACTTCCAATGGAGTAAGGATCAGGTCCAGGAAGCTCAGAGAACACACCGGCTGGATCAGAGGGCAGAGTAAGCCAACCGCTCTTCTCTTTGGTCCAAGCTCCGTATATGCCTTTCCTGCCTGTTATGACCAAGATTAAATGCAACTAAAAACCAAAAATCATTACTACCACCACCTACATTTATATTGTACTTTGATTTATAAAATACTCTTCATATATATATATATATATATATATATATATATATATATTATTTAATTCTAAATTTAATCTTATCTTTTCTTGGAGGAGAAGTAATATAAAACCAAATCAAACAAACACTTTCTGTGAACTAAATTTTGTATCTAGTTGTCTACTGGAGACAGGCTATAAAAACAAAGAGTGTACTAGGAGAAAAAAAAATACTTTTAGAAATGCTACTCTGAAATGCCATAAAGCTTTGTTCTATAAAACAAAAAATATGTAACATTTCTATTCTTATTATATATTAAATTTATCCAAAGCTCCTTTTAAAAATAATAAAGGCAACACATTTGTTGGGCCCTTAACGTGTTTAAAATATTATACTAGACTAGAGGCCTAGTGCATGAAATTCAGCCCAGCCTGTGTATTCACAAGGAGCCTTCAGGGGATGTCCAACTGCTACGGAGGCAGAAGAGGCTCCCGCCACCACCACTGCACTGTGAGCCCAGCTTCTGGCTGAATGGCCTTCCCCTCCCCCCCCCCCCCCCCGCCCCCGTGGGAGTGCACTGACCACCAGGGGGCAGCTCCTGCATTGAGCATCTGCCGCCCCGTGGTCAGTGCGCATCATAGTGAACGATCATTCTGCCGTTTGGTCAATTTGCATATTAGCCTTTTATTATATAGGATAAAGTAATAAAGCTTTATGAGGGTGGGAGGAATTTGGTTCTTGGATCAGGTTAGTAAGTACTAATGTCAGCCATCAGTATTTTCTTTTTGGAGTTGGAAATATGAAAATAAAATAAGGTCTAAATTTGTTCTCAGAGAACACACTAAGTGTTCTTACAAATAAGATACAAAGTTAAAGCTTGACTCTAAGTCTCCTTATTTCTGGGACTATTCTTTGTGATGACACCCTAGTTATTACAAGGACTGTACAAGGAGCATCAATTATGGTATTTACAACAGACTGAAGGTCTGTCAAATATAAGAATGTTTCTTTGGTTCAAATAAGCTGGCACAGCTTTTAGAATATTTCTATAAACTGCTGGAGTCTTTTGAGATTAAACATTTGACTGGGGATTGGGGGAGATAAAGAAGCAGGTGCTTCCTGCTGTTCATTGAACTAGAAAATCCTCAAAAACAAACTGTTTTCCTCACTGCATTTCAGAACTTGCTCTTTCTTTTCCATGGTTCTTCCTAGAACCCTGAAGTGAAGAAGTAACTGAAAATGAACAGGAACTGGAAATATTTACAAGATGCTTTAAAACTTCAAAGGTAAATAAATAATTTCCTACCTAGTTTAGCTAATCTCAAGACTGCTGGGAGTTCATATCAAGTAGGTTATTATATCATATTAAGAAGTAGTGGTTTAAAGAAACAAATGTTCCCCTGCTGAAAATCTAAATGTTAAGCAAAACAAACAAACAAAACATGTTTTCATCTATTTTAATTTGGAACACCAGGAATAACTTCAACAAATACTTGTTAGAAGCACTGGCTTCCCCAAAACAATAACATTCCATAAGTACTCTCCTTGTTCATCACAAGAAACTATTTGGCTATAAAAAATACATTATGATTGATGGGGGGGAAAGTCCTTCAGGTGTACATGCTAATAATGGCAGGCTTTCTTTTAGATTTTCTCAGTCTACCGAAGGAAGCCTTTGATCATTACAGAACCGATCATTATCTTTCTGAAAATGACATTTCCATTTCGCTTTCAGATCGGGACATCATCTAGCATACTTCTAGACTAACACAACCAGAAGCCCTGACTTGTGCTTTAGCTTTCACACAGAGCTGCCAACTGTGAGCAATATAAAAAAGTCAGTGTTGCTGAGGAAAAAATGCAGTCATATGAAACTTCAAAGCCAAACCTTATGTTGGGGTAGATGTGGAAAAAAAATGTGAGTTTCCAAAAATATTTTTTTCAGTGAAACATATACTCATTTTTTTCTAAAACAAACAAATAAATAAATAAAATATTTTAAAAACTGCAATGTCTTTTTCATATAAAATCTTCAGTTTTATTTTTCTAAATGAATAGAAACCATTTTAGGATCAGCCTCAGTAGAAACTAAAGTTTATTTGTTGAGCTCCCCCTGCTGATTTAGAACAGCAAACATTAGTTATTTCACGAGAATACATTACCATAAAAACTCGCTCTTGGTTACTTAGAAACCTCAACTTTCTGGGTTATTTTAAGAAACTTCAACCAAGTAGTTAAATACACCTCCTAAAAATAGCTGCCTGCAACAAACATAAAGTGGCATTTACAATGTCTGAATGAACACATTGAGGTTATAACACCTCAGTCAGGTTACCCAACCTTTCTGCTTAGAACCTGAGAGAATGAGAGAAATCAATTTACCTCCTTCAGTAAGTCCTCTGAAAGACAGATGTAGTAAGAAAGGCATTTTCACTGAGATATGACAATTAAAATTAAAACTCCAAGGAGAACAAATCCACAATCTAGTTTCTAGTCGGGTTATTTATAGAATGAACCCTTAGAAGAAAAGAACTATATCTTAGTCGTGTCGGCATGCTCAAACTCCTAGCAGAACCTCTTCCACGTAATGGGTGTGCTAGCAATACTTGGTGAAGTACTTTGATAATGAGTACAATTGTGTATGCCTTTATGCATCTGTATTTTAACACCAAAGCCCACAAAGGAGAGAACTGTTGCTCTCTTCCTCCCATTGAAACATAAAAGGGAAATTATCTTGGTCCTGACCTGTCTCAAAATATAGAGTTAATTAGAATAGAACCATGCTAGACCTAGTAAGAAAAAGGGAAAAGTCCTTTAAGAAAAGGGAAATATTAATAAAAAGGAATATCTTATACAATAAAAGCCCAGCCACCAAAACATTGACAAAAGAACACCATGGCTCCTTGTCTCCACTGGCCCTGCCCACCAAGGAGCAGTCAGGGGTGATTAGGGGCAATCAGGCAGGCAGCAAGCAGTTAGGAGCCAGCAGTCCCGGATTGCGATAGGGATGTCGCCTGCCAGTTTAGGCCTGATCCCATAGGGATCCCTGCAAGATTGGGCCTAAACCAGCAGTTGGACATCTGCTGAAAGGTCCCAGATTATGAGAGGATGCAGGCTCCCTCCCCCACACACCCCACCCCGGCCCATGCATGAATTCCATGCACCAGGCCTCTAGCATGAAAGATATAAAGATCACCGAATTGTTTCACTAGCCAATTCATATAGATGAATTGAACTTTATTTTGCATAGGGATAAATTTCAGGTGAAACTGTAAACTATTGGAAAAAGAAATAATGACTGAAGTTTAATTATCAGATGGGGGAGGGAGGGGACATATGTAATACTTTCAACAATAAAGAATTGTTAAATAAAAATTAAAAACATATATATCAGACAGAATATGGTAATCATGTACACAGAATGTACACCTGAGAAGACATGATGTTGATAAACCTATAAGCCTGTGTGTTTATCAACTAACTCCACCCAAACAAGGTCACACAATTTATGTCTAATAAATTTCAGGCTATTTGAAGACCATTCAAATACAAGGAATCTACTATAGCTTTGCAAAAGGGCATTTTCCCTCTCAGTAGGAAACAAATAATTTTACATACATAGTTATTTCATGATAATCTATGTGCAGCACTGAAAATAGAAATATGCAATCTTCAAGTTACTTTCCATTCACCATCCCTCCTCCCTACTTTGCCCATACTCAACACCTCTCTGCTCTTTAAAATCCTCCTTGTCCACAAAGCCTTACCACTTCCTCCAGGGCAGTGATTCTCAACCCATTAGGAATATTTAAAACATACAATACCTGGCTATTTAGTCAGGGCACTGACCTCTTTTCCCTTACATTGTCAAATTTAAAAATGACAACAGCCAACACAATAGCCATCTGGTGTGTGTGGATCAAAATTATACCTTTTTTTTTTTGTCAGATTGGCAAAAAATACAATTTTGAGTGTGTCACAGAATTTAAGTAATTAGTGTGTGTCATGAGATGAAAAAGGTTGAAAATCTATACTCTAGAGCACACATGTATTTTTCTTATTAGAAACCTACTGTGATTAGGGTCTGAACATGCAGCTCAGCCTTTAACTGCTCTTTAATTATTATATTTGCTACTTGATTTTGTTTCTTCACCCTGATTGAAAGCAGAATCTATGGTTGATTCTAAGTTTATATCCTTGCAAAGGCTAAGGCCAGGCTTATGGCAAGTTCATTTTCTCTTAGATATAACATCATAACCCAATAATTGACCTAGCTTTTTTTAGGTTAAAATGGTTTCTTGAATCTCATGTTAATAGCTTCTCCCAGAACTCTCCATAGCTTTACAGAGCTCAAAAGAATGGATTACTACACAGGCTAGTCATTTTCTAAATCATATAAATTATAAGTGATAACTATTATTGGATTCATGCAAACATTAGTCACATTTCCAGATGTGGAATTATTATATAAACGAGTCAAAGATGGCCCCTGTATATTGTCCCCTACATTGATTATTTCTTCCCTGAAGATTGAAACCCATTAGTTTAAAAGTCAACTGGCAGCAAACTCAAATTTAAAAAATTTTTAAATAGCCCCTATGACAGTTATATGAAAAAATGCTCAACTTCACTAGCTACAAAAGAAATGCAAATCAAAACCACAATGAGATACCACTTCACACGTGTTATAATGTCTGTAATCAGTAAGACAAGAAATAACAACTGTTAAAGAGGATATGTATACTGCTTGTAAAATGTAAATTGGTATAGCCACTATAGAAAAAGTATGGAGATTTTTCAAAAAATTAAGAATAGAGCTACCATCTGATCTAGCAAATCCTCTTCTGGGTATCAACATGAAAACTCTAAAACATTTCTTCATAAAGACATATATATCCCTATATTTGCTAAAACATTATACTAGTACACAGTAGACACTAGTACATGTGGGGTATAAAACAGTAGACAAGATATGAACACAACCGAAGTGTCTTTTGATGAATGATTAGGGGGGGGAAATGATGTGGTACATATATACAGCAGAACACTACTCATTCATAAGAAAGGATGAAATACTGCCATTTGCAACACTATGGATAGACCTTCAGAGTAGAATACTAAGTGAAATAAGTCAGATGGGAAAGGACAAGAACAATATGATTTCATTCATTTATATGTGGGATATAAAACAGAAAGCATCAGGACCTCCTGTCAAGATGGCAGAATAGGTAAAGTCTATGCCTGCCTCCTCCTCCCAAGACCACATCAAAATGACAACTAAATTATAGAACAACCATCCTTCACAACCACCTGAAGACTAGTTGAACAGAACACTTATAACTGAGGATGTTAAGAAGCTATGTCGAGACTGGTAGGAGGGGTGGAGATGCCTAATGGGCTAGTCCCACGTGAAGCAGCTAAGAATCGGCAGGAATCTCTCATCTGTGGAGGAACCCCCTGTGGAGCGTGGATTCCAGCCCAACACTGGGCTCCCCAGCTGAGATCACCAGGGCTAGGAAGAGGAGTCCCCACCGTGTCTGGCTGTAAAATTCAACAAGGATTTCATCCTGGTGAGATGGAGGGCTGCTGTAAACTCAGGCATTGTCATAGGGACTGAGAATAGACTCACTCAGTCACAAACATTAGCCTTAAACTCCAGAGAAGGACAGCAGCTCAAAAAGCGCCAGGGACATACGAGGAGGAATTGAATTATCTGTTTTCAGAGCAAGTGTTAGAGGGCAGCTCTCTCCTGGGGTAAAGTATCCGCAGGAATCACTGTCCTTTTGTTGATCCCTCCTCTGAACCAGACTGCAGGCACATGTGAGTGCCAAGTCTGAGTATCTATTAACCAGGCTCAAAGCACTTTTTCCCCACCCTGTTGATTCTCTGCTACCCAATTCACACACATGGCCGTAACCTCTTTCCAAGGCTCATCCACACAAGTGACCAATCAGTGGATGCACTAAGGACTTTCCTAAAATCTCTGAAAGGTCCACAAACTGCAAATAAAGTGTGTGCTGTACCTATTGCTAAGTGGCCCTAAGCCCAGCACTAGTGAACCAACCACATAGTGTAACCACTCAGAGGCACAGCTGATGAAGAAAATAGACATATAAGTCCAGAAAAAGCAGAGAGTCCCAAAGAGGCCCACACTAAGACACACCAGTAGTAAAATGGCAAAGATTAAAGACAAAGAGAAAATCTTAAAGCAGAAAGAGAAAAGCAATTTATTATGTTCAAGGGAATATAAAAATTTCTCAATAGAAACTTTGCAGGCCAGAAGGTACTGGCAAGGAATATTCAAAGTGATGAAAAACAAGGACCTATAACATGATTACTCCATCCAGTAGCTCTTATGTGTCAAGTGTTTGATATAGTCCAAGAGTATTTGTTTATCTAGGTAGCGTTGTGGAAACTTTAGCTTCCCAGAAAAGTAAAAGCTAAAGGAGTTCATCACCAGCAAACCAGCATTACATTAAATGTTAAAGGGTCTTCTTTAAGAAGAATAAGGGGGAAAAATATTTAAAATATGAATAATAAAATGGTAACAAATACACCTCTATCAACAATTGAATCTAAAAAACAAACAAAAAAAGCAGAACAGAAACAGACTCAGAGATACAGAGAACATTCTTGTAATTGCCTAATGAGATGTGGGTTGCAGGGATGTACAATTTGGAGGTAATAGAATAGTCATGGGGATGAAAAGTTCATGGGGAATATAGTCAGTAATATAATTACTATCAATGGTGTCAGATAGGTATTAAATTTATTGGGATGATCACTTAGTAAGTTATAGAATGTCTAATCACTGGGTTGTACAACTGAAACTAATATAATATTGTATGTCAACTGCAACTGAAAAAAAATAAAAATTTGTTCACATTAATAGCAACAATTAGGAAAATATGTTATCTTTCTCACTGGTTAAGATTTCTGCTATTTCTTTTCATAATAACTATGAAGCACAAAATATAAAACATTACCTTCTGTGCGTTCCATTGAGGTTGAGGTTGTTCACTAGTTGTATCATGTCCTATCTTTATTTTATATCTCTCTCCAATGTTTCCTTCTTCAACCTGAATGAAATGCAAAGGAGAAAAAAAATAGCAGAATGTTTTAAATTCAGCACATTAAATTTTTGCTTTCCTACCAAATGCTTTTTTGTTTGTTTGTTTCTAATAATTGAAAAGGTCTCAGGGACCCTTTCAGAGTCTAAAAATTAAGCCCTTTCCAGAAGCTATCAGTGGATTACACAGACACAGAATATAAGACAGAAATATCATGAGACTTGACTAAAAATATGTGGAAGGAGTTAGATGAAAGAATAGGATAAAGAGCAGACATATGCTCAGTACTCTGACTACATTTCTCACTAGAAACCAATGTGTTTTGAGATGAGTTCCAATGACATAAACATGAGTTTTTATTTTAAGAAAATAAGCAACTTTTATCAAAGCTAAGTATGGTGAGCTCTACAAACTTAAGGAAAAGTACCAATGACTCTAGGACTTTCCTTTACTCTGAAAATCCTCTTGTTTGTCTCATAGGCTAAGACACAGATGCTCAAAGTTCAAGGAAGTGAAACAAACCTGTCCACACACTATGTATACTTGGCAAGTGTTTGATATGGTCCAAGAGTATTTGTTTATCTAGGTAGCGTTGTGGAAAACTGACTTTGGAATCACTCTGTGCTCAGTTTGTGTCCTGGCTGTTGTAATATGAGTAAAATACGGTGTTTTATATCTCAATGTCTTTATCTGTTGAACAGACATAATATCTACTTCATACAATTTTCAGTTCAACTAAATAAATGTTTGTTTAACACAATAATGTAGGCATTGTGCAAGGTCACAGATATACAAAGATGAAAATAATGGCACCCTCCCTAACATAGAGATGCATATAATCTAGTGAGGAAGACCGGTTTATAAGTTGACACCTTCTGTATTATAAGATATATCTAGGATACTGAACTCTGAGTATTAAAAAAGGTGAAATGCCCCCTTATTATTTAATAGCTTAAGTAATAGCGAACCATCAGAATTTCATAATCTCTTTTATAACATTTCCCATACTTAAAAATTTTCTTAAGTACCCACCACCACCATCACTTCCTCCCATAGACTACAGAGCTAGACCAGCCTGGGGATATTACAACACCAGGAAGGAATATCCTGGCATTGACTGGGAGGAAGAAATAGAGGGCTCTTAATCTGTATAACCAACTTCTCCCCCACTTTCTTATACCCAGAGTTGATCTCAGAGGCAGAACTCAAGCTAGCTCTTCTCAGCAGATGTAGCAAGAAGTTATCCCATAGTCCAAGCCTGGTTTCTCTCTGCAAGGTAAGCCAACTTTTATATACACTACTTTTGTCCCAAGAATCTATTAGCACTTAAGGGCAAATTTACTCTTTTTACACATTCTAAGTGAAAAAAATTAAGGATAATAGAATAGTCAGGTTACCTATATATGTGGCTTCATGCCTGTCTGCCTGTTACTCTAGAGCACATGTGTCAAACACAAGGCCCGCGGGCCAAATCCAGCCCGCCAGGCCTTGCAATGTGGCCCGCACCGCGCTGTCATCACTGCACTCCGCTGTCAGTTTATGACATTGTCAGTTTATGACTGTTCAGTAAACCATTCGGCCCGCAATTTAGGCTGGATTTTAGATTTTGGCCCCTTCTATGATTGAGTTCGACACCCCTACTCTAGAGAATGGAACTACCATGCAATCAGCTCAACTACATGTCAGCCAGGGGGCAAGTGCCTGGCATGCATTGTCTCTTCCAATCTGCAGAGTAGCCCTGGGAAGAATAAGGTTCTTTAAAGAAAGAATCTACTTTAAAGAAGGAAGAAACTGAAAGAGGTTAAGTAATTTGTCTAAGGATACACAGATGGATACATAGCTGGTGAATTCCAAAGTAAAATTCAAATGCAAGCTTGTTTGATCAGAAATATCCCACTGTCCTCAAAAATGGTTCACTTCAGGATTGGAAGAAAGGAAAAGAGAACGAAAAACTAATTCAGAAGTGGTAAATGGTAATGGGGAAAGAATAAACAAGGCAATGCTTACAGAAGAGAGAGCAGATAGGAATGAGCTGGCTAGTCCTAATGTAGGTTCTCAGACTATCAAGAGGTCCCAGCATTGTGCCTTAAGCGCTAGACTATGCTTCTTAAATATCAGTATAAATACAAATTACATGGGGGGTCTTTTAAAATGTAGAATCTGATTCAATAGATCTGCTATGGGGCCTGAGATTTTGCATGTCAAAGCACCTCCCAGGTGATGCCCCTGCTGCTGGCCTGAGGTCCACAAGGCCCTCACTCCTACAGGTCTTTCATACCCATCCCTCATCTCTACTGCTGAGATAGTATCTCAGAGCTAAGTCCTTGCTCTCACTGTACAGTAAATAGGAGGAGCTAGAAGAAAACATACGCTGATGCCATTGACCAGGAGAGAGTCCTCTGTAACTATAACATTCGTCGAGCACTTCCCATCCACCAGGGACAGTGCATATCACATACATTCCCAGACATTCTTTTAAGATCACAACAAGCCTTTTTAGTAAGTATTTTATGCTCCACTTTTACCAAAATGAAAATTAAAGATTAGTGGGAATAAGCAATCTGTTCAAGGTCAATCTGGCTTTGAACCTGGTCTCCTTGACTCCAAGACCTCTATTCCTAACATTTACTATATTCCCTATATTTCAATAGAATTTTTTTTAATGTTATGTATTTTTCTCTTTTGGTCATCAGACTAGGGGAGGGGGGAGAACATATCACTGCCTCTATTCTACATCTAAAAATAAGTCTGGCCTGCGAAAAATAAATGATATATTCAGGGTCCCACAGTGAATACATGGAAAGCTAGGACTCCAATCCAGCTCATATGATTTACAGTCTAGCGCTGGACCTGGGATATTCAACCTTTACTGCACTTTGGGAACACTTGGGGAGCTTCTAAAAATCTCATTGTCCAGGCGGTACCCTAGGCAAAATAAACCCCAGTCTCTGGAAGTGGGACCAGGCAGCAGTAGTTTTTAAAATTCCTCAGGAGATTCTAATGCAATCAGTGCAATCAACACTGAGAATCTATTGTATACCATTATCCTTTCCAAGACTGAACCCTGGGTAAATAAAAACATTGACAGGATTTACCAGCACACTAGTGTATATGCCACAAGATATAGTACGGGTAATCATAGACCTGTGGGTTGGCCTAGTGATCTAACCATAGCATACATATAGTGAATTCTAAAATATTGCCTTCAAATAATCTTTTGAAATATATATCTGCATTGAGCAAAAGTGCTTTTTCATGACTTCATAATAGCTTTCTTTTTTTTCCCCACAAAAAATTGGCAAAAACAGAATGCCAGGCTCTGATCTGAAGATCTAGAAACCATGGGGATAGTCATGATTGGCAGGTACTGCAGCCTCAAACAGCCTTGGGTTCTAGTGACTTGAGTAAACCTCAATCATTCTCTATCCAGTCTTATGATACTAAGGAATATTCTCCAGGGAGCACAACTGATTTTCAACAGCCTTCACCCTGTGGGGATGGGGGTGGCATGGGGATTAGTGAAGTAGAATGTGATTGTCCTAATTAAAGTCTGTCCAAAACCCTGAGGAACCAAGAGAGGCAACCAATGATGCTCAATGCAGCCCAGTTTTCTCTGATGCTAATTAAAATAGAGAGATATTCCAACGGACATTGGCAGAACTTCAAAATATGGCTTCTGAAGATGCCAAAAAAGATGATTTCACACCATACAGCTCAGCTGAGTGACATCTAAAAGCATGTGCAAATATAAAGAGAAAAGGGTTTTCATTATCAGAAGAATCTCTAAATCTGGTTAAAATTGAGTTGAAATTGATGACTTATGGGGGCAATTTCAAACCAATAGCCTAAAAAATTATCTTTAAAGCCATAAATTTCTTCTATAACTTTCTTTATTTGGCCCTAGCTGATTTGGCTCAGTGGGTAGAGTGTCAGCCTGCAGACTGAAGGGTCCTGGATTCAATTCTGGCCAATGGCACATGCCCAGGTTGCAGGCTCAATCACCAGTAGGGGGTATGCAGGAGGCAGCTGATCAATGATTCTCTCTCATCATTGATGTTTCTATCTTTCCTTCTCCCTTCCTCTCTAAAATCAATAAAAATATATATTTAAAAAATAAACTTTTCTTGTTTGTATAAGATATGTGAGGGGGAAATGTTTTCTTTGATGATTACAATAGGCATTAGGATAACTCATGGGAATTCTAATAGACCAGAGATTTATTTTACACAGAACACACATGCACACACAATCATACCCTCCTGTATTATAGAAATACCTTTGAAATGGTCAAAACACTATATTCCTTCTGATGTTGTTTACCTGAAACTCCTCCTCCTGGTTTTGGAAGGAAGAGCTGCTTTGGGCTGTCCTTGCTAAGATGCATTGGTCCAGTGACTCCTTCATCTCCATACACCCGGAGTGTGACATTGGCTCGAGTCCCTGTGTTTCCTGTCAGCACTAACACCTTCCATTCATCTTCTGACAGAAGAGTCTCACTGCTCTGGGAAGGTCTGATTTCTTCTATGAGGGGTAAAAAAGCATTAGTGGCAGATCAGATGCAATGTCAGGCTGACAGCATCCTTTGTCTCATGGAGCCCAAGGACATTAAAACAGAGCAGTGAGGGGTGGGGCGGGCAGGGAGGCACTGAACTGCTACAAACTCCAGAGAGCTGATTTGTCCTCATCTCCTCTCAACAAGGCTCTGGTCAACGGGAACTGGACTACTGAAAAAATTCAATGAAGACGATAAACATGGGAAATGCTTGTCCTCAACACTTCAGCATGGTTGCGTGCTGGAATTTGCAGTCTGTGTCCATAGATTTCTCACAAAGCTGCCTGCCTGGCTCACAGGTTTTTAGACAGAGCTACTGCAACATAAAATAACAAAGAAAAATGGAATTAAAACACATTTTTCAAATGAGATGTAAAAATAGCAATTTTTGAGGAGAAAACTTTTCTGAAATAATTCTAGGGGTGGGAGTGGGGAGGAGCCCTACAGGAAAGAGCAATGTAAGGATCAGAAACCACAGACAGGATTTTCCCAAATGCAAGTGGTTTCTTAGTGCTTAGAGCAGGTTTGTCGACGGGGGGGGGGGGGGGGGGGGGGGGGGGGGGGGGGGCGGGGGAGGGGGGGGGGGCGGGGGAGGGGCGGGGGGGGGCGCATGGAGCAGAGACCACATAGCAGCAGTGTGTCCCAAGGCAGCTTCCATCAGCCAGGAGAAGTCAAACAGCAAGCAGCTCCTTGTTTGTAAGAGATGCTACAAAGGGAAGTTCCCAACTCGCTGTCTTCTTTGCACTCTGCTTAGCCTGTAGTGTCATGAAGGAGATACTGGGGAAAGGAGTGATAAGAGCATTGGCCCAGCTACTCTGCAGTGGTTGTTTAAATTGCCCCAACATTTGCATGTTAATTCTTTTTTTTAAAATATACTTTATTTATTTTTTATAGAGAGGAAGAGAGAGGGATAGAGAGTTAGAAACATCCATCAGCTGCCTCTTGCACACCCCCTACTAGGGATGTGCCTGCAACCAAGGTACATGTCCTTGACCAGAATCGAACCTGAGACCCTTGAGTCCGTAGGTCGACACTCTATCCACTGAGCCAAACCGGTTTCAGCTGCATGTTAATTCTTAACTGAGTTTTTCAGGTAGAAATCATATATTACAGACTTAGGTCATGAAATAAAATTTCTTTAGTCATATGGTTAAAAGGAAGCCAAGACTCCCTACATTTAATTATATTGATTGAAATAATAGGCAACCTTAGAAAGCACCTAGGATCTTAGTACAGCATTAGCAATGATGACAACAAACCCAGGAAGTGGCTAGTTACTTCCTGATATAATAAACAAATTTTAAAATAAAATAAAAAGTATGCCAAAAGATGTATTTGCTAGGAAAGGACTTACCTTTATCTTTTAAAGGTGCCTCCTCTTTACTGTCCTAGATCATCTCTATCATTATAATAGCAAGCATTTTTTCAATTATAATAATAATCACCATTTATTAAGCTCCTATTAATATGCTAGGCTCTGTGTTGAATGCTTCATATTCATTTTTTCATCCCATGAAGTAAGTCAAATTATGTTGTCCATTTTAAAATGAGAAAAAGGGATAGAGGTGAAGTAATGTGCGCAAGTCACATAATAAGTAAATAATGAAATGTCTAAATTCAGAGCCTCTGTACTTAAAATAGCTGGGTAGCTGTTCTGTGTTCATCTAAAGACAGTTCAGCAGGATACAAGATTTTATTCAGTGCTAAGCACTGTCCTAAAAACTTAGCATTCATTAGCATGTCAACCTTACTCAATCCTCACACCAGTCCTAGGAGGTACTGTCCTCTGGGAGATAATTGAACAAACCAGGACTTGGAAGTTAAGACATTTGCTGGCAGTAACAAAAAATTAAACTGCAAACGCAGGCAGAGCAAGGTTAAATCCCACGTCATTCTGGGTGTTACATCAAAGGCAGCTGGCCTAGAAAAGGTCACAAATATTTTTCCAACAAGATTTTATGGTACAATTTAATTTTCAAGTATTTTATGTAAACATCTGACTGTTATTTGTAGTCTATCGCAATCAGGAGCCTTGCAAACATAGTTGGAATTTCTTCAGAGCCCAGCAACAGCAGTCAGATCTCTACTGATGGGAACTCCACAGGACGTCCATGAGTCCTTCCCGGAGAGTAACTGGTGATATAGGTCAGCAGGATACTCTTTAGGATACTAATTATCTACTTAAGATCTTATGAATATATTTGACTCAGCTAAAAGGATCATTTTTGCTCAATTTAAGAAAACTTCCTTTAGTTCCTACTGTTTGTTAGGCACTGTGTTAGGTTTATTGCTCCCTCAATATTATTGGCAGAGATTAAAAGTTTGAAAGATAAATAATGACAGTTTCACTCTGGACATAAGCACTACCTAGTAGGAAAGGCAGACATATGCAAACACATGCATAGGAAACAAAAGAAACAGGACAAAGTTTAGATGTAGCAGAGAATCATTGACTACAGAGGGTGGCAGGAAGGTTCGTAGAGGTAACCTGGGTGCTGGATATGGAAGGATGAACTAGAATTTTTCAGAAAGTGAAGGAAAGGGTATTTCGGGTAAAGGGAATACCTGTCCAGCATGTACGAAGACTTGCAGTATCAGGCATTATGAAAGAAGTACACACTAAGTGAGATGTGCTTGAACAAGACAATGAGACCATGGAAGGCACTGGGCAAGTTGAAAGTGGGCACACCTTTGTGCAGACAACAGGAATAAGTCAAGATTCTAAATTATGGTGGTGACATGCTCTGAGTATTAGAAAGATCTGTCCGAAACAGGGTGGGCTGTATATAGCAGGGAGAGACTGAGGCAGGAAGGCCAGTGAACAAAATGAAAAAACAAATGGGGTCAAGACACCATGGTTACTTGGTTTTAGTTTTTGGGTGTCCAAATATGAACACATGCGTGTGTGTGTGTGTGTGTGTGTGTGTGTGTGTGTGTGTGTGTTTAGCTTGTTTGTTTGATTTAACCTGCAAACATGTTATTGTCTCTAAAGTCTCTTCGTCTTGCTATAACATTTGCACAAACAAACAATCATCATCAGGATGCACTGTTTCAAAATTCATGTCTTAATATTGTATAATTAATAATATAGAACAATGAATTAAAATTTGTACTGTGACCAATTAAAAATTAGTTCCATCCAATACCCTGATCTTTTGGAAATGAACCAAAATTCATTAGTCTCAGGTAATAAATTTATCCATTTGAGAACCATAAAAGCAGTTGCTTTTGTTGACTAGAGGTTTAAAATATGAGAGAATATTTTATTGAGATTCTGAATTCATCATCTGACTTATTCAGGGGTTTCCCCCCCAAAAAATCTATAGTACCTAAAACTTACTCAGATTTTTCAAAATGTTCTTCATGAGGGTGACAGACACTTTAATTAAGCACCACTAAAGTTGACTCAGTCAATATAAAATAAAATAAAGCTAAGCTACCTCTGGTGCTGTTGATCTCCTGAAGCTCTGAAAAAAAATTCTTTAATTACACACAGATATAAATAACAAATTAGCTGATTCCATACATAGTTCATGGGTTGATTAAAGTTGAGGTCAATTAAAGGCATTAATCATCATCAGAAAGTGTGGGCATAAAAGACAAGTTCCATAAACCTTTGTGTGCTTTTCCAAGACAGTGTTTAAGAAAGCTGGTTTACACTAAAATGTAAAGCAGAAACTGAAATCAAATGTTCCTTAATTGTGATAGTACAAAATGATTATTATTTAACCCTATTTTTAAAAATGTAAAATAATCTAGGAAAAAAATAAAAAGTTAAAGCATTTTCTCTATAGGTATCGTGCAAGGTAAAAAGTATTTCTAAAAAATTAATACAAATAGTCTTGTGTTATTCATTAATTTGTCAGTTTCTTGGTACAAGGTATAGTAGACTTTTATATTAGAGCACAGGAAGCACAACGTTGGTAGGGATAGCTAACAGAAAATAAGATCTAGTAACCAAGGCTATCTCAACAGGCTAGAATATTGGACTGATACCAAGAAGAAAAAAATCTGTTATCAAGGTAAAGGCCTAAATTTGGTTTAGAAATCAGTTGCATCTTTTTCAGTGAAAGAATATTATAAACACAATATTCTAGTGACTTTAGTATATACCAAAAGGGCAATAAAAGATGTGCTCCAAGCAACATTATATTGACAGATATATGGGGTCCACATTAAAGAAATACCATTATTCTAACTGTCCTGATTAAATGAGAAGATAGTCTCCTATTTAGACTTACACTTTAAAATATATATTTATTCATGGCTTCCAGTCAAGATGGCATCGTAGGTAAACATGGCACTTGAATCCTCCCACAACCACATTGAAATTGCAAGAAAAGAACAGCCATCATTTAGAACTGCCTAAAATCTACAGAAATCCTACAACTAAAGATATAAAGAAGCCACATGGAGACCTGTAGGAGGGGCAGAGACCCAGAATGGGCTGGTCCCCCCCCCCCCCACACACACACACACACACGTGGCAGGTAAGTATTGTGAGGGAAACTCAGCTGCAGAGGTCTCCCCTGAGAAGCCAGGTGTTACAGCCCCACAACTGGCCACCCGGCCCAGGGTTCCAGAGCCAGGAAGAGAAGTCCCCATAATTTCTGACTTAAAAACTAGCAAGGTTTGTGGCTGAGTGGGATGGAGGCTGCTGGAGTCCCAGGTGTTCCACACACCAACTTACTCTGACTTACTCAAGTTCCAGGTCTGGGACAGCAGTTCAAAGGAACCAGGAACGCACAGGGAGGGACTTCTCTTCCTAACAAAACTAGCATCAAAATTCAACTTGGCCTTAAAGTAAAACCCTGCAAATTTAAGGACATACACCTCTACTTACTACTACAAAAACACTATTTATTGTACATTAGAGGCCCAGTGCATGAAATTCGGGCTGTCTTGCCCAGTTCTAATCAGGGCCAGGCCGGCTGGGGCCTGCCAGCTGCTGGCTGGAACTTCCTGCCAACTGCCAGATGGGACCTGCCAGATTCGGGGGAGGAACAGGGGGGGTTAGCTAGCTGTAGGAGGTTGGCTGTGGGAGGGCACTGTCTACCAGAAGGCAGCTCCTACATTGAGTGTCTGCCCCCTGGTGGTCAGTGCACATCATAGTGACTGGTCAACCAGTCGTTCCAGTCATTCCAGTCATTTGGTCGCTTAGGTTTTTATATATATAGATGTGATATTATATAAGTTCTAGATCTTAGTCTTCCTTTCTTTTCTAATACATGAATCCTTTGAATACAGAGGACAGATTTATTTTATCTATAATACCTAACCCCCAAATTACATACATCTTGCCCTATCTTAAAGGTAGACTGACAAATATAATCTCATTCTTCAGGAATGAATAGTTGGTTTTGATGTCTTTAAGGTATAAAATAAGCTTTATGAGTTTTCTAAAGTATTTTTCTACTAATTTATTTTTATATGAATTAACATAACCCAAATCTATCTAGCATAAGTGCTAAATTGCAAAACAAAGAGGAAGGTATTTCTCACAATAAATAAGTTTTAACCAATGCTTGATAGAAGTAGAAAGAGAATCATGATCTGATCACTCAGTAATGAATCAGTCTTTTAAGTAATATTAATATGTAAAGACATTTTTCCCCACCTGAAGGATACTTATAAAAACCATTTTTACTGCAATCACAGAAGGCAAAATTTAAACAAATCATGGGCATATTGTAGATGACATTTGCATTAGGAAACCTTTACCATCTAGATTTTCAGGATTTAATGTCTAAACACAAAGTTAAACAGCTTAATTAATAAAGTCTCCCTTTTCTCAATTCCTGGCCCATTCTCCATTTCTATTGCCATAACATGTAGTATTGCCATTAACTACAATAAAGAAATTATGTCTTTTTATAATGACTTAAATTTTATTTTGTACCTAGCATGACCTGGATATTTCTTCACATGAACCAGACATCCCACTTCTGGATATATACAGAAATATTATTCAGCCATGAGAAAGAAGGAAATCCTGCCATTTGTAACAACATGGGTGGAACTTGAGGACATTTATATCACTTATAGACGGGGGAGGAGGGGTGGAGAAAGAGAGCCAAACTTGTAAAAACAGAAAGTGAAATGGTAGTTATCAACAGCAAGGATGGGACAAAAGGGAACCATATTTAAGGGTGCAAACTTCTAGCTAGTAGATTAATAAGACTTGGAGATTTAATGTATAGTATATCAATTATAGACAACATCTTATTATAAATATCAAACTTACTAAGAGACTAATCTTAATCTTATCATAAAAAACGAAATAATAATTATATGACATGATAGAGGGGCTAATCCTACAATGGCAATCATAGTGCAATATATAAATGTATCAAATCAGCATCTTGTGCACCTTAAATTTTAAAGAAAATTAACAATGGTAAATTTTTTCTTTTTTCTTTCACCATATTTTGTTTGTTTGTTTAAAGTATTACAAATAGTAGTACATATGTCTCCTTTTGTTCCCCCACTGAACAATGGTAAATTTTTTTAAATGTCTTCTCCAGAACAAATTTTCATAAAATACATAGATTGTTTTCTCTTAAATGTTTTGCTACTCAGAAAAATGTATCTACTCCCAGATATTTCAGCTAGCATGCTATTTTTAGCCAAGTCAAATTTAACTTGAGGTGGCCATCTCAGATTGAGGTTCCATGCCTCCTGACACAAGATCGAATTCTCCCTGTGAGAAAAATTTTAACTAAGCACATGTTTCTCACGCAATGTGATTTGTCCCACTGCTCCATGGATTCATGACTTGACATGGAAATATAACACTGGGCCTTGTCCGTACTGCAAAATTCAAAAGGCTCATTTCTCTTTTCTCTGATTGATATGATAGTATCATAGGGCTGTCAGAAAGAGACATCTATTTTCTGTTGCTATCTGAAATAAAAAAGAAAGCACACCCAATAACTGATTTTCAAAAAGTACATTTTAAAGGTAACATTATAATTTATCTATTTCCTAAGATTGATTTAAAAAATGGTTCATTTTTATTTTTTTAAAAAATGGTTCAGAGACAGTGGTCACTATGTCAGTTTACCCAAAGATGCTAGATTCTGAGGCACAGAATTTGTCAGATATCATTCAGAAAAGATAATACATTTAAGAGTGGGAAAAAGCCAAAACCGGTTTGGCTCAGTGGATAGAGCATTGGCCCATGGACTGAAAGGTCCCAGGTTTGATTCCAGACAAGGGCACATACCTTGGTTGCGGGCACATCTCTAGTGATGTGCCCACAACCAAGAGGCAGCTAATCTATGATTCTCTCTCATAGATGTTTCTAACTCTCTATCCCTCTCTCTTCCTCGCTGTTAAAAATCAATAAAATTTAAAAAAGAGAGTGAGAAAAATGATCAAACAGACTAAAACTAAAAACTAAAAATCCAAACCTCTGAGGCCTAAAGGTTTGTGCCTCATTTTCTATATCAGAGAAATTAAGGAGTTTATTTTTGTTGTTGTTTAGACTTTGGTGAGAATTTGCTGTTATTTATAAAATATATTCATAAGATATTTTGTAGGTAATAGTTCAATATGATGTCATGCTATCTTCTTTTCAAGTCATCATTCAGGAGTGATCATTGAATTCAAGGTAAAGAAATAAACACATCTATAATTAAAAAAAAAAGTGTAATATGTAATTAGACCAGACATCCTTCCGGATGTCCTTCTTTCCAGATAAAGATGCAGCAGGTGGGGGCCATGGCAGAGGCCCCCCCCAGCCATGGCAGCATTGGTGGCAGGCAGGGGCCAGGGCCAAGGCCCTTGCACAAATTTCGTGCACTGGGCCTCTAGTTTTTAAATATATGTATGTTTTGCAATATAGAGCCAAAGCATAAAAAAAGGTAAGATAACAGCTTAAAAGCTAGTTCATATGCTATAACGTAACCTATATTATAAGAATAGCTTGGCGTTCTTCTTGAGGTGTTCACAAAGAACCAGTGCAGACAAACAAACCGGAAGAAGAAAAACTAAAAATGAAACTGCTGCTTACCTGCAGCTGAAGAGAGCGAGAAACCTCTGGCCCCAGATTCGGGTGGTATTTCTCGCTGATGTCTTGACTCCTGGATCTTTTCCTCTTCTTTCCTGGGTGTTGCAGACATGCCCATTGGGTTTTCTCTGCCAACTGAAATTAAGATTTTAAAGGAGATCATCCTTTCAAAATCACTTGCTTCTTCTCAGAAAACTCACCATATGTTTAAACTATGCAAGTTTAAGTTTTGCTATTATTTCCATTTCAATGCCTAGTCTAATCTTTTTATTCTGTATTACATAGTTACCAGAAAATGACTTTTTATTCTTAGCAGCAGGCTGTGCATAAATGGTATTCCTACGAAATCTACTCACTGCTTTATAAATCAAAGCAATAATTTAACGTCACAGCATGAATCAAAGGACTTATTCAAGATACTTTTTATAGATTATAAACAGGAACTCCTTTGATAATCTGCTACTTTGCCTTCATCAAAAGGGTAAACTGACTTGCTGAAACCAGTCTGGCTCAGTGGATAGAGCGCTGGTCTGTGGACTGAGGGGTCCCAGATTCGATTCCGGTCAAGGACATGTACATTGGTTGCGGGCACATTCGCAGTAAGGGGTGTGCAGAAGGCAGCTGGTCGATGTTTCTCTCACATCGATGTTTCTGGCTCTCTATCCCCCCTCTCCCTTCCTCTCTGTAAAAAATCAATAAAATATATTTTTTTAAGAAAGGGTAAACTGACTAAAACTTCATTTAAACAATACTTCATGTGACTGTACTAAAATATAAGAATCAAATAAATATACCCATACTTAGAAATGATGAAAACATTCGCTATTTTACTGCCTTTTATTTCGAGGCAAGTTGTTTTGATGTCTTGTTCAGGAATAGATATCACAACCTAGCTGAATAATAATTCCAATTTTATAGTCCATGCTCAGGAGTACTATTTGTATTTAGAATTTCAAAGTTTAAGTTTGTGTTTTATTCTTAGGGATTAGTCATAGTACAGCCATTTTTAAATTATAGTAATTCAAACTATGACTGTCAGAAAATAGAGGGATCGTCAGCAACAAAAAAAATGATATAGATGTCTGATTTTATATAATAAGAAATAATACCAGCTATTTCTTGATACCGTGATTACAGTCAATAAGTTAAGATGACTCATAAAATATATGTTAGCATGAGAAGGCATAACCTCAGAGGTATGGCTAACAGGAATTAACAAAAATTAATCTTATGGAGTGATGGCACAGACTATTATAACACTGGTGTCTGAACTGCCGATGTTCATATCGTCAGATATATATCCTTCAAGGATTATAAGATAAAGTTTCAGATAATAATACATTCTTCAACACCAAACCCTGTAAGATATATTTTTCCATATGGTTTATTTATAATGCAGAGATTAATGCTGGTTTAAAAAAAAAAAAAAAAAAAACAACTTTAAAACATTAAAAGGAAAATCAGAAAACAGGAAGTATGTATGCTAAGATAAATTAGCTTATGAAGAGGAAAGAAAAAGTATAATTTAGGGTGCATTTTATCACGATCTAATTAATATAATACAAGCACACATGCACACAGACCCACACTCACAGAGATACACACACATACACAACTGCACACCCAATTTAAAAAACTATAAAGGGGCTTGATGTAGCAAAATCTTCATACCAAGTATTAAATACCAGAATTTGAGGTATGTGGTTGTTATTATAGGGAGGTTTTTTTTTTTACTGCTTCTAGAATAGCAACCAGAAAGAGCCTAACAGCAGAAATTTGCTGAGAAAAAAAAAATGATGACAATATCAGGGTGTATAACCATTATGAAGCAAATTATCAAATAATCAGAGTGCAGTCTCAAAAGACAATAAAAAATAGTATGCCTACTTTTCAAAATCATGTTGAATGATGTAACCTGTACTTGGCAGTGGCTAGCACAAAATAACTGTCTGTAATAGTTAGCTATTATCACTGAGACAAGGACTTTCCCAGACACTTAACTCACTTGGTCCCCAACAGCTCTGTGGGGCAGATAGAAAAGATGTTACTATTACCCCAGTTACTCAGATATAGAAACCAAAACTCTTTATATTAATACAGCTGGTAAGTAGAGAAGAAAACTCAGATCATCCATCTCTATAATAGAACTATTATACCTTGTAAGAAAGAATACTTTTGCCTTGACCGGTTTTGTTCAGTGGATAGAGCGTTGGCCTGCGGACTCAAGGGTCCCGGGTTTGACTCCAGTCAAGGGCATGTACCTTGGTTGCGGGCACATACCCAGTGGGGAGTGTGCAGGAGGCAGCTGATTGATGTTTCTAACTCTCTATCCCTCTCCCTTCCTCTCTGTAAAAAATCAATAATATATTTTTTTTTTAAAAAAAAAAAGAAAGGATACTTTTGTTTCTAGTGGTTCTACTGGTACTAATACCCTCGGCTGACCCATTTATTATCTCTTTTGTGTATTATCACAATTTATTTTTTCTTCTACTCATCTTCTTTTCTAATCAGTGCTATCTCTTTCATTTGTCATCTTTGCTTCATTACCCTATCCTCTCCTTTGTATGAGTTTTTCTTTCTCCCTGTGCTCTTCCCACATGTGTGCTGTCGGCTGCTAGCTATTTCTCACTGCTTTTTCTTCTACACCACCCTGCATCTTTCTGCTTTCTCTCTCGTCATCTGTTTCCCTCCAGAGCTGCTGAGACAGATGGCATGCCCAGTTTGTTGAGTAGGAGTGCCGCTCTGTGCCAGGTTGTGGAAACACAGAGCACAGAGGGCGTGGTGGTGTAGATGGCAGTGAGCTAAGGTATACTAGCCCAATAATTAGCAAACTTTTAAATATGGCAACTAAAAGCTAAAAAGGAATTGATGCATATAGTGATAATATATATACAAACTTTACATGAGTATATATATATATACAGACTTTGATAAGAAAAGAATAGGCAGACTTTGATAAGAAAAAGAGAAGTTAAATAAGAGTCAGACTACTAAGAAAATCATCAGGATTTTGATTAAGCCTACATTTATGGAACTACAGCAGGGACAAATTAAACTGCAAACTATATTTTGAAATAGTTTAAGAACACAACAGAGTTGCCTCATTGTGGTGTTCAAGCAAGTACATTCTAAGTTTAAATTGTTTATGTAAAGATTTCAGATTCTTACTTTAATTTGCTAGAGGCCCTAAACTTAGATACGAAAAAAATCAGTTTAAAAATACTCACATTCCTGTCCTCTCCTTAGACTTCTTTTCAAATTCTATTTTTAATTCAAATAACATTTGTGTTAATTTTTTCCAACCTCCTTTCCTACTGTGATTATAAAAAATTAATAGCAATTAATCTGAGAATGTTTCTAATAGCCACATCCCCTCTAAGTGTATATGGAGATATTCTCAAATAAAATACAAGCACACATGCACACAGACACACACTCACAGAGATACACACCCACAAACAATTGCACACCAATTTAAAAAACTATAAAGGGACTTGATGTAGCAAAATCTTCATACCAAATATTAAATACCAGAATTTGAGGTAAGTGGTCGTTATTATAGGGTTGCTGTTGTTTTTTGTACTGCTTCTAGAATAGCAACCAGAAATTTGCTGAGAAAAAAAAAATGATGAAAATATCAGGGTGCATAACCATCATGAAGCAAAACAACAAAATATTTCAGAGTAAACGTACATTTGATGACTTGTGGGTAGAAGAAAACATTCCCATGCTTGGTATAAACAACTGGTTTCACCTGCCCATCTGACTGGAGTCCAACAAACAACCCTGGGCTCTTTGTAGTTTCCAGGCTTACAGATGCATTTTCCAAGTTCTTCTTAATTTTAAAATGACAGTCACTATCTCCTGTGCCCTGCAACCAATATAACATGATTTTGTAACTACGAGCAAACTCTGAAGGACAGGATTTAAAACCAGTCAGCTCACAAGGATATAATTTTGCTTCATTTTCAAATCCTCATGACAAATCTAGACACTGTTACATGAATTGCCTCTATGCACTTGACTCTGGTCTATAAGATCCAGAAACAGAGACCATTGGAGTGGCTGAGGCAAAGGTACACACCTTGGACAAAAGAGCTCGGAATCACAGAGAAGCTATTTCTGTCTCAGTGTTGCCCATCTGTAGGCGAAGAGAGAATAGTGAATTGTGAAATTTTCCTTTCAGGAAATAGCATAATGATGAAAAACGGGGAACTTTTGCCATAAAGTTTATTTATATTTACTAATAAACATAAACTAATTTTCTGGGCTAGTCCACATTTTCTGGATTGAATTGCTACCAGTAAATCGAGTTCACACAAATCGCTCAAAGACTATATAACAAAAATTCAAGACTTAGAAGCCTAGAAGTCATCTCTATATCAGATAATCAAAATCACCTCTCTTTTTTAATGCCATTTATAATTGAATATTAGAAATGTCACTTTGTTCACATTTGATGGCCTTAAGAAAGTTTTCTTATAAGATGTAAGAGTCCCAGAAGAGAAAGGTTTGTATGCTATGTGGATGTTGGTGATACGAAGGAAAGGCTACTTCCTAAGGTACAGAGAGAGAGAGAGAGATTGTTTTCCACTTATTTGTGCATGCATCGGTTGATTATTGTACTGGGAATCAAACCCACAACCTTGTTATATCTGGATGATTCTCTAACCAACTGAGCTTCAAAACCAGGCCTGTTACCTGTTTTTTTTATCTCAGTTAGTCCACTTACCAGTTTAAAGACGATAAGTCTGACACTGTTTCTGAAGCAAGACTCCCTCTTCTGTGAAGTGGGATATAGCCCTTTACAACCCTCTGGTGAGTCCACCAAGGACGCTAATTAAATGTGTTGTGTGCACATGCTTTTCTCTTTTGTCCTGTGAACATCAGTGCAGACTCACCAGTCTGCTCAAGACAGGAACCCAGAAGCTCATGCAAACTCTCCCACACAGGCAGAGCTTACACTGGTAGGGGAGTAGGGGAGAGGGAGCATTTCTGAGATTATCCGAAAAATAGTTTAAACTGTTTCAAATAAGAACCGATACATGAAGCATTAATTGGTAAGTTGAAAGTATTATCCTTTTGCCACTCAATCCATAGGAAAATTATAAATCTATAAAAGATGTCATGTTAGTTGCCTCCCACTTCCCCTCCTAAGGTGCTAAAGAAGAGCCCTTAATACTTAGAATTTACAATTGCTTCCTTATTCAAAGTACAGGGTTTCCATTGGTGGCAATTCAGGCACCAAAAACAGCAGCTAGGAAATACTGTTGAACTGAGACTTTCTAGTACCTTGGTTCTCAAAGTGTGGTTTGCAGACCAACTCATCAACAGCTGGTTGTTATTAGAAATGCAAGCACACAGTCCCACTGCAGTCTAAGATATCCCTGCTTTCTAACACAATTCCCAGGTGATTTGTACACACATTATGTTTCAGAAATAGTGTCTAAAGGGTCCAGATTCCTCTCCAATCATACCAAGCATTCAGCTGCTGTCCCCACTCATTAAAAACACTAGCTAAGGGAGACCACCATATATAAGGCCCTATTTCCAGGTTAAAACTTAAAAAAGGAAATGTTAAGAAACTGCTATTCTCTTATATATTATTGGCAAATGGCTTAAACATTTGCTGAGAATAATAAGAACAGATGCTTACTGTTCCATCACACTGGCCATCTTTGATCCTCAGATACATCCGTGCTTTTTTCACACTTTCAAACATGCAGACCCCAGCGCTGATTTTATGCACTTTCCAGTAGGATTTTTCAGACTGGTTGCCCACTCCAGTGCAGCTGCCATCCGGCTGGAGACACAAGGCTTGGCACAGGCTTGTGGCAAGCAGAACCACAGCACTGTTGAGGAACACACCCTTCAGAGCAACAAGCAGAATAGAAAAGCAATAAATAATAAGCTCATGTATTGCGTGAGGAAGGTGGCAATAGAGGCCACTCTCTTATAGGAGCTGCAGTGACCAGGATCTTACCAGCAGCTCGGTGATTAAAAATGAGCAAAGAATGCCCGGCTGGCATGCAAAGTGGTTGTGTGCCAACCTATGAACCTGGATGTCACGGTTCCATTCCCGGTCAGGGCACATGCTGGGTTGTGGGCTCAATCCCCAGTGTGGGGAGTGCAGGAGGCAGCCAATCAATGATTCTCTCTCATCACCTGTGTTTCTATCTCTCTCTCCCCTTCTCTCTTCCTCTGTGAAATCAATAAAAATATTTTTAAACGAGCAAAAGAAAATACCAAATAGCTTAACTGCAATGCAAAACTGAGCAAAAATAAAGGAGGTTATCTGGTAGACTCCTGATTTACATGAATCATTTTTTATTAAGAGTGTGAAGGTCAGCATCAGATGCTGCAGAGATTTTAAAGATACAAAACATATATACACATATATATATTCCACATAGAGACAGACAGCAGTGTAGTGACAGTCAGAGGAAAGGGGGTGGGCAGGAGGTGGAGGTGGAGGTGAGCAAAGGGGTGGGGGAAATGAGGGTGAAAAGAGACTTTGCTTGGGATGATGGGCACACCATGCATTGTGCAGATGGTGTTTTGTTGAGTTGTATACTTGAAACCTGTATGGTTTTATAAACCAATGTCACCCCAATAAATTCAATTTTATTTATAACTTCTTAATATATTTTATTGATTTTTTTTTTTTTACAGAAAGGAGAAGAGAGGGATAGAGAGTTAAAAACATCGATGAGAGAGAATCATCGATTAGCTGCCTCTTGCACACCCCCCACTGGAGATGTGACCACAACCAAGGTACATGCCCTTGACTGGAATTGAACCTGGGACCTTTCAGTCCACAGGCCGACGCTCTATCCACTGAGCCAAACCGGTTTTGGCAATAAATTCAATTTTTAAAAAACGATACAAACCACAAACACTTCTCTTAATAAATTTACAATCATTATTAAAAATTGTTTTAATACTAATATAAAACAGAATATTCTGCTAGCAGAGTACCTGAATCATAAAATGCATTGTATGAATATTAGTTAAATGTATTCATATAATAAATAAATGAATAAAAGATATATTAAATATATAAGGTATGTTTAAGAAAATTTTATGCAATCAACAGCTTAAAAGGAAGATATAAATAGTTCTTTAAAATTAATTAAAAATACACTAACACTGTAGAAAAAATGGATAAAATACATAAACACATAAGTCACAAAAGACAAATGGTGTATAAACATAAAGAAAGGTAACCCACACTAGTAATTAAAAAATAAATAAAGCTAAAATTATATGTTATTCCCCCTAGAAAATTGTCAGATGTTATTTTGTAAGGACCATACTCAACACTTGAGTCAATGAAATGGATACTTGCCTACACTGCCGATGGGAGTTAGGTAGTAAAGAATTTAATATTACATAGAGAGGTCTGTGGCCTTCAGAGAGATTTAATGTCTAAACCCTTAATGTAATACCTGATAGGAGTGTTTTTGTTTGTTTGAGGGTCTTGGGTCAACCATATAATAAAAGTGTGATTTAGGGAAGGAACTTTGAGTCACAAGATGCCGTTGACCTCCTTAGAGGTTGGAGACTGAAATTAGCCACATGTACTCCCATCGGTTTGTTGCTGCTGTTATGATCCCTATGGCCTTTCAGTCTGGGTAAATAAAAGGCAACAGGCATCAATGCCACCTCGTGAGAAGACATCTGATTACCCCATATGATTCCATTCAAGAGCTTTCCTTAACAGAGCAAAAGAAAGTAGGCTCAGCAATATAAACTTTAGTGACTTTCCTCCATTTTACCTTGACTAAAACCACAAATTCTTTTGAAAGGCCCGCATAGCCTGTTGATGATTCATCAGCTATTTTGCCATGAGAGTCAAAGATAACTGTGTGCCCAGGAACCTGTGCTGACTCAAGAAGTGCACAGCGGTTGGGCTGATAACGCACCCGTAGCTCAGTAGCGGCTCCACCACTAGCCTGAAAGAAAAGGGGGAAATCCTTTGAATTAACAATAGAGAGTAAATTTAAAACGTTTTGACATTACATGTATGTAGAGGTCTACTCCATTCTACAGCACTCTTGAACTATTTGTATAATCTCAAGTCTTTGTAATTTAATAGTTTTGATTCCCTGACATAATTTCCAGCGTCTTTCCCCAAGAACTTTCTTTTTCTCCTGATTCTCAGAACCTATGGTAGACTATTGGGTAACAATAAAAATAATTCCACAACAGGATAATTTAATGATATGTTGATATGTATTTTATCATTGTTTATTTTTTTACTTCTTCATTTGTGTCTTCCTAACTCGAGAGAGACTACCTGAGACCAAAAGCTAAAATGGACACATGTGTTTTACTTTAAAAGAAATAAACAAATCAAGGACGTTTTGCTACAGGGAGACATTCCTTGTTTGGGGGTACTGTTTGAGGTCTTATCCTATCTCCCCTCAGTACCCCAGAAGGTATTTGGGCCTGAAAAGGAAGGAGTCTTGGGTGCCTCTTGAATGGCTTGACCCATGACACTAGGGTCATAGGCTAAGTTCCCTTGTGTAGGTATGGTAGATGAGCAACAGAGCTAATGACCTTCAAGAAACTATCTTGTTTGATGAGTACTTTACCAGTGACCAGTGTGGCCCTAAGCTAAGAGGGCTGTCCAGACATTCCGAGACCCGATTCCATGTGAAATCTTGTGTGTAACAAGACGATTCTCATAATAACTAGGCTGGAATATATCTCATCAACCAAGGAACTTTGAGATAGTATTAATTTGATTTTAGAAAAATAAAGCAGTAGAACATTTGTTAAACTCAATTTAATTGAGTAGATTCCACATCCACTACATTCCTATTTATTAAGCACTTACTATGACCAGGACCTATACAGGGCAGAATGTGCTATGAAGCATAGTACAGAAGGCACCTTGCTAAATCTGGGGCAGAGGGGAAAAGACTTCATGGAGGAAGTTTGACTAATTAACCACTTAGCCTAAATTTTGGTGACACAAATCACATAAGATTTTTTCAATAATTATTAATTTCCCTTAGTTAAATAACATGCTGTGAATTTAAAATCATCATGTAATATTATGTAAAAATTATTAGAGGCCTGGTACACAAATTCATACATGGGTGGTGTCCAGCCAGCCGGCCTGGTGGGGAGGGCCACAGGAGGTTGGCCGGTTGGCCCTGCCCTCATTGGGCCAGTTGGCCAGGTGCAGTGTGCATCATGGCAACCAGTCATTCTGGTAGTTCCAGTTGTTCTGGTTGCTTGGCTTTTATATATACAGATATGAGGAAGCTGTCACATGAGAGCTGGAGTCTGATGGCCTGTGTTCAATTCCTGCTTTCCCACTTACTAGCTCTGAGATTTGGGCAGCTCACGTAATCCTCCTATACTTCAGGTTCCTCTTTCTGTTAAGTTGGCATAATAATGGATTCTCTCATATGGTAGATGTAAAGACTAAAATTTATAACACCTATTAAGCACATAAAATAGCATATGACAGTAATGCTGTCTCACTTTTCAAAATACATAATATGCATGGACTTTTATTTATTTATTAAATATATTTTATTGATTTTACACAGAGAGGAATTGAGAGGGAGAGAGAGTTAGAAACGTCGATGAGAGAGAAACATTGATCAGCTGCCTCTTGCACTCCCCCACTGGGGATGTGCCTGCAACCAAGGTACGTGCCCTTGACGGGAATCAAACCCGGGATTTTTCAGTTCGCAGACCGACACTTTATCCACTGAGCCAAACCGGTTTCAGCTATGCATGGACTTTTAAAGATAGTTTTCTATATTTGTGCATTTCAAGCACAACTAAGCAATACAAAGCATAATTACATGAAATTATAGGATTCTGTTTCCAAATAACAGTAACACTGAAAGGGTCTTTGACAAGTCCTTTGGGAGGCTTACCAAAATTTTGAATGTTATCAGAGAAGTGGTCTGCTTTTTGGTTTGGGTCTAAATTCTAATTGTAGACATTTAGGAACATGTATGCATTAGAATCTCAAAAATTAGTGAGACAAAACAGAATGAGCTGAAACCGGTTTGGCTCAGAAGATAGAGTGTCGGCCAGCAGACTGAAAGGTCCCAGGTTTGATTCCGGTCAAGGGCATGTACCTAGGTTGTGGGCACATCCCCAGTAGGGGGTGTGCAGGAGGCAGCTGATCAATATCTCTCATCGATGTTTCTAACTCTCTATCCTTCTCCCTTCCTCTCCGTAAAAAAATCAATAAAATATATTATTTTTTTAAAAAAAACAGAATGAAGAAAGTAAAAACCAAAGGAAAATATAATTCGATAATCTTATAAAAGTACCTTATGCAAAAATATGTTATATATAAATACAATGCTATTGATATATGACAAATAGGAAAATTACTACTTACCATTCCAGTGACAAAGCCATTGTTAAGAGCAAGAGAAAGATGCCTTATTTCATGACTTTGGAATATGCATATATTTCCTTTGTTGTAAATAATATCAAAGAGACCTGGAAAACATTTTAAGTATAGCAATTAATTCACAGTTTTAAGGATTTTTTGTTATTCAATTATACATTGAAGTCTCCTAATAATATCTCTCAGTTGAATATTTTTAATTAGTGAAAAGGTAGAATGTCAGTAGCCGTTGATTATCTATATCTTGCTTGGCAATTTGGTGGAATGTCCAGGGAAAATCTTTAATCCCTTCCCATGCTAAACTTCTGAGACAAGCTCCATGCCCCCTTCCCCCCCCAAAAAAATAACCACTAGTGGTGCCAGGAAGATAAATAATCCTAGTGTAAAAACACCTTACCATTCTATAAATCTCAGAGATTTGGGATAAAATAAAATAATATACTGCAAAAGTAATTACATATGATTTGGGCATTGGTGACTGGTTCATATGATTGTGATGACAAAGATTCTTTCGTTATATACTTCCTGCTTTTTATTCTCAGTGTACTTTTATATATCTTTTATCTTAAAATTTAAGCTTTTGAAGCATAAATTTTTGTCTACTCTGTGTACAGTTATATAACAGAACTTAGAAGAGTTCCTAGAATATAGAGGGTGCTCAAGAAATATCCTTTAGATAAATTAGTTAACTTAAGCTATGGGGTTGTGGGCTCAATTCCCAGTAGGATCGAGGCAGCCAATCAATGATTCTCTCTCACCATTGATGTTTCAATTTCTCTTTCCCTCTATGAAATGAATAAAATATATATTTTAAAAATAAACCAATCTTTCCTTCTTCACCACTGTCAACATAGCTCATTTTGCATTAACTCAAAACTTTGAGCATAGTCAACATATAACAAATGAAGCAGAATTACGGTAGTCATTGAGTGATTTCGGTTCCTTAAATCCCAATTTTTAACATGGAATTATTTACGTATTTGCTTTACTTATTCACCTTCTATGTGTATATTCATCTAGAGTTAACAAGTGCAATGAATAAACTCTCTTTATATTTTTTTTTATTGATTTTAGAGAGGAAGGGAGAGGGAGAGAGAGATTGAAACATCAATGAGGAGAGAGAATCATTGATTAGCTGCCTCTTGCATGCCTCCTACTAGGGATCAAACCTGCAACCCAGACATGTACCTTTGACTGGAATCGAACTTGGAATCCTTCAGTCCTCAGGCTGATGCTCTATCCACTGAGCCAAACTAGCTAGGTCTACCTTTATATTTTTATTTCAATTAATTCATTGGCAAAAGCTTTTAGTTAAGAATTAGGTCTGATGAAGAGATTAACTCTACTATTTCAATTTTTAAAAGGATTTCACTGTATATTGAAATTCTCTTATATTAATTTAAAGTCATATTTCCAAAAGTGAAGGACTTACATTATTAGTTCTACAAATCACTCCAAATGGAAGGCTTTCTGCCTAATTAAGCTCTAACTTATTTTTGTCTCCTTAATAAAATTCATCTTAATGGCTAAAAAATAAGAATCTTCATAAAATTAAATCATGTTGATGCATATTTCTAGATAATCCTGGGCATTACAAGGTGTGGGATGTTATTAAATTTTGTCTTCATCATTACATTTTGAATCTCTGGAATTCAAAATAATGTCTTAGTTATTTCTGTGGCCCTCAAATTATTTAAAATTATGTTTTGAACAGGACAGGCACTCAGTATTGAGTAGCACTTAATTCCTTAAATGACCACACTGTGTAAGAGCTACATTGTGGCTTTCTATGAACAATTATAATGTTAATTTCCTACATTTTAATCTTCAATTTAGTAATATTAAATATTGTTTTCATGGTGCAGTGCTCTGGTCAATGACATTTTCTGCCCAGAGTTAAGGCCTGCCATCTATTGATCATTTGTATTAATGCAGATAGTGAATTATTTAAATGACCCAATACTGGTATAAAGACATCTGAAAAAGAAGAAGCAAAACTGTAAATTAAACTAGGTCTAGAAATCTGTCTTTCTCCAGCTCCCAAAACCACCACAGCACCACATGCTTTGCCCAGTGATTTTACCATATTTGTCTGTCTTCTCTCCAACTGCATCAACTGTGCCATCTGGATGCAGACGGACAAACCCTCTGGTAAGCTTGTTGTAGAACTGAAGAGTATTTCCCTTCATAAACTTCCAACTTTCTGCAGCCCACTAAATAAAAAAAAAATTTTTTTAATCAATACGAAAAGACAAAGAGAAGAAAATTACTAAGAAATACCCCTTACCAAACATCCTATAATGTTATCTTTTAACACATCAATAGCTACTTGAACACTCTACCAAATAATGTTTAAGCCAAAAATAAAGTCTTACTGTTTCCTTTCTATTGCGTTCGAGCTTCTGCCCTGAGGATATAAAGGGAAGAGAGGGCCATTAATTTCTGCAGAGCCACGCTCTCCTCAATCATCATACAATAGAGTTCTTCCAGAAATGTGTGTACATGACACTCACTTGCAGAGACGATATTGTTATCCCTGGCATACAGTTCTCTGACAATTTTACCATCATCTTCCCCTTGATCCAGCCATCTGTGGAAAGAAAGTGTACCTAGTATATTCTGGCTTTATATTTACACTAACCACGGGCAATTATCTAGCCCAGTCAGAAATAATGGATAATGGACATTGCAAAAAGCCATAGGTATCTGGTTGGTAAAATCAGAGTGGAAAATGGAAAAGGAAATGCTTAAAATGACTAGGTGAGTGCGGGGGAAGTAGGAGAAGCTACTAGCAGGTAAGGATGAAATGTGTTTCCCTAATCGACAGGTGCATTATTCAATCAGACTGCCCAGCTCATACATTTTACATCCACTGGACCAATTATTTCATCCTCTTCTCTGGCCACCAATTAGAGTACAAACCATATCAGTTATTTTATAAATGGCTGTTACTGGTTCCATGGGAAAAGAGACAGGAAAATGTCAAAAGATAGAGCAAATTTATCACCACTATTGGGAAAATAACCCAAATATCAAGGCCTGGTGACAATGGGTCAACATGTCATCCTATATAATAAAAGGTTAATATGCAAATAGACCAAATGGTGGGAACAACCGAACAACCGCTCACTATGATTTGTGCTGACCACCAGGGACTGTGTGCAGAATATGGCAGGCATTGGCCATGGCGGGACGGTGAAGGTGAGCAGGGGTGCCAGACCAAGGCGGGGTACCGGTCACTGTTATTGGGGTGAGCCTCTGGTGGTTACTGAAAATTCTTTGCTTCCATGCACTGCAGTCCCACTCAGCAATTGCACCTGCTGGTCCCACTTGCATCTGCTACCTGCACTGGAGATGCTGTTCACACCCTCTGCCAGCACTGGCTCTGCTCACACTGCTGCTGGTCCCTATCACCCCTGAGGACTTCTCCACCTCCCCCTGCTTGGAAGGGGTGATTGGAGCAGCAGCCACTGCTCACACCCGCTGATGGTGCTGGCCCCAATCACTCCATGCCATCAGCAGGTGAAAGCAGGCTGGCACCATCAGCGTGTGAGAGTGGCAGCAGTGGGAGTGGGTCTGCCGGCAGACAGGGGACCAGGGGCTGCAGCGGGAGGGGCCAGGCAGGGGCATGGAGGATGGGCCGAAGCCTGCCCCTGTGCCTACCACAGCCTCACAGCTCCTAGTTTCCTTCAAGGTGCACAAATTCATGTACTGAGCCCCTAGTTTTTGTATAAAAAGCCACATACATTTATTTTATACATCTATTTTTGAACCTAATTTGGGATCTAATCCAATGAGAATAAGTTTTCTTAACAGACTTTCATTCTCCTTACTAGAGAGAATTTTTATTTTTAAAATCTATCTTAATTTCCCAAGGAATATTTAAATTTATATCATCAGGAATAATGATAATTATAATAAATATATTTCTACATAGAAGAAATAATACCTAAAATTAATGTTCAAAAAAGTTACCCAACAAAGCACTATTAACCAGGAATAACTGAATAATTTATCCATTTCTCCAGAACTTGGAACTAATGTGAAATGAATTTAGTCAATGTAAAAGCACATCTACAAACCTGTGGCAGAAGAAAGCATATTCATGATTGGTTGTGGGATCCCTGATTACAACATCATCAAGAAACCAGCCATTTCCTAAACACAAATTTAAAAAAAAAAAAAATGAGGTGTGAGTATGTATTGTCCAGATTTTACTTGAAGTTTTGAGAAAGAGGTTCTAGTTTATAAAGGCCTTGGGCACCTTTAAGTTTTCATTCTTCTAATAAAGCAAGACATAAGAGAAGTAAGCTCGAAGAAGCACTTAAAACTATTTCTTATACATGTAACAAAAGCACAGTATATTTCAAGGCCTTATGTTCTGTTGCCTACTTCAATGTTTTTCCTAACAGTTAAAAATAGAACAATTCTGCAATTGCTGTTGATTTCATAAACTGCATTTATAATTCCGGTCCTGGCATCTCCCAAAGAATACATGTCTGAACTATTTCCAAAATACGTTTGTGGGTGAAAAGGGGCCACATGCTAACCTGACTAGCTCAGGGAAGGCCTGTGTGGTGGCCTTGCAAACTCAGAGGTCTAATGTAACCACAACAGATGGTCTAAAATTAAAACTTTTTAACTAAAAGCAAATCATAGGTCATAGTCATGTCCTAGACTAACATCTTCCCCTACAAGGGTCAATCATTACCTTAACTGAGACTGTCTATTGTCCTTCTGAATCAATGATAACATGTCTTTGGAATGTCAAAGTAATTTTCCTTTCTCCTGACCCCTCAACGCACAGGCACTGCTCTGCAAAGAGCATAAATACACTGCAGTTGTTAACTGTTAACTAGCCTGTACCCACCTATGCAAAAGAAGCATGTACCTATCATTTTACTTTTTATCCAATCCCAGAGGCTTCCCCACTTTGCTTTCTCCCATCTCCCTAATCTAGCACCAATGGATTTCATGTAACCCACATGCATGGCATCTTTGGATTGGATTGTATAAAATGAGGGGCAAATCTGCCATTTCCCGGAGCATTCTCTCAATTTGTTGAGATTTTGCTTCCTAGAAATTGTCGACAGTTTGGCTCAAATAAACTCGCAAAAAATTATTCACAGGTTTGAATGATTCTTACGTTGACAAAACTCTCAGCAAAGTGGGAATAGAGAGATCATATCTCAACATAATAAAGGTCATATATGGAAAAACCTACAGCCAACATCATACTCAATGGGCAAAAACTAATATATTTCCCCCTTAAGGACAGCAACATCACTCTTATTCAACATAGTACTGCAGTCTTAGCCACAGCCATCAGACAAGAAGAAAAAATAACAGGCATACACATTGAAAGGAGGAAGTTAAAACTGTCACTGTTTGCAGATGACATGATTTTGTACCTAGAAAACCCTAAAGCCTACACCATGTGGGCTCTTCCTCCTGTCTCTGTTGCTCTGGGTTTGGGATCCCAGAGTGGAGTTGAGACCTCACACTCCCAAGAAAACAAAGCTTTGCAGTGGATGTCACAGGGGCTGAGGCCGGCCACAGCTTTTCGAGGGGTGCTGCCCCTGAGACTCCCCTTCTCTTACCAGTCTCTACATGGTTTCTTCAGTTCTCCTTACACATATGTCCTGTCAGCTGCACTTCACCTGGTTTTTCAAGTTGATTGTGACGTATTTTAGAAGTAAATCTGGTCCCTGGCTGGGAAGGAAAGGATCCTCAGCCTCTGGCTACGCTGCAGACATTCTGGGGACTCTGGGGACTTTGTTCTTAACATTTTGAAAATTACATATTGATACTTTTAAGAAGTTTATTTTTTTTATCATTTTTGTGGTGTAGGCACATTAATACTCTTGTCTTTCGTTAAAGGATTTTGTTTATCTTGTGGTTATTTCATAGACAAGAAGAAAATGATTGCATTGGGAAGAAGTGGGTCACCTCTCGGCACTGATGGGAAATCTGAGGAAGGAGCTCACACAAATGGCGGCAGAAAATACAGTTGGGACCTTGCTGCCAGGACAGTCTCCCTAACGTGCCACGCTTGGCAGGAGAGCTTGTACTTCATGGACTATCCTGCTGCTGTATCCACCAGTAGCACGCTGAGATGTTTCCCCTGCCACAGCATTTCATCCCAAATTCCCCCAATATTTATGCATCCCTTTTCCTAGCACTGTAGGCAGAAGAGCTACTTAGTCAAGCCTATGTTATTTCAATGAAAAAAATATATCCACCTTAAATTTAAAGAATATCTGGGGACACTATTTTAATTTCAGATGGTCAATACTTAAGCATCATCCTATTAAAAGTTTCCTATAATTATTCTCTAAATTTGTACAGAGTTTCCTATGAGTATAATGGAAGCAGACCTATGGAAGATACTTACCTGGGCCAAGCCCATCATGTCCTATGACAATTTTGTACAAATCCCCAAGGTGCACAGCCTCTAGGGAGAAGGTGTCAGTCTGCAACAAATCAAACAAGTATAGTTAGATCTGTACTATGAGTCTGATTTCTAACAAGAGCATAAATTTAGGTAGAGTAAAAATTGTGAAAAGAATTAGGTTCATTCAAATATGTTTAAAGTAAAAGTCAAACAATAATATTAATTTCTAGAACAGGATACCCAGTTTTCTAATATACCCAACTCATTTTCACTACCAATTTTTCATTACAAGAGCATAAATTGGGTCTCCCTACAAACATATTTTTCAAAGCACATTGAGATTGGTAGGAGGGATGGAGGTGCGAACTGAGATAATCTGACATCCACCTGTGCTGTTTTATTCATCAGGAGGGGGAGCGTCTCTGTGGAGGCCACTCGTGAGGAGCAAGGGGTCCCAACTCCACACCAGACCCCCAGCCCAGGGTCCCAGAGCTGGGAAGAGAAGCCCCTATGTCTACTGACTGTAAAAAGTCACTAGCTGTTCTCTAGGATTCTTCCCCTCTTTTGTCTCTTTGCTGCACTAGATCTTACTTCAGGGTCACTGAGCCTCTATCTAACTAAAAATCTATCCAATAATGTTTAGTTTTGCCTACATTTTAACACTTGCTTGAAGTGAAACACTGCTTTGTCACTGACAGATTTATCACACAGTTTGCTAGTACTTTGTCAGGGTGATATTTCTCAATAAATATTCACAGCACAATTTCCTGTGAAAACAATACAAGGTTTTGCAGTAAACTGACTCATGCTTACGCGTTCTCTCCTTTGTTTGTCATTTGAGAGACACATGATCGATCATACCGGTATCAATATGAAAGGGTTGCTGGGTCAAGAATCAAAGTTTTGTTAGACATTTTTTCTGTAAACAACTTGGTCAAGAACCAAAGCATTCAAGATGGGAGACATTTGAGAACTGAGGTTTGACTACATACTCTACACTACTGAACTGTGCACTTACAATAGCTAAGATAGTACATTTTATTTTATGTATTCTTACAATAACTTTTTTAAAAATCAGACAAAGGACTTTTCATCACTTACTTGTCCTCTTAAAAAACTGATGGAGCTCTTTGATCGAAATAGTTGTCTGGATCCTGTATCTCCCTTTTTCCCATAGATTGATATGTAGACATTTGCTACTGTCCCAGAATTCCAAAGCTCACCCGTTGCCACATGCACTTCATAGACTGTCACTGACAACAAAAGAAAAATAAGCTTCTTATGCCAAGCATTACTTTTATGATAGAAAAATTATAATATATATACATATATATATGATCAAGAGTTCCAGTTTCAGGTAAGATGGAGTTACACACTCCACCCTGTCTCTCCTACTGAATACAGCTATAAAATCTTGACAGGATGCATGGAACAGCTATAAGAAGGCATTGAAAAATAAAGAGTAGCAGAAATTGGAGAAGACCAGCGCCGAAACCGGTTTGGCTCAGGGGTAGAACGTAGGTCTGCGGACTGAAAGGTCCCAGGTTCGATTCCGGTCAAGGGCATGTACCTGAGTTGCGGGCACATCCCCAGTAGGGGGTGTGCAAGAGGCAGCTGGTCGATGTTTCTCTCTCATCGACGTTTCTATCTCTCTATATCTCTCCCTTCCTCTCTGTGAAAAATCAATAAAATATATTTAAAAAAAAAAAAAAGAAATTGGAGAAGACCAGTATTTAAAGTACCAACATGTGGCAGTGATTTTACTATATATATATATATTTTTTTTTTTTCATCCTCTGTTATCTCCCACCTGGGACTCAATGTTCCAGGAACCTGGAAGTAGGCACAGGAGCTGAGTAGAGAAGCTTTCTTGCTCTGACTCAAGAAACAGGAAATGGAACACTTAGCATATGGAGAAGGTACAGATATTCTACCATCTTTTTCCTCTTTAATTTCTCCATTCTCTCACATTCCATTGTCTGGGCAGAGAAGCACACAGGACCCAACCCTTGAAAGGAAAAGAACTTCATTTCAATGAAGAAGAAAGAACTGAGCTTCAATAGGACGAGGCCAATATCATTGCCTCAGGGGGCTGTGGAAAGTAAGAAAAAGCTTAATATTCACATCATGCAATATCTGGAGAAGAGAAGAGAAATATGAAGCTCAAAAACTATTTAAAGAAGTAATGGCTAAATTTTCCCCAAATTTGGCAAAGATATATACCAGATATATTCAGTAAACCCTAAATACAGTGAGTTCAAGTCAATCCATGACTGGTAACATTATAATCAAACTACTGAAAACATAAGACAAACAAAAAAATTTAAAATAGCCAGAGAAAATGATACATTACTATAAAGGAATAATCATGCTAATGAGAATAGATTTCTCATCAGCATCAGAAACCACAGATGCACAAAAGAAGTGGCACGATATTGTTAATGGGCTGAAAGCAAAGAACTATCAACACAGAATTCTATGTCCATCAAAAATATCCTTCAGGCCCTAGCCAGGTGGCTCAGTTGGTTAGAGCACCATCCTGCACAGCAAATTCCCAGTCAGAAAACATACCTGGGTTGCAGGTTTAATCCTCAGTCAAGGAACATTGATGTCTCTCCTTCTCTCTCTCTCTCTCTCTCTCTCTCTCTCTCTCTCTCTCTCTCTCTCTCTCTCAAAAGCAATACAAACATATCATATCTTTGGATGAGGCATACTTATATATATGCCTCATCCAAAGATATATATATTTTTCCCCTTCAAGAATGAAGGTGGCATAAAGACATTCTTATATTAATGAAAATTAAGAGAATTTCTTGCCATAAGACCTGCTCTAAAAGAATTGTTAAAGGAAATTCTTCAGAGAGAAGGCAAATGATGCCAAAAGGAAACTTGGAACATCAAGAATAAAAGGAGAGCAAACAAAAACGAGCCTGCATAGAAACAAAGTGAATGAACATAAAACTGAGATTGTAGTTACCAGAGGGGTGGAGGAATTAGATAAAGGTGATCAAAAGGTACAAACTTCCAGTTATAAGATAAATAAGTTCTGTAGATATAATGTACAACATGATTATTATAATTAATAGTGTTAGATGATATATTAGTATTTGGAAGTTGCTAAGAGAGTAAATCCTAAAAGTTCTCATCACAAGGAAAAAAAACATTATTTTTCTTTTTCTTTTTTTTTATATCTATATGATGTGATAGTTATTAACTAAACTTGCAGCAATCACTTTGCTATAGATCAATTCATTATGTTGACCACCTTAAATTCATACAGTGCTTTATGTCAATTATGTCTCAATAAAACTGAAAGAAAAAAGTAAAGGGGAATCTTCCTTATTAAATAATATATTCACCCAGGGGTTAATTATGCAAATTGAATGCAAAATAGATTTTTCAATAAAATAGCTTTCACAGAACCTCAGCAAGATACTGGAATAGGAAGCCCCAGTCCTATTTTCTTAGGCACCAACTTAATTTTGTTAATTAACAAATTGCTTTAGTCAAAACTCCAGAAACTCCTGAGTGAAAACACATAAACCTTTTCAAGTAGGAGACCATAAGCATAATCAAAGAGGAAGCAAAGCTAGCCAAAACCGGTTTTGCTCAGTGGATAGAGCGTTGATCTGTGGACTAAAAGGTCCCAGGTCAAGGGCATGTACCTTGGTTGCAGGCACATCCCCAGGAGGGGGTGTGCAAGAGGCAACTGATCAATGATTCTCTCTCATCGATGTTTCTAACTCTCTGTCCCTCTCTCTTCCTCTCTGTAAGAAATCAATAAAACATATATTAAAAAAAAAAAAAGAAAGAAAGAAATGCAACTATTATATAGTCAATGCTTTGGAAGTTAAAAAAAAAAAAGAGGAAGCAAAGCTGGAAAAGGATAGAGAGGTCTGCAGGATAACTAGTGGGGCTAATTAGTGAAGATGTTCCTATTTTTGAAGCTAGTCCCCAAAGACTAGACAGGTAGTGTTTTTTCAAATGCCCAAACTGAAACAAAAAATCACAGACAGAGCAAATAACAGAGAAATATGGCCCAAACAAAAGAACACATTACATCCTAAGAAACCAACCACAAAGCAATGGAGATCTATGAATACCTGACAATTAGTTCAAATAACTATTTTAAAGGTGAATAATGAATTAAAAGGGAACATAGATATTTAAAGGACACCAAAACACCATGCACAAACAAAAAGAAAATGTAAAAAAAAAAAAAAAAAAAAAAAAAAAAAGATACAGAAACTGTGAAGAAGCAAGGACACGGGGCAAACTGTGCCCCGCAAGATTTGAGGGGCACCCGGGTGAACCCTGGGAGTAACAACTTATGGTAGCAGAGTCTTAGTGGCAGAAACTGCCACAGGAACCACTGCTGGGGTAGGAAGTCTGAACTGTACTTAACAACTGCTGGAGGCTCACTGCAGAAAAGTCTGCGTGTTTAAGACTCCAGGGGCACCCAGTCATACCTTCGTGTCTTTTGTCTCCAGGAGCCCAGCTGGATTCTGACAGTAAATATCAGAGAAAATGTTCCTCCTGTTTCTTTCCTCGGGAAGAGGAGAAAGGGGAGCAATCTGACATACACCAGAACATTCTGTTCTTAATAAGGCCTGTCCTCTGGAGAAATGATTTATTTATTATAATGTGTTAATTACAATTAAAATCAAATTTAAAAAATACCTTGCACAGCCTGAGAGAGCCCACTTTTGCCCTGGTTTTCTCAGCAACCCTTGTTGTCTTCAGGAAAATAATTCCATAATTAAAAGATATTTTTCAGGTTAACCAGGCAAACACTTTTAGACTTCCTTTTACCTTAAAGGACAAATACTATTATACTTGTTTATAGACTCAAAAGTATATAATATAGGGTGGAAAAACACTAATTCAGTCTTTCCTTACTGTATGTACAATGACATCATTTCATACACAGCACCAAATCTCTGCTAGAATTTTGGGCAAAAAATATGTCTGTCAGTCATCATTTCCTATATCTACCACTGACCTAGATAACTAAAGGCCTACCGAATTTATAAATAGCACATGAGATGATATAGATAGCACACAAGAGACACCACTTGAGAGGTTTCTCCAAGCCAAGAGGAAAAACTAAAAGTAATTTTTTTTTATTATTAATCAACCATTATACCAAGTACTATAAGGAAGGCGATGGAAATCAGTAAGTATTTGTAGAATATGCCTTCTTTTGAGCAGAATTATACAATTAAAATGAAACGAAGAAGCAAAAAGTAACTACTGCATCATTACTAACAGTGGATAGGAACAGGGAACCTAGCAAATGTCTCTTAGGGAAGAGAATGGGCTGATGAGAAAGGATGTTGAGAAGAATACTTAGGAGTGATGAGAACAGTGCTCATACATAGCTTTCAGTTTTTAGCAACTGGAACTGTTCATATCACTTCAAAAAATATTTTTAACTTCAGAAACTTAACCAGGGCAGAAGTGGGCTCTCTCAGGCTGTGCAAAGTATTTTTTAAAATTTTATTTTCATTGTAATTAACACATTATAATGCACCTTATTTAAAAACTACAAAGGAATAATCAGTCTGCAAATGTTTTACCAACCTATGTTCCCTAAAAAAGATACCCAAGTTATTAGCTAAACATAACATAGATCTATGGTATTGTGTAACTCTTGCTAATCTTCACAACATATTTATTATCATTTCTTTCTTTAGAAAACTAAGGTATCACATTTTTAGTAGAAAATATCCTAGATTGGAGAAAAATTGATTTTTTCGATTTCCCAAATCATAATTCTCATTTACCCTTTTTCTATTCTTTTCCAAAGCAGAGGCCAGCAGACACAACAGCAAATTGCTGCTATAGACAATCACCCTGAATCCTTGTGGCAGTCAAGCGGTGCATAGTGTAACCCTAAGCACAGCCCACTTCTCAGCCACATATACACAAGGCTTGAACACACCTTTGCCTTTGATCAAATGCTTTCAAAGTCATTGAGCAGTTCTGTTTTTATTTCCTAATCAAATAAATAATTTTTCAAAAGTAAGGCAGAGTCTGGTGGGAAAAGCATACACGGAGCTGCATTTCTTAGTCCTGGAGTAAATTCATTGGACATTCAATTTCTCATGACCCTCTCAGAATTCATTTTCTTGTTTTGATTAAGAGGCTTTTCAGCTGACCTTCCTACAGGGTTGACTGTTGATAAGAAACATATTTCTGACTGCCAGCTAAAAAATATAGCACCAGCAAAGATAAGAAATTAGCAATTCCTCATTCATTAATTTATTCATTCATTAATTTACTCAACATGTATTTATCAAGCCCCCTGTTCTTCAGCAGTTAGGGAAACAAGTTTTTTTTGTGTGCTGCCTGGAGTTGGATCTTTCCCACCTGGAAGAGTGGGTTGTCCTCTGTTTAAAACAGGAAATTCTCGACAGATTTCCCCATCTTCTTGATCTCGCGCTAACCATCGTTGTACAGGTATATAAAACTTTTTCCCAGAATCCATGTCCCACAATTGTATCTACAAAAGCAACAAGAGTACTTGTAAAAATATTTAAGAATACTTTTTTTATTCTAAAGTGACTTTCATAAAAATATTAGCATGAGCTCGTATTTCATGCACTACAGACTCGAAATGGTAGTTACTTCACTGGGGTCTTAGCAATGAATGAAATTCAAGCAATAATTATTTATTCGAGCACCTATCGATATTATACCGTGCTATATCTAATCATTTATCCTGTAGTTAAACAAAGATGTTAATAAATGCCCAAAATCATCAAAAAGTAGAAACTATGTTTTCTCATTCTAAAATCTAACATTTCATAGTACTGTACTATTATTGCCATTGTTATCTGTTAAATTAATCTTTAAAATGTCTTAAATCTGAGATTTTCAACTTAATGTGTTTAAGAAATCGTGCTGTTATAAAGGTAGATTTTCAAGACCTAAACTTACTAAATCTGTGGGTCTTGGTAAGGTACAGAAATTTACATTAATAAATTCATGTCAGGTGTGATTATGGTGTAATCATATGTTTAGAAAGGCTCTCAAAGAGCCACACAGAATTACCATTGGCTTACAAAACTGCTACTGCTGCCACTAGTATTTGATTTGATTATTTTCATTAAAGCTTAAGAAGATTATTTGAGAAGTACACAAAATAAATCACCAACTGAAACTCTTTATTTCGTACTCTTCCTTAGCTGAACTTGAAAGGATCGAGATTAAGGTCCCAAGAACAATGTGAATATTTTATGTGCTATGAAAATATTGTATCATTATTGCTATAAAGGACTATCTTTTCATTCAAGTCCCTTCAAGTTAGAAACACAAGTTGGCTTACTACTTAAAATTTTAAATTTCAAAATTCTTCACTGTATTATAAGCATTGAATAGAAAATCCCCAGCCAATTATCTAGCATCTTAATTTGAAATAATGAGTAAATTATATACAGGTTTTACACACTCAGAATAAAACTTTGAATCAAGAATATCTTTCTTCTTTATTGGTACTCAAAGATAGGGGAGGTAAACCTCAGGCAAACAAGTTACCTTGCAGTGAGAAAGAACTTGCCATAGAGAGAAAGACAATAGGAATTTTCAGCCTGACTTTTTTGTCTTTCTTCTGCGATATTATACAAACTTTTTCAGGTAATGTAACCAATGTATTAGCATTCCAGCTTCAAAATGGATATAACATTGTTTATTGATTATAAATCAAATGAGATAGCAGGGAAATTAATGATCATTTTCATGTTAGTTAATTAAGAGAGAAAATGAAAATATATTATTATATATGATCACTTATTAATTTGAATATCATCCTTTAAAAACTCTATATAGTATAAAAGAGAGAATTATTTTATATTGAAACCAGGAAGTAATTTTGAATTTTGAAATCAAATTTCAACCCTCTATATTTGCTTTTATGAGTTGCATTTTTTTTTTTTTCATTCTGGCTCAAGATTTTTCATGACTTGATGCAAAGAAGATGGCATTATTAACTATATATTTCCACTAATAAATTAAAATGTTTATCTTACATAAATTTTTCATTTATTTTCTCACATTATAAAACTACTAAACAAGTTTGCCAAAAATATCAGGAGTTTGACTAGATGTTCCTTGCATTTTAAGAACTTGTTTAATTTGACATCATTTGTTTTTGAAATGACAAGAGATGGAAATATACCACATATAAAAATGAATGACAAACTGTATGATTTCCAGTTCTCAAGATTTGCATTTATTGGCAATCATGCTAATAAGTAAAATTTTTAAAGAAAAATGTAAACAGGTTTTTTTGTTGTTGTTTTCTGTGGGGACTTTTGCTCTTAAAATTATTCAGGAGGCATTATCTTGGTTTAGCATGAGCAGATTAAATTTGAGAGTTGGAAGTCAAGGTCTAATAGATTATTATTTCACCAACACTAATGTTCTATTTTTAAAAATCTACTGAAGCAGCTGAAACTGGTTTGGCTCAGTGGATAGAGCGTCGGCCTGTGGACTGAAGGGTCCTGGGTTCGATTCCGGTCAAGGGCATGTACCTTGGTTGTGGGCACATCTCCAATGGGGGGTGTGCAAGAGGCAGCTGATCGATGTCTCTCTCTCATCGATGTTTCTAACTCTCTATCTCTCTCTCTTCCTCTCTGTAAAAAATCAATAAAATAAAAACATAAAAAAAGATTAAAAGAAAAAAAAAATCTACTGAAGCAGATAACATCCACCTAGTTACTAATGCGGCAATGTCAAGAAGCAGTGTTATTCCAGAGTCCCAAGTATTTTCTTCTCTTTCCAAAGAAATAAGAGAATTTATTAGTTGAGGTGCTTCCCTTAATTAATATGGGATTAAATTACTAACAAGGGCACGTGATACTACCACCTTAAGGATTACACTGACTAAAAAGTTCCAGGTTTGACTTCATCAACTCATAATAGGCATGAAATGTTCCCTTGAGGTTTGATTCCTAAATAGAATTTGCAAAGTTTTTGGAAAGGATAGGAGTGTGGATATGTCTTTACCTGTTTACAGTGCCAAGAAGGGGAGATGCCAGAGTTTGTATGACCAATACGAATTTTAAAGAGTGTACCAATGTCTCCAACCATGATCTACAAAGTAATTATGAGAAAATCAATGCAATTTCACAAAATCTCATTAAAAACAGCCAATCTTAGGGCATTAAATATTGATAAAGGGGTCAAACCATAAGAAGATATCTATACTAATAAAAGAGAAATACGTATAGAAATTGACTGTACCTCTGTGTCACCCACCAGCCAATCAGAAAGGAATATGCAAATTAGCAGGACAAAGATGGTGATGCCCCTGCTCCCCAGCCACTCCAGGCACAGAGCAGCTGGGAAGGACATGAAGCCTGCTAAGAGGAGGAAGGTTGGGGGGTGGGGGGGGGAGGAGTAGCAGAGGAAGCTACAGAAGCGGTGCTCTGGCCCAAGCAAAGCTAAGACTGCAGAATCCAGCTGGAGTCAGTGAGAAGCCTGCAGACTATGGCCAGCATATGCAAAAACTCTGGCCAGAGTCAAGACTGTGGCCGGAAAGAAGGCAGAAGGTGGTAGCCAGAGCGAAGGCCTGGGTCCCAGGTGCCAGAGGAAAACAGGTGCCAGCAGTCAGATGAAGGGAGGTCTATTGCACAAATCTTCGTGCAACAGGCCTCTAGTAAGAATTATAAACATGTATGAACCTCATGACAGAGCATCAAAATGTATGAGGCAAAAATTGACCGAACTGAATGGAGAAATTGTCTACAATTATAGTTAGAGACTTCAGTATCCCACTTTGAATAATGGATATAACTAGACAGGAGATCAATAAGGAAAAAGAGGACTTGAACAACATCAACTAAGTCTAACAGACATGTATAGAACATTCCACTCAACAGCAGAATATAGTTTCTCAAGTGTACATGAAACATTCTCCAGAGAAACTATATGTTATGTCACAAGAACAAGTTTTGAAAATTAAAAATAACTGAAGTCATCTATCTTTTCGAATTACAATGGAATGTAACTAAAAATCAATACAAGAAGAAAAACTGAAAAATCCACACATATGGTGTAAATTAACATACTCTTAAGTGACCCATAAATTTTTTTAAAAAATGCAAGAGATATTTTTAAATACCTTGAGATAAATATTTAAAAAACAGATACAAAAACAGAGGGGATTCGATAAAAACATAACTCAGAGGGAAATTTTAGATGTAATTCCATAAAATTTGAATGTACTTTTTGAACCCTGAGAACAGACACCTACTAAGAAGGGCTGCTGGTGGATAACTGAGCTCAAATTTAAAAACAGTGCCTAGCAGCCACTTCTACCCAGGGGGTCTCTCATATAAACTGCGCTTCAATGTGAAATTTCCACTGAACTGCCTGACTCTGCATTAAACTGCCTTACTCTGCACTGACCTGCCTACCTGCATGCTGTTTCTGCCATCTGAGCCAACCCTTATAAAGGAGTTCCTGGAAGCCTATTTAACCAATAGGGCCAAGGCTTTCCCTATCCCATTATAGTTACATAGCTCCGGCCAACCAGGGCAGCTCTACTCTGACTAATCACACTGTGAGGAGTTGGAGTCCTCATGTGTATGAGGACACATCAACCAAATACCAGGGGCAGGGACTTCTCTATCTCTACCCAGTTTAAAACAGTCCCTCTATGCATTCATTCATTCAACAGACATTATTAAATATATATATAAAGTGCAAGGTGCTTGACTCATCTTAAGTCTTGCCTTTCATACTAATCTTTCTGACTTTAGTTTAACAATATAATACTAGTCTCCCCTGCTATTTATTTCTTTAATACCTGTTTCTCTCTGCTTCCTGCTTCTCCCTTGCTCTTGATCTCAATGTGTCTAGTTACGAACTAATAATTTGATGACAGCTTTTTTGTCCTCCTTCACTTGACAATTTTACTTTTCCCTTTTTGATCATGACTGAGAGTCTTGTCTGTTAAAGCCTTAGCCAGAAAGGCATAAGCCCTTGCTTTTGACCACAAGTATAAAAACAATACATGTTGGCTACCTCGTTTTTTCTTGTTGTATTGCAGTTTTATTTGTGTTTAATCTGCTTAAGCACAATTGAGCAAAGCTGCCATAAATTATTTTTGATTGACTGTCTACAGGACACATGTAGTCATAATGGAAAGTGATGAATTCAATAGATTGCATTCATTCCAAAGTACTAACTGTATCAGTTATATTATCAAGTTTTACTTGATTTGATTACTTACAGTAAATATGTCTTCATGGCCATCCTGAAATCGAGCTCCATCTGTCCCATAAAGATATATGGGGGCTGAGCTTCTCCACTGTCCATATAGTATAATATAAACCTGTGAGCTGGTTCCTGCATTTGGCAAGTCACTGGTGGTTATGGAAACTTTCCAGTTACCACCTACAGCAGCACAAATAACACACAGCATTACAGCAACTTATAAAAATGGGAAGACTCAGAACAGCAGGTCATTATAACCTAGGAGAGTTTAGGTCAGACATAATTCACTCTTCTCCACCTCCTCTGGAAAAGTTTGTAACACAGCGTTAGATTGTTGTTTCAATACTCAGTAAAATTAATATGTCCTACAATATAACTCTGAGAATATTTCCTAACGGATCTTTAAAAATAAGGTTAGAAGGAGACCATTATCCTGTCATTGTTAGTTGGTCATTCTGGCTTCCAGGATACTAATATAACTTCTCAAGTTTTTGACAGCCAATTTATTGACCAGGTCAAGGCCTGCATTATAATTATGTGTGGTGGACAGCCAAACAGGGTATATCCAGCTGAGATCAATATTAGCCTCCTGAAGAAATAGAGCACCAGAATGAATCCCCATAATGCTATTCTACACCACACATTCTGGAAAGGAGAGAGACAAAGATAAGTTCTATGAAACAAAAGACAGAGTTCAATGTACACATTGGTATATACTAATGGGTTAACAGGAAGAAAGTAAGCAAAAGCACAAAAGTACATATCTAGAGAATTTTCTGTTGATCCAACTCATTCTTTACATAATAACTTTATCTTTTGACTGAGAATTCCCACAGTCTAATAGTTGTATACTTAAATGTGAGTCTAAAAGAATTCCCAATATCATATAAATAACAGGGAATTATTATTTTAGATTTTCTACAATACATTAAGACCAAAATATAATAAAAGCCCAGCGACCAAAACAGCAGAACAACCAGAAAGACCAGAGACCAGAATGACTGCAAGCCTCACCTTGGCTGCCTGCCCCGCCCGCCAGAAGGGAGTCCCACCCTGATTCAAGGCCCCTGTCTGGGCAGCCAGCCCCACCTGTGCACCAGACCTCTATCCTATATAATAAAAGGGCAATATGCAAATTGACCCTAATGGTGGAATGACCAGAACAACCACTCAACCAGTCACTATGAGGCGCACTGACCACCTCTTGGTCCCTTTCCCCAGCCAGCAGGCTCCAATCCCCCAATGGCTAATGGGAGTGGGGGGGCAGGACCAGCAAGCAGATGGAACAGCCAGCCTCTTGGATCATCCCCCTGGCTGTCAGGCTCCAATGGCAAATGGGGACTTGAGAGTGGGTGGCAGGGGATGCAGGCAGCACCAGGCCAAGGTCCCCGTCCCATCAGTCGCCCCACACACAGAGGGCAACCTGTGCCGGGGTGGGGCCAGTGAGCGGGTGGTGAAAGAGGGCAGGGCCATCTGCAAGCAGCCGGGGAAGATGGCCCAGATCATAGGCCAGGCCTAAGGACCATACCTATGCACAAATATCATGCATCCCCTCACCCTGGCTCACACACACACACACACACACACACACACACACACACACACACACACAGTATAGATATATATTAGAAGCCCTTTGCAGGAAGATTTGTGCAATAGGCCTTCCTTCCCCTGGCTGCCAGCACCAGTTTTCCTCTGGCAGCAGGGACCCAGGCCTTCACTCTGGCTGCCACCTTCCATCTTCACTCCAGCCAGAGCCTTCAGTCTTTGCTTGGCACGGCTGCCCTCGCCTCCCAGGACAGCAATGGCCCCAATCCTACGGGCGTGGCCTGGTGTACCCACCCTCACCTCCCAGGGCGGCGATGGTCCCAGGAGCCTGCGGGTATGGTGCCTGCTGGAGGCTGAGATCCACACCAGCAGCTTATGCCCAGCTTGCTGAGGCTGCATGAATGCAAGATGCCATGTAGGCCCCTGAAGCTAACTCTTGCCACTGTGTCCCCTCCAGGCCAATACTTCTAGCTTTGTACTTGCACTTGAACTGCCTAATACATCACCAACCTCTACTGCCCTGTATGCACCCATGGTGAGATGCTGTAGCCATGGTACACTATTGGTGGGAATGTAAACTGATAGCAGCACTATGGAATACAGTATGGAGGACCCTCAAAAAATTGAAAATAGAACTACCATAGGTGTAGCAATCTCATTGCAAAAGAGATGGAAGCATTATCTCAAAGAGATATCTACATTCCCGTGTTGTTCATTCCAGCATCATTCACATGGAAACAGCCTAAGTGTTAATCAACAAATAAATAAAATGTGGTATGTATGTATGTATGTGTGTATATAATTTTATTGGAATATTATTCAGCCATAAAAATGAAGGAAATCCTGCCATTTGTAACAGATTGGCATGATGTTAAATAAAATAAACCAGACATATGAAGATGAATGATCTCACTTATAGGGGGAATCAACAAACAACAAACTCATAGAGACAGAGTATAATGGTGGTTGCCAGGAGCTGAAGGGTGGGTGAAATGGGGAGATGTTGGTCAAAGGGTGAAACTTTCAGTTATAAGATGAAATAATTCTGAAACCTTATGCACAGCATGGTTGACCATAGTTAACAATACTATATTGTATACTTGTGAGTTGTTATCAAAGTATATTATGTTCTAGCCATACCAACAAAACAGTCATTATGTGAGATGAAGCATGTGTTACCTAACCTTATTGTGAAAAACATTTCCTATTATGTGTGTATATCAGACCACCACGTACACCTTAAACTTACACAATGCTATATGCCATTTATAGCTCAGTAAAACTAGGAGGGGTGGGGAGAAAGACTGATCTTGCAAAAGATAAGAACTACTCTCAAGAAAAAAAGCAGTTACATGACTGGTTTTTTTTGTTTTTTTTTTTTTTTTTACTCCATCACCTTTTACTGTTTTTGTTGTTGCTATTAAGGTTATGGTAATCTCTGTATATAAACAAGAATATAAAAGTTGGTAATTGAAAATATGTATGCATAGAAAAATGGATAATTGAAAATATGTATGCATAGAAAATAATGTTTATGCCCTTTGAGAATTCTAATCATTGACACCTATCACTATATATTGCACTTAAAATCTAGGCAGGGCATTATTCACTGCTTATTTCCAGAATTACAGGAAGAACAGATCTGCCTTAAACCATCAAATATACCAAAACTCCCTCCTCGAGGGTTTCTTGTTTGTTGTTTAGTTTTCAAAGAAGTTTCCAGTCATAAACTGTGTGCTACTTCTCTGTGTGGAAAAATTATGAACCACTTTGAAATGGACTTAAAAATTACTGAAATGCCTTATCAAGTAATCTCAGGGATATCTGCCTTCCATTGTTTTAATTATCTTACAATCCTGTAAATTGTAAAAAATAAAATAAAATAAAGATTAGTAATGTAAATTATTCTTATCTATAGAAATATAAATGTGTCCAATGGAATGCAATTAATTACTGTCCTAGACAGACGCATATACATTTCGGCATTCTTTTTCTCACTATTTTTGTGTGATACGTTAAATTCTTCTTTGAGTCCACCGTAATATATTACTGGTTCCTTAGTTAATTAATGAGTTAAATAAAATACTTGGCATGTGTTTATATTATATCCTGTATGGAAAAAGTATTCTACTTTATATTATAATAATTTTGATTTACAAGGCTACTCTGGGCAGTTACAAAACCCCATTTAGCTCCAATAAACAGGGAATACAAAGTATTTTTACATTTTTAAAGTAGAGATGTTTATAGCATATCCACAAAACTCTGGGCTATTTGTGAGGATGAAATACAGGTGATATCGTAGGCTCAGTTCCAGACTACTGCAAAAAAAAAAAAAAAGAATGATAATAAAGAAAGTCACACAAATACTTTGGTTTCCCAGAGCATATAACAGTTATGTTTACACTACTAGTATGCTCTAGTCTATTAAATGTATCATAGCATTATGTCTTTTTAAAATGTACTTTCAATAAGTTAGAAAATACCTTATTGCTAGAAACTGCTGACCATCATCTGAACCTGTTAGGAAAATGGTGCTGACAGACAAACCTTCAATTGATCTAAAATGTATCCACAAAGCACAATAAAACGAGCTGTGCCTATACAGATACAGAAGAAAAAATACTTCTTCCTTGGGTCCCATGAGCCTCAGTTTTCTCTAAATTATGCTAAAGATACTATGGCCCATCTGAGGGAGTTATTGTAAGGACTAAGACAGTATACATATAGCACCTAGCATAATTTTGGCACCAAGCAGGACTCAAAATGTTAGTCACCTTTACTTTTTTTAAAAAAATTATCTTTGTACATATACCACTGTCTCCCCCCCCCCCATACCTACCCCCCCTCCCCAGAGTTTTGTGACCACTGGTTATACTTATATGCATGTATACAAGTCCTTCGGTTGATCTCTTATCTCCCCCAGATCTCCCTAACCTCCCCGCTGTAATTTGACAGTCTGCTTGTTGTTTTACTGCCTCTATATCTATCTTTTAGTCACCTTTACTTTTATAAAGGGTCATAGGAAAAGATGTTGAAATTATATTTACTTTATGTTTCTTAGTACCCATGCGAGCTAAATAATTCTTGATTAGACAAATACCAACTTTTTAAAAGTATATCAAAGACATTAGTACTAATGGCTTTAAAAAACAGCTAAGCCAAAACCAGTTTGGCTCAGTGGATAGAGAGTCGGTCTGCAGACTGAAGGGTCCCAGGTTCGATTCCGGCCAAGGGCATGTACATTGGTTGTGGACACATCCCTAGTAGGGGGTGTGCAGGAGGCAGCTGGTCGATGTTTCTCTCTCATCGATGTTTCTAGCTCTCTATCCCTCTCTCTTCCTCTCTGTAAAAAATCAATTAAAAAAAAAAACAGCTAAAATTCATTCAGTACTATCTGGCAAGGTCCATGCTAAGAGCTTTAAAATCATTCTCTCCAGGGAACCTCTCCCAGTAATCTTATAAAGGTAGCTTCTCATAGGAATGTTAAAGTGGGTGGCCCTATTTTATAAATGAGAAAACTAACAAAGTGAGTATTACAAACATGCAAAATAGCGTGGAGACCTCAAATTTAACCTTGATAGGGGTATGTTTTGTGTCACGGAAAGGTTTAGGAGGTAAAATATTATTTCATGTAAAAATAACCCCTCCCCCACTAAGCCAATCACTCATTAACTTAAGTGCAACTTAAGTTAGGATTTCTGGTTGCTCCCATTATCCCCAAATTCAGCTTTCCTGAGGATCAACTCTGAGGATTCTTAATAGCTGGCATTTTTCTCCGAATTCCCTTTTGAACTCTAGCTCCAGGCTACTAACAGCATATTTCCATTAATTGCTAACACCACTGTACCTTCTGGGTTTAAGGCAGGGCTGCCTGCACAACTGGGTCCTCTGCTTTCTTTGAAGCAGAAGCAAGCAGCCCTGAGATGGTCCTAATGCCCGAGGCACTCCCTTTAGTCCTGCAGCCTGCTGAGGGAGCCTGTGCTCCGGCAGCACAGCACAGCTGCCATCTGCTGGACATGAGCTGTAACTGCACCACTCCACTTGAGGATCCAAAATCCTGAAATCCAGTTTCTTCCCTAGAACACAATAAACAGGCTAGAATCGCTTCCTCAGCCCCGAGGCACTACATCTCTAAAGCAACAGCCAGGTCTGGGTAACATTCTTAAATTTCCTCTAACGTTTCATGTAGTCTTCTAAATTTCACGATGTTACAAGATTTTTTTCAATAATACAATCATTGTGAAAAAATATTTTTTTAAAGTTTTTGGCCCTAACTGGTTTGGCTCCGTGGATAGAGCATCGGCCTGAGGACTGAAAGGTCCTAGGTTCAATTCTGGTCAAGAGCATGTACTTGGTTGCGGGCACATCACCAGTGGGAGTTGTACAGGAGGAAGCTTTCGATGTTTCATCAATGTTTCTAACTCTCTATCCCTCTCTCTTCCTGTAAAAAAATCAATTTTATATATATATATATATATGTTTTTGAATGTTTAAAAGAAAAAAATCACTTCCACAGACATTTTTTAAGGTGAATGAAGTATTGCTTCATAAAATACAAGAAACTTAGATCTACCCCTCAGTATCTTTGCATACTTCTACACGTATGTATCCAAAGTTAGTAAGATGTAAAGAAAAAGCATTCAAAAGCTCTTTTTGTCCATTCAACACACATTCACTAGGTGCTTTCTATGATCTAAGAAATACGCTAGATTTGGGATATAACCATAAGATGTGGCTGGACTTCAATAAAATGTTATTTTAAATAAAAAGTACATTACATGGCCATCACTCCCAACTTCTTTTCCCCAATATCTTCTGAGCTACCTAGGCCCATTGTTTGATGTAGTATTACTAAAAACCATATGCTACCATGCCAAATTTTCTAAAAACTACCAGTTATTATGAGCGATTTCCCCAATCTTCTTGATACATCTGTATATAACACTCTTTCCAAGTTAAAGACAAAAATAATTTCCTTGTCTCTCTGCTCCAGGAAAAGTACTACATAATTTTTTATTCATTTTAGCCCATCTACCTCATATACAGAATAAAGATGCAGCAAAACAGCATGTTTTCAAGAATGAATGACTGGGTGCTAATCCTGACATGATGCCTACTGTGCACCTGGACAAAAGTACTCTGGCTTTCTGCTTGCAGGTTGTCTCATCTGCAAAAAGGTAGTATCAAAGCCAACAGTGCCTTTATAAGGAAATCTGTAAAACTATCATAGTCTCTGGTAAATAGTAGACACAAAATTAATGTTAACTCTTCTCTTTCTATTATTTCTCCACAATTTCACCAAAACTACTCATTGCTCAATATAGAAGCTTACATAACATTAAGCTTTCACCTTTCAATTAGAAGTATGTATCACAACGTAGAAAAACCATACTCTGTATGTAGAGGCAGTCTTCACCTGGTGAAATAAATAGCAACTCATAATTTCTTATGGATTTATTATTCATATTCAACTGACCAAAGGTATTCTCCATAAAATTAATTACCTTTTAGTTTCTTAATACCAACTTTGTTATTTTAGCACCTCTACGTGTGACTCCACAAAACATTCATCGTTCTACTTTGAGTCAATTCCAGACAAGAGACATAGATTTCAGTATTTTATAAGACTCATTTCTATAACATCATATAGTCAGGAAGAAGAAGGGATCTTAAAAGGTTCCTGGATTAAGTTTCAGGCAAAATATCACAATATTCAAAGCAGAGAATTTATGGTTCAGAGTTTAGCTGAATTTTCCTCTAAGCAACATGTTTTCGTTTATATATAATTAATTTTTTATTAATGCAGGTTAACACAGAAAGAATTCTGTCAAGTTCCTCTTCATAGAAGCACTTTTTCAATCCTGAAGTTTAGTTACCTCTAAAATCATCTCTTTTCTTTTCCAAGTTAAATTGTTCCAGCTCCTTCAATTTTTCTTCACAGAGCATGCCTCAAAATTTTCCATTTTGTATGACCTATTTGAATCTCTTGACATTTTACTAATATTTAAAAGATTATAACTTATAGGCAAAGTACTGGAGAGGCAGCTTAGTAGTAGAACATCTTTTTCTAATCATGAAGAAAAATGGTGAATCCTGTTCCATGGAAATGCTTACAAGTTCATTTAACAGATGCTCTGAGGAAAACTAAATTCAACACATTTGGCACAAGAAACTTTAGAGATTACAATCATGCTTCTATCCTAGGAGAAAAATTACAGATATAGGAAATGATTATCAGAAACACACACACACTTCTGAAATAATAGAATAGAAACTGAGTCTGTAATTATCGAAAAAATGAAGAACAGAGGGATGGTATGTCAAATCGGATCGACATTTTGAAGAAGTAGGAAATTCTTAGAGGTTATCTAATCCATATCCATCCCATGTACATCATCTTATTACAAGGAAAAAAACTCATGATGAAAAAAAAGCTGTGGTGATGTTGAAATTATATGTCTTCCTCTTCCTCGCTACTTTCAAAATTACTTAATTTAGTTGGTTTTCCTCTTCCCAAAAGAAAAAATTTTCACCCTAAAAAACATAAAATATTTTAATACATTTCTGTTGCTAATATTTAAGGATGTCTCATGTTGGCAAACTAGGCAGGCTTGACCAAACATTTCAAAGAAGAAATAATAGTTGATATTTTCTCTTATTACTTGGTTCAGATTTGTCCTTGAGCTCTGGAATCTGTTGTTTAATAAGTTGTTATTCTCATCAACTACTTCAAATATTTCATTTGTCTGATTGTTGGGACCTTGTGTATTTGAGTTCACATCACCCACAACTAGTAGTAATGTGTGTAAGAAATTCACACAAAACCTTTTTTTTAAATATAATTGAAAATTTAATTTATTTTCTTCCTCTAAGTCCAAGAAGTTAATTCTTTTTGATTTTCTTCTTTTACCCATCAAGTCACGTGTGCTATTGAAATAAAGTTGATCAAATATATCACCAATGGCTTCATCAATAAATGCCTTTCTACTACTTGCTTTCTTATTTCTGAACATGGTCTTGTTTGACTCTAGGAAACAGGGGCGTATTTTCATCCATAAATAGTTGTCCAAGGAATTTTCAATATCAGAATCTTTGCAATATGCAAAGCCTCTGTCCTCCTCATTTATAGGTTGGATAATAACTGTTAGAATTGGGCAATGTTGACCACAAAAGGCATAGAGTTTATCCAGAGAGTCACCTTCCTGAAGTGCACCATGAGTATTATTATTTCCAGGCAATGGCTGATGTTTAATAGTATCATTAGAGGCGGGATGGACTTTGTTGGCAGTAGTAAAGACATGAGTGACAGAGGTGCATACTCTTTCCGACCTATCATGACCCGTCTCCTCTGCATGATGGTTTCGTATTTTCTCCTTAGGACAAGTTTTATTTTGAACATCTAGCAAATCCTCTTGAAAAGGCTCAGAGTCGCTACAATGAGGCATGTTGAAATAATTGCATTTCAGTTCAAGGGGTTGAGTCAGTTCCTCCAATTCTGAAGAGGAGAGCTCAGCCATGTTTGGGTCTGGGGCCAAATTTCCAAAAGGTGAATATGGTGCCTCATTACTATTCTCAAGAAGAGTATCCACTGACATAGTATCTGCATTGCCACATATGCCAGAATTTTCAGGAGATGATACTCTTAGCAAATGATTTTCTTTCAGGAGCCACTTGCCCTTGTCAATCAGTACTCCTTCCTCTCTGTCCCTGAGGATACTGTTATGATCATTTTGTTTTGTGCTATGTTCTACAATATCTCTCCCATGATAATTGGCCTTCATCTCACTAAAGTCACATTTATCTTGACTTTCCTCCTGAAATTTCTGCAACTTAGATGAACCTCTGGATACCTGTTCAGACGAGCCAAATGACTGACCTTCAGAATCATAAAGACCCGCTTTTCTAGCACACTGAAATTCCACAGAATTGTAAGGACAAACCTGAGATCTGTTCGGAGGGAAAAAAGATGGTTTAACAACATCCACTTTACCATAAAGTTTTTCTATTGTTCTCTTAACAAATCCTTTATTATTGTCTTTCTCTTGAGCAATCTCCTCACTGCTGTCATTGGAGCTATCACTGGATGTTTTCCATGGCTGATCATTCTCACTGTCTTGTGTATAGTCTGACCAATCAGAAGTCACTGTTCTCTTGAAGCCATTTTTAACATCAAGAGGGGACTCTGAACAACTTCCAATTTCCATGCTTTTCACCATCATTTTTACCCTCGTATTAGTTTCTCCTTCATTGAATTCCTTTTCAGGAACAGGGCAAAACACTAAAGATGGTGGTGGTGCCAGCCCCCTACTGTTTGCCTTACAAATTACACCATTCCTTCTTTCTTCTTCCACAATGTTCCTGCTAGAGACTTCTATTAATTCCATATTTTTACTAGTCTCTAACTCTTTTTGGATCAATTCTTCAGTTGTTTGCTCTCCAGAATTTAGCTTTGTATTAAAGATATCAATGTTTTGCTTTTCTAATTCCTCAAAGGATTCCAGTTCTGAAATGTGTCTTTCATTTGATGTTATGCTTTCAGTTACTGAACCTGATTCTTTAGAAGTCTTTGATTCTTCCTTATCAAAGGTTGTATATAAATTTTTATCCTGAGATTTCTTTAATACACCACCTTTAGATTCATCTAGAGCACTATGTTCCTTATCAAATTCTGGTTCAGCTGCATTTAGGGAAACACCATAATGGCTTAAATTGCTATTTTGGTGTGGCATCAATACATTAAAGCCATGTTTATTATACTCATGGTCTGCCAAAGTATTCAGGTCTTTCTGAACTTCATCAACTCTTTCTAGCTCTTCAATGAATCCCAAATTATCAGTATATGTGATTTCTTTGGAATTTCTTTGGAAAAAGTCACGGGTATTGCAGACTTTGATGGGAATGTAGGCCCCATCCATTGGGCAAGCTTTCTCATAAGTATGTTTTTCCTCATGAGCACAAACTTTATGGGAAGATACTGCATCAGTAAGTGAGTAGCCCTTTCCTAGGAAACAAGCCTGATTCATAGAGTTCTGATCCATGGTACAGCCATCACTATGGGGAAAAATGTTACTGAGGTTACAAGTCTCTTTTGGAAGATAAATCTTACTCCCAGTGCACACCTCACATGGAGAGGAAGTCACCTCTGAAACACAAACTCCAGAAGCACAGTCCTCACTGGCATTTAAAGAGAAGATGTTCTGTGCTTTTTCATTCTCAGTGCACTCAGAAACTCTCTGAATAGTAGGTGTGGAACAATTTGTGGAAAGACCGACTGGAACCATGTCTTGTCCTTTCTCAGGGAGTCCAAAGGGACTTGGAGTGGACTCCACTAAATTGGCCACAGCAGCCTTCAAGTCATCAGCTTCCTCTGGGATGGCAACCTGCTTTAGGACCTCCAACAATGCAAGTGATTCGGAAGTCCTGTTGGTAGTCTTGTGAGCATCACCTTGGCAGAGGCTATTCACACTTCCCTTTAGGTTTAGCACCAAGAGCCACGCTAGGAGGACATTAGTGGGTGAATCACATATTGGAGAATGGAAAGGAACATCTACAAGTGAACCTGGCATTGGAACAATACCATTCTGGGTCTGGTGAATACTGGAAGCTAAAGCTTGCAGTTGGCGAAGCAAAAGTACTAGAAAGAGGTCTTTTGGAGTGCCTTCTTCCATTGGACCTACTTGGGTGGCAGCCTCTGCACTTTGCCCTTTTGTAGGTAGGTTTATTTCTTGGTAAACAAGGCTTGGTAAACAATGTCCTGACTTTTCAACAGCTCCGTGACGTTTAGTATTATGATCATCAATAGCTGACTGTGACACAGTACAACATTCATGTAGGGAAAGCAAGTAAGCATCATTCAGAGACTCAACCTGCCTCTCATGGAGATCTTCGGTCAGTTCTTCACTGTTATCTTTGTCAAAAGACTTACCTACCTCTTTATCTAGATTATCTCCTGTCAAACTATCATTTTTAGTTATGCGTTTATTACTCTCCATGACACAGATATTTCCTGTTTCAGAACTTGTGTGATAATTGTTTCCTGCAAAACCATTGTTACAACTTACCACACGCCTTTCCTTTTTGCATATTGGTGCTGATTTTTTAGGTTGCAAAGCTGAATGTGGATTTATGTTCTGCAACCATCTCTGTATATAATTTTGAACTGAATGATGGGTAATGTCCTCAGGAAAAACAGTGTTTTTCAAAGATGGTAAGGGATTTACCCTTGTTGTAGCACGTTGTTTACTTACAATAGTTCCTGATTTTGACTTATCCCTTTTTTGTTTTTTCTGACTTTTTAAAGTTATGTGTGAATTGCTAACTTTTGAAACTAAACTCTTCTTTTCCATTCCTCCCAAATACCAAGATGCTATTTCTGCTTGAGCCTGTGGTCTTCCAAACGCACTGGGGTTTGGCTCAAGAAAGTTAACCATGTGAAATACATTTTGATTTTCAAAAATATTTTTGCAATATCTGAGTTTATTATGGGGAAATGCTTTATCTCCTTGACCAGCTTCTTTTTTTGCATGGCCTCCAAAGCTTACTTTGTTTAATGGTCTGGATTTTCTTTTGGCTCTAAGTCCTTGGACCTTAGGATTCTGAATCACATTTAATTTATTTATTTGGAAATTCTTAGAATTCACAGGATTGAGATTACTTTTGGAACAAAAATCATTTGTTTCAATTACCCTGTCACTTGCATGAAGATCTTCCTCAAAAAGCAACCCTCCTTCAATAGGACTGTGTGAATCTTGCAATATGGCTTCCTGTGCAATTCTACCTCTTGTATTTATTTTCTTACTAGGGATTCCTTTAGCTGCAATCTCTCCATCCTGATGCCTATAACTTTTCACTTGCTGCTGAGATATCAGCTTTTTGCTGGCAACAGATGATAGAATCTGCTTTTCATTTTCTGGAACTTTAGTTAAACTGCACTGAGAAAATTGATTAATTAGTCTGTCAATTCTTCTGGTGATAGTAGAGGATCCTACTGAAGCTGGGGACTCAGAAATAGATTTGTCAGTTCCAGAATTTTTACTTGAAGAAGGAGCTGCATCTGCTAAAATAGGACAGAACCTATCATTGGTGTTACCATAAGTTCTTGAGCTCTTCATACTAGTTTTATTGGCTGGTGTTTCATTATCAACTATATCTTCCTCCACAACTACGTTTTCTGGCACAGTATGTGGAAAGCCATTAACATGGGACATCTCTAACATCTTCTGACTCGTAATTTCTGTAACACCAGCCTTTACTGAACTTGATTTGAGTTGTCTGCTTCCCTTTTTTCTTTCTAAAGATGACTCCATCTGCTCATTGTTATCTATCTGAACAAGTACTGGTTTGTTACATACGGATGACATTTTACTGCAAGAATGTGTAAACATGTGATACTCAGATTTGTTTTCCCCATCTTTCCTTTCTTCGCTATAAAATTGTCCAATCATTTTTTCTTGAACTTCACTTTCAGTTACTAAGGTTACACTCCCGATCACAGATTTCTTTTGTCGCTTTCTCTTTGGTCCAGGTGTAGGGGGCCTATAAAAATGATGTTCTGCTTGATCCTGAGTTCTCTGGGTGGCATTTGTGTCCAAAGCAGAATTCTCCCAACTAGAACCATGAGTTTCAGCCTCCTGATTTGTTACGTGAGTGTTTATCTCCTCAGCTAAACTGTCCTCTTGATCATTGCCTTTCTCCAAAGGTGAGACATCTGCAGACAATGAGCATGCTGCAATCTTTAAACCAGATTTCAGATCATCTGTTCTTCCTGGAAAACTGTTTATATCACTCTTTTCATGATTATTAGAAAGACCAGCTCTACTGACACTGGTTGTCCATTTTATGGTTTCCTCTTCTTTTATCTTGAATCGAACTTTCATCTCAACTGTCATGGTGCCATCCTGATTAAATATAATTGATTTCTCAACATTATCTTCAGAAGGATATATCAATAAATTCTGAGAATCCTTTTTTTCTAAGGCCAAGTAATGTTCAGGAGCAAAGGAATGGTCCGAGTAGCAAACATTATTATGCATTTTATCAGCAGAACCGGAATAAATCTGAGACCTTGGGCTTGAAGGCATAAGTGTGCCCACTTTCAAGATTTTAAGAGTACAAGATGCCCCGCGTCAAAATATAATGTGGAAGATAGAAAAGTCATATATACATATATCCAATAGAAGAGGCAGCAAAGAAAAAAGAAAAGGAAAAAGAAAATAATTAGTATGAAAAATATAATTTTTCTAAATCTCATAGTAAAATATCATTAATATGTTCTCACCTCTATGTATTCATTAATTAATTGAGTTCACTGTAATGTCTGGTACATTTTTACAAATTTTTTCTTTTAAAAATCATAATTCATATGAGGGTATTCACAGAATTTTAATTCTTAGTTGAATAAGGCAATTTTAAAAAGGAAAGTATAAGTTGCCAAGTATTCTAGCAAAAAATAGATTTTTGTGGCCTTTACTTTTGTTGTTTGATTTTCTTTACCAGTACTGATATTGGAGTATACCCAAGTTCTGCTCAGTTATTCAAACAAAGCAAGTAATAATTTATGGTGGTATTTATTTTCCCATCTATGCATATCCAAGAGAAGCATTATTAAAGCTAAAGTACTTTTAAGGCTACATTAATCAAATAATTATTATTAATTTAGCATTCACTTTGCATAATCAGTGAATCTGATTTAACGTAAGGCACAAAAGAGAGCTAGACATAAGGCCTAGATATCTCATTATCTTTATAATGTGTATTTCTAGAGATAGCCTTGGCACTCATGCTTCTTATACTCAATCAAATTCCTATTAGTGTTTGCATAGAAATTTTACATGCTTGCCATCAATTATATGCCCTTAACTTTTCAAAATATAAACCTAGAAGTATTTTCTCTTATCCCTCTATACTTTTACCAAAACTTTAAATGAAAATGTCTCACTGATAATTTTTTAAAGTAAAACTTAAGGAAGCCCTCAGATTCCCTGAAACCATCTAAAATCATACTCAACAACCCATATTAAACACAAAATAATAAAATCAGTTTGGCAAAATGACCAAGGTAAATGGTAGAATTGTATACATAATGAATACTCAGCAGTCAATGTGTACAAAACAAAAACATTAATAATTATCTATTGAGATTATACATAAAATAACTAAATGACAACAATAAATAAATGAGTTTCACCCACTTTAATAGTAAGTAGAGGATTAATACTACTTATCTATTTCCAGTTAAAATCCTATATGATAAAGAGGTAATATGCAAATTGACCACCACGCCCTCACAAGATGGCTGCCTATGACCAGGCTGGCAGGGGGGTTAGTGAGAGTCAACCAAATGACTGAACAAGCAGGTTGTGTGGGGCAACCAGGCTGATAGGAAGGTTAGTGAGGGACAATCAAACGACTGAACAGCAGGCTGTATAGGGCAACCAGGCTGGCAGGAGCAGTGAGGAATAACCAAATGATTGAACAAGCAGGCTGCGTGAGGAGACCAGGTGGCCAGGGGGGGTTAGTGAAGGGGGATCAAACAAATAAACAGCAGGCTGTGTGGAGTGATCAGGCCGGTGGGGGGGAGGGGGCAGCTGGGGGCAACCTGGCCAGTAGGGATAGCAGTAAGAGGCGACCAGGCCAGTGGGGTGAGGGGGGCAGTTAGGGGCAACCAGGCTGGGGGGGGGGGTGCAGTTGGGAGTTACCAAGTCGGCAGGGGTGGGGGTGGGGGGGAGAGACAGTTGGGAGCAATTAGGCTGACAGAAGGGACAGTGAGGGGTGACTGGGCGGGGGGGGGGGGCGGTTGGGGGCAACCAGGCCAGCAGAGGGGGTCAGTTGTGGGCAACTAGGCCAACAGGGGGGCACTGACGGGTCGGGCTTAAACTGGCAGTCGGATATCCCCTGAAAGGTCCTGTATTGGAGAGGGTGCGGGCTGGGCTGAGGGAGACCCCACACCACGCTCATTCCGACCCCATGCACAAATTTTGTGCACCGGGCCTCTAGTTTAAGTATAAATGGCAACCAATACACTAGCATGGTGCTAAAATACTTAACACAATGAATAATGAAATTAGCCATGCCTACATAGGGAATTTACAGCCTATCCCACACTCTTTAGCATCAAGAAGCCCTCCTCCTCCCCCATCCACACTGTGCAGTATTTCCTGAAAAATTATCAATCTAGATTATTATTAGCCAGCATGAAGTGGCTACATAAATCTTTGCTTTAAACAAATAAAAAGTGAATCTAAGGGCCTGTGTTTTTTCCTTCAGTAAGTGGAGAATACATGTAGTTAGAGATTTTTTAAAATATAGTCACTCAACTAACCTACTGTGCTCTGCATGATACAATTAAGAGAAAACTGTAACTACCAGAGATGTCATCTACATATTCCAAAGAATTCCTCTCCAAATAGAGAACTGCTGGCGTTTTTCTTAAATCTAGGTATATGAAAGAAACCTATACCTCATCAATTCAATTTAAACAAAAATATCACAGATTGATTTGGAAAAATCTTTTTCACATTATGAAATAACCTTTTATGATACTTTTCAACTATAACTATAATAATTTCAGTTTAGAATATTTTTATTCCATTTTCTCTTCTGTGATGAAGAAAATTGGTCATTTCAGCATGGATTTGCTGTTGTTGAGCTAAAAAAAAATCTCAGTACTAAGTAGAAACACTGTATATTTAAGTGACTTACTCTTTCTGCCTTCTGACCTAGTATTTCCCTTGGGGTACACACGACGAGAGATCCATGGTAATCTAGCTGGCAGCAAGTACTTCTGGATGTCATAATTTCCCGGTTTAAACGGCTCCCTCCCGGCTGCCACCACAACTCCAGGGCTCACAATCACGGCTTCGAGACTGGGAACCTAGAAGAAAACAAAGAGGTATGATCCCTCCATAAGTAGCATGAAGTTCTTTTCATAGGATAACTGTACCACTGATTGAATCAATTCAACAACCTCCTGGGCTTGAAAGAGATAATCACCAAATATTTGTTAGGCACCAATGATGCATACAAAATAACGAAATACCAACGTGCGTATGGGGGCGGGGGGCAGGTGAAGGCATATACAGGGGGGTAAGGGAGATACTGATGGGAGATCAAGGGGGGGCGGGGGGGAAATGAGACATATATACTACTATTTCTAATGCTTCAAACAATAAAAAAAAATTTTTTTTTAAGAAAATCTATGCCAACACACCATAACTCAGTGCTCAGGGAAGGAAGAAAAGGGGAGGGAGCATAGAAGAAAAACCACCCTCTGGGGGAGAAAAAGCAACCGCCCACAAGGCTGGGAGCTCGCAAGCACACGCAGGGGTACCTAAGCCTTCCTTCCCGGGGCATGGGGAGCTTCTTCCAGAACCCTCACCTTTCTGCCATCCGTGGAGAACAGCTTGGTCACTCGGCACCGCATGACCTCCGCCAGGTGCTGCAGAAGCGCCTCGAAGCTCTTGGTGATCCTTCTGCTTAGCAGAACCACGCGCCTGGCGCCGGGGTCCCCGTTCCTGAACACCAGCAGCCTGCGTGGGGCGGGCAGCATGCCCAGAGCAGCGGCAGCCGGGAGGTGGTGCACACGCGTGCCTGTGGCCAGGCTGCTGTGCCAGGGCCGCGGGCGCCGACGGGCTTTGCCCAGGTCCACGGGCTGCACCCTCCTGCTGTGCGAACACAGGTACGACTGGCCGTCCTCCAGCTGCTCCAGGCACGTGATGCTGTGCCTTCCCCCAGGGGTGCTGATGTTCCTCACCCCGAAAGGCAAAGGCACCTTTCCGGACAAGCTGTCCAGCAGGGCATCGAACGTCTTGCAGGAACGAGGGTTGACCACCACCCTGACCCCCCCAAACTGCGGGTCTCCGCTCTTGTAGAAGCTGATCCTCTTGGCCACCACGGGGTGCGTGACGCTCAGGTGGTGAAGAGAAGGAGCCTGGCCTTCAGAAGAAGCCGGATGGATCATGGAAAAACTAGAAGAAGGCGTTTCACTCATGTTGGCCAAGACCTAGGCAGGGAAGAAAATTATTTCATCTCCAGAATAACAGCACCAAAAAGAGCACATGATAGTGATAATGCAAACTCATTGTAGTTGTAAATATCCAGGCTTTTCCCGGGATTTCGTTTATTCATTATTCATTCATTATACCTGCCTGTTTTGAAAGATCATTTTAAGGAGCTAACAGTAAAAAAAAAAAAAAAAAAAAAGACATAAGTGAAACAGTTAAATAATGGTATTTCTCTCTTAAAGATATAAATTACCTAAAGACATTCATAAGTGACTAGGTAAATAAGTTATGATATATGCACTCATGCAATGGAAACCTAGGCAACTATCACACATGACTTTGTAGATCTGTATTTATTGGCATAGGAAAATGATCATGACCCATTATTAAGTGAAAATGCAGTTTGTAAAGTACATATACTATGGCACTGCTAGTGTATTCAACAGCCCTACCTATCCGTGGATTTCACATCTGTAAATAAAACCAACTGCCGATGGGAGATATTCGGGGCGGGGGGTTACGTTTTTTGCTGATGTGTACTATGTAAATTAATTTAGCCTACAATGGTTGCATCTGTATTGAATGTGTACAGACCTTTTTGCTTGTCATTATTCCCTAAACAATACAGTATAACAACTATTTATATAGCATTTACATTGTGTCAGGTGTAATCATCTTGAGGTAATTTAAAGTATAATTTGCACATAGGTTATATGCAAATACTGTAACATTTTATGGGACTTGAACATCCATGGATTTTCATATCTGCAGTGTTCCTGGAAACAATCCCCCCATGGATACTGATGTTCAACTTATATATACAGAGATGGGCAAACGGAGGTTAATAATAATTACTAATGTAATAATTAATAAATGAATAATACAAAGGTAAACTCTGTTTTGTGTATTCACATCTATAAACCTACTTTTGCCCACCCCTGTATTTATTATACTAGTGGGAAAAGTCTAAAACTATGTACAGCCCACTATTTGTAACAGTTACCTGTGGATGGCAGTGTTTAGGGATAATACTGATGGGTTATTTTATACATAACTAATTTTATGAATCTTTAACAGGTATTCTTGAACAATTTAAAAAAATAAAGAGACATAAGTTAGAAACCATCCACTGAGAAAATTAGTTCTGCATGCCCTCACAGTTAAAGAAAAGAGGGGAAGTAGGAAATGTTTATGAAGTTCAAATTGTCTGTTGGAGGCAACCAAATAATTTCATCTGGAGGAAAATGTTTTCTGACATTAAATTCTAGAAGAAGTGTATCACGTAAATCCTTAAATAATAGCCACAATTACAGATTGTAGAATGCAGGAAAATTATCTAACACACCACTAAACCTGCTTGGAGAAACTGCAGTCAATAACTGTGTTTTGAATGACAGCATTGTTATGGGCGCTAAAACTGGTGCCATCAGTACTGCTCCCACTACTGATTCTCAAATGAAAATTTGAAGAAGAAATTTTAGAGCCATTTTCAGCCAATCTCTGAGAATCTGACCGACAAGTAAGCCTCTTGTGGAAGGGTTTATCCGTTTGGGGGCTTGTTTTCCATTTGCAGCATGTATAGCTGCTTTCTATTGTTTTAAATCAACATACAGTAATTATTAGTGTCTTTTGACATGGGGGGGGGGGGACACACCTCTGCAGCCTTGAAGACAAATTAAACTCACTAAATAAATGTGATCAGTATTATAGAGATGGCAACAGCATGTTTGCCATTATAAATGAACTACAATAAATCTAGCCCAAATCGCCTATCTAAATGTTTGCAAGTTGTCATCTAAGATTGTCCAGTATAATTTGTAAATCTTACTTCTATGTAATTTAGGAAAATGAATTTAAAGATCAACATATAAATTAGGTGTCTCCCTTTCTGCCTCCCCACAGGGTTTAAAGCAATTATGGGACTTAGGACAATAAAGGCAGCTGCAGCCGGCGTGCGGATCAGGACTGGGGAATCCAGCTTTGCCTTGGAGTCAGCAAACCGCAGCCTTTTCTCATCCTCCGCTCATAAACTGTGTCCTGACCTTGAGCGCGCTGCTTAATCTCCGTGCCCTCACCAACCATAAGAGGGAGGAATTCCTTCAGAATTTAAAGAAAAAACTCCAGAACTCATTGCCTCCAATTACTTTTTAGGTTGGCTTACGTACACATTTTCCATGAATAGTGTTTGAAATACATTTTTCTCCTAATTTTGGAAAATAATATTTATGTGTAAGTACACAGTGCGGCTTTTCATTCCAATAGCTTTCTGACGGATCTCGCTATTTGGAGAGCTGTTGACCTGGTGATCATAATGGGAACACAGTCATGTGAGCTGCTAGGCTACGGATTTTGGTCTGTGGTGAGTGTGTATGTGGAAGGCTGACTGAAAAAGAGAAAGCAGATTTTGTGCTGGGACCAGGAAGGAGAACATAGAAGACTAGAAGCCTCATGCACAAAATCGTGCCAGGGGCTTGGCCCTTGCAGCCCCAGCTGCCTCACAGCCCCACCCCCAGCCACTGGTTGTCCCAGAAGGTCATTCTGGAAGGTTGTTCTGCTGTCTGGTCTAATTAGCATATTAGCTCTTTATTGTATAGGATAGGGGTGTCGAACTCAATCAGAGAAGGGGCCAAAATCTAAAATCCAGCCTAAATCGCGGGCCGAATGGTTTACTGAACAGTCATAAACTGACAATGTCATAAACTGACAGCGGAGTGCAGTGATGACAGCGCGATGTGGGCCACATTGCAAGGCCTGGCGGGCTGGATTTGGCCCCCGGGCCTTGTGTTTGACACATGTGGTATAGGATAAGGATAATTGGAAAGAAGGGATGGCCCCATTGTTCCTATCCCACTGCTGCCCAGCCCTGAGCACTGGTTTTGAGTCTGATGCATGAAGCGGGGAAACTGAAAGTACCATACCCTAAACTATGGAGTTTACCCAACAATGGTTGCATCTGTACTGAATAGGTACAGTCCCTGAGAAGATGCCAGATTCCCATCAGTGAAGGGGCATTTGCAGAGAAAGTGCCTGCAACAGGGTGGTTGCTAGCACCTTGATGAAGAGGCAGTAGCAAAAAACAACAAAAACACAAGTTCGTATGTTCCTAGTGGCATGTAAGAGGATCTCCGGGAACTCCCAGAAGCACTGGGAGAAGTCTTAGATAATGGTGAGATTTTTGCATGCATGCAGATGAGGCTCAAAAGCCTACAGTAAGGTTGGCATTGTGTGTATAGCATAAAAGATGATGCAAATTCAGTGTTATTGTTGACTAATGGGATCTATATGCATACAGTGCACAGTACAATAATCATGGAAGAGAGTACAAGCCAGATTCCTTCCATGGGAAGTGTTTCCGCCTTTGCCTTGATCATATGTATCTCCTAAAGGGATTATGGGAATTGCACAGAGCATCTCAATAGCACGACTGAGGAAGAGTCCAGGTAGCACGAGGATCTCTAGGAGAGATGTGCAGCCCAGCCTGAGGGACTGGGGCTGTGGGTGTGAAGCGATGGCAGCATCCAGAGGAAAGCCTATGAGGAGCTGCGGTACCAGGAGCAGGGGCAGAGGGGTAGAGATGCCCTCCATGAAGAAGGCAGGAATGAGTGGAGAATCTACCAGTGCACCAGAGCAAGGCCAGGGATTGGTTAGTAAGCCTCCACACTAGTGTCCCCTTTCATGAAACAAAGCTACCAGCCTTCCACAACTGACTCCATTGTGCTTTAAGAGCTAATCAGAGCCCTAACCAGTTTGGCTCAGTGGATAGAATGTTGGCCTGCAGACTGAGGGATTCCAGGTTCAATTCCGGTCAAGGGCATGTACCTTGGTTGCGGGCACATCCCCAATGGGGGGTGCACAGGAGGCAGCTCATCAATGTTTCTTTCCCATTGATGTTTCTGACTCTCTATCTCTCTCCCTTCCTCTCTGTAAAAAATCAATAATTTTTTTTTTTTTTAAAGAAGAAGAAGAAAAAAAAACTAATCAGAGCCCTGGCTGGGTAGTTCATTTGGTTAGAGGGCCATTCCAGTATGCCAAGGTCACAGGTTTGATCCCTTAGTCAGGGCACATACAAAAAACAACCAATTAATGCATAAATAAGTGGTAAACAAATTGATCTCTCTCTCCCTTTCTCCCTCCCTCCCCTTCCCCCCATTCCTTCCTCTCTCAAACCAGTAATAAAGAATGAATCAGAATCTGGATGGAATTTTTTAAATGTTTCTTTACATATGTTTTGAATAATAAGGTTTATTCTATCCCTCTGATATTGGGATGTGGCAATAATATTCGTTTGGGATATCTAGTGGATGAAAACACTCCGTAGCCTAAAGCAGTCTAATTCTCCCACCAGGTTAGGCTGAAGGAGAAGCGGAAACAGGTAACAAGAGAAACTGTAGAATCTTTAGGCCCATCACCTTCCTCACCACTGACTTCCCTAGAAGTAACAAACCACCCTGCCTCCAGCCCAAATTATATTGAAATCTGCTTCGAATGATTAGGCAGCTTGCTACCAGTATCTTCTCTTCCATTCATTCTCTTCCGTGCCTAGAGTGAGACCATGAACTATCATGAATAGTTGCACATGTATGGCTTCTGAAGATGAAGCAGGTTTTTTTTAAGCACCCTTTGGTTCCCTCGGGTCATGATTGGTCTCAATTGCCTGTGCTGCTCTGAGCTAAAGGCAGTGGTTGCCTCTACCAAGAGAATTGCTGTACCTTCTCTACACTACTCATTGGACAAAACAAATGGCAGATTTACAAGAGCCATGCATCATTTCACTAATTGTATTTTAAATGTAATTTTCTACCATGAAGTAGAAACAAAACAAGGAAAATGGTATATTCATAATATTAGTCCTGTGGCATTTTCAGATACTATTAATGTTACAAGAAAAATTGGTTCATTTCACAGATTATCGTAGCTATGTAATGGAATTGAGGGGTGGGAGCTCAGAAAGGAAATACAGGCGTCCGCTATGGTAGTCACAGCATTGTTGAATTATAAGCAGCTTTCTTCATGAGTTGCATAGATTTTTCTAATCGGTAGTGATTTTATAATCAGTAAAAAGAAAATGGTACTCCTATTTTATTACACTAGAACTTCTTCATTTCCTGACAATGAGGTTCCCCTTCTACTTCAATGTCAGCATACTGTGAAGGTTTGTGGCATATTTAGGTATTAGGAATATTTCTTCCTTTTCTAGTGGTTAAAGATAGAACATAGATACACAATCTAGATATGAAATAAAAAATAAAAGTATAACTAGCTAAGCATAGCTTATTTTCAAAATAAAGATTTCAAATAATTTTGTACTTACCAGAACTTGAAACTTCCTTATTTAAAAAAAAAAAAAAAAAAAAGAAAGAAAAAGAAAAAAAAGATGTTTTTAGTTGTTTGTAGAATTCACATGAAGGTTACTGGATATGTAACCTGCTCATTTCGTGCAAAGAAATGAATGTCTTTGGGTTTATTGTTAGCGCATCCTCTCAGGGCTTTAGCACAGCCAATTAATTTAATTCAAGGTGATGCTAATCACCAGACAGGATTCACCTTAAAGGGGACCACAGCCAGACACAAATCAGTTTCTAGCATGCTCCACAGTTCTGAAATCTGCCTAATAGGATGTCCTTTGTATTATCGTGCTTACCTAGTGTCATTCTCAGGAGAAAACACTTTGCCAATTTATAAACATTTCTCTCCCAGACAACCTTAAGTCCTCACTTATTGATGTTGAAGAGAAAAAATTGTTATGCTGCCCAAAATAAAATAGCTTGACAGTTTATCATTCTTTGAGAAGTAATTCTGGGTCAACATTTGCTCATGGTAGTCATTAAATAAGCAAAGGACCTAAGCCTTTTTGTTTTTAATGTGAGCACTCCTCATTACCTCATCAGCGTAGTTCTAATGAAAATGGCTGGAAGCGTGAACAAATTCTCTGCTCAGCATCCCACAGGACAAATGAGAGAGGCAGAGCATGATGACTCGAAATAATGTTACGCTTCTGCATACACAGCACTCTTCCATTGCTTTGCTTAATCACGATGGGAATTTGAACATGTTCCAGAACTTTCCACACATGAAGTCCCCAGATAGCCCTGCAGCCTATCACTCTGCATAGAGTGGACATGGCAGCACATACCAGATGGCCACGAGATTAGCTGGATTTGTGAGTGATTACTAATCAAATGGCTGATGTGGGGGAGGTAACGGACAGCTAATGCAAAGAGTTGAATCCCGGTCTGAGAGACTGAGATTTACCAAAACAGAGCTAACACAGATTTTGGAGAAAGAAAGGGACAAGACAAAAATGGTATTTAAGATGATATTCTAGTAGCAGCATTCAGTAAATGTACGCAGAGGATGGAAAAGACTGGGGAAAGGAATGCAGCATGGAAACAAATCTTTAAGAATTGTCTTGGAATAAAATGGTGACTCTGTAATGAAAGCAAAAGGTATTTCCCAAGCACTGGTCTAGCTCCACAGAGACAGCACAAATGAAGCACAAACTCTGCCCTCCAGGAACCGTCCTTCTAAAGGGGAAACTAAAGCCCTAGCTGGTTTGGCTCAGTGGATCAAGCATCACCCTGCAGACTGAGGGGTTCCGGGTTCAATTCTGGTCAAGGGCACATGCCCGGGTTGTGGGTTCCATCCTCAGTAGGATGCATGCAGGAGGCAACCTTTCAATGATTCTCCTCCTCGTTGACGTTTCTATCTCTCTCTCCCCTCTCCCATCCTCTCTGAAATCAATAAAAATATATCTAAAAATAAAAATAAAGGGGAAACTAATAATGCAATAGGCACCACTCATACCTTATTTGACACACATTCTCAAGTTTTCTCCCTGTATGCCTTCCTCAGAGAAGTTAGAAAGCACCTCCCAATCTCTATGTCAGTAGTCTAAGTGATCTTGTTTAGGCCAAGACAATGTAAGGGAGCTCTGAAAGAGCTCTTCTAGAAACTTTTGCTTTCTTGATAAAAGACACACCTGGTGCCACCCCCTTTTCTGTCTTCATGCCTGGAACACGAAAATAACACATGGAACTACTAAGAGGCAACAAAGTATGAAGATAAAATGTTAACACACTAAGGATGGCCAAGTAGAGAGATAGGAGAAGCCGGCTGGTGTGTCTCATTTATTGATAGTAGACCTATGAACCAGAAGTCACAGTTCAATTCCCAGTCAGGGCATTGCTTAGATTGGGGGCTCAACCCCCAGCAAGGGAGTGTGCAGAAAGCAGCCAATCAAGATTCTCAGCATTGATCTTTCTATGATATATCTATCTCCCTCTCCCTTCCTCTCTAAAATTAAAAAAAGAAAGAAGAAAAGGAAAGGAAAGGAAAGGGAAGGGAAGGGAAGGGAAGGGAAGGGAAGGGAAGGGAAGGGAAGGGAAGGGAAGGAAAGGGAAGGGAAGGGAAGGGAAGGGAAGGGAAGGGAAGGGAAGGGAAGGGAAGGGAAAGGAAGGGAAGGGAAGAGAAGGGAAGGGAAGAGAAGAGAAGAAAAGAGAAGAAAAGAAAAGAAAAGAAAAGAAAAGAAAAGAAAAGAAAAGAAAAGAAAAGAAAAGAAAAGAAAAGAAAAGAGAAAAGAAAAGGCAGGACAGAGAAAAGATAGAAAAAGAGTCCTGATAGCTGTGTGAGCAACTGGACTAATCTGGCAACCACCTAACTCTTCTAATGAGAAAAATTAACCCCATTCCTGATACCAACTGCTGAAATGGAACTCCTTATGGCAAGCAACCATGTCTGACTCTGGGAGATTACATTAAAAAGATGTCTATTAAAAGAAGAGTGAATGGCTCACAGAATCTTTGAAAGTTCTAAGGAATGAGGCTCAAACGTAAGATTCTTGGAACAACATAAAAACCTTTCCTGGAACTGGCCTGAGGAGGAATCACCTGCACACCACAGAGCCCGTGGTATGCGAGTTTGCACCCTTGCCACTTTTCTACCAGGAGCACAATTATACTTCCAATAAGACCAACCTAGCTATTCACCTGTGCTGTCACCCTAACCAGAAAATCAATTTCATGGGAACCGTCCTTCTAAAGGGGAAACTAAAGCCCTAGCTGGTTTGGCTCAGTGGATCAACTTTTTTTTTTTAATTGGGGAAAAGTTGGAAGAATGGATTTAAGAGATTAGTAGGAGAGAGAGAAAGAGAGAGAGAGAGAGAGAGAGAGAGAGAGAGAGAGAGAGAGACAGAGAGACAGAGAGACAGAGAGACAGAGAGACAGAGAGACAGAGAAACAGACAGACACCTTGCTCACCTCCAACCTACACTAGTGCCTGTGCCCTCGCTGGGGGAGCGTAGGGAGGGTGGAAAGAAAACATGTAGCTTATTTAGCTCCCACAGGAGAAACAGACAGACACCTTGCTCACCTCCAACCTACACTAGTGCCTGTGCCCTCGCTGGGGGAGCGTAGGGAGGGTGGAAAGAAAACATGTAGCTTATTTAGCTCCCACAGGAAGAAATCGTCTTTGCCCTATGAAGATTCATAAGGTGAATAATCTCCCAAACTCAAACAGGGTGATTTTCAAAAATGACTGCAACTCCCTGCAAACCCCTTTCCTATGTAATCTGTAGCTCCAACCATCAAGCGGTGATATCTGGTTGTTTTCTCCCCTACTCCCTGAATTTTGACTGCTTTGACCAATGGAATGAGGCAGAGAGGATATTATGCCAGCAACAAAACTAAACCTGCCTCAAGAGGGTGGGTATACTCTGTCCTCCTAAGAATCCTCTATTATTCATTAACTAGAGGCCCAATGCATGAATTTCATGTAAGCCATGGTGCCCGGCTTCGTCTGTCCGAAAGGTTGTCCAGAAGGTCATCAGGACCATCATTCTGCTGTTCAGCTGTCTGGTCTAATTAGCATACTCTGCCTTTATTATTATAGGTAAGCCTTGTCTGGCCTGCTAGATGATGAAAAAAACTTACTCCATGTGTCCCATTCACCCCAGCTAACAGCTGGCCAACCCTCAGAAACAGACCACCTACCTGATCGCAGACTCATAAGTAAAAGCTGCCAAACACAGAAGATCATCCATCTGAGCCCGGTCTGCTTGGCTCACCCAAAGAAGGATAAGCTCAGTAAAAGTTTGAGGTGATGTTTTAGGTCATAAAAGCTAATGGACACAGATACAAGTTGATAGGAGAAGATGTGACTTTAAGTGGTGGGCACAGAGTGCAATATACAGGTCTTACAACATAGAAACCCACATATGAAACATATGTTCATGTTGACCAATGTCACCCCAAACAATTTAATAAATATTTGTAAGCTAATGGGAAAAATTACAGAGAGCATAAAAAACAAAATAGTAAATGAGACAATTTAAGATTTGAAAAAAATAAAGCAGTATAATTTAGTAGAAAGTCATGAGGTCCACTCAATTTCTCAGGGAAGTCCTCACTGAGAAAGCAATATTTAAGGTGAAACTTAACTCCGAAGAATTTAAAACTATTCCAAACAAAAGGAGCAGCCCATTTGCAAAGGTCCTGGGACAGGGAATGTGACTAGCACTGCTTAAAAATGTGAACGAAGTAGAGAGTGACGAAAGATAACATCAGAGAAATAGGAAGAGACCAGGTTGTTCAGGGCTCTCTAAACCTGGTAAGGATTTTGGATCTTATTGTGGTGAGTTTTGGATCTTATTTTGGTCAGTTTTGATGTACATTTTAGAGAGATCGCTCACTTGCTGTGAGGCACATGGGCGTTAGAACAGCAGGAGGAGAGGCCCAGAGCCCTGTTTGGTAGTTGCTATAATAATCATAGGCGATATCTGCTCAATTTTGCTGTGAGCATAAAACTGCTCTTAAAGAATAACTTTTTTTTTTAATTGGGGAAAAGTTGGAAGAATGGATTTAAGAGATTAGTAGGAGAGAGAGAGAGAGAGAGAGAGAGAGAGAGAGAGAGAGAGAGACAGAGAAACAGACAGACAAAGTCAACAGGATCTAATGGGACTTACTGAAAGCTGCTGTGTGCCAGGCCCGGGCCTGGAGGCACTGGGCATCTATAGGAGGCAGCCTGGTGGCGTGAAAAGGGTGGGGACTTTGAATCACGCAAACCTGGAAGCGAATCCACAGACCCCCACTTAGGAACTGAGCGCACCAGGGTGGGTTACTTATCTCCCTGAGCCTCCACATCTCCTGTAAAAACAAGATAAAAATAACCGTCTCATGGGCCGCTCTGACAGCTCCATGTGCGGCATATGCAAAGTGCCGAGCCAAGGACTTTTTAAGTAACAGACATCCTAGAAGTGTTGGTTTCATTTCCTTTCATTTTACTTCCCTGATAGAAGATCCAGTGTCTGAAATAATAAAAGCTGAAAGTCAAGGGATCCTGACACCAAGGTAGGCCTGTGTCTGGATATGTAATCAAGTCAACCACGATCTTTCCTTCTTTAAATCTTACGCAGTAACATTTCCCCTGGATATTCCCATTTAGCTACACTGGCGCCTTCAGGCAACTGACACCAGCTACAGACCTAGCATGCCAAGAAGTACAAAAACTCCAGGCTAAACTGAAATGTCAGTTTAGTGTCCAAAGCCTTTTTTTTTTTTTTTTTTTTTTCGGTCGCCAACGCCTGTGAGCCACTTCCTTCTTTCGGGTCCTGCTTCCCGCTGTGCTGACTTCCAAACACTGAAGCTGCTTTCCCAAACTCCAGCCCAGCCGCTGGCTCTAATCTTCAAAGAGCACTTCCTGTGCCAGTCCGGATGCTGGGCCTAACTCTGAACCTCAGCGCCATGATTGACTTTCCTTCGGTCCCTCTTATGTGGCCTCTCCGATGGCTTCTCCAATCTTGCTTTTGCTCTTTCACACCCAACTCCCTTCCATCTGCTCAAAGCCAATGACACTCTTTCAGAACAGTCCATCCTGAGAGCATTACCCACCACGGAAGCATTGTTTCTGTAAGAGTGCTTCCTTAATCTTACAGCACGAAGTATTCTTCTGCCTTTGAACTGGCTTTCTATCCCAAGGACTAACTTAAATTGAAAAATGTTCTGGAACGTGCAGCAGTATTCACAACAAGTTGACCTGCCAATGAATATTAAATCCCTTATCAAAGATGGATTAACTCTGCCGTAAATGTAGCTCAAAAATAGCAACAGACATAAGGCAACATGATTGGACAGCTTTGCTTTGTGGGAAAAGAAATCTGCAAGACAGGATTTAAAATGCACTAAACTCAACAGTGTATGAAATGGCACTTTTGTTGTAATTTTAAGCTTGATAAGTAGAATCTATAAATATATCTAAAAATTCCAATACGGCTAAAGAAAAAAAATACATGAGGAAACACACAAAAGAGAGATAGAGGAAGAGATTAGACATGGAATTAGAAATGGAAAAAGTCCTTAGGCCACGTAGTCCATTTCCCAGCCAGCTAGCTCATTCTCCAGGGTTTGTCCAGTCTAATTTTAGGTGACTGGAGAGTCTTGATTTCAGGCACTTCATTTGTAAAACCATTCTGCTAATGAACCTTCATGATCTGTCAGTCCTTCTAGTTCTTGTGCCTAAATTTTCTACCTTCCAATAGGTTCCCAGGGTCTCCTGGCCTTCGCTGGCTGCAATGCCCACATAAGTGCTAGAGGGGGAATGTTCTCTTTGTCAGATCTATCTATAAAATACCTGAGAAAGGTGAGATCTCATCAAAACCAAGACAGGCATTCTCCAAAGAGCACCACTGGGCTGGTGCAGGAGAACTTGGGTCCTGATTTGTTTTCAATATTACAAAGCACCCAGAGGCTTAAGGATCTCTACTTACAATAGATTTTTCTTTCCTAAGTCCAAAGAGTTCACTGAAAGGCATAGTAAACACCACCAGTTATGAAACAGCTAATACTTGCCAGACATTACCCCTGATGCTTTATATACATTGACTCTGACCTTACAACAACCCTACACAGCAGTGATTCACCCCTTCCTACATGTGAAGAAACTGAGACTTGTGGGTTGGAGTTCAGTCATGTCCGTCTGGCTGAAACCCTTGCTTTTCCCATTGCCTATGCCATTTCTAGAATACCTTTGTCAGAGAACGTGAGCACCTGGTTCTGGGCTCTCCACGTCCAAGCAGATGATGGATGTCTCCTGCCCCAGGTGGACTGTGAGGAGATGGATGGGGCAGAGAACCACACTTCCCCGAAGACAAACTGCCTCTGAGCGTTCTGGAAACAAGCTCAGAGAGAACCAGGTAGGCATTGCAGCTCTGTTGCAGAAATGAGGAACCCAGACTCGGGGGGCTAGGAAACACCAGGGTAGGCAGTGGGGTAGAAACACCCAAGCTTGCCTAAATGGGGAGTGAGCAGGACAGAGCAGCAGCTCCTGCTACCTGGCAAACACATTTAGATTGCTGACCTTCCCATTGTGGCTTCGGCTGCTTTGGATCCACCCTAGGCTTTGAATCAGGGTCTGAACAGACTTGTGGGACCGGGTGTTTTAAAGAACCTGACTCAGAACTTCTTCTTGACCCGGGCCCTAAGAGGAATATCAGGACTCATTCCTATAGCTCAGTCATCCCCAATGCCCCACATGAACAAAGGGTAACAAAATGCCACCAGGCACCAAAGCCTTCCTTAGCCCAAGTGCCAAGGGAGGAGCAGATCTGCCCAGGTAGGTGAGTCATTGATACCTCCCTGCTTGTCAGCCTTCAGAATCGATCCTACATTTTTAGCTTCTTGGACTAGACTCCTCATCAGTTTGCTTCGTTTTCTCCCTCATTTGGAGGGAAGCGTTGAGAATCATCAAAGAGCCTGCCTGCAGCTGCTGATTTACAGCTGTGTGTCTGCTGAGACAACACAGAGTGGAAATCTGGACACCTCAGGCCCCTGATTTCAGCTTCCTAGACAAAAGCTCTGCTGATTAGATTGGCAGTTCTTGAAACAACACAATGATGCAGCTTTTTCAAACACGAATTGGAGCTCACATCGACTGCACATCCAACCTTACGTTCCAGCGCTGGAACCGAGAACTGTAGGGTGATGAAGAATCTGCTTATTTGGAGAAATGATTTTATTCCTCTCACTTTTCAAAGGACAATAGATCGATTTCTAAGAAGAGCCCAAGGCAGACATGAGTTGGAATCCCAGCCCTGTGGCTTACAGTATGCCCAACTTCTGTGAAGGCACTTAGCTTTCTCTGAAATGGCTCCCTCAGCTGAAAAATGGCTGCCCTAACCCCCTGCTGACACAGTGCTGGTGAGAATTAAATCAAGAAACTTGCTTAGCACAGTGTTTTGTGCTTAACAAATGCTGGAGTCCTTCCTTTGGTAAACTGCACATAAGAACACAGCAGCTCATTTAAAAAAAAAAAAAAAAAAAAAAAAAAAGATATTTTTATTTGAAAGATAACACATCACCCTTGCGAGAAATATTAAAATACTCTACTCCCAGAGAAAAATCAGAGGTAAAAGAAATGAAATGTAGTTGTAAAATTTCAACTAATTTTTGTCAACTCATATTCTTTCAGAAACGAATAAATTCCTCTAAGCTAGGGGTGTCAAACTCAATCAGAGAAGGGGCCAAAATCTAAAATCCAGCCTAAATCGCGGGCCGAATGGTTTACTGAACAGTCATAAACTGACAATGTCATAAACTGACAGCAGAGTGCAGTGATGACAGCGCGGTGTGGGCCACATTGCAAGGCCTGGCGGGCTGGATTTGGCCCGCGGGCCTTGTGTTTGACACATGTGCTCTAAGCCATGTCTTACTCTGTAATTAGAAAATGCTTCTAAAAATCTTCTTTCTGAAAATGTCTACACAAACTTCTCATCAGGAATTTGTCCAGTTTGTCCAAGTCTGAGGTTACCAAGGCACCATGTGTAAAGCCAGTGGAGCACGCTAATTAAAGGGATGGTTTGGCAATGGACACACCTGGACTGGAGACCCACCTTTATTTACACTTCCAAGCTGTGACCTGGGTAATTATACAGCCTAAGTCTCCATTTCCTCATCTATAATAGGGGGAGGGAGGTTATCATAGTATAATCTTTTAATATTCTTTTGAGTACTAAATGAAACAAAGTAGTGAAACACTAGTAAGAAATCATGTTAGTCATTTTATTATTAATGAGCAATTCATAACACATGTGACTGATTCATAACATACTATGTAAGAAAGGAATGTGAATTTAAACACCATTATCAAATAGCATAAACAAAATTCATTTATTCATATATGGGAAACCACATAGACTATAAACTCTGAATGAGGTTTCATTACTTCTAGTATTTTTTTTTTTATCATTTTCCTCCTTCTATGGAAGTCCCACATAAATGATTGCTTATATCTTACCAAAATGTAAGAAATCTTGTGTCTTAGATAACTTTCTCTTATTTAAAGAAGTTATCGTTTCATATTTAAAATTGTAGAATAGAAGATAATTCTACTTGTATTTCTAGGGAAATTAGAAATAATAAGTAATCTAAAACATGTTCTGATAGATCAATGCCTATCAAATTTAACCTTGGGCTATTGATAACACCGGCCATACCTAGGATTGCCTCACCACCACATCCCTGTTGTCCTGCTGTAGGGAGTCTTATCTAGGAAACTAAGCCCATGAATTTCCGGACCCAAAGTGGAAAGAGATTAGCTCTCGCCCTAAAATAAATCACTTCCCAGTGTTTTCACTTCCAGACTTCTAACACTTTCCCTGCAGTTTTGAATGTGAACAACTGTTACATGTCTGTAACAAAGATGATCAATTGTACTCTGATCCCAAATTAAAGGGGAACCTGTAGTTTAGAATTTCTTCATTGTGACTCACAGGGTATCCTTTTTTCAGCATAGCTGTCAGTGACTTTTCTGGTATCTAGCATACCTTTGAAGAATGTCTTTAAAGCATGAAAAGAAGCGTAGTGTAAATTAGGTTACCATTAAGTAATGCAAAAGAAGTTGAAACATTCCCCGCCCCCTTAGCTGCTAAAGACATTGTTAAGCAAGTAGCTGTTGCAAGACTGATTACCAGCATTAATCAGTGGTAAGAATGACATACATATTCATTCATTCTTTCCTCCTTGGGGACCTGTAAATAGCACCAAAGAGTGATTGAAAAAGGGATGTCTTCCTTCTCTCTGCTCACACCCTCAGGTGAAAAAGAACCACTCTCTCACCAGTTAATCACTGGAAGCTTAATTTGAAATGCCTATTCACATAGAATAGGCATTTCTATTCACATAGAATAGGCATTTCTAAGCTTCCAGTTAGTAAGCGCACTGTTTTTCAGACACTTCATTGGTTTTTCTCCATCTCAATAGCTTTGTTACATTAGGAAACAACTAATTCAGGACCTATAAATTCCAAGTCATTGTAAGAACATCATCTAGTGCAGTTGTCGTCAAACTGCGGCTCACCAGCCAAGTGTGGTTCTTTGGCCCCTTGAGTGTGGCTCTTCCACAAAATACCACGGCCTACGCGAGTCTATTTTGAAGAAGTGGCATTAGAAGAAGTTTAAGTTTAAAAAATGTGGCTCTCACCGAAACCGGTTTGGCTCAGTGGTAGAGGGTCGGTCTGCGGACTGAAAGGTTTATTTCTAGTCTGCAGCTGCAAGATTTTTCAAAGAAAGTAAATGGGGCCGAAATGGTTTGGCTCAGTGGATAGAGCGTTGGCCTGTGGACTGAGGGGTCCCAGGTTCGATTCTGGTCAAGGGCATGTACCTTGGTTGCGGGCACATCCCCAATGGGGGGTGTGCAGGAGGCAGCTGGTCGATGTTTCTCTCTCATCGACGTTTCTAGCTCTCTATCTCTCTCCCTTCCTCTCTGTAAAAAAATCAATAAACTATATTTTAAAAAATGTGGCTCTCAAAAGAAATTTCAATCGTTGTACTGTTGAATTTGGCTCTGTTGATTAATAAGTTTGCCAACCACTGATCTAGTGTCATAGTCTTAGAATGAAGGAACTGCTTTGCAGAATCCCTGAGTTGCAGTTATGCGTCCACTACTTTAATTCATCTAAAGGTGAAGTACTCCTTAACAAGCCCATAGTTAGCTCCAGATATAAGAAAGTTCTTACTTATGTTATGTTACACTGGTCCTCAAGATGTCCATCTACTCTTCTGTATAAGTTCCACATGGCCAGCAACAGGAGTTTCTATGTGAATTGTGAAAATATCTGCAAAGGTAGCCTTTGATGGGGAACCCCTTGATGAGATTGGCTGTTACTTCAAACTCTTGGTGGTATGGCAGGCACTAAGTACATTGGTGGCCTGAAAATAGGCAATAGGACCCCAAACACCTATCTGAGGTTCTATGTCAAATTTCTAGTTCCCGGATGAACCAACCAGCCCAGATTGCAAAGTCATGAGAAATAATAAATCGTTGTTGTTTTAAGTCAGTTCGTTTTTTAAATTGCTTTGGTGTAGTTTGTTATGCAGCAATAGAAAACTGAAACATGGACATACACTCCATGTTTCAAGTTAAACTTCATAGACAAAATCAACCCCGTTCCTAGGCTTCTTAGAGAGCATGAGACCACCTCCCAGACCCCAATCTTATAAACTTAGGGTTGCATTTCCAAATATTTGTTCTAAACAAAGCAACTCTACAAAAAGGGTTCCACTTTTACCCCACTGTCTTCCCATTCTCTCTTGGAATGCCATCTCACACGCAAATTTCTTCTTACTGAAGCCTCAACCATCCTTCAGGCCCATTCCATGTGCCCCTTCCTCCAACAGGTCTTTCCTCATCCTCTCACCCAGTGATACAGCCACCACCCTCAATAGTCATGTGGATTAGAGATCAGAACAACTTTTGCATATCAGGATCTCTCTCTCCTTAAGCTCCTCATAGCATTATTTCATACATTTTTTATTTTATTTTAATTTAAATTCTTTATTATTTAAAGTAGTACATGAATCTCCTTTTTTCCCCATTGACCTCTCCCTGGCCGATCCCACTCCCCAGCACATACCCTCACCCCCTATTATCTCTGTCCATTGGTTATCCTCACATGCATGCATACAAATCTTTTGATTGATCTCTTGCCCCCTCAAAACCCCCACAACCACCCCCTGCCTTCCCTCATAGGTTGGACAGTATGCTCAATGCTTCTATGTCTCTAATTCTATTTTTGATCATCAGTTTATGTTGTTCATTATATTCCATTCATAGACTTTCTCATGGCACTTTTATTCTCTCTCTCTCTTTTTTAATATATTTTTACTTCAGAGAGGAAGGGAGAGGGAGAAATAGAAACATATGTGATGAGAGAGAATCATCATCAGGCTGTCTTCTGCATGCCCCCTTATTAGAGATGGAGCCTGTAACTTGGGCATGTGCCCTGATCAGGAATCAAACCATGACTTCCTGGTTTATAGGTCAACTCTCAACTACTGAGCCACACCAGCTGGGCTGTCCTCTTTAATCATAATGATAGCATGCACTTTCAGGATCCTCCAAAAAGCACTCTGAGAAACTGTGTTTCCTTCATCTCTGCATGCTCCCTAGTACCTATTATTTCCAATCCTTCTAAATCCGCCAGTCCTGGCCTGGCTTTGAGCAAAGATGCCATAACAAGGCCTTCGTATTTGCCTGAATCTCATGCCTGGAAAGCTGTGTAACAGCAACATTTGCATAAATCAGGCTCTATTAATAGAACCTCAGACTTTTGGGAAAGGCTCAGGGCCTGACTCAAATGGTCCCGCTCCATGCTGGAATCCCAACTATACAATTTCATATTTGGATGAATTTAACATTATTTTCATCTATAAATTGACACTGTTCCAATCTCATAAGGTTTTTTTGTTTGTTTGTTTTTTGCTTTAAATGATATCATGTATGCTCAACACCTAACCTAGTGACTAATACATAACAGACTATACAATGTTGGGATAAAATACTTTGATGACTGACTCTATTGTGATATTGCTGCAAATCCACTCTTTGCCTCATTGTAATATTGTTGGGTGTGACTTTTTTTTTTTTTTTTTTTTGGCAAAAAGCAAAGTTCTGAAATCGCATGCCATTTAAATGTAAATCTGAGTATTTTTAAATTTGAGGGAAAGGCTATTATATTGAGAGCTGTCTCCCTAGCTTCATATCAAATCTATATTCCTCTCAACCATTAAACTAGAAGTAAATTTATTAATCAATTCTCCTTCCTCCTGAGGTGAGAATTTTTGTGTGAGAGATTATTTTTGGTCTCAACATTGAATAAGAAAAAACATTGACAATTTTACCTCCCTCTTTAATGAGCGTTGCATCCGTAAAACCAAATACCACATAACTGACACAACACAATTAGCAGATGTTCTTTTTTTTCTGTTTGCTTTGGAAAGACTGAATGGAAAATAGAGTCTATACCTCACTCAAGCTACTCTCCCTCATTTTTCTTGGAAAAAAGAAGGTGATGACTGATTTATCCAAACATGTTTAAGGCATCTGGTCTACTTTGTATCCTCCCTATGATCAAGGGTCACAGTTTTATGACAAAGTAAAGAAAAAGAATTAACACACATTGAGCATTGTAAGAGGCAGTATAATAGAAGGACGGGCACCTAAAAATATCTATTTATAGTAAAGATGCTATTATTAGCAGGAGTTTCGATGCCAAGATTATAAAGAGTGAGCAAGTACAGCCAGAGGCTCAGCTGTACAAGTACCAAGTAATTAAAACTGTGATTTGGTTTTTAAATATGTTGTCAGACACTCACAGAAATAGGTCTTCAAAAAACTTATTCTGAGGATGAAAACGGTACATTCAACCCCTTTGAATTCTGATGCCACAAACCCACCAGCGTGTGACCACTGGGGTGACAAGGGGTATAGCGCCCTGTGAACATGAGTGCTACGTGCTGGTCCATAGCATATAAGGAGCAGACACTGAGCACATAAAAATTGATGAAGGCAGGGATCAAGTCTCTTTCTTCTGTGCTGAGACTCATATCTACTAATGAGAATAGAAAAAGTGCTTCAACAATTGATTCCTTTTTCATACTTGCACAGACCAGTTCCTTAGAGGATTTTCCTCTGTTTTCAACTCTGAAAGAACCACATAATTCCCAAAAGGCTCCAGCCAGAAGGTCCTTTGAGGTTACCTAATCCAGTGCCAGAACTTTATGGATATGCGTTGATGTCCAGCCAATTACGTCACTTACCTAGGGCCACACTGCTAATAGGTGGCAAAATTTTGAGTTATTTCTAATTTCAAACATTGGGTGACTTTAATTAAATTGGTAACAAAGTCACTTTCTTAAAATAATTGTTTATTGATTCACGAGAATAAATGAACTCCTGTGATTGTGCCTCTTGGATATGTAAATTGGGTCTAATGTCAGTCAGTAGAAAACATATGGAGACAATTTTTTCAAACTTAGCAAGCAAGCTCCATTACCTGAGCAAACCAATCCTTAATTTGTAACCCAGGTTGTCCTCTGTCTTAAGGTTCTTGCTCACAAAAGACAGCAAGACTATAATGCAACCCTTATCTTCTAAAAATGTTGGGTGATTATCATCATCTTTTTGTAAAGAGGACAATGTGTTATTAAGTTAGTCATTGTTACTGGCTAAATCCTGCCCAGCCCCAAGATGTTGAAGTCCTAACCTCAGTACCTCTGAATGTAACTTTACTTGGAAGCAAGATCTTTGCAAATGGACAAGTGAAAAACGGAGGTCCTTTTGGTAGGCCCTAACCCAGTGGTCGGCAAACTCAGAGGGAAGGTAGGGGAGGTTGGGAGTAAGGAGGCGAGATCAACCAAAGGACCTATATGCACATAAGCCTAACCAGTGGACACAGACACCAGGGGGGTGAGGGCATGAGTGGAGGAGTGTAAGGAGCCATGGGGGGATAAGGACACATGTAATATCTTAATCAATAAAGAAAAAGAGGAAAAAAACAGCACACATACAAAAAAAGGATGGGGTAAACTAATTGATCTTACTGGCCTTTCAGGCCTAACACCTGTAGTTCCATAAAAGCAACTGTTCAGAGGCTCCGAGTCCTGGGAACCTGCCTATGGTAATAAGAGGGGAGGGGCTGCATCTCTCAGACAATGAACAGATATTTACTAAGCAACTGTTATGTCCGGCATCAGTCTGGGCCTGGGACACAGCCATGAACAGGAAGACACAATCCCTGTGGCCCAGAATTCCCAGGGAAGATCTGCTCTAAACCAGGAATCACAAGTATGATGTGTGCTGTGGAAATGCAGAGACTGCCCTGGGACAATTCGACCAGTAAATGAGGTTTACAGAGAGACAGAATTGGGCGAAGAATTGGCACCCCAACAAAAAGGTGGGGTGGCAGGGGGTGGTGTGCATGTTCCAGGCAGGGCCACCACAGAGCTCCCACAGTCTAGCTCTTCTCTAAGGGAAGGGCCAGCCTCGACAGGCAGAAAGGGGAAAATGGAGGGTTGACAAACAAAGCGACAAATGTCCTCCATAATACAGACATAGCTGCCACAAGAGGCTAAGGAGGTACTATTTCCAGCAGCAGCAGCAGCAACAGCACAAGTTTCAAAGGAATCCTTCTGTCCTAGACTCACATCATGAGTCGCTTCCAAACTTCAGTTATATTTAGATTTCTGTTGGGCCTAATGGCGTTCTTTCTGGTTTCTATTTTAAAGTGGTGCCGAGCAGGGTGAACACAGAATTTGTGAATAAGCATGCATTATTTAATCTAGATCGCAAAGCCCATTTTCCTTCCCAACGTGTTTTGGCCTTTAGGTTTCTGTGAAAAGGCACTTTCTGTGTGTCTGCTTATTTGTTTGAAAAATAGCTAAGAACGTTTTAATAAATACTCCTAACTATATGTAACAAAAGATACCCGGGACACTAGATACGTACTTAGCAAATTGTTCTCTGAAAAATGATGACAACATTCTAGAGGATTAATATTGTGATATGTACCAGATTTCCTCTTCCCTCCCTCAAGACAACCCAGGAATAAAGGCATTTGGGTTATTGAATTTTCCACCTGTTAAGATTTTGGTTCTGCTCTTTACATTATTGATAATTACAATTTATATTTACAGAGTACTTAATATGTGCCAGGCACTGAGCAAGGCTCTTACATTCGAAGTTTTTCTTAATTCTCCTAACAGTCCCGAAACTAGGAATGTTTATGGTCCCCATTATAAAGATGAGGGAACTGAGGCTTAGTGTTATTGAATAACTTATCCTCAGTCACACAGAAAATAAATGGTGGAGCCACTGCTAATGTCAACGCCTTCTGAATTGATGAGGAATCAGGAGTCTTCCCTAGGTTTCATCCCAGGTATTGACTACACAAAGGAAATGAGATATCCTCTGCTCCTTCTCACTCATCGTCAGAGCACTTGATTTTCATCTTAAGGAACTTGAAGTATTTGTCTCACACTATTCATGTTCACTCCCAACTTCCTGAAGGATAAAAGAGCACAAGGGTTTTAGTGTCCTTGTGCACAGTAAATCGAGGCCAGTCCGATATGTGTCCAGAACCAGTGCTCTCTCTCCTAACTCCCATATGAATCATACTGTGAGGTACAGAAGCCTCCTACTGAGATACCAATCAACAAAATATCTCATGTGTACTGTTCTGGCCAATGGATCCAATTCAATTCAACAAGTATTTTTTGAGCCATATGCAAGGGATTGCTAGCTCTATCTTAAAATCCAATATTTCCTTCCTTTTAGTAAAAGGACTCTGACTTTGTGTGTGTGTGTGTTTTTGTAAGCCAAACAGATTTGTCCAGTCTCTGCTGCAGCCACCTTGCCCATGTCACTGTTCTGGCCACTGAACTGGAAGCAGTAGGGAAGATATGGTTCAATGGCTGGAACTCCTGCCACCATCTAGGACCCCAAGATGACCTTGAGAATGGTAGCCATTCACAGCAGAGAGAAAAGACGGAGGAATCTTGGGTCTCAGCGTTGCAGATGAACTGTATCAGCCCTGGACTATATATTCACATTTTAGTAAGAAGGAAACATAGTCAGGTCTATATTTTATGTTTCAGTTATGTTCAGCCAAAATTATCTGAGAGTACCACCTCCTACCTGCCAGGCATTGGTCTGGATACAATTCCTTCCACTTCCCACACCCCCAGTACCCACATACATGCAATGTATGTATGGGTATTTGGGCAATGCTTGATATAATGAAACAAAGAGATCTCACCTACCACTAACATCTCTCCTAAAGGTTTGACAGAAATGCTTTAGAGGACCACAAAATTTAATGAAACATTCTCAAATCCATGATCCTATCGTTGATCCTTCTCCCACACAGAGTGGTATTTTTATTCCTGAATATACAAAATGAGGTCTAGCTTCCCATTGCTGATCACATTCAAAGACCATTACACTAAAAATAATTACCTCAAACCCAGTAGGAACATTTTGTCTTCTCCATTCCACCTGATAAAAAGTTGAGTTATGGATGTCTACATGCCTCTTGATAATAAGTGAAATGCCTGTGACCTGGGTAAGCTTTGAATTATGCAGTAAAAATAAAGCCTTTTATAGTTTCCTGAAAGACATTTGGATCTGAGGCTGTAAAATATTGCTGAGTTATTGATGCCCATATTAAATTGGCCCTTTTACCAGGATATAATGAAAGTGTGAGCATCCCTCTATACGTCCAAAGACCTTAACTGATGAATAACAATAGTACATTCTGTGACTAAAGGAAGGTTTGGCAAAATTTGTATCAATAGTACTTTTTTTGTGGTAAGTGATATTTATAATCAATGTCTCTGAAATGGTATAAAAAATTGAAATACCTTCTCAGAGAAAAAAACAAACTTATTTTCATGTATTTGAGTAGATTTTGATTATCTGAGTAGAGTTGTTATATCATGATATGATATTAATTCATATTATTAGGATATATAATTGGAATATGGCATTCATCAACCATGCATAGAATTAGAATGTTCTAGCAATGATATTTGCTGTTGATCTTTTTTTCTGTTTAGTTACTAAAATGATTTTGTGACTAAGTAATTCAATAGGGATAAAACAATCCAATGACCAGAATTTATACATTGTGCCAATTAATCACCTGAAAAGCCACAATTTATAATTTTTAGAGCAGACCAACTGTGTTTCCTATATGACTGACCAGTGAAGCCATACCTGCCAAACTACTCTAGCAATTCCTTACCCTGAAGGAACCCTTCAGCTGTGGCAATGGCCAGGTCTGCACTGTATTTCCTAGTTTCCAAGGATGTTGTCTGGCTTTGGTAGTATGTTGCTATTGAATGATACTAAGGTACTAAATAAAGTAAATACAAACAGAAACTAAACACCCATTGCTATGGTGCCAATGGCAAGTAACTTTCACAAGCACTTTGAGTTTACTCAGAATTTATATTAAAAATTATAAATATAGAAATTCTGGTTAGCCAACAAGAAGAAAGTGATTTCATCATATCTCCTATAGAAATATTATGCCATTAATTTCAAATTACCAGGTGAAAGAAGGAAATTGGGGAGTTATTAAGAAGTGTTAGTAGTAGAAGGTTTTTGTTTTGTTTTGTTTTTTAATATATTTTATTGATTTTACACAGAGAGGAATTGAGAGGGTCAGAAAGTTAGAAACGTCGATGAGAGAGAAACACCGACCAGCTGCCTCCTGCACACCCCCCACTGGGGATGTGCCCGCAACCAAGGTACATGCCCTTGACCGGAATCGAACCCGGGACCCTTCAGTCCGCAGGCCGACGCTCTATCCACTGAGCCAAACCGGTCCTGGCAGTAGTAGAAGGTTTTGCTTGGGTTGGTTTTCAGTCTGTGGGGCCAGATGGACAGACCTTTTCTGAAGAGCCACGTCTCCCAGGGTAACATGGCTCATCCAGTGGCGCCACCTACTGACCAAGCAGTTCTGCTGCATGTCCCTCCCCAATCAGCTGTGATCTCTCTAGCATCAAATAGTGTATCACACCTCCTCAGGCTGCCAAGAGGCCCTGTCTTCAATGCTGAGGGGACTACGAGAGCAGCCACTGGAAGCTATGACTCAATGACACCTGGAAGCTCCACTTCTAGCCCCACATAAAGCCCCTGAATGCCACCCACATAGAGATGACACCAAATGTGCAAAGGCCTCCGTAGACAATGTCAGCATGTCAGACTCAGAACACATAACATCTATTGGTTTAGATATTGAGTGCTCACAAAATACTAGGCACTGTGTATAGTGTCTGCACCCAGCTCTACCGTTATCATTTCCAATATTCAGATTTTGGAAACAGGAAGGGGGAGGTGAAAGAACACTCACACATGAAGGACTTGGAGCAGGCCTTCTGAGCCACCATGCCCTCCTGCCTCCAGGCAGAAACCTTGGGGACCAGTGACATTCTGCTCACTGAACACAGCACGAGTGGGTTAGGACCACGGCTCTCTGCACTCTTCTGGCGCCTATGCTAAGACTTCTGGTCTATCTCACGTCTGACATAATGCTCCGTCCAGCGCAGAAGTCAGAACACCTAGTGACTTAAAATGAAAACGAACTTGCACTTGAACTGGTAGGAAAAGAAATCCAAGATACTAACATTCACGTAGCACTAACTTAGAGAGTGAGGGAGTGCTGAGGCACACACACAGGAGGAGCCGGGTTCCAGCTCAGACCCACGCCACACCCCCTGACTCCCCATCCCGTGTTCCTGCTATGATGCCCCAATGCTGCTCCTCTGCAGCTTGAAGGTGACTAAGTGAACATGAGAAGTTGCAATCAAAAGAACATGAGAAATGGTCATTAGAGTTCGAAGCCACAGAACTTAAGGAGCAACTAAAACTACTCCTCTCCCATTTGGAGACTGAGTCCCTACATACAGTCCGTCACCATCTCATGTTCTCAATATTCTCTTCATATTCTTTGACCTGACCCTTCTCACCCCTAAAAATCATCTCATATCAGTCTGTCTCAATAGCCACCCAGCTGGTGTTCAGGCATCTGTCTAATCCTGCAAAGAATAGAGCTAGTCTCAGGTTCATGGTTGTTATTATGTATTGGTGAGCGAATTCCTCTTATTCTGATAAAGAAACATACAGAGTATAGCACATATAACTGTGTTCCCTTATCCCACCATGAACCCACCGCTCTCCTGTTGGCCCCCATAGTAGTAAATAAATTGTCCGTTATGATTTCTAAAATCTAAGACTGGTCATACTAATCCTCTGCCTAACAGCCTCCAGGGCTCCCCCATGGCTTTAAGGATCAAGTACCAAGTCTGAGTATGGCCCATGGGCTATGGAACTTGGGGACAATTGTCCAAACAACCTCTCAAACCTAAAATATCTTGGAAACACCTGCAAAAATGCCAGTGCAAGAAAAATAAGTTTGCTCACCTTCCCCATAGTAACCAAGACTAAACAGTAGCTAGCTCAGGCCTTTTCTGCTTTCTTTGCCATCTCTGGCATGTTTTCTACACCATTAAGCAATCTTCCACATTTAAATAAAAGTTAAATAGTCTCCCTTTGAAACCTAATGATAAAACTTAAAAATCGTAATTACCACTCCCAATAACAAAGGCAAGGAGAAGAAAAAAAAGCATATAACTTACCTGTAATTTCTAAAACGCATATAGAAATTCCTCAGATGCTTCCAGCATGGCTTCCTCAAGAGGACTCCAGTTCAGAATAATCAGAGCAAAGAACCTGGCAACACTGAGAGACTGTGGCTCAAATGCAGCTTAGGAGTCAGCCTGGCTTCTGTGAGCACTGGTCAAAGGGAAAAGCGATGTTTGCGTTGTCACCTGTATTACCTGTAACAACAACAAACACTTTACATAACTCCCAAACCATTCACTGGCAAAGAATAGAGCTGGTCTGTCCTAGCTGGTTTGGCTCAGTGGATGGAGCTTCAGCCTGGGGACTGAAGGGTCCCGGGTTCAATTTTGGTCAAGGGCACATGCCTGGGTTATGGCTTGGTCCCCAGTGTGTGTGTGGGGGAGGGGGAATGTGGTGTGTGGGAGGCAACCAATCAATGATTCTCTCTCATCATGGATGTTCCTATCTCTCTTTCCCCCTTCCTCTCTCAAATCAATAAAAATATATTAAAAAAATAAAAAAAAAGAATAGAGCTAGTCTGAGGTTCATGTTGTTATATATTGGTGAGCGAATCCCTCTTATTCTGATAAAGAAACATACAAAATATAGCACATATAACAGTATTCCCTATAATTTCTAATAACCTATACTAAATAAAATTACATTTTATTAATGGACCAAAAATCCCATTGTGTTCTTATTCTAATAAATAGAACTTTTGTGGCATATACATATTTGACATACAGATGTGCTGTTTACCTTATTTTGGTATTTTGAATATTTTTTGTGAAAAATATGTTTTAATTTAGTTAGGTGCCATGGAGGTCATGTTCCCATGACAAGTACATTGTTAAATTCAACAGACATTTGTTTAGAGTCTGCTGCATTTCAGACATGAGCCTGCAAACAAACCAACAAAAAGCCCTCTGACTTCTAAGTGTTCGTGAGCCAATTACCTTTCATCCTAGGTGATTATCAACATGCACATATTGTTTCTACTCTTCACTTACTCTCTCAAAACCACATAAGCACCTATGCAGGCCGGGCTGAGCTAGGCTCTGAGCACTGCCAGCAGCCCAGGGAGGGGCTCCCGTGGTGATAAATGTCTCAAATCACTTGTCATCATCCTCAGCTTCATTTTGGTCACCAGAACCCCAGGTTGAAGGTCTCATGTTGTTTTGTGTGTATTTAACAGCTTTATGGAGGTGTAACTGATAGACAGGGAACTGTACATGTGTAATGTGCACAGTTTGATGAATTTGCACAATGTGCAAGCATCTGTCATACCATCACCACGATCAAGGGAACGGACAGATCCAGCACCGCCCAGAGTTTCCTTGTGTCCCTTTGTTTCTGTTGTTTGTTTGTTTGTTTGTTTGTTTGAAGCAAGAATCCTTAACATGAAACCTGTGTTGCTCGGTAGTTGGGTATCAACCTATGAATTGGGGAGGTCTTGGTTGGATTCCTGGTCAGGACACATGCACAGGTTGTGGGCTCAATCTCCTGTAGTGAGCATGCAGGAGGCAGCCCATCAGTGATTCTCTCTCATCATTGATGTTTCTATCGCTCTCCCCTTCTTCCTTCCTCCCTGAAATCAATAAAAAATAAAAAAATGCTTTCTAAAAGAATACCACCCAGTACATAGTGAGCACCTGGTACATATTAACTGCTGCTTTTTCATCCTCATGTTTATCAGCTCCTCTCTCCCAACTCCAACCTGAGGCACAAAGTGCACAAACTTCCTTTGCTTCAGCAGCCCCTCCTTTCAGCTCACTTCAAACTAGATACTATCTAGAGTAACTAGGGTGCTATTGGACTCTATTCATCTGAGAAATCAGAATTAACCTGTTTAAGTCTCCTGAAAGAACCCCCCCAAAATAAATGTGTCAATTGCATTCTAAAAGTCAAGCTCAATCTGAGATGCCAACAGATAACGACGGAGTTAATATGTTATCCAGGACTACAGTGACGTTCCAACTTTCCTCAATTAGAATCCAATTTTGCTCCAGGTATCTGGCTATCACATTGGACAGTAAGCAATTGAGCAGCAAGATCAATAGACTCTAACTCCCCCAGCTTCGTGTCAAACACCATGAACATGGCTGTGACTCTAAGCCACAAACACAGCATCACCAGAAGCATCCAACCCTCTCCCCACAACTTATACCACTTCGGTTCGGACCTTTCATTTCCGTGGCCCAGTTTTGCTCCCAGGTTTCCCAGCCACGTAACCTTTGAGTCATTCTTGACACCTCTCTTCCCCTTCCTTCCTGAATTTAATAAACTACCGACAAATCTGCTGCTATTGGTTGCAATGCAATGCCCTCCCCAGCAGCGATAGTGCAAGCCTCTATTGTGACCGCCTTTCAGGGGGAATTCCAGCGACAGGCAGTTGGAGGCCCCAGTGGAAACCTGGGAGGAACTGCCCCAGCCTCGCACTCCCTCTCGACCTGACTCACACGGAGAGCCAGCTCTCAGCTGGAGCCCAGAAGGGAGGTAAACAACGGGGCAAGTGCTTCCTCCCCCTCAGAGTCTCAGGAACTGGGGGCTTTCCCACAAGGCCAGGCCAGTCTCTAAGCAGATGAATGTCTGTGTGCCAAGGCGCAGCCGGGGCTGGAGATTTTCACCGCTCTTGGAAATCACTTTGAAGCCGTGCAAAAGTCTTGCCAACACTGAGCCCGAGAGCTCCTCTGCTTACCGCGGGAGGGGCAGTTTCCTGCCGGCCTTTCACATGTGGGAAGTGGAGGAACAATCATTCTGCAAGGTGCTCCTTTTACCACCAAAATCTGAAAACCCAATAGAGTTGAGCTCTCTGTAAGAGAATGCATCAGACAAGACATTCAGTCCTGAAGAATAATGCTCCTACCTTAGGGACTGGTAGTCATGACATGCTGAATTTGTAAAGTCAGTTTAGAAGCTCTTCTCCTCCAAAATCAGATTAAACATGCTTGGCTCCTTAAATAATTCCAGAACCTTCCCCACCTCGATGATCTTTCTCTCAACATGGTTCAGGTTCTGAACTGAGAAAAATGGGTTTGAAGGCTCTTGTGTATTTTGGCGTTTTGTTTGTTTGTTTGTTTTTTAGGAGAATCAGAGAACATTAGAACAAAAGAGTCCATAGAAATTGCTGGTTCAGTGTCTTTAAGCTGCGGGTTGCAGCTCATTCGTGGGTCATGAAATCAATTTAATAGCACACCACCAGCTTTTTCTTTTAAAATTAAATAGAATAGAATGGAAAATATCAGAGTGTGTTGCATTTATGAAGGATACGCATTATTCATAGAACCTTTGTTTCAGGTTGTGTATGTGTGTGTGTATATCTGCTAGGTTATGATCACCATAGAGCTTCAGTCCAACCAGGAACTAGCCATTTGCTATAACGAATAAACATTTGTTTGCAATTTAGAGTCAGAAAATCCTTGGTTTTAAGTCTGGTCTCTGGCACTTAGAAATTGCGTGACCACAGGATCCTATGAAGCATGGCTGAAACTTAGCTCAGTTCCTCATCTATAAACAAAGGGATGACAATAGTATTTTCTGCAAGGAGGTGTTAAAGAGAAACACACTAACACTCACTTCCAGGTCCTAAGCTCAGACCATGGGCCAGGAATCAGGACATGAGCTTTACTTGCATTATCTACCACAACCACCCTGTTAGACAGCATTGTTCTCACCGGTCACAGGAGGACATGGAGGTTAGGTCCAGGTATCTTTACTTAAATCCCACTACACTGGCCTTCACTACACTATGCCTCAATACCAGTGGCTCTCAACCTTCCTGATGCAATGCAGTTCCTCATGTTGTGGTGACTTCCAACCATAAAATTATTTTCGTTGCTATTTCACAACTGTCATTTTGCCACTGTTAGGAATGGTAACGTAAATATCTGTGTTTTCCAATGGTCTTAGGCTCTACAGCAGGGACCTACAGGTTGAAAACTGCTGCTGTAGAGCCTAAGACCATCGGAAAACACAGATATTTATGTTACCATTCCTAACAGTAGCAAAATGACAGTTATGAAGCAGCAACAAAAATAAGAAACTGTATTAAAGGGTCGCAGCATTAGGAAGGCTGAGAACCACTGCTCTGTACAAATGTGATGATGCATGTAAGGTACTTAGCACAATTAACATGAAGTACTTAGTACTGACACCAAAGAACCTTTAAAATTGAATGCCGCTCCAAAGGGGGCCAGGGGGCCTTTAAGAGATGGAGTGTTCGTGCTGGTAGGTGGGTTGATGTCCCGCTTCCTTCACCAGGAAAGTTTTGTTTGTCTCTCTAACCAACGTGCTCTGTGATGGAGTTCATTGACACCCTGGCAGGAGCACAATCGTCAACAAGTAACTGGTGGTCCGTAGACAACACCTTGAGCAGCCCTGTATAATCATCACAGTCACCCTGGCCATGTTAATATTATCTCGGACACATATTCAGATCTCCTCTCTCACTGACCAAAGGTCACTTGACCACTCCGTCAAAGGTAAACTTGTACATTGATCCCTGTTCACGTTCATTGTGTAGATTGCAGCCCATTGTACGTTTTTAGAATTTTTATAGTATCATCCAAATGATAGTATCATACCAACTATTCTCTCTGGCTTTGTGGCATCCACACACCTGCTAAGCAGGCCTTGTGTGTCTTCACGGAAAATACTAATCAGGATAGAGCCTGTGACAGATTGGCTTTCAGTGTAACAATGAGAACAATGCCCTAGCTCCCCTCAAGGCCTGTGGACACTGTTTCGCTGTCCCAGACACTCACAAACCCGGACCTTCACTTTCCAAAGGGGAAGGAAATGGACTGAAAACACTGGGAAATAAACTGCTTTGAAGGCGCCATCTTGTGGTGCGTAAGCATCAGTGCATCTGGATGGCAAACCAAAGGGGGGAGGCTTTTACGGAGAAGTATGTAGGTCATAAGAGCACGTGAGAGCTAGAGTATTTGCGTCCCTCTCTTGATCTGCACAGCAAATCCTTTTTTCTCATCCTGTCTCAAATTAAAATCGGACTGGCCCTTTCTTTCTGTTCATCACTGTGAATTAAATGAAGGTAACACCACACCTATTTGATTAATGGCCCAGAAAAAAAAAGTACATTTTTAATGAGCCACAGAAAGAGAACATTTTAAAAATACCTTCTTTCACCCTTAGTTGTAGACTTGAAATAAATATTCCCTTTTCTTCCGCTCATGATTTGGAAATTATCTCTAAGGAGTCCTGGGTTTGATGGGGGGCATTTATGAAGAGGGAAGGAATGCTAAATTTTGCTGGCCAAGCAGCTACCTCATAACCTTAAAAGGCTGAGACTAGCATGATGCCCTGGTCCCTCAGGCCTGCTTGGTCCACAGCTGGGCCCTACTTCCTGCAGATGTCAGGTGATGCTGCCTTCCTAGTTGCTCAGACATCTGCTTCCTTCCTCCAGACAGCCAGCACCAAATGAGGCCTTCAAATGCAAGAGCAGGCTTGAGTCTTCAATGTGAGTTTAAATAATCATGGTTGAACTGTAGTCTACAATATCACTTTGTTAACAATGGGTGATGGAAATCCCTAGGATTCCGAAATTAAGAGAAGACTCCCTCTACCCAGAGGGATTCAATAGGGATTTTAGACTTTGGCCCAAACGCCGGAATTTTATTGCCCAGGGGAGCGGCAGAGAAGAGAGAATGGAATTGGACTGAGTCACCTGCTCAGCGTGCGAATGTGTTGAAGAGCTGAAAAACATGCAAGAGAATTCTGCTCACTGGTCCTAGAAAGAACCAAGGAAACATTCCGTCTATAGTTGCCTTGCATTTAAAAAATAAATAAATAAATAACCTGCAAGAATGCACACCCTCCGACAATATCATGGGCAGATGTGAATTTACTAGTGTATCACCCACAGCAGACAGGAACCACAATTTGGGAATTAAACATAAAGATTGGTCAGGACAGTTGAGACCCTGATTCATAGGAATACTTGCACAACCCTGGGCATATAGAAAGGACTGAGCCAACAATAAATCAAAATTCAAAGTAACATAATCAAAACTCTACATGTGCCCTGCCGGTGTGGCTCAGTGGTTGAGCATTGACCTATGAACCAGGAGGTCACAGTTCAATTCCCAGCCAGGGCACATGCCTGGGTTGTGGGCTCGATCCCCAGTGGGGTGTGTGCAGGAGGCAGCCAATGATTCTGTCTCATCAATGATGTTTCTTTCTCTCCCTCTCCCTTCCTCTATAAAAATAATGAAAACTCTATAAGCAACCACCATCTAACTACATGAGGGCCAGCATGAAAGATGGGCAGAATCAATATAGGAAGAATTAGCACTCAAGAATGAGAGGAAATAGAAAAACCTGAAAGATACTAGTAAAAAGATATATTTAAGCTTATTGTAGATGAAGAAAGGAATATAAACAATCATAAAAGGCAGGGCAGCATTTGAAAAGATCAAGAAAATTGGGAAAGGGGAAAGGGAAGAAATGTAGGAATTTAAAAAGCAGATTATTAGAATTTCCAGATTCAGCAGGGAGATGTAGAGAGCTAGAAAGCCACCCTTGCAACAAGAAAAAATGATGGACAAACTGCAAATCAATGACTTTTATTGAACCTCTCAGAGAACTAAGGTCAGAAGATCAAACATCAAACAAGAAATATTCAAAGAGGCAGGTTTGGAAGAAGAAGCGGAACTCAAGCTTTTCCTTATCTAGGACAGATGCCATCACAGCCCATAGAAGCCAATAAGAAAATTCAGCTATAAATATTTAACGAAATTGCTAAAGGCCAAGTGTAAAAGCAGAAACCCTGGGGGCTGCAGAAAGGGGGAAATGGGGATTGGCAGTATTTCAAACCATTGCCAGCATCCAACTCTATACAAAATGTTTAAAGAAGCTCTTCAGTCAGAAGGAATATAATATAGGTCAGAAACTCGGATCTACAAAAAGAAATGAACAGAATTAGAAATAATAAAAAATGTATGCCGAAGCTGGTTTGGCTCAGTGGATAGAGCGTCGGCCTGCTAACTGCAAGGTCCGGGGTTCAATGCCAGTCAAGCGCATGTACCTTGATTGCGGGCACATCCCCAGTAGGGGGTGTGCAAGAGGCAGCTGATCAATGTTTCTCTCTCATCGATGTTTCTGGCTCTCTATCCCTCTCTGTAAAAAAAAAATCAATAAAATATATTTTTTTTAGAAAATGTAAATTAAAATAAAAGTTTTTATTGTAATTGCTCTAAAAAAATTTAATGTTTGAGTAATTGTAATAATGTATTTTGTATTGAAGACTAGCATAAAGGTAAAATATATGATAACAATAGCACAAAGGCTATAGTAACCAGGAATTGAGGATATGCTGTTGTATAAGTTCCTTATACCACACTGAATAATATTACCATTTTTTTAGGATAAATTATATTTTAATGTATATTATAAACCCTAAGGTCATAGCTAAATAAAATTTTGAGGCATGAGTTACTTAAATGAAAAAATATATAAAATGAGATAACAAAAAACTATGCTCAAATGAAATCAGAGAGAAATAAACAAAAAAATCAATAGAACAAGTAGAAAACAGCAAAGTACAGGTAGGTTAGAAGTAAAAGTATAGAAAAACATACTTTTTTTCTATACTTTTGCTGGCGTGGAATCCAGGTTCTGTCACTCCCTAGCTGTTGACACAATTATTCAACTTCTCCACCCTATGATCTTCCCCAATCTCTTCTCTCCCCCTTTCTGAATTTGGTTTTTAATATCTCCAAGGATGCATTTGTTTATTTTTAATAATGTATATAATGTAACTAAAATATAGTACTTTTTTCTATTTTAACACTTTAAACAACTTAAACAGTTTAACTAAACACTGCATATTTCTGTAACTTACCATTTTGTCCAGCATCACCTTTGATATTTGTCTATGTTAATACTTAGAGCTCTAGTTTATTTATTTTCATAAAAGTACCTACTATTTCATTATCTAAAAAGGAGCCAATTTATTTATGCATTCTCCTATTGATGGATCTTTTGGACATTTCCGATTTTTCACTTTTGGAATGAGTGCTGTAATGATCATCTTTGCACAGTATCTTTGCTGCAATGATGCATCTTTGCATATCTCAGCTAAAAATGGAATTATGGTGTTATAGTTCATTGGAGATTTTAATTTTATTAAATATTATAGCTGAAACCGGTTTGGCTCAGTGGATAGAGCGTTGGCCTGTGGACTGAAAGGTCCTAGGTTCTATTCTGGTCAAGAGCATGTACCTTGGTTGCGGGCACATCCCCAGTAGGGGGTGTGCAAGAGGCAGCTGATCGATGATTCTCATCTATATTTCTAACTCTATCCCTCTCTCTTCCTCTCTGTAAAAAATCAATAAAATATATTTTTTTAAATTATAAAATTGCTCAAAGAGTAGTGTGCAAGTTTATATCTCCAGCAGCAGCATGAGTTTCTCTTGCTTTACAATTTCAGTGAACTTGTGCCTATCTGGTGGGTGAGAACTAGTGTATACTGCAGACCAAACTACATTTATTTGCCTGAGAACTGAGGAGGTTGAGCATCTTATACTGAATTGGCAAAAGTAGGTTTACAGTTGCATCGTGACATTCTTGAGTTAATAAAGCTATTGTAATAATCATAACCGTCATGTTTTTTTTCATATGAACAACTGTAAATCTTTACCCACCACTGTCCTATGTTTATTGGCCATCCCAATTCCCTTTCTGTGACTTGGCTATTTACATCATCTGCATATTTCCTCTTCAGTTGTCTTTCTCTTCTTGATATTTAGGAGTTTATTGTATATATTTTGTACTAAAACTTTGTCAATTTATGCAATGCAAATATCTTTTCAGTTTGCTTTTTAACTTTGCTGATGGTGCCTTTGAGTATGCTAAAATTTTAATTTACTTGAATTTATCTATTACAATTTGTGCATCTTATGCTTGTTTTCTCCCAAAAAATGACTCCATGTCCTATTATAAAATATTGTCCCATTTTCCCCAAACTTTCCAAATATGATTTTTCAAATGAAATTCTAAAGGTCTACCTCCAGGTCTTTCTCTCTCTCTCTCTCTCTCTCTCTCTCTCTCTCTCTCTCTCTCTCTCTCTGTGTGTGTGTGTGTGTGTGTGTGTGTGTGTGTGTGTGTGTGTAATATTATGAGATGGGTTTTACTTTCTTCCATATTCATTAATAAAGTTTACATTTTCATCAACTCTTCAGATAGATGTTTCATGGTTGACAGATAAGGAAAATAAAAAACTGGGGGGGGGGAATATATATATATATTCCATTGATTTTTTAGAGAGAGGGAGGGAGAGAGCTAGAAACATGGAAGAGAGAGAAACATCGATCAGCTGCCTCCAGCACACCCCCCACTGGGGACGTGCCCGCAACTGGAATCGAGCCCAGAACCCCTCAGTCCACAGGCCGATGCACTGAGCCAAACCAGTTTTGGCTGGAAATATATTTAACTGGCCCAAGGACACCCAGCTTGTCAGGGTCCAAAAAAATCGGAAGTGAGCATCTCCATCTAAATGACTTCAGGTATATCAAGTTCCTGAACATTTAAATCTGGAGCCTTATCTTTATCTCTGCCTCTGCCTCCCCACCCGCATTGCTCTCCACAGGCAGTTTCCTGCTCAGGGCCCAGCTCTGCCTGCGGCCAGGCCAGGTGCTGCAGCCTCAAACCACAGGCCTTCCCTAAAGCTGCCGGGGTCATCCCCCTCCGTCCCCACCAGGGATTAGAATATGATCCGACTGGGCGAGACCAGGGATTGATAGTTCCTAAAGCAGCCCAGGTGACTTTAATATTTAGCAGGACTATGAACCACTGGAGAGCATCACCACTTGCTCATGATATTATTCTTTTTCTTTTTAATTCTCACCTGAGGAGGATATTTCTCCATTGATTTTTAAAGAGAGTGGAAGAGAAAAGGAAAGAGAAATACTGATGTGAGAGAAACATATGGATTGGTTGTCGCCCTGGCCTGCAATCGAGGTACATGCCCTTGACTGAAATCGAACCCAGGACCCTTCCGTGCACAGGCCAACTCTCTATCCACTGGGCCAAACCAACCAGGGCATCTTTTTCGTTTTTATAGTCCTGAAATTTCTTACACTTATAAGTACAAACGACTAAAGCTCTCATCACAACAAACGGATGCCTGTGTGTACCCAGCGTTCTGCGCCCATAATATTGCTTCCTGAGGCCCAACTCTGACTTCCCAAGAGCCTTTCTCTGCAGACTCAGAGGCATCCTCAGCTGATTGCAGGAGGTGAGAATTTATAAACACTTTTTCATGTTTGAGTGTCCAGGTGAAGAAGCTGGCCGACGACAGAAGAAACAGGACTTGAATCAGGATGAGAGAGAAAGATTTGGAGCCAGGAATTTTACACAGAAAACATTTCAGTCCCCCCTGTGGAGATGATGGGCAAAACCACTCTGTTTATTTTAAAACACCGAGAACCTCACTGACACTGGGTTACAAATTTCAAGGTACAGCCAACATTCACACACTCCCCATCCCCATTTGGAAAAAGATTGTGAATCTTACTTAATAAAGAATAGCGCATACGCGTTAAAGAAAAGGCTTTTCCAAACAAATATCTTGAAACGGTTCCATGGCAGTGTTGTTTTATATCTGCCCTTTTACCATTATAATAACTTATTTCTCTTTCCCCTCTTAAAACAAACAAACAAAAACCTTGTTTGCTTTTAAAATATCACCTCTTTTTCACTTTGATTTACTGCCCTTTGGCCACCAGCCCACTGGTCCCTGGCCAAGTCATCAGACTCCCCCGGCCGCCTTGGCAGGGGAGGGACACGGAGCTGCAGCTCAGGAAGCCTGCACGGGGCCAGCATCCCTACAAAGTGCCCCCTACGTGTCCACTGCCATCTGTCCTGCTGTCTCTCCTTGGGCAGGGCAGGTCCTCAGAGATGCCCATTCCCTCCTCGCCCCTCCGGCCAAGGCTCTGTCCACAGCCCCAGAGACACAGGGGGGAAAGGCAGGGCCTTCTCAGGGACCCACTGAGAGGAAGCAGCCTCTGTGTGTTTGCAAGTGTTGACAAGGACCTATCCCAGGAAAACAGCTACCGTATCTCAAAACAAAACAACCCTCTTCTCTCCCAAGGACCCTCCGTCCTCAATGCTGGAATCATTTCCTTGCTTTCTGTGTGAGTTAGAGCTGCACGTGAGTCTGTCACCACAGACAGCAAGTGAGCAGACTCATACACAAGCGTGTGGGTCTTACGTAAAGAGCGCATTTGAATGTATTTGGTGGTTGGTGTTACCTGGTTTGACACCAGCTCTACCACTTACCGGCTACCTTGAATGGGTTACAGAATTCCATTTGAGCATTCCAGGAGTTCCCTCCACTGCTTCAAGACTTCTGATTTTTGCCTGATTTATCAGAGTATTGATTTAAAATAACCAATTCTCTTTGCTATAAGAAGAGAATTTTTTTAAGGGTAAGGCTTTCTTGGCATTGAGACAAGTTCTCTGAGCAGAAACTTCTCTGGGTTGACATTTTTCCAGCTTAACACAATAAGAAGAAATAATTATGGAGTATAAAGAAACAATTCTTTTCTGCCTTTTGAATCTATACCCTTTGAATATGTATTCCCCAACAGTTTGTAAAAACAGAATATGTACATTTTTTTCAATGATGAAACTATTATTTTTTTAAGAGTATAGCAAGAAAAAAAATTCATATTGATTTAGGGTGTCTATCCAATTTCACATAAAATCAACTAAAATCCCTATGGTACTAAACTTCATGGACATGTGCATGCACACACAAAAATGTGTGTATAAGGAAGTACGGATATTAGAGAAGAAACTAATGTGTTTCTTTTCCTTGCATACCAACCTTGAAATGCTTTTTCATTCAACATTGGGGATGCTCTAGCTCTTCGCCTATAGAAAAGCCACAAAACAATGCATGGTATACAATTCTATTCTGATCAATAAAACACCAATACAGCACTTCCCAAACGCAAAAACCTTTGCATTCAAGGATCTATTCAGGTCTCAGGCTCTGAGGTCAATGATTCTCTTCCATTAAACAACTTCCTGTTTTGGTCTATAGTATCGTTTATCACACTAGACCCTTTGACTGCACTATTTTTGTCTTGCTTTTTTTTTTTTTTTTCTACCAGCAAAATCATTGCACCTGAACAAGAAACTTTTTTTTTTTAATCTGGTTTTCTCACAGAATCAATGACATAAGAGGATTAATTGTTTGTTTTCAGTCCTGACTTTTTCTTCTCCTAGATCTATTTTTGAAACAAATTTTATTTTGGGATGTCCTGACTAGGATGATACAAAATTGGAAAGCCTGGTGCAAATTTTATTGACCTCCATTTCCTACTATAAAGGATGTCCCCACTAATCTGTCATGCACAGGGCAGACAAAGGCCAGAGCCAGGGGAAGCCAAGCCAGATGGTGTGTCCAAGAAGCCCGGGCCAGACTCTCTGTTTTGTTGGTGTGTTTTTAAACAAACGGTCAACTAGGAGGAGGAAAAAACATGTGGGCATCCTTCTTCTTGTTCCAAGCCAAGCGAAGTTAAATGTGAGATGTAATATGCCTGGCAAACACAATGTCTGAGAAGAGGTACTTATTAAATGTGCTTGGATAGGATAGGATAAATGGATGGAATTATGGATGGGTGAATAGATAGGTGGGTGGGTGGGTGGATGGATAGGTAATGGATTGATGAGTAGATTAACTAGTGAATTAATTAATATTATTCTTTTTAAAATTTAAACAATTTTTAAAAAATGTAAAAATATAGAAGTTTACCACTTTGGGGACTATATGGGACTACATACATTTTTAGAAAGAAAAAAAAGTACAATGTGTTCCATATATTTTTTGTCATGATTTTTATGAATTTAAAATCAAACATGTAGTGCTAGTCAGTTTGGCTCAGTGGATAGAGCATCAGCCTGCAGACTGAAGGGTCCCAGGTTTGATTCCAGTTAAGGGAACATACCCAGGTTTCAGGCTCAATCCCCAGTAGAGGGCCTGCAGGAGGCAGCCAATCAATGATTCCCTCTCATCATCATTGTTTCCATCTTTTTCTCTCTCTCCCTTCCTCTCTGAAATCTATTTTAAAATAATAATAAACAATAAACATGTAGCTGAGATATTTTTTAATTAAAACACATATTTTGATCTTTTCAGAGAGGGAGAGGGAGAGAGAGCTAGAAACATCAATGAGAGAGAAACATCAATCAGCCGCCTCCTGCACTCCCGCACTGGGGATGTGCCCTCAACCAAGGTAAATGCCCTTGACCAGAACTGAACCAGGAACCCTTGAGTCCACAAACGGATACTCCATCCACTGAGCCAAACCAGCCAGGGCATAACTGACATCTTTTACATTTCCTCTCAAAACCCAACTGCCTTGCCCAAAAATGGTGAGATGTTTGCATGCAATAAGATATTAGGTAGAAATAAATATGTATATTATTCAGCATAAATACTGCTAATAAGCTAATTTCAGCATAATTTCATTTTCAATGCAAATGTAGAGATGTTAAAACAGTACATTTTAAATGTATTGATGTATAAATTTTATAAAACATATCTCCTTTTCAGAGAAAAATTATGTTAATAGTTTTGTCCATATTATTCCTGTATGCCATATTATTTATCTAATTATATTATGTATCAATCATCTATATTTTTAATTTTTCCCAAATTATAGTCAGATTGTCCATAGTAACTTACATCTCTTTTTCCCACTTTTATATCAAGAGCATCTGTTTCTATCACTGTAGAAATCTATCTTGTTCTTTTTTTAAAATATATTTTTATTGATTTCAGAGAGGAAGGGAGAGGGAGAGATAGAAACATCAATGATGAGAAAGAATCATGGATCGGCTGCCCCCTACATGCCCCCACTTAGGATCAAGCCTGCAATCCAGGCATGTGCCCTTGAACGGAATCGAACCCAGGACCTTTCTGTCCGAAGTCAACGCTCTATCCACTGAGCCAAACCAGCCAGGGCTATCTTGTTCTCTTTTAATGACTGCATGGTATTCTGTTGTATAGATACACCATACACAATTCAGTCAGACTACTATTGAGAATTAAACTGTTTTTTCAATATTTATATCACTACCAGCAATGTACTTCCTTGAAGATATATGAATGACCATCTTTATTTTTGAATTTTTAGCAATCTTTGCTATGCTCTCTAATAGTTTGTCATTTTTTTTTTTTTTTTTTATAGAGAGGGGAAGAGAGAGGGAGAAATAGAAACATAGATCGGCTGCCTCTTGCATGCCCCCTACTGGGGATTGAGCCTGAAACCCCAGGCACGTGCCCTGACCAGGAATTGAGCCAGAGTTACTTCTTGATTCATGATGGATCGAAGCTCAACCACTGAGGCACATGGGACAGATTTATATGGGCTTGTTGTGGGGTTTTTTAATCTTTCTTTCCTTTTTGGTTCTTCGGGTTCTATTGATATACAGTATCTTCTAACTCAGAGTACATTCTACCTTTGGCCTTATCTAATCTGCTAATAAACCCATCAAAGGCATTCTTCATTTCTATTAGAGTTTTTTATCTCTAGCATTCCTTTTAGTATATCACTTCCTCTAGTCCAAAGGTGGGGAATGTCCGGGCCCTTGGCTGTATAAGGCCTGAGAAACCAGTCCAGTTTCAGCATTCTTATTTTTTTTATGTCTTTGCTGAGACTCTATTTGTTTGTTTCTTTGTTTGTTTGTTTCAAGTGTTTATAGCTTCTCATTGAAGCATATTTATGATGGCTGCTTTAAAATTTGTTAGCCCAGCCAGCATGCTCAATGATTGAGCATCAATCTATGAACCAGGAGGTCCCGGTTAGATTCCAGCTCAGAGCACAGGCCCATGTTTCAGGTTTCATACCCAGTGTGGTGCATGCAGGAGGCAGTCAATCACTGAATCTCTTTCATCATTGATCTTTTTATCTCTCTCTCCCTCCCTCTCTTTTCCTCTCTAAAATCAATAAAAATATATATTAAAAAATAATAAAATAAAATTTCTATTAGATATTTTTAATACCTGTATCACCTCAGGTTTGCCTTCATTGATTGCCGCTTTTATTCTAGTTGAGGTTTTTTGATTCTTTGCTATGATGAGTGAGATTCAGTTAAAATCTGGTCATTTGGGGTATTACATTACAAAGCCCAAGTCTTACTTAAAGCTTATGTTTTAGCAGGTCTCCTTTGATACCATTCTAGTGAAAGAAGGAAGATGTCACTCATCAATGCCACGCTTCCTAGTTGGCCTTTGTTGAGACCCCGGGAGAAGGGTCTTCATTACTGCTCCATGTACACTGGAGGATGACCGCACTACTGCCTAGCAGCAATGAGAGCCCTGGTCCTCTCTTGGCTTCCTCTGACACCAGCACGAGGGGACGGTGGAAGTTCAGTCATTCTATATTGCCTCTACTGACAGTGCAGAGTGGGGGTGTGTAAGTCCCTACTCCCCACTCAGCCCTCACTGAAGCTACCTTGATTGTACCTTGGTTGCGGGCACATCCCCAGTGGGGAGTGTGCAGGAGACAGCTGATCAATGTTTCTCTCTTATCGATGTTTCTAACTCTCTATCCCTCTCCTTTCCTCTCTGTAAAAAATCAATAAAATATAAAAAATAAAACCATCAAGGATATATTGCTATAGCATAAAAAACAATGAACTTGCATGTTATTTTTTTTAATTTTTTATGCTTTTCTAAAATTTTTTCTTTAAGAATTAAAAGTCCATGTCCATGAGTTTTCTTTTCTTTTTTCATATTTTACTCAATCCCTCCACCTCCAACCAAGACCTCCCCACACCAGAGCTTAAAATTTTTTAAAGATCTTTAAAAACAAGTAAGTGATGGTTCAGCCAAATAAATAAGAAATGTTTTAGTTTTTCAATAGCTATGCTCTAAGAGCAATTTCATACGGCTTATCCATTTCATGTTCACAACATGTATAGCCAGGGAAGGCATTATTCCGAGTTAACTTCTAGTTCAACACAGTTTCTAGGTGCCACACACTTTTCTATAATATATAAATCTCTTGGGCTCCCAATGCAATCATATTTGCCTTTTTATAATCATCTATTTGAAAAGCATCTTATGGTGTAAGATAAACAAATGTGACATTGCATAGGGAATCAAAACTGCAAACTTCAGCTCCCTAATCCTTCAGAGGCCATTTTCAACAAACAGGTGTTTCTTCTTTTCTATGTACTCGACATACACAGCAGATAAACAGTCTTAACGCTGTTAATCACAAGGTCTATGATATATGACTTCTCTACTTCAAAGTACTCTAATAATAGCACATGCATAGAAATATAGCACTCTGAGCAAAGTAAACAAACACTTTTCTCTCCTGAGAGGGATCAGATGAATCCGCTTATGTCAGATCTCTCCCAGAATTCCATTGTTGTCTCTCCAAACAGGCTTTAAGGAAAACCACCAGATCTGGGATTGGGAGCTTTTCTCAAACGTGTTTCCTTTCAAAACACAGGGAAACAGGATTTTTGGCCACGGGAGGTCAAGGTCAGCCATCTAACAGAAATGGTCCTTTTGAACTTCCTTTCTGAGAAACGCATTATGTTATCTGAGCAAAGTTGTTACATTGAAAATCTCTGCTGACACTCAAGTGATGATCAAGTTTGTTCATTGCACAAGGAATGATTTCAGGAAGCATACCTATGAAACCCACAAATCAGTCTAATGATACTAAAATGTAAATTTCCAAGACAATGAGAATACCAAACTCAGTGAGGATTGGGACAGTGTTTTAGCATTTTTGTGTGCTCCAAAAAGTACTGTTGAGTGCCTAACACATAATAAGTAATCGATAATTACCTATTTAATGAATGGTTGTATTTTTAACAATAAAAAAGATCCACACATAATGAAAAAAGAATTAAGATTGCAAAGAGTAACGCTATTATATTTAAAATTATTTTTAATTGAAAAAAATTTAAAAAGCATAGAAATGCAAATAAAACACTCAAATTGCCTTCCTCATATAATGTATTGCTTTCAAACCTGAATTTATATGAAATGTTTGCAAATATGGGTATTGTTACCAAATAGGATATAAAGACATTTCTGTTAAGATGATTTTCATACCACTGTCTTATATGTTTACAATATTTTTAAAAATATATTTTATTGATTTTTTTTACAGAGAGGAAGGGAGAGGATAGAGAGTTAGAAACATCAATGAGAGAGGAACATTGATCAGCTGCCTCCTGCACACCTCCAACAGGGGAGTGCCCTTGACCAGAATCGAACCTGGGACCTTTCAGTCCGCAGACTGACGCTCTATCCACTGAGCCAAACCGGTTTCGGCTGTTTACAGTATTTTTTGAGAATTTTCAATAAATTAGCTCATTTTAGTGTTACAGGAATTTCAATATTATTATCTCCATTATAAAGTTGGAAAAGTTCAGATGATATTTACCTAAAGGCACCCAATGAATGAGCATCAAGCTTGACCTTTGCTCCTGAAGATGAGACTGTCTTTCATTTCTGTAAGGAAGGCAGCTCCTCAAGTTCTTATCTGGCAGAAAGGCTTAAAGTTAAAGGGCCAGCCCTCAGCATACAATGCTCTCTCTAATCTCTGTAAGCTGCAGTTTGACCTGCTTTTTCTGATATTAAACTGTCACTGAGCTTTGGTTTAGTTTTAAGAAAGAAATACAAAAAAAAAAAAAAAAGAAGAAAACACATCAAGCAGGGGGAGTAGATCTTTTGGCACGCTAGCAGATTTTCTTCCCATCTGATGGACACATTTCCAGTTGACACTGCCACTTCCTGTCCAGAGGAGAATGTTTAAGGAAAATGTCTGAAACACATTTATTTCCCTTTGCTTTAAACTGAATCGTGAAAACCTATACATTTTTCTTCCTTCTACACTAGGAAATTGGTATTCTAGAATATTTTAGCAATTCTAAATTTAAAAAAAATAAGAAGAAGCATTAAACAACAGAGTAGTGTGTTTGCATGAAATGCCATAATATTGTTATTCACACTTGGGTAGTGTGTTTGCATGAAATGCCATAATATTGTTATTCACACTTGGCCTTACTTAGGTTTTACTAAGTTGGACTTATTTCCATTTAATATATGAAAACTTCTGGTTTCTCTTTTTAAAAACTGCCCAAACCGGTTTGGCTCAGTGGATAGAGCATCAGCATGCGGACTGAAGAGTCCTGGGTTTGATTCCAGTTGGGGCATGTTACAGGGTGACCACTTGGTTGCGGGCACAGCCCCAGTGCGGGGTGTGCAGGGGGCAGCTGATCGATGTCTCTCTCTCGTTGATGTTTCTGACTCTCTATCCCTCTCACTTCCTCTCTCTGTAAAAAATAAATAAATAAATAAATAAATAAATAAATAAATAAATAAATAAAATAAAACATATTTTTTTAAAAACTCACTTCAATAAGAATCAATATTGGAACTGTGTTAAAAAGGCATGTGACATCTGTCATCAATTTATGTTTGGAAACTATAATAAGATTAGAACTAATAACTGATCACTATTCTTCCCTTAACTAAATTTTCCTTTTAATGCTTGAAACATACAGATTTTGCCGTATGATATATTAATTAGGAACTAGTTAAAAATGTTTTCTAGAAAGGCACAAAATGTCTATCCAGTGATGAGATTAGCTGGGCCAAAATGCTAAAAGCAGTGAGCATCATGTTATAATAAAACACGCCTGTGAGGTGAGTGACAGAAATTGCCAATGCAGTGGGCTGTGTGCCCCAACCTACAGTGTTGAAAGGTAAAACATCCCGGGATTGTAGGATTTTATAGCTCTCTTCGGTCTTGGCCTGATATACCAGGCAGTTTAATGAGCCAAACACAGCAGGTAGCCTCACAGGAAGTTCCGCTCTCTATCAAGGCTCTTGCTTCCTTTCCTGCCCCAGACTCACAATTCCCATGGGCAGCAGTTGGAGTTTAAGTCTCAAGGAAATGCAGAACCAGCTTAAATGTATTGCTACTCTAGATAATGTCTAACCTTTCTTGTAAATGAAAAAAAATATTCCTTCTTCTAGAACAGTACCTTGTTCATGAGACAACTCAATAAAGTCATGTCCAATTGAATACATAGAATGATATTAGGCAGCAATATTGTTGTGAGTATTTCTTATCATCTTATATTTGGAAATTTTGTCTTAACATGACATTTTGCTTTGAAAACATCTGCATTCTTTGAACTTAGAAGATACTCTTTATATCAAAAGTGATGTCTTGGTTTCTAGAATTTTGCAACAAAAAGTTCATCTTTCTCAGTAATTCCTGAAAGTAATCATAAATCACTACCTAGTTACAAAGAGTCATCCTTGATAAAAACTCAGGTTCCTTTTCTGCAACATGGAGAGGTCAAGTGTATGTGATCTGAACAACAGTCGAGACAAGAGAAGGAGAAAGGAGACGTGAGAAGGAGGAAGCAGTTGGAAGGATTTCAGAATGAGCTACTTTAAGGTAAAAGTCAGAATTCTTGTCGCCTAAGATCAGAAACAAGACAGGAATGTTTGCACTCACTGCTTCCATTCAAAATTATATTTGAAGTTCTAGCCAGAGCAATCAGGCAAGAAAAAAAAAAAAAAAGATAAAAGTCATCCAGATTAGAAAAAAGAAAAAAAGTACAATTTCCTGTATTCACAGATAACATAATCATTTATGTAGAAAATCTGACAAAATTTACAGAAAAACTAAGAAAACCAATAAGTGAGTTTAGCCAGATTTCAGTTTACAAAATCAATATACAAAAATAAATTTTATTCCTACATACTAGCAATAGAAAATAAGAAAATTTAAATTTTTAAAAATCACAATAACATAAAAAATATGAAATACTTGGTCATAAATCTGAATCTGATAAAACATGTGAAAGACTTTACACATTAGGAAGTATTGCTGGTAGAAATTAAAGAATACTTAAAATAAATTGAGAAATATATCTTGTTCATGGTATGGAACACTAAATTTTTTAAAATATATTTTATTGATTTTTTTCAGAGAGGAAGGGAGACGGACAGTTAGAAACATCGATGAGAGAGAAACATCGATTCAGCAGCCTCTTGCACACCCCCTACTGGGGATGTGCCCACAACCAAAGGACAAGTCCTTGACCGGAACTGAACCTGGGACCTTTCAGTCCGCAGGTGGACGCTCTGTCCACTGAGCCAAACTGCTTAGGGCAAGACTAAATATTTTTAAAGTATTAATTCTTCCCAAATTAACCCATAGATTTTGGAATCCCCATCCAATAAAATCCCAATCAAAATCCCCAGTGGCTAGTTTGAAGAAACTTGCAAGTTCATTTTAAAATTCATATGGACCCGGCCAGTGTTGCTCAATGGTTGGTGTCGACAAATGTACTAAGAGGTCACTGGTTCGATTCCTAGTTGGGGCACATGCCTGGATTGCAGGCTTGATCCCCAATGTGGAGCATGCAGGAGGCAGCTGATCAATAATTCTCTCTCATCATTGATGTTTCTTTCTCTCTAATCCTCTCTCTTCCTCTGTGAAATCAATAAAAATATTTAAAAAAACAAAAAACAAAAAAACTTTAGATCAACATTCTTTATAAATTGATATAAAAATTTATCAACAAAATACCAGCAAACAGAATTCAGCAGCATATTGAAAAAGATACTCTATACCATGACCAAGTGGGATTTATTCCTGGAATGCAAGGGTGCTTTAATCAATATAGTAATATGCCACTTCAAAATAAAAAATAAAAATCATTATCTCACTAGATGCAAAAAAAAAATAAAATATAGCATTTGACAAAATCCAACACACTTTTTAGACACAGACACTCAACAAAATAGAAATAAGAGGAAATTGGCTTAAAATAATAAAATCTACAATGAGAAACCTACAGCAAACATTGTACTCAATGGTGAAAGACTCAAGGCTTTTTCTTTAAGACTATGAATAGGGCCGGGACCGGTTTGGCTCAGTGGACAGAGCATCGGTCTGTGGATTGAGAGGTCCCGGGTTCGATTCCAGTCAAGGGCATGTACCTTGGTTACAGGCACATCCCCAGTGGGGGGTGTGCAGGAGGCAGCTGGTCGATGTTTCTCTCTCATCGACGTTTCTAATTCTATTTAACACTAGAGGCCCGATGCACAAAATTTGTGCAAGGGCCTTAGCCCTGACCCCCGCCCGCCATCACAACTGTTGTGGCCGGGGGTCTCTGCTGTCGCCCCCACCCGCTGCAGCTTTGTCCAGAAGGAAGGACATCTGGAAGGACTCCCGTCTAATTAGCATTTCCGTTTTTATTATTATAGACTAGGGACCAGTGCATGAATTTATGTACCTTGAAAGGAACTGTGGGCCGTGAGGCTGCGGTGGGCACAGGAGTGGGTCTCAGCCCATCCTCTGCACCCCTGCCCGCCACCTCCTGGCACAGCCCCCATCCCCCCCACCCCTGGTCCCCTCTCTGCCGGCAGCCCCACTCCCGCTGCTGCCACTCCCATGCACTGAAGGCATTAGCCCAGCTTGCACCTGCAGCCGACAGCGGATGTGAGCGGGGCTGGTGCTGGCAGCAGGTACAAGCACCAGGTGGGACCACAGGGCACAGGAGCAAAGAATTTTCAGTAAAAACCGGTGCCCCGCCTTGGTCTGACACCCACGCTCACCTGCTCCACCATCCTGCCATGGCCACTGCCCGCCATGTTCCGTGCACTCCCCCTGGTGGTCAGTGCACATCATAGTGACTGGTGTTCGGTTGTTCAGCTGTTTGGTCTATTTACATATTAGCCTTATTGTATTATACAGGATAGTAGTGGACATTCTAGCCAGAACTATTAGACAAGAAAAAGACTGGAGGCCTCTTAAGCCTGCTCTGTGTATGCATCTTCTGTGGACTTGTCCTTGTAAATTCCCAGGTACAGGAATTTTCCAGTTCCTTTTCCCCCAGGAGTTCATAATCTCTTGCTCCCTCTGGTGTCAGTCTGCTATACAATGGGTTTTTTGAAGCAGTGGCAAAACTCCATTTATTTGTTGTTTTTGGTGTCTTGTTGTTGTTGTTCTTAGTAGCCTCCAGACATGTATAGCATGTGAGGTCCCATCTGCACTCTGAGACTGCCAAAAATCAAGTCAGTCTCAGGCAGCCACTAAACAGTCTGAATATCAGGTGTTAGTTTCAGTCTCCTCTTTCTGTGTCCAGGGGTAAGCCAGGGACTGGGATCCTTGCCAATGGTGTTATCCTGAGCTGGTGCAGGATCTCTGGTAGGTGACTGTGTACTGGTCTAAGTCTTTACCTCTGTTCCTGGTGACCCCCAGGCATCTAAAGTGCACCGGGGCCCTCGGTGCTCCAAGAGAGCGAAACAAGCCAGTACTTCAGCTCCCATAAAAGTTGGAACATTGGACACATAATCCAACTCTTTCTCTCCCCAGAGAGAAGTTAGGATTTGGAGTATTTTTCCTGTTCACTCTGGAGGGGTTATGTGGGTGCTTGCCTGTGAGTTTATATCTCCATCTTTATCTCAGTTCTCTTGAGATTTTTCCTGTCAGTGCTCAGATGCAGGCAAGACAGGAACCAGTAATGGGTCAATCCCCACAAAAAAATATCAGAATACTGGGCATATAATCTAGTTCTTCCTTTCCCAGGGAGGTGTTTTCTTCTAATCATTTGGGGCGGGGGGAGGGGATTATAGTGAGAAAGTGTCTCCAATATTCCTACTGGCTTGGATGTGGCTAGTTTCAGGCTCACCGTATTCTTAAGAACTGACCACCACCTTCATTAAGTTACTCAAGACATAAGCAAATTACACTTTCAAATGTATATTTGATTTGTGCCTCCTTCTGCCATGAACCTCTAATATCAAAATGAACTAATGCTATGAAATGCATATTTTTTGCATTCTTTATCAAGGCTTAATGGAAGAGAAAATTCTGTTTTTAAACAGAATGTGTACAGGATAAATTTTGCTTCTAAAACTGCAATAACAACTTTAGTGTAAATCAGTCACTATAAAATGATTTTACAATGTCTTGGAAAGAGCCCAAGACCATGAGTTTTTAAATAGGTTCTCTGTGGCAAATGGGCTGCCGACCTCCGTGTAAACAATAAGCCTGTTCCCTAATAATGCTAAGAAATGTCCACTGACACGAATTTTAGTCTGATAAGGAAAAGAGGGGAAATATGTTCTGATCCTTGAATTGTTTTTAACCAATTGTGGGAAAGTTATCTTTAAGGAGCGCTGCTCAGGGCTTTTTCTTTCCTAGTGCTTTTAATCTTACTTTCTACTCTACTCCAAACAGACTAATTGACTTGTCATTAGCATTCAACTTACCTGTCTTAGCCTCCATGAGTATACAGTTGCTCATGAGGCTATTTTGCATACCTATTGTTTTATTTTTCAAAAAATATTTAAGCCAAACCAAAATCGGTTTGGCTCAGTGGTAGAGCGTCGGTCTGCGAACTGAAGGGTCCCAGGTTCGATTCCGGTCAAGGGCATGTACATTGGTTACCGGCACATTCCCAGTGGGGGGTGTGCAGGAGGCAGCTGGTCAATGTTTCTCTCTCATTGACGTTTCTAGCTCTCTATCTCTCTCCCTTCCTCTCTGTAAAAAAAAAAAAAAAAACAAACATTTAAGCCAAAATCGGTTTGGCTCAGTGGATAGAGTGGTGGCCTGTGGACTCAAGGGTCCCAGGGTCGATTCCAGTCTAGGTCATGTACCTTGGTTGCGGGCACATCCCCGGTGAAGGGTGTGCAGGAGGCAGCTGATTGATGTTTCTAACTTTCTATTCCTCTCTGTAAAAAATCAATAAAATATATTTTTTTGAAAAAACAAACATTTAATGATTCTGCTTTGTCTATAGTAAATTCAGTTCAAATACTTCAGCCTGATTTTCAAAAAGCTCCAATAATCTGACTTCAACTCATTGTAAGCAACATAAACAACGCTTAACACTTGAAATTCAAGTACTTTTCATTTATTTCCCCAATTAAATTAAAACCAGTTCAACTCCCAATGTCTGACAGTGGTAGGAAGTACAATTTCACCCTCTTAGGGGTTCTCTTTCCCTTTCAGGGATCATCCAAGAACTTCGGGCTCTTTTGCAGTCCCTAGAAAGATCCTTTGGACATCCATTACCAAGTGAACAAGAGACCTTGCATCTTTCAACCACTGCCACCGGGATTATCCTATTCTGTCACCCAGGACTGTCACTAAATGCTGTCCTCTCTATTTCTGAAACAAAGGCTGATTTGCCCTATTTCCTAGCTTAGGCTGGCAGGGATTTTGAAGGTAAATACTGCCCTCCCCCCCCCCCAAAAAAAAAAAAAATACACACAAGAAAAACAACCTCCATTTCTTCAAAGGCACACCTGATTTAAAGAGTTTCTAACTGTATTTACCATGTTGTAGCTAACCATCCAATCCTCTCAGTTACAAGAGGACTGACCATTCTCCTCTGAGTCCAACTGTCCCAAAGACATGTTTAGGGACCCATGGGTCCACTAGGGACCCATAATCACAGGGAGCCCATTCAAGGGAAAAGAGCCATAACAACTGTTGAATCAGTCTCCTTTTCAGCTCCCAAACTACCAAAATTCATCCTAATCCCTTTTCAAACTAACTGGGATGTAATGGAGGCAGATCCTAGAAACAAAATATCCATTTTCCCTCTTGGGAGGGGACTTGCTACTGAGTCACATCACAAGAGAAAGAAGAAAGATTCTTAGATACTTCTCCTTTTCAACAGGTATAGAAAGTTTTACCCAATGCAGTAAGACACACACACACACACACACACACACACACACACACACAAAAGAAAAAGAAAGAAAAAGAAAAAGAAAGGCATGCACATTTGAAAAAAGTAAAGCTATCTTTATTTACAGAGGACATAATTGTTTATAAACAAAATCTGAAATCATTTACAAAACAACAAAAAAACAAAAACACCCTCCTATACTACTAAGATTGGAAAGCCACAAGACACAAGATTAATTTTTTTTTAATCAACTATATTCCTATAAAGTAGCAACAATTTGAAATGTAAAATATAGTTATATTGCCCTGGCTGGTGTGTCCAGTTGGTTGAGCATTGTCCCATGAGCTTAGCGATCACTGGTTCCATTCCCAGTCAGGGCACATGCCTGGGGTTGTAGGCGTGATCCCCAGTGTGGGGAATGCAGGGGGCAGCCAATCAATGATTCTCTCTCATCATTGATGGTTCTATCTCTCTCTCCCTCTCCCTTCCTCTCTGAAGTCAATAAAAATATTTTTTTTTTAAAGAGAAAGAAAAGAAAGTTGCTTTTCACGTGGGAGTGCCTCTGCATGACGGCTGTGGGTTCACTGTCCATGGCAGAGATTGAGAGAAGGAGATGTGAATAAGTCCAGCCACAATCCATCTCCCACTCAGGGAAGGAGGCAGTGTGGTGGCACTGCAGTGCTCCCTAAGACCCTCACATGTGACCCACAAAAGAGCCAAACTTTGTCTCATAGGGGCTTTTAAGCCAGTAAATGATTTCCAGAGACACACCAGAGAGAACTACAGCAGTGGCCAGGCAAGAAAAAAGACATTCGTTGTTTCCTACTCCTTCCTCCAAACCCCCAACCCCTCATCTCACACACACACACACACACACACAGAGAGAGAGAGAGAGAGAGAGAGAGAGAGAGAGAGAGAGAGAGCGCGCACATGAATGAGCTGGCCTTAATGAGAGAGGGGAGAGGGGATATCTCTAAGACAAGCAGCATCCTCCAGGACTAGAAGAGAGTGCCTAAGCCCTCAGAGTAGAAGAAATAAGATTTAAACTAAGATTGAGGCTTTACAGTGAATTGACTTTTTACATTCTTGGTTTCAAAACAAATAAGATTCGTTTTTAACAACTAAAAATAACAAGAAAGCAATAAACTCTTCCCAAGCGTTTATTAAAGAGCAAGACAGGAAAATTCAAGAGAGCCCAGTTAAAGCCATACTTAAAAGCACAAAACCATTTTGTGTTTATGTCCCAGTGCCTGGTCAGTAAACTGATGCCTCTGCAGGCTCGGGCTGGGCAGACGCTCTCTCTGGGCACACACCCACCCGTGGAAATACAGCTTAGAGGAGCACAGATTTCCTCCCAATGCCACCACTCAGCGAGGCATGCACAAATAGTTCTAGTCCTTGCAATGGTTATTATGACCCACATTTAGTAGATGAGGAGACAGAGGATCTGAGTGGTCCGGTGAGGGCCCCAGGTTTTGAGTCAGCTGGTGGTCTCTCTGGAGTGCAAACTCAGGTTTCCCTGCCGGTGTGGCCCTTGCCTGACCGCCCACAGTATGCTGCTTTCACTAGCTCTCCTCTGAGCATCTCAGAAACCCTCTCTGAGCCCTCAGGCTGGTCTCCCCACGGTGGCTGGAACATAGGGGCTCCTGAGCCTGTCCCTACTTTGGGCAGCTCCCTGTTGCCACCTTCATAGATGTTTCCAAGTCCCTCCCCACCCTTCGTGCTTCTTCCCAAGGTTCACACTGAGCTTCCTGCTTCCAAATCTGCAATAACCCAGGACCCTGAATCCAGGAGGTTTGATGTGATCGCGGAGGGGGCAGAGGAAACACATCTCCAGGAACCCCTGAAGCTGGAAAACAAGCCTGGAGTGAGCGCTGCCTGAGGGAGGAAGTGGGGTGGGTCAACTAGAAAGGATGTTGACCCCCACAGGTCAGACGAGAGGAGGGGCCCTCTGGTCAGAGGGAAGTGAAAACAGGGAGTGCCTGGAAGAGATTGTTCACGCTTTAAACCCGGGCCAAACTAAATGAGTAATGAGAGAGGGTGTGCGGGACCGCACTATATATAGCTGGACCCAGGGCTTCCCGAAGGAAAAAAAGAGTCCATCTGCCCCCAAATAGTCTTAGGACCCGTTCCTGGGTAACCCACCCAATGATGTAGCAGGGGACAGCCCGGGGAGGGATGGGGTGGGGGTGGGGGGGGACGAGAACTCCATCTTCCCCTCTGGGACGCTCCCGAGTGGAGTCAGTGGGACAGGATGTAGAGCCCACTTGGGAAGGGAAGGCCTCCCTTCCGCTGCGAACACGTATGTCTCAGCCCTTAGTAATGAATTCCTGCGGGAGGCTGACGCCTGTCTTCCCACCAGCGCCAGGCTGCGGGAGGCGTGAGGATGCTGGCCCCCGTCTGTGGATCTGGGGAACAGGGCTTCTCTCTTTGGAGGTCTTTGGACTACTCTCCACCCCACCCCCCCCCACCCCCCGTCTCTCCCCGTTGGAGGTGCACCTTGCAGAGTCTCTATGGCAGTCTTTTTGGAGATAATATTCTCTGGAAAAGGAGGGTTCTGGGAGCACTCCAGCACCCATGTGTCATGTCTAGGTGCAGCTCTCTCCCCTCACGGGAAATTCCGAAGAACTTATGGAGTTCCATCTTGGATGGGATAGTGCCCCTCCTGACACAAGGCGTTGTCATCAGATAAGGTGCCTAATCAGCATCCCTCACTGTTAGGATAAAAGGAGCTCTTTAGGATCTGGGGCAAGGTAGGAGTTCAAATGCCAGAAGGGTACCCTTCCAGGCTGAGCAGAACCCGAATGCCAGGTGAATGGGGCTTGGTCTCAAGGTGTCAATTTGAGCTAACTGGGTGGGGGTGGGGGAGGAATGTTTTCTTAATAATGATTTTTAAAATTTAGCTCCTAGCAACCGAGAACAACTAATTCAAACAGGAAATCCTTACACACAGGGCATTGCTAATGACACTTATCTCTAAGCCCTACCATTGATTACAAAATTGATAAGAGATACTCTCTTCCTCGGCTTTCAGCTGCGGTTACGGGCAACAAAATTTCCAAAGTCTAGAGCTTTTACCCCTAAGCTAAGAAAATCCATCTCCGGGTTTGCAGAAGGGGACACAAAGCTTTCATCACTAGGAATTTCTGCCACTTCCTTCCTCCCCGTTTTCCATTCCGAGTGGGGTTTTCCTGTTTCACCAGTGCTGTACTTTGTGGCATGCCCCTGCTCCTGCTCTAACTCCCCTCCTTCCTCTCCTGAATGAGTTGGCTAAATCCACTCCCACTAGTGGCGTGTCTCCTAAAACAGGCCCAACGAGCATTACAGTCTTCCTCCCCTCTTCTCCTCCCACTGCGGGGGCTTCAGCATCCACACCGGGAATCCATCCCATTCTCCTGGCAGCAGACCCTACCCAACCCACCCTTGTACGTTATCATCACCCTGACCGATTTCATCTCTGAAATCCCCCTCTGGTGCATTCTTTTCAGCCCAGTTTCTCCCTCCAGTTTGTGTGTGTGTGTGTGTGTGTGTGTGTGTGTGTGTGTGTTTAAGCCTAACAGTTCTCTCCAGACCATATTTTCTTCATAGACATCTCCATTAAACTCTTTTTTTTTAAATTTCTCTAACATACATTTTTTTATTATTATTTTTTATTATATATTTTTTAAATCCTCACCTGAGGATATTTTTTCCATTAATTTTTTTTATTTTTTTTTTAATCAATCTTTATTGTTCATATCATTACAAAGGTTCCTCATTTCTTCCCCCCTCTCCATTAAACTCTTGAGCCAAAATCTCATCTCTACAGTCCCATCTCTCTCTTTCAACATTGGAACTGCTGAGTATGCAATCCTGAAGATCAAAACCAATCTATGAAACCCAAGTTCATCTGCGCCTCCACCAGTGCACCAAGGGCTCTCTGCCTGGAGCCCCTCTTCTCTAGTCAGGACTCCACCCTTCCACCACCCTCCCCCATTCTCCCTGAGGTCAGACTCTACCCTGATTTCACAAAGAAACTAGGAGGAACCTCCCTTAGTCTCTTCAACCCATTCACCCCGTCTCCATCAACCTCAGCTCAGAACTACCTCCCCCAACCCCCACCTTCTCCTTCCAGGCCTCAGGTAAAATGTCAGCACTTCCCTGGGGCCTTCTGGCTCCATAGTAAGTACTCAATAAATGTCAACTATTATTATGTTTATCCCATGCCCCTTCACACGGAATCTACCACTGTGCTTTCTGCCAGATAATAATACTTTGTGTTTTATTGCACTAACCACATATTAATGATTATTTATCTGCATGCCCTTTTCTCATATAAAACCACAAGCTCCTTGAGAACAGGGACTGTGCCTTGTGTATCACTGGAAGCAATGTCGGGTCTGGCATATAATAGGTGCTCAATAAACATTTGGTGAAATAAAACAGAACTGACTTTTCAGTTCTCAACTGTGAAGTCAATATGTCCATCTACTTAATGGCTGCAATTCAAAACACCTTAAGAGACCAATCACTGTGACTGCAAACCAAACCAACTAACTCAGAATCTCTTAGAGCAATGGTGGGCAAACTGCGGCTCTCAAGCCACATGCAGCTCGCGAGGTTTGCCAGTTTGCCACTCTGTTAGCTAATGAGTTTGCCAACCACAGCTTGACTAAATATTACCGTGTAGTTGGAAGCTGTGAGGATTAGGCAACTGCGACATATTGTGTGCAAAGAGGTAAAGGGTAGTATATGACAGTGGTAGGCAAACTCATTCATCAAAAGAGCGGCAAACCACGGCTCACGAGCTACAGTTTGCCAACCACTGTCTTAGAGGGAGACAGGTCTCAGGCTTTATTTTTTTTTTTTTGAACTGATTGTAGTGTGTAGCTTGTTTTGAGAATCACTGGCTGACAGAAGGTGGAGAGACTCAGAAAACTCAGAAGGTATCTAATTCTAACATGTTGTATTATAAGAAATGCCTACCTTATCTAATCAGAGAGACAAGCAAACAAGAAACAGATTCATGAAACATTAAACAATAATGAAGTTGGGGTGAGACCAGTAGAAATGCCCAGTGAGTGGACACTGCGGGCAATGGCTTTTCGCTGGCACCAACACTGGGGCTATTCCTCCTCAGGTCCATCAAGTTCCCAGCTTTGGGGACCCAGATACTTACTGTTCATCTCCCCGCTTCCTCCTCTCAACCGGCATCATCATTTCCTAGTGCTATTACACCCGTGGTTCTATCTTGAGCATTTACAGGACTTTAGAGGAAAGCAAGATAATTAAGACAAGTTGAGAGGACAGGCTGTGTGGGGGGTGAAAAGCAGGGCAGACATGGCTGGCAGGAAAAAACGACCCCAAACTGTCTAGTCCAGTGGCTCTTCTGAAATTACTCCATGGTGTTTGTTCCTACCCTGGAGGCGTTTTAGGCCAAGAACCGTGCCTAAGAAGTCAGCGTGGACAAGGGGTCTAGGGTCTGACACTCAAGGTGTAGTCTCTGCCTCCTCTAGGAATTTGTTAGAATCTTGGCCCTACTCTGCCAGAATGTTGTTTTAGCAAGATTCCCCCAGGTGCTTCATACACACATTCAAGTCCCAGAAGTACTGTTCTAGGCAGGAATCTGGGGCAATGCAAATGCTGCTGGTCCCAGACACCCCGCGATTGGGTATTTGCCTCTGACCACCAAAGCAATTAGCAATCATGACCACAGCCTGCTCTATCTCTGGTTATCTGTTATGAATCCCTGTTTCAAGTGAGAAGAAAAGCAACTTAAAGGGGCGTAAACAGTTAAATGACTTGCACACACTCACATAACGGGAGAATTCAGAGGTATGGCTCACCTCCCAGGAGCCTTGATTCACAGGCTCAAATACTGTCACCCGGATCCAGATTCTCTCATGTCCCTGCTCTACCACCCGCCACCATGGCTTCATTCCCAGGCTCCACTGGGTGGCCTCGAGGCTCTCCCCATCATGAGCAAAATGTCTGAGATTGAGAAGATCAGCAGCTAAGATTCCTTCTTAGCATCTATTACATTTCAGTCACATAGTAAGGCAGTCAGCTTTACTCAGTGAGGTCTGAAGTGCTGTGCTGAACTGCCACCTGAGTAGCTGTGGAGGAGAAAGCCCGGACTTCTCCTCTCCATCCCCTTTCCTGTGGCCACATCCACAGGCTCCCTGTCCTCTAGTTTGGTGGTTAGGTTTGGCCAATGAGAGGCACCATCCAAAAGTCAGAAGAGCAACAGGATTTTTTTTTTTTTTTCTCCAAGATCCATTTTCTGGCACTCCCTCTCCTGGGCCACAGGGGGCAGTAGTTTCATTCCTCTTCTCAAGGCCATTGCCTCCAGCTGCCATTACCTTGGGTTCCAGTAACTGCCTCTCCCAAGCCCAACCATGGCTGATGGCTGGTGGCTGATGCTCTGAGCTACTGTCTGACTTAGGATGCCTCCAGACCCTCTACAGATTCTCTTGCATAAACGGTCCTTGATCTTCCTTGGTTCACCTATTTTAAGTACAGCATGCTTCCTGTAGGCCTCTGACCCAGACACATCCCATTTACTTTTGCACAAGCTTTAGTTTATATTTTTATTTTTAAAATATATTTTATTGATTTTTTTACAGGGAGGAAGGGAGAGTTAGAGAGATAGAGAGTTAGAAACATCGATGAGAGAGAAACATCAACCAGCTGCCTCCTGCACACCTCCCACCGGGGATGTGCCCGCAACCAAGGCACATGCCCTTGACCGGAATCAAACCTGGGACCTTTCAGTCCGCCGACGCTCTAGCCACTGAGCCAAACCGGTCCCGGCTGCACAAGCTTTATTTTAAACAACCTTTCTTTCCCAATTCCAAAGATGTCTGTAACCAAGAACTTTAGGAACAATGATTTGAAATATGAAAGATACACAATAAGTGTTTAATGTTTAAAACTAGCCGGAAATGACATACTTTAGAAACAACAACAAAAAAAGTGCTTTCTAGCACGGTTCATCCATTTTTTCACTGTACAAAAAGAATCTAACCTTAATGTAAAAGTAGTGAGCAAATATGCAAAATGAAAAAAGATGGGCTTTACATATACTTAAGCAGAGCACACTTTTGCATTGCCTTCTTTGAGATGTTAACAGTTGTTCTTAGTGGGATGGATGCTCATGATGAGAAAGGAAACTTTTATCTAGTGTGCCAATTGTAGTAATACAGGGTAAACTGGCTATGGAACTCAGGCTGACGAAGTCGAAGGGTTCAAGCCAGTACCCCCAGCTGGCTTAGGTCCCACCATTCTCTGAGATGGCAGCGCCTTTGCGGGGGGGGGGGGGGGGGGGGGGGGGCTCTGGCATTTGGAATCTGGCCCCAACACCAGCCACAGGCAAGCACAGATTAGTGCATGTGCAGGGCGCTGGGGGTGCCAGGAGACTCCACATTGTGGGGAGGGGGAGAAGTCCACCAATTGGGGGCCTAGCCAGGGTGCCAGGGGCCAGCAGGCCTCTCCAGCCCCCCTGCCCCACCGGATAGTCAGAGGGGTGTAGGGGCAGGTTGCCTAATAGTCCTCATCCAGCAGCCAAGCGTAGAAGGCAGGATCTGGCTGCACACAGTCCAGGGGGAAAAATCCCGCGTGGGTAGTGGTTAAACTGGGAGGTGGGGGAGGGCCCGGGGGGCGAGGGTGAGGAGGGCACTCCCAGACCCTGACAGTCACGGTGGTGGCCGCTCATGTACAGAACAGCAGTGACACGCCTGCAGGAAAGTCCTAAGAGGTGCAGGCCCAGGCCACCCATGGCCAAGTGGCCACCTGTGGCTTGGGACAAAGGGTAAGGGGTACCGGTCCCTGCCGCTGCTCTGTCCAGCAGGGGCCAAGCACAGTGTCACCTCCACTTGGCTGGGGATCTAGTCGCTTTCCAAATCTCAGAGCTCGGACACCTCACTAACCGGCCGGAAGCACATTTTAGCGTTCAAATTAAGGCAGTGTACTAGTGAGGGTTAATATTAACCTAGTGTCAGACAGGAATACCAGTGACCATCAGCCAATGATTACTGGGCAGGTTTCAGCACCTACAAGGAATCAGCTTCTTGTAATATAAGGTCCCAGAAGCGCAAAGGAGGCATCCTGGTAGCCAACACCTGCCCCAGTCAGGTGGGCAACTCAGAGACAGTCCCCCAGAGGGGACCGCCTGTGGAGTTTTCTGTCCGGCGGTACAGAAAGCACTGGGCTTGTAAAAGATTGCACTTAGGATACACAGTTCCTGCTCCTTTTCTTCTCTGGTGAAAAAATAAACGTTTTTTGCATGAGTCTTAAGGACACTTTAAAAAAAAAAAATATATATATATATATATATATATATATATATATATATATATATATATATATATATATTATTGACTTTTTACAGAGAGGAAGGGAGAGAGATAGAAAGTTAAAAACATTGATGAGAGAGAAACATCGATCAGCTGCCTCCTGCACATCCCCCACCGAGGATGTGCCTGCAACCAAGGTACATGCCCTTGACCAGAATCAAACCAGGGACCTTTCAGTCCGCAGGCAGACACTATCCACTGAGCCAAACCGGTTTCGGCTTAAGGACTCTTAACTGTACCTGAAAAGATTAAAGAAAAGAAAAAAGACTTACGTTGGACTGGAGATGGGACAAGTAGAACTGACCCCACCCAAGGGTGAAGAGGACCCCTGTGGGGCACAGCTACAGTGGCTGGACACGTTCAAGCCTCGGACTAAGGAGAGGGCACAGTCCACTCATGGCCACGTGCAAGCCCCAGCTTGGAGGGCAGAGCACTAAGAGGCTGCAAGTAAACAAAGCTGGATCAGGTGCATGTCATTGAGTAGGATCGAAGCCCACCAGAAGCTGTAAATGTCTTGACCACGCCCTTACTTTGCCTTGTGGCATTTGCTATAAAATAAAGACTCGGCTTGTGGGTGTCTGCGCTGCTGGGTCCCCATCAGGGAAGCAGCATCCCACTTTCATTCCTCTCGTCTGTCTTTTCTCAATCCTTTCATCGCCCCCACTCGGGTTCACCCATGCTGGCCTGGCACAGACCCCCAACCAGGTTAATAGAGGTTGGACTTCTCGGAACAAGAGCCCAATAGACACTGCTACCTGGGAGACAAACTGCAGCAGAGGAGGGGAGTGTGAGCCCACTGTTGGGTGGGGAAGAGAGAAAATCCTACACGTCTTTATGATTGTAGATGCGGAGAAAATGGATGCAAGGGGAAACAGGATTTGTGGGCAGCCGCTAGCCTGAAGTTCAGACCAGGAGTGGGGTGAGGCCTTGGGAGGGGGGTGGGGGGTGTACATAGTTTTTCCTTAATCTGTCCTATTTTTATGAAAATGGTACATTTAAAAATTTTAATAAAGCTATTTACGAAGATAAACGGTTTTATACTGGTAAGACGAAAACAAAGTCTGGCGATTTTATTCCTTCTTTAAACAAAAGGCCAAGGTTCCCTCAACTTTAAAACGCGGAGTCAGAGCCTGAACTTGCCACATTCAGAGGTCACCAACTCCCTCTCTGGTCAAACACCAACTTTAGCATAAAAAATAAAGCTCTTAGCGCTACAGCCTGCCTGGCTTTGCTGGTACATGCATTTCCAGCTCCTTCAGTAACGAACGCTTATCTCTGCAGTAAGTCACTTGGTTTCTTACCTGAGAAATGAAGGAGAAATCAACTCTTTTTTTCAAACTTGGAAATAAGAGCATTCCCGAGTGTTCTCTGCCATTGACACCTGGCGGTGCCGAACAATGCGAACAATGCGGTCGGCAACCTTCCTGTTGAATGTCATCTCCCGGCCCCAAGGCGGTTCTGCACCTGCCAGCGGATGGCCGCCCCAGAGGTGCACCTCCCTACCCGCGAGTTCCCAGGTGCAGCCTCTGGCCGGCCAACGCCAATTTTCCCGGGTCCCGCGTCTCCGCTGAGGGAGCCCCCTCCTCCCACATCCCCCCGGGTTCTCAGCGCCTCCCCCCACATCCCCGAGCTCCTTCTCTCCGGGCACAGGACGCAGCTCCGTGCCCCGCGGGGCGCATTCCCCACCCCAGGCGCGGCCCCCGCCTCCGCCTCACCTTGAAGATGCCGAGCGAGTGCCAGACTCGCCCTGGGCCCCGCTGCTCGCCGCCGCCTCGCCCTTCATCTTCCTGTCCCCGAGGGGACCCAGCGGCTCAGTCCGGGACAGAGGCCCGAGGCCGGCCACTCCGCGGGCAGCGCGCTCCGGGTCTGGCTCTGAGTGCCCCTGGCGCACCCCGCATCCGGCTGCCCGGGCGCTCCGGCCCTTCCTGGGAGCCTGGCCACCTTCAGCCAGGCCGGCCGCCGCCCCCAACCCCTGGGGGTGGGAGGAGATGGGGAGCGAAAGAGGGAGGGAGATGCCACGGGGGCTGCTCGGCCAGAACCCGACGCCTGCGTCCCCTGCCAGGCCCTGCTCACCGAGTGACCAGCGCCCCCGCCGGCCCCTGACACTGCGGGCACCCCTGGGCCCTGGGCTTTTTCTGCACCGACGGGGCCCATCGAGAACCCAGCGCCCAGCATCGCGACTCTCGGCCATCCGTTCCCTAAGTTCACCCCGTGTTTATGGTGTTTCTTCTCCTCCTCAGCAGAAAACAATCCCCACGAGACCCCAGTGCCCTCCCCTCACCGAAGGAAAGTCCGTCCAGGGCTCCCGGAGGAGTTCAGAGGGGAAGCCCCGCTCCGACCTCCCAGCCCGATGGGTTTGGGGCCGCGGGCACCCAGCGCGGGTCGCAGTCTTGTCGTCCTGGTTCCCCGGGTGGCCAGGCTCTCCTGGGCACGCTCACGGTTTCTTTTTTTATGGTTATGTACACCAAACTTAAGATCTTTTAAAAGATCTGTTAAATGACCTAAGCTAAAATCCTTGCAAAGTATTGCTACAACGTTCCTCTGGGTTAACAGCAGCTGCGGTGCCGGTTCCGGGCGAGAGGAGCGCGGCGCCCGGGCTTCCAGCCTCTCCCGCTCCGAGGCTCCCCTGGGCGAGGGAAGTGGGACCGAGGAGAGCCCCGGGGGAGAGGAGGGGACCGGTGGAAACCGACCGCTGAGCTTACAGTTTGTCCTTTACACGATTTTATTTTTTCTTTAAATAAGCTTCACTAACTAGTGGGTGTAAGAAGTGCGTGGATGTAAAATTCCAACCCCAGTAGTAAGCAATCCGGGTTGCCTGGTATTGACTGAAATGCTGTAAACAGATCTTTCCATATAATGTGTGCATCAGTATTTTAGCTGTTCCCCACTGGGGGGGGGGGGGTAATTAAAAATGCACATTCTCAAAATAGAGGAGTGTGCCCTGAGAAAGATGGGAGCACCCATATCCTCATCTTCTCACAGCCGAGTCAAGACTCCTTAGCGATGGATGAAGAAAAGGGGTGTGTGATCTTAGTGCTTGAAAAGGCAATGATAATCCATAGAAGATGCGGAAATAAGGATTATTCGTTAGATAGAGGAGCACAGGAAATGCTTAGTGATTATAGCAAGAAGTCAATGCTCAGAACTGATAAACAGTATTGGCTGCTCAGGCATATTAATTAACCGCCAGAGGAAGAAAGTTGTTAATGTAGATAACAGCCAATAGAACTTAAAAAAAAAAAAAAAGGGGGGGGGGATGGGCTGGAGGTGGAGAGGGTTGAATCTTGCTATAACTCTTAGTTTATATTACAAGCCCATTTTCAATGACACCTTTTTTGTGTGTGTGCATCATTTAAATTTTTAAAATTATTTTAAATGAATAAATAAAATGTATACACTTTCCATACTTACAGTCTCTACTGAAACTACAAACTTGAATTTTTATTTTCATTTCTCCCCCTTTCCAGTACCTCCCCCCACCCCTGCAACTTCACTAAGCCCTCTTTAGTTTCATATTTGTGGTATGTGTGTACACCTGCAATTCCTACTATTGCTTTCAAATGTCCAAGTAGGCTTATTAAAATGCAGAAGAACCCACTACATAGGGAACAACTGTAAAATTGTTTCTTCGGTTCGGAAATGTCTCAGAAATTTTTTCTCTTCATCCTTTTACCATTGTCCTGGGAAATTGACTTTTGAGAACTGAATGATTCAAAAAACCTGAGTATCAAGCTAGAAATGATTTCTTCCTGTCCTCCCCCATTCCACTTTGGTTATTCCCCCTCAAAAATTCTAACTCTGTTCATTGTGTGTGTGTGTGTGTGTGTGTGTGTGTGTGTGAGAGAGAGAGAGAGAGAGAGAGAGAGAGAGAGAGAGAGAGAGAGAGAGGAAGAAAGAAGACCTTGAGATTTTTAGTAAAAAGGATTTTGTGTGAATTGGGGCCTTTGATATGAAATTCTTTAAGTTACAGTTATTTCTAGACTTACTTTGCAATCAAAAAGACTGTCTAGTCCACAGATGGTCTGTGTTTCCTGTTAATACGGACAATCTTACAAGGCTAATAAAATTCTCAGTCCACTAATCCAAATACCAAGTACTGTTGTCTTCTCTTTCCCAATGGAATAACAAAATGAAACCACCCAAGTCTTGGGGGGAGAGGGGGCACACATAGACATACATACAATCGAAGGGGAGAGAGCATTTGCGGGGACACAGAAGCAATCCTTTAGACACAACCTCTTTTAATCCCTACAACATCCAGTGAGAGAGAGTCAGGGCTTTTTCATTATCCCTACTTTAATCCCAACATCCAGTGAGAGAGAGTCAGGGCTTTTTCATTATCCCTACTATGCCTCATCATCCTTACAGATGAGCAGATTGTTTAGAAAAATATGAGTAATTTCTCCAAACTCACAAAGCTAAGTTGCTGAGCCAAATGAATTTCTGACTCAAAATGCAAAGGTTTTTCTTCTTTTGGAATAGTGCCACGGTGGCATGCAGTCAGTCTCAGAGTAATAGCCGCTGGCAACTCTCTCAAATAGAAGAGAGGCAACAGAGAACTCCGGATTTCTCCAATAACTTTGGAAATCACTGAGGTGTCAACAACCAAGGTACTCAGCACAATTTGCTTTTCCTGATACCAGCACAAATGTAAAGAGTTATACTGGTGTCTTCTGCAGTATAACTCAAAGGTACAGTAATATCCAGATATAATAATAATAATAATAATAATAATAATAAATAATAGTAATAATAATAGACAGTTTCGTTGTAATATCCTCTCAGCAGCTTACAGAAGTAACTTACAAATTTATTTGCAACTTATCGGACCCACCCTCATAGCTTTAACAGAGAAGTAGTCGCTGTCTCAGTGGAAGGAAAATGCCCTTTTCCGGACCATTCCGGATCCTTCAAACAGGTGTAGACTCTGTGCTGGCATGGAGACAGGATATCTCAGTCCATGAAAGGGCTGGACCCTACCTCCTGTCACACAACAAAGTATATCTCAGAAGTAGAGATGGGGGAAGAGGAGCTATGTATTCTCTATGTATTTGTTCCCTAAATAGAACCATTAAAAAAAAGGCAAATGTAATACTTTTTAAAAAATCACTAGGTACCTCTGATCACTTTATCTGCATCTCGCTTGAGGAAACTGGAGTCTCTCCATGTAATGATATAAATGAGTCCAAGTTTTACATTCTGTCCTTCACATTAAAACTATATTGGCATCTCTGACAGGCCCCAAAGCCCCCTTTCATCGATGCCCACATTCCTATACTTAAACATATAAAAGGCTCACTTAAGGAGAACTGTTTCAATAATCCATTGCCGTATAACAAAACACACCCAAATTCAGTGGCTTACAACTATCTTTTTTTTTTTTCTTTTTCTTTAATCTTTCCCACCTGTGAATTGCCTCAGCTCATCTGGGCTTTTATTCTTCTGGCCTCTCTTGAGTTCCTATCAGATGGTGGTAGGTGGGCAGGCAGCAGGTGGGAGTCAGCTGTCAGCAGGGCTGATACCTCTCTCTTCTCAGGGCATCACAGGGTGTCTCCTCGGCAGTGGCCTCTCCACCATCTCCCACCTTGGTAACCAGACCGTTTGCACCGTAGCTCCTCCGGGCTCCCAGGAGTACAAGAAAGGAAATCTGCTGAGTCTTTCTAGGGCCTGGGAGCTGGCACCGCATCACTTCCACTGAATTCTATCGAGTTAGAATAACAAGTCTGACCCAGCTTCAGTGTGGGAGGAGTTTATACAAGGAGGTAAATACCCAAGGTCTGGTTCATGGGGCCAGTCTTGGAGCCTAGATACCACCACCACCACAACTGCACAGAAGACCAGATCATGTATTCATCTTGGCAGGGCATCATGGGTTTCCTTTGCACTCAGAGGGACATACTACTCCCCCACCCCACCATCTTCCTTGACTCACGTCTCAAAAAGGGAGAACTGAATTACTTGAGCGAGTTCTAGAGCTACCCCTTTGTGTTTTTAAATATAGGGAAATTGCCTTTTTGATATTGGAGTATCATGCTTCCCAACAAACCTTCAGATTCTGTTAGGGCTTCAGATTCCTACAATGCTTGGATGAGTTACAAGGGGTCCTCAATTGCCTAAAATTCATAAAATATTGTACAAATATATGTGTGCATTCTCACAGGAGGGAATTCTCAGCTTCTCTCATATAAGGTGAATTCAAAGAAGGTATCTAAGGCTGCTTAAAACTTAGTGAGAGCTGCCCTGGATTTTTATCACCTAAGGTATTTTTTAAGCCTCTCAGAAGCAGAGACGGGAAGAAAGCAATAACTATCTTTTGTGTGTTTGCTTCCAAAGTAAAACAAAAGCAATAGCATTAGCTAGTGCCTGAGGTCACTTCATCTGAGTCTGAGTGGGCTGGGTATTTCTGCAACCCCCCTCTTCCCCCCCCCCCCACTTATTGGGAGACTAATCCCCCTCCCTTGGGGTGAAAGGCATTGGAAACACCTAATATTTTGGCTCTTATTTTCCCACCTGTCCTTAGTGAGTACTTAAAACTAACTTCATGGGATTTTTGATTCTCCCACCTACGCACTCTTTCTTTTCTTTTCCCTGTTTATTTTGTTTAGAGGTGGCGGCCAAGGGTACAACTGAGTCTCATTGGGCCAACCAAGTCCTCTCTAAAATGTGCTGTGTGATCTGAACTGGTGTCTCAGTCTTGAACCTGAACATGTGAGGCCTCGTGAGGCACCTGGGAGAAGGTCTTCAGGCTGGAAGCAGAAGCTGTCTAGGGTCAGAGAAAGAAAACATGTGGAAAAGGGTATTGCACTAGAGGCAAAAAGCAAAACAAAGACTTACCTTTCCTCCTTGAAACTTTCTGTTCCAAACATTACATCAGACTGGGATACCCTAATGCTGTTTTGTTTTGTTTTTTAAGAGCTTCTCTTTGAAATCAGTTAGTCCAACTCTCATAAGAGAATGAGAAATGTACAGTAACCATGTGCTAAATGTCACCATTAAAATGCCTAACCCTGTTCATAGTTAACATTGGTCTCAAGAAATGGCGTTTGTGACAAAGGCACTAGCAAAGTGAAAAAGTAGGATTCCAGATTTTATTTTTTCAGATTCACAAATTACACCGGAGACAAAATATTTGCAGGTACTTTTCCACAAAAAAAAAACGTGAACCCTAACATTCCTCCAGAGAATCTAGCCGTCCATTTCAGCTGAGCAGCCCTCTTTAACATAAATGTTTCAAGCTATCCCCTTACTCCTTCCCTTTATCTATAGAAATTTATTAGTATGGAAAGTTAGTTTCTCACCACCAGAAGGTAAGTTCTCCCATTGCCCAAGGACATACCCTGATACAAAGGAAAACGGAACAAAGGTTGTAAGAACTTAAACACCAAATTTTTACAGTTCATGTGGCAGATGAGGGCTCTTTATCGCCTCCCCTCACTTGCAAAATGGGGAGAATAGCACCTAAGCTCACAGGATTGATCAGGCTCAGGCTCAGCACAAAATGGCACCGACAACACCCCTGGCACAGCAAGTGCCCATGACAAGTCATCCATTTATGTCTCAATCTGTACAATGTGATGGAAAGGGACACACAATATGTGCCTCTCACCCCTGACTCGGTGTCTTCTCTGGAATGGCAGCACAGTGATGTCCCAGGGCTGTAGCTGGAGTTGTAACACATACAAGTCATCCCTGGATCCCTCCACAGTTCACTGCAGGTGCCAAGAAATGTAATTGGCACAAACACAGTGAACCTGTAATATCAAACTACCCTAATGAAATTAGAGATGGTTAAGGTTCATTAAAAGTTAAGGTCAAGCCATGGCAGGTTGGCTCTGTTGGTTGGAGCATCATCCCTAATGGCTGCAGGCTCAGGGCACATAAGTTGCAACAAATCGATGTTTCTCTCTCCCTTTTTCTCTCTCTAAAAGTCAATTAAAACAAATCCTTGAGTGAAAATTTAAAAAAAAAAAAACAAAAAAACATGTAAGATCAAAATGCACATTTTATTCCTGTGGCTCCTTCAAATTATTTGCAATCCAGTAACACTCCTTCCCCAAGGTGTGGATATGAGGATTATTAAAAACAAGTTCATTGTTGAGAGGAAATAGAAATACTATTGATAAAATGCAGGTGAAAAAAAACAAAAACTCAAAAGCCTCTTTGAGCAGTTCTCAAGAAATTTAAAAAATATAGAAAACCAAAATTACTTGACCATACTCTTCTGGTAAAAATGATGTTAAAATTGAAAGTATTTAAAGTATTAAGATTAAGCATTATTTTTTAGAGACTTCAATCACTTGAAATAGGCTCATTTGGTAATAAGAGTGCTTTTCCTAGCAAAAAAAAATTACATCAGAGTGGGATATCCTAATGGTCATTTTTAGGGCTTCTTTTTGAAGTCAGTTAGGCCTCCTCTTACAAGAACATAGAACTTTACAGTAACTATGAGCTAAATGTCACCATTAAAATGCCTACTCCTATTCATAGTTAAACACTGGTCTCAAGAAATGGCGTTTGTGACAAAGGCACTAGAGCAAAGTGAAAAAGTAGGATTCCAGATTTTATTTCTTAAGATTGAAAAAAAAAAATGACACCCCAGACAGCATTTCTGTGATCAATCAAATTTCAGGAAATGGAGCAAGTGGTTCTGGGACAATCAAACTGGCAAACTTAAACTTGGAAACAGGGTTTTGGCAAGGACTCTGTGGGAATAAACCTTATTAAGCACACACACAGCCTCACATTTTTTTTTTTTTTTTGCTCCCCCAACTGTTCAAGTGTCAAGACAAAATAAATTACCATAAATTATATATGCCAAGGCAACTTCAAAAACAAAAAAACGAAAACAACATGAGGCTAAGGATTTCCTTAGCTCCTCCGGGAAGTGTGTAACACTTGGTTGTGTTTTTTTTTTGTTTTGTTTTTTTTTGGTGTTTTTTTTTTTTTTGTGCTTCTGGCCTGCAGGCTGGGTTGGAATCGGAGACAGACCGTCACACGTCAGGGTAGCTGCAGTAATATACCGCGGAGCTGGCGTCGGACACCACGGAGGAGATGGCCCCGTGGCCGTCGGGGAGGTTCACGCTCGAGTCGTGTCCCTGGTACGGGGGGAGCCCCATCTCGGGCTTGCACACGTAGTGCAGGTACTGTTCGAATTCCGTGCGGTCCATCTCCCCGAGGAGCTCGCCGGGCTGGCTCGGGTCCGCCCCGTCCCGGCAGGACAGCGCCTCGGGAGGGGGCGACGGCTGCCCCGGGCCCTGCGGGTGCTGCTGCTGCTGCTGCGGGTGCATCTGGGGGAAGCCGCGCCCGGCCCCTGGCGAGCCCATGGCGCCGTAGTACATGTGCAGGGCGCTGGGGGGCGCCAGGAGGCCCGGCATGGCATGGCCCGAGGGCTCCGGGGGCCCCGCGTAGTCCGAGGCCTGCGCGTAGCCGTAGGGACCCGCCGCCCCGGGACAGTCTCCGTGCAGCGGCGCGGCGAAGAAGGCCGGGTCCGGGTCCACGCCGTCCAGGGGAGACGTGTCGGGCGTGGGCAGCGGGTAGCCATCGAGCGGGGGCGCTGGTCCCAGGCCCTGGCAGTCGCGGTAGGGCCCGCCCAGGTGCGGGAGCAGTGGCGGCGGCGGCGCGCCCGCGGGGAAGCCCTGGTCGGGGAAGGCCAGGCCCAGGCCGTCCAGGGCCACGCGGCCGCCCTCGGGGCCCAGCGCGGCGGCCTGCGGCTCGGCCAGGCCGTGCAGGAAGCCGCCCTCCACCCGCTTCAGCCGCTTCACCTGCTTGCGCCGCCGCGGCCGGTACTTGTAGTTGGGGTGGTCCTGCATGTGCTGCACCCGCAGCCGCTCGGCCTCCTCCACGAACGGCCGCTTCTCCGCCAGCGTCAGCGCCTTCCACGACTTGCCTGCGGGGCCGCGAAGAAGGGGGAGAGGGGCGCGGGGCTCACTGACTATGCGAGTTCCCCCTCCCAAGCCTCCCTCTCCTCCCCTCCGACCCTGAATTGTGCAACTAGAGCAGTGTTTCCCAAACTTCTCTCATGGTGAGAATCACCCGGTGGAGTGGTTAAACTACAGATTCCTGAATCCCAACTAAGAAGTGCTAAACTAGAATATTTGGGAACATATAGGTAAACTTGTATACTTAAGAAGTGCTAAACTTAGAATATTTGGGAACATATAGGTGAAATTGTATACTTAACTAAGTATACAATTTCACCTATATGTTCCCAAATATTTTAGTTTACCTATCTATTCTAGTTTAGCACTTCTTAGTTGGGATTCAGGAATCCGTATTGTAACCACTCCACCAGGTGATTCTCATCGTGAGAGAAGTTTGGGAAACACTGAACTAGAGGAATAAGGGGGCCACGTTAAAAAGTGAAAGTATGGACTCGGGAGGTGGAGCGGAATCCGAGCACTTGGGGGGACACACAAGAGATCTAGGATCTTATCTAAGGTAAGGTTACCAGACGTCCCGCTTTGGGCGGGACAGGCCCGACTTTTAACTATTTGTCCCGCCGCGTTTTATTCTTTCCAAAAATCGGGACCGATTTAACACGCCGCGGGCGGGACGCGGGACAAATTGTTAAAAGTCGGGACCTCTGGTCCCCTTATTCTAAGGGCATCCCTCCCGGATGGTAGCCTCCTGGGAGCGGCTTCCCGGCTCATCCACTCCCGGTGGTTGGAGGAACTGAAACAGTCTACCCGGGAAAGGGTCAGCCCAGCCCCGCTGGACGCCAGGGGTGCCCTCGCCATCCCTGGGATGAGCGCGGGAAGCGGCCTCTCCAGAGCCCTGGTACCCGGGCTCCTGTTCGGACACGGAGGGCCGAGGCTGGATGCCCGTTTGCAAAGCCCGGAGAGCGAGGAGCGGGACGGGGACGGCCGGCCGGCGGGCCCTAAGGAAGGACTGGCGCCGCCGTGCACCGCCGGCCTCGGGCGCAGGACCCGCACCCTCTTAGGTTCCAGCAAGCAGGTCCCCTGACTCACCCAGCATCTTGCTCAGCTCGGCGTTGTGCAGGTCGGGGTTCTGCTGCGCCAGGCGCTTGCGCTCGTCCTTCGCCCACACCATGAAGGCGTTCATGGGCCGCCGAATGCGGGACTCGCCCTTGGCCCGGCCCGCGGCCCCGGCCGGCGCCCCCCCGCTCGCCGCCGCCGCCTCGCCCTTCACCACCTTCACGTCCCCGAGGGGACTCAGCGACTCGGCCCAGGAGCAGGGGCCCAGGCCGGCCATCACCGCGGGCAGCGCGATCCGGGGGGTCTGGCTCTGGTCGTCACTGGCGTACCCCGCATCCGGGCTGCTCATGGCGCTCCAGCCCTGCTCCGCGCCCCACAGCTCTCGGCCAGACACGCCGCCTCCCCCGATGCGGGGGGGGAGGAGGGCGGGGAGCGAGAGAGGGAGATGCTGGAGTGTCTCGGCCCGAAACCGCCACCGGCGTTCCGGGTCAGTCCCAGCCCACCGCGCAGCCAGCGCCCCCGCCGGCCCAATGACACTGCGGGCACCCCAGGGCTGCGGGGCCTTTTCTGCAGCGCGGCGGCCAATAGAGCCGCGGGGGCGGGCCGGCCGGAGTCCTTAGGCCCACGCCCAGCCGGCTTTCCGAGTCCCCAGTCCCAGCTCAGTCCCACGTTTTCTCCTCCCCAATCCTCAGAACCGAAAACCTACACCTGCCTGCGGGGAAAACTGGCTGGAGGAGCCCGGCTCTGGCGCCACTGTCCTCTCAGACCCGGAAAAGGGGATTCTTGCAAAACATTCAAGTGTCTGGGTAGAGGTAGTTGGGTACAGTAATTTGGATCAACACACTAAACACCCACTCTTGATTGCAGGAGCTAAAGCATTTCAGTGTGGACCTCGCTTCTACCAAGGAACCCCACAGGTGTCTTTTTTCAAATGTGTTTTAGCCAACCCAATAGACACTGTTGATAATAAATAAAAGAGGTTATCTTCCCAAGGATTCGACTTGCTTGGTGTATTATATTCAAAATGCTATGTACGAGGTAAATTTTAATTAAAAAAAAAAGGCTATAGCCAATATCCCATCATCCAGAAAGATTTAAAGCCTTGGTGCATAACGAGAACCAACCACTGAAAATGTGTACATGTATGTGTAGTAAGTAAGGTCTTCTCATGTGTATCCCGTAAAATAGACAAGACTTAGTTCTGATTTCAAAAATGTGATTAAAAAAAAAAAGAGCAGCAATATCTATCTAAATGCCCATCTTTAGAGGGAAAGACAGCCATCCTTTTGAGTGGCAAAATAACTAGCTCTTAGAGGCTGTGTAAGGTCGTTTTTGCTGGAGGTATTAAGGATTCCTATATGCTTCTGCAGACAGAAATGAGAAATCTGAATGACTATTAAACTTGTGTTTAAATCTGAGAAAACTTCTCAGGGGAATTTTTGAACAAGCCCTCATATTGCACTCATATATGGCACATGGCACACTGTTCTTAGAGCCACGCAAACAGCAAATCATCCTTAGAACCCCAGGGGGTGGACACTTTGTATCTTCACCAGAGGAAACAGGCACAGAGAAGTTCAGGAACTTGCCTGAGGTCACACAGCATTGGGGAGTAGAGTTCCTTTCAGGGAGTCTGCCTTCACACTTGGAATCCCCAATCACTGAGTTGTATTTGTGTATTCGTGTTGTTTTCTAAGGCAATGGAGGAAGGAAACGGTTTTTGCATAATTAGATAACGTTGCAAAGAAATCAATGCATCAAATCTCAAGAACAGATTTTTTTGTTTTGTTTTGTTTACTTTGAAGGGGTGATGAAAAACCAGGGTTTCCATCCCAGACCTGGGAAGTATACGCTGCAGCTTTTTGTGTGCTAGTACAATGACAGAGTAATCGGTCAAGTCTGCTTATTAATGGCATCAAGAAAAATAAAGAAACACAGAGCTTTGGAAACTGACATTTGTCGGGTCTCAGAAAAAGTCCCACACACTTATTTTAAGCCAGTGTTCACTGTGTGAGGATCTGTGGACGCTGCCCTCCCCCCTCCCTCCTCTCTTCTCCCCCCCCCCCCCTTACCTGTAGCAACCAGTCTTCATTCTGGGGACAAACTGAGAAAGTATTTCTAGTTCCTGGATCTCTCCTATTCAGACAAGAAAAAATAATCTAATTAAGAAAATCTTAGGGAGGTGATGGGTGACTTAAACAAATTTAATGTATTACATACTTTTCCTTTAAAGCTTTATTTGTTTCTGGGGGGAGTGGGGTAGGGCATGAACATGAAGCATAATTGCATTGCAAATGATTATATAAGTGAGGAAATGATAGGCAAAGAGAGAACACAAATGAATCCCCCAGTGCCTTTTCCTCCCTGATGTTTCCTTGGCAATCTCTTCTAACTTTTCTAGATTGTCATAAAGGTCCTTTCCAAGATGTCGATGTAGAATTTTCTATTAGTGCAAAGTGTTTTGTGTTGTTTTTTTTTTTACGAATTCGTAAATATTATTTTAGAATAAAGATTAAACACTAAACAAAAGCAATGCCCACTCCAGAATCCATTTTATCGGTCACAATCCACTTTTATTTATCTCGGTCACATCTATTTGACTAATTCCGTAAAAAATAAAATGAGAACACATTCTAGGTGTGAGTCCAAAAAATTCATATGCACCCATCTGCCCCTGTGCACTTCCTTCATCCTCTGGTTCTATCTCCCCCTCTCCTTTGCAGGGAGAAGTGCCAAGAGCGTGGGCAAACTGGAAGAAAACCTGGGTCCCCCCAGGAGTACGTGCCCTTGTGCTGAAGACTCACGACTGGTTTTCCTTGGGTAAGATGACTGAGAACCAGGTGAGAGGACTGCATCCGCGTCCTAGGAGCTTCAGAGGTGAGCGCCCCTCCCCCTACTCCTGATAGCATTTCCCCGGAGCGTCATCCAGCAGCAATTTACTTCCAGTGACCAGGAAGACCTGAGGATGCCTTTCCAAGATGAGTCCATCTTGCATACCGTTACCTAGACCCAGTTTCTTGTAATGATCATTCGTGTGTCATATTTTCAGGGGGGCGGGGAAGGGCGTCGGGGGCTGCGGGCCCGCGCACACCCGTCCCAGCGTGCGGACTCCCTGTTCCCCTCTCTCCATGCGGCGTTGGAAGCGGAGCTTGGGACGTTATCGGAGCCAGCCACAAATGCCACATGAAACGCAGCAAACATCCGGAGCGGCTTCCTGCAAGCCTTGCTTTTCTCAACACGAGAGATTTGCAGGCGAGGGGGGTGGGGAGGATAGGCAGGAGAGGGGGGGGAGGTGATTCTAGCAACTTTCGCGAGGAAGAGAGCCTTATGCACCGGCTCGCGTGGTGCATTCGCTTTGCACCGTCTAGGATTTCTGGGCTCCTGGCTTACTAATCGCGCTCAAGGTCCCCAGGCCAGACCCGAGGCTCCAAAGGCTGGGCGAAGAAGCGACTAGCGCGGCGAGGAATTGTGCGCGTTACCGCTTGGGACCTTGGCCGGCCGAGCGCAGAAACCCCCGGGTAGGTGAGGAGCTGCGGCTCGGACCCGGAGTTCAAAGTGCGCTTTCCCGGGGCCCCTGCGTGGCTAGGCAAAGGCTGGGTGACTTCCTGCGGCTTCTGTGTTTCAGATGCTCAGGAAGCGGGAACCAAACCCAGGGCCCTCACGTCCTTAGGGAAGGCCGGGGGCACCCAGAGGGGTGCGGGTTGGCCCTGGGGAGTAAGTCCTCCTCCGTGGAGGCGGGGTGGGGAGCGCGCGCCGCAAACCCCGGGGAAAGGGGAAACGCAAGGGCGCCCTCCAGTAGACAATGGTGTCTTTTGGACAAAGAACAACAATAAGGCTTTTGCACATATAAACCTCGGCAGCCTCCAGGAGCCGATGTCGAAGCGGGTGCATCGTGCATCGAAGTGCGGGCCGGGCTCCGCGCAGCTAAGGTAGGGCCATTGCGCCTCTGGATACCTTCTGCATGTCCTCCAGGTCCCTGGGCCGGCAAGCGAAATCGGAGAGATCGGAGGTCTGTCTTGAGAGGTGAGGAGGAAGGAGTGGTGGGGTAGATCGCGACCACCCACTCCCGCGCTGCTCAGCACCCCCCCCCCCCCAAGGCCCCGAGGGTCCGACCTCCGCGCCTCTCCGCCTGGCGCCTCCACTCTGCCCTTCTGCTGCCTCGGCTGGCTTCTCCCAGAGCAGAAAAAGGGCCTTGGCTAGAGAGGGTCTTTGGGGATACTTGTTCCGAAAGAGGGTAGGAGGCGGGCATGCGTCCAGGGTTCACTCCCTTTCTCAGTCTCCGGCCCCTGCATTTCTCCCCAGTTCACCGGCCCCTCCAGGCCACCCGGACCCCTTCCTGGCAGCGGGCGACAACTGGACCGTAACCCTGTTCCCGCTTGGCCCCGCCTGGGGTTTGCACAGGCAAAGCAGGAAATGTGCTGTTCCCGGTCCACTTCCCTGCTCAGAACTGGTCCGCGGGGGTGTTTCTTAGACACCCTCCCCCCAGTCCCCGCTGTGGTCCAGGGTTGAAGTGTGGGCGCCTTCCCTTTATCTTCTGAATCTGGGAACCTCTGACTGTGTCGTGTGTGTGTGTGTGTGTGTGTGTGTGTGTGTGTGTGTGTGTGTGTGTGTGTGTGACTGTGAGATGGGGGAGCCTCGGGTGTACGGGAGAAGCAGCCAGCTCATTCCCCGAGACAAATCACACACACACACCGCCCAGTCCAGTCCCTTCACGTCGGCCTCGTCACTTTACAGGAAATTTCAATAACCCGTGGCTTCCATACGCCCGTTTTGCTTGCTAACCTCCACTCTCACCTTATTCACACCCTAGAAGAGGCCAGACTCCCCTGTAGAGTTCTCCCAACGGACCAGACAGCCTCTTATCAGTTGCATATCCACTCCCACTCCCACCCAAAGGAGGGCAGACACGGCCCCTGCCTCGGAGGAATGTACAGTGCCCTACCTCCCTGACTTGTCCACTCCCAGCTGGGTGTCCTAAGGCCTGCTCCACCGCAATTCCCCACCCCCTGCCACCCCCCACCCCCCACCCTCCACCACCGCATGTAGAGTGTTGCTGACATCAGTAGGTCAAGCACTTTGAGATATTTTTTCTAGTAGGTGTAATAGGTTGCCTTTCCACCCCAAATACTCTGGCTTGCCAACTTTCCCAAGTCAGCAGGGCTGGGTTTTTGCCAGGGGTTGCTTAGGGCAAGGTGTGCCTTCTGTGACCATGGAAGTGATCAAAGGTAATAGATCCTAGGACAGACCACTCCCGGCAGCTCTGTGCTGCTTTAGCCACAAACATATATCAGGTTTTAAAACTGAACCTGAATTCACTGTCAAATAACAGGAGAGACGTTGTTAGGCATCCTTGCTGGCTTTCTTTGCGGTCATTCTTCAGTTGACCCTCTGTTAACCTGAGTTTTCCTCTCTGTCCATTCCTTGGACCTTGCTAACTACTTTGTCAACACGCTTTAACAGCAACACAGGGCCTTTGGTTCGTTTCATCTTTATGTTCCTTCAGTAATCCATTGGTATTCAATAAATGCTTATGGATACTATAATGGTTGTCCTTTTTGATAGTCATATGGTCCTCTCCCTCAAGGCAAGGCACTAAGAATTAACTCCATAAACCTCAGCAAACTCAGTTTTCATCTCAGTCACGTCTGTGCAGGCCATGTGATCATCTGACCTGAGGCTTGCTCTTTCTCCCTCGCCCTCTCCTTCACCAGGAGTTCAGCCTCCAACCATTAAGCACCTGAAATCCCACCTCTTCTGAGGATTAAGTCCTATTGCTTTTCTGAACTCATTCGACATGGAGCTCCAGGCCAAGAACCCACAATGAAAATTTTGTGTGTGGGTATAATGCATAAGCAAATTTCTATTTTTGGAGATTTTTAAACACCAGCATCTTTAGTATTGATTTCTTCATAACCACAGAATACAGTTTACAAAGCAATTTCAACATACATTAACTAGTCTGATCCTCACGGTAGCCCTGGAGGTAGGCAGCCTTTGTCATTATCCTCAATTTTCAGAAGAGGAGATGGAGCCTGAGAAAAGATTGGTGACTTGTTTATTTGGGCCACTTGTGTGTCCTTGCTGGTAACTGGAGTGGATCCTGTTTTTAATTTCTTTCCATGCCATGTCTATAGCTAATGAAAAACCTGCTGGCATTGGTAGGCACTGAACAAAGATAGTGATGGGTTAGGAGATAGATTAAGGACCCTTGGAACAGAAATTTCTAGAATTGTCCCTAACCAGGTCCTGATTAAATATTTAACATCAGTGATGCAGGGCGATAACAAGAAAGCATTTTCTTTCTTTTTTAAAAAAAATATATTTTTATTGATTTTTTTTACAGAGAGGAAGGGAGAGGGATAGAGTTAGAAACATAGATGAGAGAGAAACATCAGCTGCCTCCTGCACACCCTACTGGGAATGTGCCCACAACCAAGGTACACGCCCTTGACCAGAATCAAACCTGGAACCTTTCAGTCCGCAGGTCAAAGCCCTATCCACTGAGCCAAACTGGTTAGGGCCAAGAAAGCATTTTTATTTCAGAGATCTACAATTAGGTATTTTTATTAGGTCAGACAGTCTAAGCCCTAGGCGACATCTCAGTTATTTTGAGTATTATTTCATACAAATTCTAACTCAGCTGGAAGAAAAAATGAAAACAGTTCAAAATTATATGGGTATAAAGTTGAAATAAAAGGAAGTTGAGGTCTCCATGGTGTACTTCACACTCATTCAGACAAGACCATTAATTATACTGAATTGTTGTCATCTCATCACATGTGTAAGGTCTATTGATGTTGGTCTCCTCTAGACTTACTGCTGACTGAGCCTTTGAGGCATAAAAACATACACATAGCAGTCAGATAAAGTAAATTCTCTCCATTCTTACTGTTGTTTAGAAGAGAAATGGGTGGCAAATATTATCAATTCTTTTTTTTTACAAAGTGGAAAATTCAGGCACAGAGCAATTGGATAATTTGTGTAGAGCTTCCAAATCAGTCTAAGAGACAAGAGAATGATCTATTCATTTAATCGACAGATAATTCTCCAGCATCTGTAAGTCTGAGGCTCTGTGCAGCATGGCACATTACTTATGAGCACAGATTTGGGAACTGAACTGCTTGGGACTGAATCCTAGTTCTACAGTGCCCAGCTGTGCATCCTTGAACATACTACTTCACGTCTCTGGACTCACTGTGTAAAGTGGAGGATCATCATAGTAATGACCTCAGAGAGTTTTATGAGGATAAAGTGGGTTAATTGTCCATGAGCTGCTCAGAACAGAGGCTGGTACATAGTAAGTGCTTACATAGGTACTTAATAATAAAATAAAATTTAAATAAATGCATGCTAGTATCTGAGAATATCTTGGGTGAATAAATAAGAAAAAGTTACCCTACTACTGCAGGTAAATGTATTTTAAACAAATGTACTCAAGAAAAAAAATAATAGAATTTGATAATATTGTGGCATCTATTTATAGCTAGTAATAACTAATGTCATGCTTTAATAAAAATTATTCCTGGCATTAGCAAAAGCTTTCAGAGAGGTCTATAAACTACTTTGTATTTTCTAATTGCATTTGAATGTGAACATTTTTACTTTGTTGGTAAAAACCTTTTGCTTTATCTGTCAGTCTTCTAAACCTATGTTAAGACTGAAAAGAAAAAAAATACACTGAATTATAAAACATCCAGTGTTCCATTAGAAAAAAAACTTTTGCAATGCAGAGAGACACCTTGTAGTCAGCACTTTCCTAGATAGGACTAGGTTCTTCTTCTAAAGGCATGGAGACAACGTTTTATTTTGATACTGTCAGGTACACAAGTATTTTTTTAAAATATATTTTTATTGATTTTACACAGAGAGGAACTGAGAGGGACAGAGAGTCAGAAACATCGATGAGAGAGAAACATCGACAAGCTGCCTCTTGCACATCCCCCAGTGGGGATGTGCCCTTGACTGAATTCGAACCCGGGACCTTTCAGTCCAGAGTCCTACGCTCTATCCACTGAGCCAAACCGGTTTCAGCCAGGTACACAAGTATTTAAGGAAGAGTAACCTAAGATATGCAAACTTTGCCTCGATCTTTCAGTGCAGTATAACGAAAAGATTCTAAATTCTAGTCTTGGTTATTCAATAACATGGTACCAGATAAACTGTAGTCACTTAAACTGCCGCATTCTCTTAAAAAATTATTTTCTTTAAAAATGAAGGGGGGGGAAAGATCTGATCTCTTCCTAAATTTTTCAGAAAAAGAAGTGAGTAAAAAATCCCAAAAGGGTTTGCAAGATAAAGTTGAGTAAAAGTGTGCTAGTGTGTGTGTATGTATGTCTGGAAGTCTGGGTATATATGCTTTTAAAGAAAGATCTTTGTACAGAAAAATTTAGCAATTTAAGATAAAATGAAAGTAGGGATTACAAAGAAGACTCTACTGCTTTTAATTATAATGGAATGCTGATGTTTTTAGATGCAAAGTGGGGTGTTTTTTTTCCCTTTCAATTACTGCACAGAAGGTTCCATCTTTATTTCAGGGCAAAGTAAATACTATTTTTTTAAAATAAATTTAGGCTATAAACTTACTGGATAGCCATTATTTTAGTAAAGCTAATAGATTATTTCAACTAGATTTTGAACACAAATACCGTGTTTCCCCAAAAATAAGACATCCTCCGAAAATAAGACCTTGCGCATGGAAAGATAAGACATCCCCTGAAAATAAGACCTAGCACAACTTTGGGAGAAAAAATTAATATAAGACACTGTCTTATTTTCGGGGAAACAGGGTAGATAACTCTTTCTTTGTGACATTTTCTTATTATGTAGCACTAGGGGGCCAGTGTACAAATTCATGCACCTTGAAAGTAACTGTGGGCCATAAGACTGCAGTAGGCATAGGAGCGGGTCTCAGCCCATCCTCCACTCCCCCTCCAGGCCCCTCCCACCACAGCCCTGGTCACCTGGTCCCCTGTCTGCCAGCAGCCCCACTCCTGCTGCTGCTCCCATGTGCTAAAGGTGGCAGCTCCACTTGCACCTGCTGATGGTGCTATCAATAGGTGCAAGCAGCAGCTGCTGCCCCGATTGCCCCTCAGGAGCAGGGGGAGGTGGAGAAGTCCTCAGGTGCGATCTGGACTGGCAGCTGCCTCTCGCACCCACTGATAGCACCCAGTGATCAGCACCAGCACTGGGCACTGGAAGTGGGTGCGAGTGGTGGCTCTGGTGCTGGCAGCAGGTGTGAGCACCGGGTGGGATTACTGCATGCAGTAGCAAAGAGTTTTCAGTAACCACCAGAGGCTCACCCCAAAGACAGCAACTGGTGCCCCACCTTGGTCTGGTGCCCTCACTCACCTGCTCCACCATCCTGCCACAGCCAATGCCTGCCATTTCCGCAAATGCCCCGTGGAGGTTAGTGCACGTCATAGCAACCAGTTGTTTAGTTGTTTGGTTGTTCTGGTTGTACCACTCTTTAGTCTATTTTCATATTAGCCTTTTATTATGTAGGATTTTCCTGGAACTCACCTGACATTTGTAGACTTCTGGGGTTGAAAAAGACTGTGTAACCCACTCCCTGCTTTTCAGGTTCTATAAAATTATTCCAGTGGGAGTTTGGAAACATGGAAATGTTTTAAGTAGGAAATATCACATATTGAACTATTATAAAAGCACTTGGTAGTTAATTATATGGCTATCTAAAGACACAGGTATTTTTATTATATAATTTATTTTGAAGTAATTGCAAACCTACAAGAAAGTTGTAAGAACAGTGTAAAGTACTCTACCACCTTCACTGAGATTCTCCAAGCTATTATCATTTTATCACTTTTGCTCCTAAAAAACAAAAATGTTTTTGCTCTAAGTCTAAAAATATGTAAACATCTAGAACAATATATATAAATATATAAGACATTAATATATAATAGATATATTAGTTATCATATAACATATTAACATATATCAATACATTATAGATACTACATAAATACATAATACATGAGTATACTATGTTATATATAAAACATATTTATGTATGGATATATGTCATTAGCCTTTTATTGAACCATTTGAGAGCAAGTTGTGACATGATGTTCTATGCACTCTAATTACTCCATATGATGCTCTCCACATAACCACCAAATAACCAAACAAATCAGGAAATTAACATTACTACCACACATTACTCTCAGCTAAGCTACATGCCCAATTCAAACCTTACAATTGTTCCAACAAAGTCTCCTTTTTCTTTCTGGTCCAACATTGAATCCATGCTCACACACCGCATTTACTAGTAGTTATCATGTCTCTTCAGACTTCCATCTGTCTTTCCCTGTCTCCTTTATCTTGTATCATTTGAAGAGTACAGGACTTTTATTCCAAAGGATGCACCACAACAGGTTTGTCTGACATCAGCTCAGAAAATTACAGAAATGTGAGGTGGTCTCTTTTGGGCATAACAAGGGAGGCCAGAAGTCAGCCCTTATCACTGGTAAATTAACCTCGATTGCTTGATCAAATTGCTATCCACCCAGTTACTGTGCCATTATACTATCACCTAATTCTCATCAAGCCTCCACTCACCTGCCTTAAGCATCACTTAAATCAGTATTTCCCAAACTTCTCTCATGATGAGAATCACCTGGTGGAGTTGTTAAAACACAGATTCCTGAATCCCAACTAAGAAGTGCTAAACTAGAATTTTTGGGAACATATAGGTAAAATTGTATACTTAACTAGTGCTCTAAGACAGATTTTATATACAGAGCACTAAGTTAGGTATGCAATTTTACCTATATGTTCTCAAAAATTCTAGTTTAGCACTTCTTAGTTGGGATTCAGGAATCTGTGTTTTAACAACTCCACCAGGTGATTCTCATCATGAGAGAAGTTTGGGAAACACTGCCTTAAATGGTGGTTTTCTTCCTTTTTTTTTTTTTTTTTTTTTTTTTTAATGTTCACATTCATTTCTTTTTTCCCCCAATTTTTTTTTAATTGATTATAAAAAGAAAAAGAGGTAGGGAAAGGAAAAGAGAGAGAAACATGGATTGGCTGCCTCCTGCATGCGCCCTTCTGGGGATGGAGCTTGCAACCTGAATCCAACTGGAGACTTTTTTTTTTTTTCCTTATGTTTCCTTTTTTTAATATATTTTATTGATTTTGTACAGAGAAGAAGGGAGAGAGATAGAGTGTTAGAAACATCGATGAGGGAGAGTCATCGATCAGCTCCCTCTTGCACACCCCCTACTGGGGATATGCCCGCAACCAAGATACATGCCCTTGACTGGAATCGAACCCGGGACCCTTCAGTCCCCAAGCCGACGCTCTATCCACTGAGCCAAACCAGTTTTGGCCCAACTGGAGACTTTTTAATGTATGGGACAATGTTCAATCAACTGAGTCACATCAGCCAGGACAACAATTTGTGGTTATTTATTCCTTCTACTGTAAATAAGTTTTTTCTTCTTTTATTTATTTATTTATTTATTTATTTATTTAATCAGTATAGACTCATGGATTTCTTCTTTATTCGGTGGTTCAGCATCCTTAACCAATATTGTTTGTTTTATTTAGGCAGCAGGGCACCTTCCAAGCTGGCTCCTGTAACCTGTTGATATGTTCCTATCATTCTTTAATCATTCCTTTCTTTTTGGCACTAACATGATATTCCAGGCTCGTCTTGTACTGTCTGTGTCTGTGCCCTGATTCAGTGACTTTCCCAAGGAATCGAGACGATCATTTAGTGAAAGGTGACATTTGGAAACCAAGATGTGGGTGTTCATCAACACTGGGATACCATCACTTCTACTAGTAAATACTCTCAGTAGACGGAGCTAGGAAACATACGCATATATTGTGCATGTACAGATACACACCTCTATCTACAACTATTTCTATATTTACTTCTAAAAACTGTTAAAACTATGAGTTAATTGATGCTAACACCAACCCAACATCTTAGGTTCTTGCTAGCCTGCTACCTGTCCATGTTTGTAAACCCCTTTTCTAACATAAGAAACCTGGCTCCCATTACCTTCACTATGTCCACATATTTGCTCACTGTAATTCATCTTCCAGCTGTTCCACCTGTCTGCTCTGGTCCCCTTTTCTGGGCTTCCAGGCACACTGCTACCTCTGTGTAGCTCTCCCCAGCATCCCATGTTTTCCATGTTTGGAAGCAAGGGAAGGAAATACTTGTTTAAATTTGTTCTAAAATTATTTTAAGTATAAAATGTGACCATAAACTAAAATATCAAAGTTTCCCCTCTTTACTATCCTTACTTACTAGAAAAATCCACAAGAGTAAATTTAAAACAAAATCACAAGGTATTATTTTTGTTTGTTTTGTATGGGACAGCCTATACTTTTGAAATTATAAGATAGTACATAAAAAAAAAGTGTTCTTTGGGTTTCAGTCATGGCTAAAGCAAAACTAGTATTTCTTTTACTCAAGGTATAAGGAAGAAATAGAAATAAGTATTACATAATATTTTCCAGAAGTGTTCATAGAATTTGTGGCGACTTTGAGGAAACACTTGATAAATATATTGCTTCTCCCCTCTGTCAGCCACACACACACACACACACACACACACACACACACACACACTACTCTCCGTGATCTTAAACACACACCCCCCCCAAATAATAATGCATAACGTCAAATTTCATGATTTGCCCAAAGAGCAGAGGTTGACCAATCTAATTTACACTGCTTCAATGCATCATTGAGTTCCCATGAGTCATTTCCATCTTCAGGGAGAGAGAAAAAGCAAGTTCAGTGGAATTATATTACAATGCAGGCCAGCCAGGGAGCCTCCAAATCAGGCCCAGCTTCTACCTGAACTGCATCCTCCAGGACTCCTCTCTCTCAGCTTAGCTCAGGGAATGTGCTGCTGGCAGCCTCCGCCGCCCTGACATGGAGAGGGCAAAGTTTAGCTGCAATAGACAGCTCAGGCCACATCACAGGCTCTTCTCTCCTTGGAAAATATTTTCTCCCTTTAGGAACTGACGGAGAAAATCCTTACTGGTCCTTCCTGCAGAGAAGGGGGGTGATAAAAGCTAGAGCTGGAAGAGCAGCCTCTGGTTAAAGAAAGGCTACAAGCATGCATGATTTAACAAATAGGAACCATTTGTGTATGCAACAGCTGGGTTGGCCATTGTATGTGGTAAAACCTACAAAACAGACCTAATAGACCAATTTGATTTTAGGATAGTTGTTCAAATTGAAGCTTTAATTTTTTAGCAGATTAAGTCTTCAATAGTTGAAGGGCCTTTGCTAATTTGATTTTGCCAATTCTTATTTTATTCTACTTAAATTAATTATAAATAGCTGTCTATAAGGATAATTAATGTAAAATTTTTTTAAAAAAAATTTAAATTGCTTTTAAAGTGGGAGAGAGAAACATTAATTTGTTGTTCCATTTAGTTATGCATTCATTAGTTGATTCTGCTAGTTGCCCTGACCAGGGATGGAACCCCAAACATTGGCATATCGGGGATGATGCTCTAATTGAGCTACCCGACCAGGGCTTAATGTAAGGAAATTCCAACATTTTGCCTAGCATTAGATTCGGCCATGATTTTAATAGTGAACATTGCTGATACACATGCATAACATATAAACACGAATTCTAGTTCAATCACATGCACATATCCTATCCATCATGGTAGCCCATGTGGTCCCACACAAACTGGCTATTTTCTCTCTCTTTACTCCCATCTCTCACTATTCTTTGTCTTCATCAAGATATTCTCAACAATTGGCCTTTGGCTGTTTCTAAAACCTGCTGAGCTCTTTCCCTTTGAAAGCATATGTCCTCTTTCCTCTGCATAAAACCAAGGTCCCCAATATTTATTTATTTTTAATTGACTTTTTACAGAGAGGAAGGGAGAGAGATAGAGAGCTAGAAACGTTGATGAGAAACATCAACCAGCTGCCTCTTGCACACCCCCTACTGGGGATGTGCCCGCAACCAACGTACATGCCCCTGACCAGAATCGAACCTGGGACCCTTCAGTCAGCAGACCGATGCTCTATCCACTGAGCCAAACCGGTTTTGGCCCCAATATTTTTTTTATGGCTAGCTCCCTCATTCCATGACACCTACCTTGAGAGACCATCCTACCTGAAATAGCCAATGTCTGCCACCTCCCCCACAAATTTGACACCTGCTTTATAAATTCTTAAAACACTCATTATTCACAGTCATCATGTTTTGTGTTTATTTATTGTCTAGACCTCTTCCCATTAAAATGCTAGCTTTCTGAGACATGTTCTGCGATGTGCATTGCTGTATCCCTGTGCCCAGAACAGTTAGTGATTGTTACGTCATGGGAGCTCAACAGATTGGTTGAATGAATGAAAGATCGCCTGAGACTGAGCTCCTTAAAGGATTTCCCCTATGTCTTCAGAAGGACCATAACTGGGGACACTTTTGACTGCGGGTTAGTTTTTTACTGTGCATTTTCATGTCCTTTGTTTAAAAACAAAAAGCACCCTTCCCTCTTAGAGTTCCTATTGTTTTCATTGAAGCTTCGTTATGTCACTTTAAGAGGAGGAATGCTCCCTGTGGACATGTGTTTCATTAACAGTATTATCTCACCGAGGAACTAAGACTTTCCAAAAGGAGGGTGATGGTTATAAGAGCATCTAAATAATTTGGACTGATTAGATACCTTAATCCAGTTGCCAGTTAATTGTGTTTGCTCGTGATTAAGAATATGATTTTCACCTACTCTCCGTCCACAATCTCCCTCTGTTTGGAAAGAGCCAATCTCCCTGCCCACTTCATATCTGCCGCCGGCTCTTTGAAGGTGTTTGCTGAGGGGATGAGACCGCAGCTATCACCTGGAGCCAGGAGCTGGGAAGAAGGAATCTCTGTCGAGCCACCTGCAGGTTGACTAAGAAAGGTCCCTACGCCCATGGCAAACAATGGGGAGATCTGAGGGCAGGCGCCCTGTCCCTTCCCCACCCCCTCTCTCTATGCCCAGGTCACCATTTCTAGGGAGAAAATGACTTCTACGTGATACACTGAAATGCTGATAAAAGTGAAATTTTCTTTAAAGCAGGGCTTTTCAAACTGTCTGTGGAGAAAGATCATATTTTTTCCACTTTATTTCCAATCTGTCACACAATGAAACTTAAAATACAGGGGGGGGGGGGGGATTACTAGAAAAATAAAAATGTTTTGCTATTTTGTGCAAAATACAAGCTTCCATTTTTTTTTAGAAGGTTCAGCAGACATCAAATTAATTTCAAATTGCTACCAAAGTTCCAACCTATTTACTTGCAGTTTCTCTACCTCCACTGCAGGCCAACACAGACAGGGGGTAGGCAGTCCTCCCTGAGGGCCCAGGCCTCAGTCTCAGCCTCTTGCAGAAAGAGCAGGGCCTTAGAACAGCAGCCCTTTTTTCATTTTCATTTCAGGTTCCTACTTATTTATTTTGTGTAAAGGAGATATCAAACTGATTATAAAAGTGGCATTAGATGAAAACTTCAACCATTAACAAAAAGCCATTTATTGACATACTGACTGTTGAACAAGGCGGTTATTTATGAGACAAGCAGTGAGTGGAGGTGGGGGTGCCTTCAGTTCCTCTGCGGGGATTTGGGGAAGGTGTAGAAGAGGGGAGAGGATTGAAAAACAGCCTTGGTGGCAAAAAGGATTGGACCGTTTAGATTAACGTGATCTTCCAGGAACCTGCTTTTAAGGCATGGATTTGAATTCTTTCCAAACATTTAAACATATATTTCTATATTATTAACCTCAGCTACACATCATATATATGGTTCCTTTTACCAGTGAAGAAACTGAAGTTTCTAACAGTTAGTTTGGGGGCTCTGATGCCAGAAGGCAGAGCCAAAGGATGAAGTCCTGCATCTAGAGCTACGACAGCACACGCTGAGGTGTGCTGCTCTGTAAGTGGTATTGTAGGTTCATTCCCGGTGCCTGCTGTCTTTTTATTCATTTTTAAATATATTTTTATTGATTTCAGAGAGGAAAGGAGAGGGAGAGAAAGAAACATCAATGATGAGAGAGAATCATTGATTGGCTGACTCCTGCACACTCCCTACTGGGGATCAAGCCCACAATCCCGGGCATGTGCTCTGACCAGGAATCAAACCATGACCTCCTGGTTCATAGGTCAATTCTCAACCACTGAGTCCTGCCCACCAGGCTATTCAGTATTTTTGCAATGATACTTTCTATGTCCATAGACTAACTTTGAATAACAAATATGGTAACACATTATCCTAAATTTGGTTTATTATCATAAACTCCTAGGAGAGCATGCTCCAAACTCCTCACAAGAGAGATTCTACTCAGTCTGGAGAGAGCTCTGGGAACCTGTATCTCAAGCATCTTAGTGGTCCTGGAAAACATTGCTTTACCACGTTAAAAATAGTAAATTGTTAATGATATACAATGGAATTGTTGCACCACAGAGGAAAACTGTACTGTATGCCAATTTAAATTTACAGCACACTGAGTGCTATTATTTCTAAAAAAGCTGCGGGTCCTGAGAAAGGAAATGCCAACCAAGAAAGGCTCCTGGAGGCTAACTGGGATCCAATTTAAAAGCAGAGCCTAGCATGGTTTCTCACTCACGCAAACTACACTTCAGGGAGAATCCTGCACGGAATTGCCTACCTTCACTATTCTGCTGTCTGAACCAGTCCTTATAAAGGAGTTCCTGTAATCATATCTCAACCGGTAGGACGGAGACTTTCCCCATCCAATCAGAGCTGTGCAGGTAACTCCCCCACACCTTTTGCCGACCCATCAGAGGGGCTCCATTCTGACCAATCAGGACAGTGCTTTTTGGACCAATCAAACTGTGAGGCCTTGGAGTCCTCATTTGCATGAGGAGGGGCCAGTCAGGGATGGGAATAGAAATTTCTCTGTAAATCAGCTCCTCTCTGATTAGCTGGAGAGCTATCTAGACCCAGGGCCACCTCTAGCTATGCTGTACACAGCTGTGCTGTATCATAATTGAACTGTAACATTACTGAGCTGTTCCATAGCTGTGCTGTTCTCATAGTCATATTGTCCCACATTTGAGCTGTCTTGGGCTGAAAAGTTTTCCTTCTTTACTGCACCCCCAAGCTGGGGATTCCTGTTGGTATTGAATTGGTGTCAATGACTTAACGGTTGAAAAAGTTAAAAAAAAAAAAAAAAAAAAAGCTATCTTAGGTTCTTAGCCTCTGATTATTTGTCCTAAAATTTTTTTTTTCAAAGGAAAGGATCTTAACTTTATATCTTATCACTTTTTTTCATAAAAAAGATTTAGCCTGGGCCATCTTTAATGCCTTTCACCAAAGGCAAATATTATTACTCAAATCTTTCTCAAGATGCGTCTCCTTCAGTGATTCCCATAGTGTTTTCCTCTAGAAAGGATTAATTATGCACTTAATAGCTATTTTCCATAATTTTATTAACAGTCCAGGCCACAGTATATTGTAGTTGTTTATTTTTGTTAAAATTGACCTGTCATATTCTTCTTTATACCACTTTCTACCTGTTTATACCATTTTGGGACACAGAGTAAAGTGTTTAATAAATCCTAACTGATTATAGTTCCAATGTTATAAGAATGGTGGAAAGGGACTGTTTCCTGTGTGTTTACTTCAGTTCCTTTAAGTTGCTAGCTGTTAAGATTTCATGCATTGCTGGACAAACATAAAAAATCATCTGGTCTATATCAAATACCTATCTCCCACAGAATTAACCCCTGGGTTTTAAGAAATTTTAAGAAGATTCAAAATGGAAAATTATTTATAAGCATAGCATTTATTAGGTAAAACTAATTAAACTATTTTATTGCTGCAGCAAAAGACATTGAAAATGTTTAGACATTTAATTAACAATAGATGGATATGGATAAGGGATGTGTAGATTTTTTTTGTATAATTTTTATTTTAGTAATTCTTTGGTAAGTTTGAAATCATTCCCAAGTGCAAGTGTTTGTGTGTTTTTTTAATTAGAAGTTAAACATTGAAAACACATTATCCTAAGTGAAAAAGGCCAATCACAAAGGACCACAAGTTGCATGATTTAATTTATATGAAATGTCTAGAATAGATAAACCTGTAGACAGAATATAGATTATTGATGGCTTAGGGGTGGTGTGGGTATAAAGGAGCAGGGGTGAAGTGATGGCTAAAAAGGATGGGGTTACTTTTCAGGTTAATAAAAACGTTGTCAACTTGATTGTGCTGATGACTGCACAACTCTAAATTTACTAAAAACCACTCAATTGTACACTGAAGTAGGTGAGTTCTATAGTATGCAAATGAAATCTCAACAAAGCTGTTATTTAAAAAAAGAAAGAAATCGGAGACAATCTAGAAAAGACACAGATTTTAAAAGTTTGTTTTGAAATTAAAAGCTGGTTGGAACATGCAGTCACTTTAGATCACACCAATCAAGCTATCATTCCCTCCTGCTCCCCCTACCTCACTCAGGCACATTTCCACATTAGCAGTAAATGGATTACCTTCTCTCCAGAGTAGTTAATAGAAAAATGTGCTAGCACATAAGCTAATTGATTTATGATTAGCCATGGAATCATTTTAACACCTGCAAGTTTCATTTTAAACTTTATCTACTAATGCATGTCTTATTTTCAAGTTGAATTCATGGGTACTATTGAAAGAGATTTTGTGTAAAGCATTATACAAATCTACTTTAGAATCCTAAATGTGATATTTCCTCTCTTCCCACCTTCCTGTATGAAATGGGTAAGATGAATTTTCACTCTCTGTCTTAAGATTAAATGGCAATTAAGATTTGTGGCAGGAATACTGATAAAATTTTTAGAAAGAAAGATAAGCTTACCTTAATCAAATTTAAAAAGACACTTAAGTAATTGAAGGAAGAGAAGAAAATGTTCACATACAACCTTTGTTTGTCTAATATTATACATTAATTAGTGTATTTTTAACAGATATTATCTCTCACTTATTCATTTTGGGACTCTATGAGATATTTCAGAAAACTTTACATAATGTTCAGTGATATTAAGTAAGGTTGGGGCTTAAGTGACTTTGAAAAATATTTGTGTAGGAGAAAATTATCATCAGTGATGAATATTTTTTTTTTTTTTACATATGAAGGGAAATATGTTTACAGATAGCTTAAAAGGCATTATCACCATATTCTGTGCTTTCTTTGGGTGCCCGAAGAGTGTAAAATTATAGAGAGAACTGTTATTTCTCCACAAATTGAATGCTGTATTAACCAGAATGTTTCCAAATTTAAGCACAAGTTTCTGTGGCAACATACCATAATATGAAAATCGCTAGAGAATTCTCCTGGGGTGCAGAATACTCTGTCGATTCATTGAAGCGAGACATCACCGGTGTCGGTGATGTCGGCATCATTCTACCAGCCGGAGGGTTAGCAAATGCTTTTACTAGCTGCTATTCAAACATCTTGTTTGTTCTTCCTGCCTCAGAGAGAAACATTTTTCTAAAATTGTGGCAACTTTTGTTTGAAAACCTTTGTTGGAAGAGAAAAATGAATTCTACTGGTAAGCAAAACCACAGGCTTACTATTCAGTTTTGAAATCTGCATCCCCTTACCAAAACAAGTAGTTTATTATAGTCAGAAAGAAAAAGTTTTATTTATTCCCCCCCCCCCTTTTTTTTAATTACCCCACACTTTGGAGATCTTACTCATTTTTATTTTTGGCCAGAAAAGAAAGGGGCTGTAGCCTCATCAAGATATCAGATTCCTGGATAACCAAATGGATGATATAACTTTTAGCCACTTTAAACTAATTTGATCTTCCCATAAAAATGGAATTTTTACTTCCATAGAATCAGATAATCCCTATCATAAACAAAAAAATATATTAATATAATTTAACATTCAAGGAAAGACAATTCTTTTTATGGTTCCCAAACAAAGCAAACTAACCAACAAAAACATCAACAACAAATTTGAGTCTAAAATTATGAGTCTTCTATCCTAATTATTTATGTGTGCTTATATACAGACAGTTTCTCCATTTCTAATTTCAGGAAGTTAATTGGTGGAGGAGGGTTACATAATTATTATTCTCTGTACTGTTCTGATTATTCAGATTTTTTAAAGTTTACACTTAATTTCAGAAGATACAGCCTTTTAATACCATCAGGTAACATATTTAACTCGAATGGGGTAAACATCAGTAGAACAGAATTCTTTGATAATATCAACCACACCAAATAATTCTGTGGTCTGCTTTATGGTCTCAATTTCAATTTTGACTCACTAGACATTTTCTAGAAGAACCAAATCACTGAGTTTACTTGGAATCAGCTCTGAAATGGGGACACTTATTCACCCCACAATCTATCATAAAGTATTCGTTAGTAGAAGATACCCCCAAATTGCAAATAAAATATCATCTTGGTAAAAAACAGACAAACAAAAAAAACCCAAAAAACTTTGAATTTTAGAATGTCATCATTTTGGCCCCCTTTTTCACACTGGGATTCATTTATTAAGTAACATCAAACGCAGGCTCTTGGCTTCAACTAAACGGACATGCTAAACTGGCTCCGAAGTTGATTTGTGGAACTCATTATGGACTTCACAAAGTGTTCAAGGTTACTTTTCAATTTGTTTCTGCCAGAATCAATAAATCTCTCACTTGGTTTCTTTGCTGTACGTATTGTACTGGTTAATCATGTATACACATGGCATAGCACATTAGACTCAGAGAAAGAGCTTTCTGAAGGGAGCCAATTTTTAACTACTGTGCTGTTGAAATTGGAAAACAAAGGGGAACTGCTCCAGTTTATTATTAAGGTGTGCTATGAACTAAGAGCCATAAATAATCTTGCTGGCCAATTTCCAGATCCAGAAGGAAGGGGGTGGGAAGAGAGAGGGGGGGTTGGGGGGGAGAGGAGAGAGAGGAGAGAGAGAGGAGAGAAAGAACTATCTTATAAAATTGCTTGGTTGAAAAACCTCAATATTTAGGAAATTCTTAATAGGGAGCCACAGCACCCAACAAGTACAGGAGATATAGTCAACTCTACAAATACAGAATTAAGTTTTTTTTATAACATGCATGCATAATATTTTAAGAGAGAGCATGAAATCTTCTTAGAGGCTATTGAACTTTAAATTTAGGTGGGTGAATATAGAAGACTTATGGCAAAGAACATTTTTAAAAATCATCTCTGCAGTGACCCTTTCTCATACTATTTTACTCCATTTTTCTCTGGGCCACCCTCCTTACATATACAATTGAGATTCAAGGTTCCACCTGATGGAACCTGATGGTGGATGGCTGTTGCATGTCATTCAGTGATGCCAAATCTACCCAATTCTGCCACAACTGAGCCTGAGTTAGCTGTATGGCTTTCGACTAATCATCTTCTTTCATAAAATGTGAGGGGTGCTTCCTTCTCAATGTTCACATTCTGGAATTCTGGAATTCACCATATGGCAATGAGATTCTCTGGTGAAGTTGGGAAGTAGAGTTTTTCTAACCCTCCATACTCTAGTATGCAAAAATATCACCTGGGGCTGTGGTTGGTTTAAGATAACTTCCATGAATAGCATGTTTACCAAGCAATTGAGGAAATTCTCACCTGGTTGGTTCTTAAGACCCAGAATTAGTGAAGCCTTCTTGCCTTCAGGATTTTTTAAGTTTCTACTGCAGAAGAAGTCACTTTTTAAACGAGTTTACCTAGGGGTATTTTTCACATATTGAATGAAAATAACAGCTTGTGTATTTAGAAAATTTACATATGTAAGAGACAATCCCAGGAAGAGGGACAGTAGTGATAGCTGGGGGACAATTTCCAGATTTAAGACACTTGTTCATCTTGCTTGTAAAAAAATGAGTATGGGAAATAAAGAATAAGAACAATGTGTCTATTTTCTTTTTTTTTTTATAATATATTTTTATTGATTTCAGAGAGGGAAGGAGAGAGAGAGATAGAAATATCAATGATGAGAGAGAATCATTGATTGGCTGCCTCCTGCATGCCCCACACTGGGAATCAAGCCAGCAACCTGGACATGTGCTCTTTAGAGGAATCGAACGTGGGACCCTGCAGTCTGCAGGCTGACACTCTATTCACTGAGCCAAACTGGCTAGGGCCAGTGTCTTAGTGGAAATTATTTATTGTACCAGAATAAATGTTCAATCTGTAAAACACTATGCTAGTACCCTGTTTCCCCAAAAATAAGACAGTGTCTTATATTAATTTTTGCTCCCAAAGATGCGCTAGGTCTTATTTTCAGGGGATGTCTTATTTTTCCATGAAGAAGAATACGGTACACATTTATTGTTAAATGAAAATAAAGGAAATTTATTACCTGTATACGATACGGTAGTACGGTAGTTATCAACACAAACCAGACAAACTGTGAATCTACAGTATCAAGAATTTACTCATTTATTCAATGATAATCATGTCATCATCTTCTGGAACATCATCGTAACAAACCAATTCCTGAATTTCCTGGTGAATTTCTTGTGACTCTATTTCTTTCAGGATCAGTGGACCAAATCTCTCATGTTTGGCCTAGGGGGGCCTTATTTTCGGGGGATGCCTTTTATTTCACTCAGAAGGAAACCTGTAAGGTCTTATTTACGGTAGTAACCTCACATTCATTAAATCTAAACTCTAATAATTTTATATACTTAAATATAATTCAAAGTTTTATAATTTCTCTTTCTAGTTTGACTCATTCTAAATCTTTATTTTAATCAATCTCAAAAGTTATAGATGGTGAATATAGTATTGATCCATTTACTCTTTTTTTTTTTTTTTTACTGACAGCTCTTTTTGAAATACAGTTCACATATCATAGAATTCATCTTTTAAAAAGGTATAATTCAATGGCTTTCAGTATATTTACAGATATCTGTAACTATAGCCACAATCAATTTTAAAATGTTTTCATCACCTTTGAAAGAAATCGTTAGTATTCACTCCTCATTGTCCCCCAGACCTCCATACCCTTAGGTCATTCATGTACATTCTGTGTCTATAGTTTTTCCAATTTTGGACATTTAACATAAATGAAAGTATAAACTATATGGTCTTTTATGACTGGCTTCTCTAGCTACCAAGATGTTTTCAAGATTCATCCAGGTTGCAGCATATATCAGTACTTCTTTTCTTTTTCTAGCTTAATAATATCCCATTGTATGGATATACCACAGTTTATTTACTAATTCATCATCAGTTAATAGGCATTTCGTTTGATTCTACTTTTTTTTTTCTATTATGAGCAATGCTATGAACATTTGCATACAGGTTTTTGTGCAGATTTGCATTTTCAGTTCTATTGGGGTGGAATTGTGAGACCACCAGGTATTTTTATGTTTCACCATTTGAGGAACTGCCAAACTGTCATTTTAAAATCCTACCAGCAAAATATGTGGGTTCAATTTATCCACACCCTTGCCAATACCTGGAATTACCAATCTTTTTCAACTATGACCATTCTAATGGGTAAAAATTGTATCTCAATTGTTATTTTGATTTGCATTTCCTGAATGGCATTTTTTTTCATTGCTTATTGGTGATTTCTATATCTTCCTTGGAGAAATGTTTATTTAGACTTTTATGCCCACTTTGAAATTGGGTTGTCTTTTTATTATTGAGTGTAAGAATTTTTTTTATATTCTAGCACAAGTCCCTTATCAGATATATTATTTGCAAATGCTTCCTCCCAGGTTGTCTTTTTACTCTCTCGATGGAGTCTTTGGAAGCACAAAAGTTTTAAACTTTGAAGTCCATTTTGTCTAATTTTCACTGGTTGCTCCTGTTTTGAGTGTCATATCTAAGAAATAATGGCCTAATTCAAGATTGTAAAGATTTACTCCTGCGTTTTCTTTTATGAATTTTATCATTGTAATTCTAGCTTTTATATTTGTTTGCTCCGTTTCTTAGAATTTTCTTTATTTTTTAAAATTGTGATACAATGCACATAATATAAAATTTACCATTTTAACCATGTTTCCATACTCAGTAGTGTTAAATAGTTCAGTAGTGTTCAGTACATTGACATTATCATTTAACTAATATTCAGAACTCTTTATCTTGCAAAACTGAAATTCTGTAGCAGTTAAGCAACATCTCAATTCTCCTTCCCCCAGCCTCTGGCAACCATCATTTTCTTTCAGTCCATGAATTTGGCTACCTTTTAATTGTCTTTTTGTAATTGGCTTATTTCACTTAGCATAATGCTCCCCAGATTTATCCATACTCTTCTATTGTATGCATATACCACATTTTGAGCTATTATAGTGTGAAGTAAAGTTCAACTTTATTCTTTTGCATGTGGAAATCCAGTTGTTTCAGCATATTTGTGGCCCATCTATTCTTAACACAGACAAGGACAAAGACAACCCAATCAATGAAAAATGCCGTTCAGGAAATGCAAATCAAAATAACAATTGAGATACCATTCTTATCCATTAGGATTATCATAATAAAATAATTTAAGTAACTATTATTTCAAATTCTTAAAAATCAGGGGGATAAAATCCAAAGACTGTTTTCAAAGACATAGTGAGTGCATAGAATACTTTGTGTTGTGAGTGACCATATGCATTTCTAGACAAGTACACAAAACAAAATGTGAAGATGTCATGTTATTTTTCTTCCTTGTACTCCAGAATCGTTCTACTTTTTTTTGTTTTACTTTTGAAAAGTAGACTGTCACTGCAAGTGCTGCTCTGAACAATACAAAATATAACTTAGAAAAATTTAATGATTATGATTATCATAATATTTAAATATATTAGTAATCACAAAGTATGCATGTACATATGAATCGGGAGAAAAAAAGAATTATCAAAAGCACTTCTATTTCTTTAGTGGAAATATCAAGTCACCAAGAATCAACGTTTACTTGATAACCAATAGGTGGCGCTAGAAATTTAGTCAGGATTTCATTCAATTTTACATTGCCCTTATGTACATAGCTGTAATGTTTCCCACTGGAAAAGAGAAACAATCTCTAGAGAGAATATAAAATTAGTGAGGAAAAAATGGGCTGTCTTTGTCATAGTCACATTCAATATGATAATAAATGAAGGCAGTTTTTAATTAAATTAGTACCACAGGGACATGTTCATAGGTTTTAGTTGCCCCAACCCTTTCCCCCTCCCCCCCCCCAAAAAAAAGGAAGAAAAAGAAAAAAGGATTTACTGCTTGTATTCAGATGACCTTTGAGATCAATGATACAATCAGACCTTCAGGAATCTACTGAGAATTAGCCAGGAAAACTTTGGAGGTGTTTATTTCTTTAAGTCTTGAAAGAAAAAATGCAATTACAAGTCAATAGCTATAGAAACAAACAAACAAACAATTGAGACCAGGAAAGAATTCAACAATTTGTATATTTTTTTCTGTATTGTTACAATAGTTATCAATATGACCACTGTAAATTAAATATGATATATATATCTATGTCTATATATACTAAATCACACATATCCAGTCAATTGTTGTTATATTAGAAACAAAACAAAAATAATTTACAAACTGACTTTTACATTAAAAGCCTGTATTATATATTGAACATAGTGTTTTGAACCAACCTCATTTTTATTTGTATTGTCTTCTATTATTGAGGAATTATACTTTTTAAAAATAAATAAACCTCATGCTATCATTTAATATACAAACAGAAGCCTAATATGGAAGATAAACTCACAAAACAAAAATAATGTACTCTCCAACCCATCCCTAGAGTATGTCCAACTCTTTTCGTAGATTTTTGAGCTGTGGATAACCTTGGGATAGTATAGGAACAGTCCAGGAGTCCTGAGCTATTTTGAACCCTTAGGTCTAGAATCTTTGGTCCTAGAATCCCACCTTAGTCCAAGACAGTCCAGCTTTTCAGATGACCTCGTACAAGGTTAAATCTTTCCAGGCTTCTCTGAAACAGAGCAATCTTACTTCACCTATTTTTCAGCATACTTGGTGAGGGTAAAAATCCTTGCATTGTTTAGTTTGTCTTTGAAGTGCAATTTACTACCAAGCTAGATACATGTATCTCCTTCCTACCCCCAACACACACACATACACACCATTTGGCATAATATCAGTCATAGTATATTCTACAGTAGGAAGTATCCACTATGTTTACAAACACTAAATGGAAAATATGGGAATAGGATGAGCAAAATATCTTTTAATAGTTCCAGATAATGTAATACATGAAATTTCTTCACAAACTTTTCCCCTTCCAGTAATAAAACCTGGGCATTGTAAATTTAACTGAATTAATTTCCAATCAAATACAGTGAGATTTTATTGGTTTATTTTTTTTAAATTTACTTCCCATCTTTAGAAATCAGGTTTGGTAAATTATTTAACCTTTATAAGAAAGTACTGCCCTTTTTGGCAGGACTCCATTAGATGCCAAAGATACTTATGTATTTTTAATCACACCAGAGGAAACTACTTGAAGACAGGAGAGCTTTGGTAGGTAGGCTGAATAAATTCATATGCTTATCTTGTGTTTTTTTATTTTATTTTTCATTTTCAAATATATTTTTATTGATTTCTGAGAGGAAGGGAAAGGGAGAGAGAGCTAGAAACATAATGATGAAAGAGAATTATTGATCGGCTGCCTTCTGCATGCCCCACACTGGGGATGAAGCCCTGGTCAGGAATCGAATCATGACCTCCTGGTGCATAGATCTACACTCAACCACTGAGCCAGTCTGGCTTGTGTTTTTTAAAGTAGGATTTGTAGGTCTTTAAACCTCATTCTTGGAGATTTATTAATTCTATGCAATATAATATTTTTTGTTTTTGATTGGTGTTTGTCATACATAATACATTTTAATTTTTTTCCAGGTCACAAGGATAACAAACTCATAACCAATCGCTGCCACTCAGTTTCAGTCTCAGGGCTAGGGCTTGGATTTGTGTTTACGTACAATGGCACCACGCAATATGACTAATTATTAGGAGGGAAAAAACCCTGGGGGTTTGGAAGACTTATTTATAAAGGTGTTGTTGTTGTGTTTTGTGTTTTTTTTTTGCTTGTTGAAATCACACTCCTTTCTATAGGTTTTCAAATACAATTTAAATGATGTTTAGTAATTCCTAAATATCATTTAATGTTTTTTTCATTTTAACATATGGGCAGGTTTATGATCAATGTTAAAATAACTTCACATCTTCTTGGGCAAGGGAATCAAAAGAAAAATATATACAAATGGGACTGCATCAAACTAAAGAGTGTTTGTATCACAGAGGAAACCATCAGAAGATGAAAAAACAACCCCCTGTCTGGGAGAACTTATTTGCCAATGATAGAAGGGGTTCATATTCAATGTTTATAAAGAATATATAAAACTCACCCCCCTCCCCCAAAGCAATCCAAAATGGCAAAAGATCTAAACACACACTTTTCCAAAGAGGACATACAGATGGTCTACAGACTCATAAAAAAATGCTCATCATCAGTAACCCTCAGAGAAATGCAAATTAAAAACAGAATGAGATATCAACTCAGACCTGTCAGAATGGCTACCATCAATAAATCAACAAACAGTGTTGGCCAGGAATGCAGAGGTGCAGCCACTGTGGAAAGCGGTATGGAGTTACCTCAAAAAATTAAAAATGGAACTGCCTTATGACCCAGCGATTCCGCCTGTGGGAATTTAAGCACAAAGGGAGTGGACCGGAGGAATATGGACAACTGAAAACACCTGCAGAAGGAGCTATAAGTAGACGGATTATAAGTGGAGGAGCAGAGGAAGTAGGGTTAATGTAGGAGGACTGGCTCCTGTAATTCCTGTTATGTGTTATTCAAGTCAAGATGGGAGATCTGGAAGAGTGGAATGCTGGCACCTAGACTGTAGATAGAGATAGGGGATGGTTTTCAACTCTCTATCCATAATTTCTATACCAAGACCATGTCTAGGAAGAAGCAACTCAATTTCTGTGCTTTCTAGTTTCAATAAATAACGCATTACGCCCTAGCCAGTTTGGCTCAATGGATAGAGCCCATGAACTCAAGGGTCCCGGGTTTGATTCTGGTCAAGGGCATGTACCTCAGTTGCAGGCTTGATCTCTAGACCTGCAGGAGCAACCAATCCATGTGTCTCTCTCACATCGATGTTTCTTTCTATCTCTTCTTTCCTCTCTCTCTCTCTCTCTCTCTCTCTCTCTCTCTCTCTCTCTCAAAACAAAACAAACAAACAAACAAACAAAAAACAACAACAACAACCACCCCCTCCCCAAAAAGGAAAAGAATCCTTGGGTGAGGATTAACTAACTAAATAAATAAATAAGACATTATAAACACAGGGGTAAAGGAGCTGGTAAGAGAACAGCATTATTTATGTAATAATATTTAAAGTCTAATCTCAAATTTCAAAGCCTGGTCTCAAACCTTGGCCCTGCTGTTAATGTATGTGACATTGGGCAAATTCCATTAATCTTTGCAGTAGGTGATAATGGTGCTTGCTTCATTTGATTGCAATGAGATTCAATGAGATGATAGATGTACAATACAACACCCAAAAGAAAGCAAGGCCCCTGTAAAGCTCCCAGGGATTGGTACTTTCTATGCCCTTATACTCACCCGTATGTTAACTTTGGCAGTTTTCAAACCAAACATCTAACTAAACAAGGTAAATCTTCAAGTCATTCTGCTGTATCCTTAGCTACCCTTTGGAGGGAACGCAGTTCCCAAAAGTAAATATAGCAACCACCAGAATGAGTAACTCCACATCAAAGCTGCTCTCAGGGAGGTTGTCTGAAACAGTGGTTGGTTAAACTGTGACTAAGAGGCTCTCTGAGGGCACAGTTTGGATTTATTCCTCCCCCCCCCCTTCCTTCTTTCCTTCCTTCCTTCCTTCCTTCCTTCCTTCCTTCCTTCCTTCCTTCCTTCCTTCCTTCCTTATTTTCTTCCTTCCTTCCATTCCACTCCAAGGGCTGGGACAGCTCACCAATGATGGGTATACTTGAGGCTCAGAAATATATTTTAGGGATGGTTTAAAACAGTGGTTGGCAAACTGCGGCTCTCAAGCCACATGCGGCTCTTTGACCCCTTGAGTTTTTAGCAAAGGCCAGCTTAGGAGTACCCTAATTAAGTTAATAACAATGTACCTACCTATATAGTTTACGTTTAAAAAATTTGGCTCTCAAAAGAAATTTCAATTGTCGTACTGTTGATATTTGGCTCTGTTGACTAGACCACTGGTTTAAGACAATACTAATTGATTGTCTCCTTCTATTTAGTTATTTCACTAAAATAAAATAACTGGGAAATACATATATTTAAATTCTGCATATAAATATATATATTAAGTCTACCCACAAGACAAAAAAGAAAAGGCATGCCCTGAAAACACACAGCTCTGTCAGGAGAGCAGTGGCATAGTAGAGCTAAGAATCATCGATAAGAAAATTCAGTTCAGTAAATTCTCCACAGTCTTTTCTTATTTTTTCAAAAGTCACTACAAGTCAGCCCTGCTGGTGTGGGTCAGTAATTGATTGTTGAGCCATGAATCAAGAGGTCACAGTTCGATTCCTAGTCAGGGCACATGCCCAGTTGTGGGCTCAATCCCCAGTGTGGGGCATGCAGTAGGCAGCTGATCAATGATTCATCATTTAAAAAAAATATTTATTAATTTCAGAGAGGAAGGAAGAGGGAGATAGAAATATCAATGATGAGATCGAATCATTCATTGACTGCTTTCTGCATACCCCCTACTAGGGATCAAGCTGCAACCCGGGCATGTGCCCTTAATGGGACTCAAACCTGGGACCCTTCAGTCCGCAGGCTGATGCTCTACCCAGGGAACCAAACCAGGTAAGGCCCTCTCTAGCATCAGAGGACATCCAGATAGTCCGACTGCTTTCCCCCCTTGCCTGACTCTGTCTGAACTTGTGGAGACCATATTTATGATTTTCATCGGTCAAGGCTTTGGTTCCCAGCCAAGAAGCCCTTCACTAGTAGTAGCTGTGGAATCCAAGGATCTCAGTTCCCACCCCACAAGGATAGATTTTTCTACTATTCCATGATCTACTTTCTCCAACATAAGCAATCAGAGATAATTCCCAACCAACTCGGTCAAATTACACGATTCAGCTGGATGAGAGATTAGCTAAAACAGACTTTTTCTGAACAATCAACGTAATTCTGAGGAATGTTGAAGTTCCAAGAGGTATAAACTGCCAGACTGGCATGGGTGGTAACAGGGCTAGTCACCTAAAGAGTAAGAGAGGTCACTAAGACCAAGAGATGACAAGGTTCAGGACTTCATTTAAAGCCACAGGGATGCTGTAGGTGTCACTGGCAAGGGAGAATGGGAGGAGAGACAGTGAATGGAAGCCACGGTGCTGATGATTCTTGGGCAAAGGGCTGGCCTGCCCCCATGTAGAGAGATGACTAGGTTGGGTGGGGGTGAGAGTAGCTGAGGGAAGGAACTTTGCAGAGAAGGGGGTGGATTGCCCTGGCTTCGGAAGAGCCAGCCAGGACAAGGAGGAGGTTGCTCACCAAAAGCAGCACTGAGCACAAGGGGCTGTTTTCTCTCTCTGTTGGTTTGTTCTAAAGGCAGCCCAGATAGGGATAGTCCTGATCACAAGGGGGGGGGGGGGGGGAAGCAAATCTGGAAGTATGGCCTGCCTTTTGCTGAAACATATCCCAAACTGCTAGAACGCTCTCATAAAGGGTAATCTAAATACCTCAGGAACATTTTCCTCTCTTCAAATTATCCTATAGATTATGTCACCTCTTATCCCTGATCAATGTGCCTTGATTTGGTCTTTGCGCACCATAAGTGTGTTAGTGTCCTGCCCATCTAGTTTTGTGTGGATTGGTCTCAATTTGGCTCAAATATCCAGGAAGAGTGGCCCAGTGCTCTTAGTTCTTGCAGCAGAACTCTTGGCCAGCGCCTATGAACTGGGCTTTTCAATACATTCTAATTTTGATATTTCTCAGAAAGGTTGTAGTTTTTTTTTTCTTTCATTTTTTTTATTAAGGTATTATATGTGTACATATCTTATCAATTCCCTCCCCCTCCCTTAGATGCCCTGCCTCCATAAAGTTTTGCGTACATTGTATCAATAGTTTTTTTTTTATTATGTTTATAAAAGAAAAACCAATTTTTCATTGAGCATTTCAGTAAAATAATTTCTGATGTGAAAAGGGGGAGTTTAGGGTGCTGAGCTTGCAAGGGGGGTGACCAATTGGAGTAGGAGAAGAATGTTTCTGTTTCCCCAATCATTTTTGTGGATAGACCTTAGTTTACTTTTAGCAATACACCAAAAGTATTTTCCTGCTTTGGAAAGATTTTCTTTAATGACTTTGAGAATAGTAATACAGTAATGTAATTTACAACTTAAGATTTTAGAGAAATTAAGCTTTGTGTAGGAAAAAAATCCCAACATGTTTGTTTTTAAATAACTAGGTAATTAAGCACAAGAAATTATTTCAGTGAATATACAAGTATTAATATGGTTGAATATTTTAATTGTTTATTTTTCTGTAGATCTAGGATTTTCACTTTCAATATGACTGGCTCATAATAGAAATAAATAAATTGGTTGACCTTGCTAAAATGAATAATCTAAATATCATGGTTTGAAATTATTCTTAAACACAGCAATATATATTCAAACTTCAAATATAGGGTTAGAATTAGGTTTAGGATTAGGATTAGGAACTAGGGTTAGTGTTAAGTGTAGTTTTACAGTTAGGATAAATAAATATTTAGAATTAGTCTTAGAGTTAGGGTTATAGTTAAGGAGTTGGTTTAGATTGGTGATTAAGGTTAGGGATAGTCCTGACTAGGTGGCTCAGTTAGTTGGAGCATCATACTGTACACCAAAAAGTTGCAGGTTTGATTCTCATCAGGTCACATATCTAGATTGAGGGTCAATCCCCTGAGGTGAGTATGGGAGGCAACTGATCTCTCTCTCTCTCTCTCTCAAATAAATAAACATACCCTTGGGTGAGGATAAAAATAAAAGATTAGGGGTAGGTTTAATGTATCATGATTAAAGTTGGGAATAGGGTATGGGTTAGAATTATAGTTATATTTTAGTGTGTGTGTTAGGGCTGAAGTTAGGTGTAAGGTTTGGATTAGAGTTAGCATTAGTGATTAGGTTAGGGTTTTGTTTACAGTTAGGATCAAGGTTAGATTTAGGTTAGCTATTTATTTAGGATGAGGATGAAGATTAGAGTTTAGGATTTGGTTAGGGTTAGTGTTAGGATTAGGGTTTGATGAATTGTATAGACAAACTGTAATGGAGAATTCCTTGGCAACAGGGACTTAGGCATCTTCTAGCCATTGGTTCTATGAAAGAGATGAGTCAGATCAGCCAAACATATTCTTATCCCACTTTAGAATGCATCCAAAAGAAATACAAAAGACTCTGACATCTGAAAATACCTGTTGACTTTGGAGCATCCATATCAATAACAGCAAACACACAGCAGATGTTAGCCTGCTCTGTTGGGGTAAAAGGAATGTCAAGTACGAAAAATATCAAGAGGAAATGGAGGTAGATACTTCCAAATTCTTTTACCTCTTTGTAAATATGACATTAATTACATTATTTTGTTAAATCTGGCCTCAAAAACAATTCTAGTATCATATTTTCAGTTTTCCATTATCATAAAAATCTGGTTATAGATATTTAAAAAGATCAATAGCTTTATGACCTCAATCCCCAAGTTTAACCTAAAATGTTTATAGTAACCATCAATAATGAATGATACTATGGGAAGTAAAATTAGTTTTGAAAATATTTAGCAATTTATCTAAATATTTCAATATATTATCTTAAAAAAGGAAATGCTGAAATGACAGTTCTTATGAGGACTCTTCATTTAAATTTACTAGAATCAGGAGAAATATACAGGATGGGGCAAAAGTCAGTTTACAATTGTTCATATAGAAAATAATACAATAATTAATAAATAATAATACAAGAATAAACTCTTTGTTTTGTGTATGCACAACTCTAAACCACTTTTGTCCTATCATATACAAGACTGGGGGGGAATTTTAAATTTCTAACCTTGTTAGATGAAAATAACATTTTTGTTTTTTTAGAGTTTTTTTATTTCTACATAAGAGTAATGAAGAAACTACAGAACATTAATGTAAAAATGGCAATTAAATAAATGGGAAAATGTTTAATGTTTTTGAATTGATAGGCTTAATATTATTAAAATGGCAATACTCTCCAAATTGATCTCTAGATTCAATGCTATCCCTTTCAAAATCCATGTTATTTTCACATGTTTACAAGCTGATCCTAAAATTGATATGCAAATTTAAAGGATCCAGATAGCCAAGTTATCTTAGAAAAGATGAACAAAGTTGGAAGACTCAATACTTCCCGATTTCAAAACTTCCTAAAAAGCTATAGTAAACCAGACTGGGAGGTACAGTCATAAGAATAGACATATAGACAAATGGAATAAAAATGAGAGTCTAGAAATAAACCTATATATTGTATTTATGGTCAATTAATTTTGTACATGGATGTCAAGACACTTCAATGGGAGAAAAATAGTTTTTCAAAAAATGGTGGTGAGTATCAACTTGCCAAAGAATGAAGTTGAACTGCGTGCACACCCCCCCCCCCCACACACACACACGTACCATATATACAAATTAACTGAAAATGAATCAAAAACCTAAATGTAAGAACTAAAATATATAAAACCCTTGGACAAAACATGGGCTTAAATCTTCATGATTTTTGGTTAGGTCAAAGTTTCTTGGATGTGACGTCAAAAGCACAAGTAACAAAAGAAAAATATATATGTTGGACTTTATCATAATTAAAAATTTTCATGCTTAGAAATGGCTATAAATAAAGTTAAAAGGCAACCACACAGAATGGGAGAAAATATTTGCAAATCATATATTTGGTAAGAGTCTAGTATCAGGAATAAAGACCTCTTAGTAATCAATAACAAAAAGACATATAGTATTTAAAATAGACATATAAAGGTTTAAATTAATTTTACTACTTCAGAATGTACTTGAAGTAAAATTAATCCACATGTATGTATATATTACAATAGCCAACCTGGTTTTAAAATAACCATGCCAAAGGCACCCCATTCTCTTGTCTCTGGTTCTAAAGGTAGCTTAATAGGAGATGGAGAGGAATGGCCAGAATTCAAAGCAAAGGAAGGAGTCCTGAGGGGTTGAGAGGAGGGTCCCCAAGGAAAGTCAGGCACTATCGCCAGAAATAGGGGAAATGGATGATGGATGGATGGATGGATGGTGTGTGTGTGTGTGTGTGTGTGTGTGTGTGTGTGTGTGTATGTGAAAGAACAGTGGCCCATGAAAGCACATTAAGGTTGCTAGGCAGTGGGACCACCAAACTATTATATGTGTCCATGTTGATGCCTCATGGAGACAATGATGGAAGGCAGCAGCATTAGAGACAAGGACATTGACTTGGAAGTAGCTGTATTAATTCAGGTAACCCATTTATTGTTGCTTAAATAAAGAGTGCCACTACAAATAAAAATGCTTGATAAATTCAAACCATAAGGAAATGGCAAAACTCGGGTAACTGGTTAAAAGTGGAAGCTGTGTGGGTGAAAGGGGTGGGAGAGTTGAGTGTGTGCAAGTTTAATGCTTGTGCAACAAAGTGAATTGTGGCCACTGACCAGGGCCCAGGAGCAGCATAAGCCGCTCTAGAGGAGGGCAGTGATTTTAATGTACTTGTGTGATATCTGAGTGCAGCGAAACCTAGAATTCCTAGTCAGAATTTCAGGAAAGACCCAGGGTATGTGCAGCCCCAATTGGAGCCCTGCTAAGCAAGGCAACCTATCGATGTGTTTCTCTTACATCAATATTTCTCTCTCTCTCTCACTCTGCACCCTCCCTTCCATTCTCTCTAAAAATCAATAGGGGACATATATCCTCAGGTGAGGATGAACTAAAAACAAACCAACCCTGCTTTCTCATTTCAGATTTTCTCATAAATAATAGGGAAAAGATAGAATAAATCTAAGAGCTGGCTCCTGGTTATCAGCAGAGAAGAGAGGCCCTGTCCAGGACAGGAAAGCACAGTCGGAGGAATGTCTTGGGGAGGGAGCACTGTAAAAGCTGAAGCACACTGAGCACTTGGTTTAACCCCAGAGCTCCATACTAATCATTGTTATTTTCAATCTCCAAAGAGGTGCCAGCCCGGGATTTACGTATGAAGCCCTTCTTAACACAACCTAAGGAGAAACAAAAAAACAACTTTTACTTCAGGACTGAAGACTGTCCGGAAAACCGGAGAAGACCTGAATGTCACTGTGAGGAAACACAAAACAGGAGGCAACATGTTTGTGTTGGGCAGATGGGAAATGGCTTCTGCATTTCCATAGGTGATTATAACATCATTAAGGAAATGTGAGAAAGCCATTAGCGTTACATCAATGCCTGTTGATCCATCTGTTTTTAAGTGTCACTCAAATGGGTTATAGTTGCATTTATAATTCTCCAAAGTACACTTACGTGATATTTTACTTTTGCTAATTCACTAGTAATATAACTAAGTGATTACTCTGAGATATTCCATTTCTAACTAACCTCTAAAATTAAGACTAAGATAATAAATACATCTAATACTGACATTTCAGAAAAGAGCTCCATCATTGCCAATGTTGTAATTTCACAGCTCTAATCCTTGTAAAGTAATCAGTATGGTTTGTCAATATTTATTTGACTAGTCAATTGAATGGAGGATGTGTATTGACTTGTAAGACTGGGATGCTAGAAAAATAAGGAAGTACAGCACTTCCTTTCTTTGGCAAATCTGTACAACTGCTATCTGTGGGGAACTCTGGCTGCTAAGCAAATCACTCTGTTCTATGTATAGCTTTGTTGATTGACGTGGTTCTCCAGAAGGCACACACCCAGGGTTTTGTTTCCCATGAAAAATGTTAACTGACAAACTAATAAACCTGGAATGCTGTTGTGAGGATGGAGAGAAAAGGAAGGTCTTTGGATGATTTAGGTAGCTGTTCTTCTTGACCTACTTGGGGTCCTCCTGTCTGATTTAAAGGAGGTAATGCCTACCTCTATTTTTTTAGTGAGCAGTAGTCTTACCCTTGAGAGACTGAAGCTATGGGTTAGGTGAGCTGGCTCTGTTACAGCCATAAGGAGATCATGGGCTTTGTTTCTAAATGGAACTCTTAGGGTCACACTTTTTTTGTCTTTTATTTTGAGGTTCAGGCAATTTTAAAAATATATATATTTTATTGATTTTTTACAGAGAGGAAGAGAGAGGGATAGTTAGAAACATCGATGAGAGAGAATTATTGATCAGCTGCCTCTTGCATACCCCCCACTGGGGATGTACCCGCAACCAAGGCACATGCTCTTGATCAGAATCGAACCTGGGACCCTTGAGTCCGAAGGCCGATGCTCTATCCACTGAGCCAAACCGGTTTCAGCAGGGCAATTTTTAATTGAATTTATCAGAATGACATCCTATCTAATAAAAGAGTAATATGCAAATTGACCATCACTCCAACACACAATATGGCCATCCCCATATGGTCAAAGATGGTTTCCCCCCAATGTACACAAGATGGCCTGCAGGGGAGAGTAATTGTGGGCTACTAGGCCAGCAGGGAAGGGAAGTTAGGGGTGGCCAGGCCAGCAGAGGAGGGCAGTTGGGGGAGACCAGGCCTGCAGGGGAGGGCAGTTGGGGGCGACCCAGCCAGCAGGAGAGGGCAGTTAGGAATGATCAGGCTGGCAGGGGAGGGTAGTTAGGGGTAATCAGGCTGGCAGGGAAGGAATTAGGTATCGGTCAGGCTGGCAGGGAAGTGGTTAGGGGTGATCAGGCTGGCAGGCAAAAGCAGTTAGGGGCAATCAGGCAGGCAGGCAAGCAGTTGGGAGCCAACAGTCCTGAGTTGTGAGAGGGTTGTCCAACTGCCCACTTAGGCCCAATCCCACCAGGGATCAGGCCTAAATAGGCAGTCAAACATTCATCAAGGGATCCCAGATGGGAGAGGGTGCAAGCTGGGCTGAGGGACACACACACACCCCATGCATGAATTTCACGCACTGGGCCTCTAGTTGGTTAATAAAATTACAGAGGTTTCAGATATACAATTTTTAAAATTGATTTTAGAAAGGGAGAGAGAGAAACATCTATTTGGTATTCCACTTATTTTGGTTGATGCCCTGACCAAGTATCAAACCCACAACCTTGGTGCTTTGGAATGATACTCCAACCAATTGACCTACCTGGCCAGGGTAAATTCTACATTATCTGTATATTGTACTGTGTATTTATCACCCCAAGTCAAATCTCCCATCACTATTTATCTCCCCTTTACACTTTTCTATCTCCCCCCACCCTCTTTCCTCTGGTAATTACCATACTATTGTTTGTGTCTATGAGTTTTTTTGGTTTATACCTTTTTCACCTAGCTTCCCAACTCCCCTCCCCTCTGACAGCTCTCTGTCTGTTCTCTGTATCTAAGAGTCTGTTTCTATTTTGTTCATTAGATTCCGCAGATAAGTGAAATAATATGGTATTTGTCTTTCTCTGACTGGCTTATTTCACTTAGCATAATACTCTTCAGATCCATCCAAGCTCTCACAAAAGGTCTTTCTTTTTTACAGCTGAGAAGTATTCCATTGTGAAAATGTGCCATAGCTTATTTATCTATTATAATAATGTCTTTATAAAAAATATTTAGTTTCTTGTATATTCTGCTGACTTTAAAACAAATAGAGGTGGCGTTGTCTTTCAAAATCAGGCAAGTATCACTAGTGGGTTAAATAAGAAAACATTTTACTTTTAAAATATTATCACATAACACTCTCAACTTTTGGATCTATCACTAAACAAAGAAAAAGTTCAAATTATGGAGAAAGCCTTCCTTTTAAAATATGAGAGATTTATAAGCTCAATCCTTACGTTCTGTTACAATTTAAAAATTATAATTACATGTATAGCTCGATTGCTCTTTAGCCAAAGCAAATACTAACTGTAGCCTTGGTCTCTTAAATATTTTTAACAGAGTTATTTCTTATTTTTGACATCAAATAATATTAAAATCTGGCTTGGCATCTTATAATAACCACAATAGATTAAACAAATTTAATATAACAATTGAGGTTCTATAGGCATCTCATCAATATCTTATACCAAACTCACAATTACTTTATTGGAAATAATTTTTGTGATGGCAGCTGGTTTTGTTCCTATGATGGTGCATATATCCAGAAAAGACAATTCCTATTCCACTGGGGGAGGGGGACTGGGAGGCTCTGGCCTTTTGACCCAGACGTGCCTTTCAGAGAAAACCTCCATGGATCTGAGAGTCAGGGTGGACACACACTTTGGAGACAATATAAAGAAGCCGGCGTGAGCTTGAGCTCTGAAAAGAATTGTGAAGCTGCATCCTGCCAGGGTTTCCTCTCATTCCTGTATTTCTTGTTCCCTATAGCTCTTTATTGGCAGCAAATGGACTATTCTTTGATACAGTTTCTGGACATTCTTTCCCACATGCTTTCTCTTTTTCTTTTTCTACCTCCCTTATCCCCCTTTCAGTACTTTTTTCCCCAAGTAACTCATCTGGTTTTCCTTTTTCTTCCCATGCCTTCTTTCATCTCAACATCTCTTTTTCTCTGTAAGTCCTGCCCACTTTGATAACCTATGAGAGCAAGCAAACAACAAAACTACAGGAACAATGGTTGATCCCTCAGTGAGAGGACAACTTCATTTCATCGTTATCACCAGATTGATTTATTTTATGCCTGCTTTTCTCCATGATGAAGCAATTCAATAGTCAGAACTTGATTTAACTATAAAGAGACATTAATTTCTCTGCTATTAATCCAGGACAACAATGTCAGAGGCTTAAGGGAGGTCAGCTGGGGTAAGAAATAAGGGACAAAGGAGCACTCTTCTGATGTCCTCAGCTAACTGAGCTGCACACCTATTAGAGAGCATGCACAGTGCAGAGGAGACAGCCCCACAGTCACAGTGTAGCGGGGACATGGAGATGTGAACAAATATCTACAATACAGTGAATTGTGATAAGGGCTCATTCAAACAGATTTTTGGCCCAGCTGGTGTGGCTCAGTGGTTGAATGTCGACCTCTGAAGCAAGAGGTCAAGGTTTGATTTCTGGTCAGAGTACATGCCCAGATTATGAGCTCGAGCCTCAATAGAGGACATGCAGGAGGCAGCCAATCGATGATTTTCTCTCATCATTAATGTTTCTATCTCTCTCTCTTCCTCTCCACTTCTCTCTGAAATCAATAAAAATATATTTTAAAAAACACAAATGGAATTTTGAGTTTGCAAAATAAGCAAGTGTGCTTTGGGCTGAGAGAGAGGGACAATCTCAGAGAGCCGAACCTTTCAGAAGAAACCTGAAAGAAAAAAAGAAAAAAGAAAAAAAAAAAAGAACACAACAGAAAAGAAAAGCCCCACAGTGAGTTCTGCTAACAGAGAAGATGTGGACATTCCTGAGCCAAGGCAATATTCCACACAAAGCTGGCTAAAACCAGGTACAAACTGGGGGTAGGAGGAGACACACCTGGATAGGTCAATAGGACAACAATGGCAGAGGCGTACAGGTGGTCAAATAAAACAAGGAATGAAAACGGAATTGGATTTTTAAGTTCATATTTTGTAGGTCATCTTACGTAAAGAGCTTCAGCAAAGTGGAAGAAAGCAATATCCTCAGAGAGCTGAGAAGTGTGTGGGGCTTCAGGAAGTCAAGATACAGTCAACCCCCCTCATCTGAAGTTTCAGTTATCTGCAGTCAACCTTGGCCTAAAAGTGGAGAATTCCAGAAAGAAATAATTCATGTTTTAAATTGTGTGCTGTCCTGAGTAGCGCGATAAAAGCTCACGTTGTCTTGCTCCATCCACCCTAGATGTGAACCATCGCTTTGTCCTGTCCTTATGTTCAAGTCACTCTTATTTTTCTTAGTAATGGCCCCAAAGTGCAAGAGCAGTGATTCTGGTAATTAGGATCTGCCAAAGAAAAGCCATAAGGGGCTTCCTTTAAGTGAAAAGGTGAAAGCTTTCAACTAAATAAGGAAACAAATTGTTTGCTGAGGTTGCTAAAATCTATGGTAAGAATGAATCTTCTATCTATAGAATTGTGAAGTAAAAAATAAATTTGTGCCCTAGCCAATTTGCTCAGTGGAAAGAGTGTTGTTGGCCTGGGGACTGATGGGTCCCAGGTTTAATTGCAGTCAAGGGCATGTACTGTGGTTGCAGGCTGGATCTCGGGGCCCTGGTCAGGTTGTATGCAAAGGCAACCAGAGTCACATCAATGTTTCTCTCTGTGTGTCTCTCTCCCTTCCACGTTCTCTAAAAATCAATGGAAAAATATCCTCAGGTGAGGATTAACAATAAATAAATAAAAGTGTGCTAATTTTGCTGTCACCCCTTGAGCTGCAAAAGTTATGGCCACAGGGTGTAATAAGTACTTAGTTAAGATGGAGAAGACATTAAATGTGGGTGCTTGACAATTGACAGAAAACATGTTTCGATTAATGGCAGTGTGTTGCACCAAAAGTTATTGAGTCTATATGAAGACTTTAGCAAAGAACCCCATTAGATAAGTAACTACAATCATATAACTTTTATTACAGTATGTTGTTATAATTGTTCAATTTTATTATTAGTTATTGTTGTTAATCTCTTACTGTGTCTAATTTATAAATGAAGCTTTATCATAGGTATACATGTGTAGAAAAAATAATAATATGTATAAAGTTCGGTATTATCCATGGTTTCAGACATCCACTGGGGGGCTTGGAATGTATCCCTCAATGGGTAAGTGGGGACTACTGTAATGATTTATAGACCAGCATTTCTCAAACCCTTTGGTCTTGAGAACAATCTGCACTGTGTAATTATTGAGAACCCCCAAAAGCTTTTGTTTTTGTGGGTTACATCTTCCAATAGTAATAATATTAAAAATTAAAACAGAATTTTCTAAAAATAGTCATTAATGCATTAAAAATAACAAATATATTACGGACAGTGTAAACAACATGGTGTGTGTGTGTGTGTGTGAGAGAGAGAGAGAGAGAGAGAGAGAGAGAGAGAGAAACAATTATATTTTCCAAAACAGAAGTGTTGGTTTTTTTTGTTAATGAAAATGTTCTGAAATTGATTGTGGCGATGAACACAACTCTGAATATACTAAAGGCCATGGAATTATATACTTTAAGTGGATGAATTTTCTGGTGTATGAATTATATTTCAAATAAGATGGTTAAAAAAGACAAAATAATAAGCACTGGGTGTTTAATATATATATTTGTGAGATGATTAAAACACTAAGTTGTAAACATTTACTGAACAATTAAAACTAATTACTTAATCTCACTCTCCTCTCCAACACAAACACAAAAATACCACTCCCCCCAAAAAAGAATTAAGGCTATTTTCCTCAGGGTTAAGAATTGAGCCATGGAGATAAGATTTCCTACTTATCCTTGTAGAAATAAAATGATAATATATGATTGTATTTCTCTTTCCCCCTCTCTCTTTTTAAAAGTTTATTGAGGTATGATTTACATACAATATAAGCCATCATTTTAAGTCTACAACTCAATAATTTTGTGTAAACTTATACAATTGTCCCAAATTCTCATTTCAGTTTGAAAACATTTCATCTCCCGCAAATGTCCTGTAGTGCCCACTTGAAGTCAATTACTGCTTCTACCCCAAACCCACTTATCTGCTTTTTGTCTCTATACTTCTGACTTTTTAAAAATATATATGTTTTTATTTATTTTAGAGAGAGAGGAAAGGAGAAGGATATAGAGATTGAAACATCAGTCAGCTGCCTCCTGCACACCCCTTACTGGGGATTGGCCCACAACCTAGGCATGTGCCCTAACGGAAATTGTACCTCAAACATGGGTCAATATTCTATCATTGAACAATACCAGCCAGGCTCTATACTTCTGACATATATATATATATATATATATATATATATATATATATATATGGTGTTTTTCTCATATTGTTTCTTTCTACATTCTAGTGAGTATAGATTGTTGTCTCAGTGTATTTTTTATTTGCATTTCTCTAACAACTAGTATTGTTGAGCCTATTTTCATGTGCTTATTTATTAGAAGAAATGTCTTTTCAAATCCTTTGTCCATTTTTTAAAGTTGGACTTTGTTGTTATTCTTGTCTTTTTATTATTGAGTTAAGAGTTCTTTAAGTATTCTAGAGTCAAGTCTCTTACAGATATACTAGAGGCCTGGTGCACAGATTCATGCACATTGAAAGGAAATTAACTAGAAGGTGGCCAGTGAAGCAGGACTAGGCAAGATGGGCCAGACACGCCCTGGAGCCAACCTACCGTGTCTTCTCCCCAGCCAGCTGCACCTGGGGTGACGCCGGAGCTCAAAGGACATCTGCAGAGAGAGATCCCTCTGGCAAGTGGGGTCCCTTGGCCTGGACCCCTGGCTTGGCCTGCAGGGATTGGGCCAAAACTGGCAGTCTGACATCCCCCGAGGGGTACTGGAGTGTCAGAGGGCACTCTACAAAGTTGCTGTCACTCAGCAGCTCCTGCATTGAGCATCTGTCACCTGGTGGTCAGTGTGCATCATACCTACCAGCTGGTCGGCCAGCTGACCAGTCGCTTAGCTTTCTATATCTATAGATAACTTGCAAAAAAAAATCTGTTCTTTGGATTGCCTTTTTATTCTCTTGATAGTGTCCTTTGAAATACAAAATATTTTTATTTTTAAGAAGTTGAATTTATTATTTTTTTCCATTGGTTGTTTGTGTTTTTGGTGCTATAGAAAAGGACTATTACATAACCCAAGGTCACGAAAATTTAAATCTATGTGTTTTTTTTAAAGTATTTATAGTTTTAGTTCTTAAATTTTGGTATTTGATCAAGTTTGAATAAATTTTTATATGACATGGAGTAAGGGTATAACTTCATTTTTGACGTGTGGACATCTAATTGTCCTAACACAATTTGTTGAAAATACTATACTTTCCCCATTGAATTGCCTGGCACAGTTGTCAAAAAATTAATTGACTATAAATCTGAAGGCTTATTTCTGGATAATCAGTTCTAATCCACTGAGCTATATGTTTAATTTTATGCTGGTACCACATTGGCTTGATTACTACTGTTCTGTAGTAAATTTTAAGTTGGGAGATGTAAATCCTGCAGCTTCGTTCTTCTTTTCTAAGATTGTTTCAGTTGTTCTTCGTCGCTGGGATTTCAACATGAATTTTAGGATCAGCTTGTCAATTTCTTCTCCTAAGCCAGCTGGGATCGGATAAGAATTGAGTTGAATCTGTAGATCAATTTGAGGAGTTTTATTATTATAGCAACAGTAAGTCTTCCATCTATCAACATGGGATATAATTTCATTTATTTAGAAGTTTTTAAATTTCTTTCAACAATGCTTTGAAGTTCTCAGAGTACAAATTTTGCACTGCTTTTCATTGTTCCTAAACATTGCATTCTTTTTTGAGACCATTCTAACTAGAATAATTTTATTAATTCCATTTTCAGTTCCTTGCTTACTTTTAATCACAATAAACCCAATATCTAGGGTTCATTTCTCTCTTTTATTTTGCTTTTATTAAATTTATTGATGACATTTGTTAATAAAATTTATAGGTTTCAGGTGTACAGTTCTATAATATATCATCTGTATATTGTATTGTGTGTTCACTATCCCAAGTAAGTATCCATCACCATTTATCTCCCCTTCCCCTTACTCTCTCCTATCACCATCCCCCCACTTTTCCCTCTAGTAATCACCATACTGTTGTTTGTGTCTGTGAGGTTTTTTGGTTTAATCACTTCATCTTTTTTACCCAGCCGTGCTCCCCCGCAACTCTCTGACAGCTGTCAGTCTATTCTCTATATCTATGAATCTGTTTCTATTTCTTTCATTTATTATGTTCATTAGGTTCCACAAATAAGTGAATCATATGATACTTCTCTTCCTCTGACTGGCTTATTTCACATAGCATAAAGTATCCAGGTCCATTCAAGCTGCCCAGAAGGAAAGATTTCCTTCTTTTTTATGTCTGTGTAGTATTTCGTTCTGAAAATGTACCATAGCTTACTTACCCATTCATCTACTGATGGGCACTTGGACTGCTTCCAAATCTTGGCTATTGTAAATAAATGCTGCAGTGATCATAGGAGTTAATACAATTTTTTTTAATTAGTATATTGGGTTTCTTCGAATATATTCTCAAAGGTGGTATTGCTGGGTCATAAAGTAGTTCCATTTCTAATTTTTTGAGGTAACTTCATCCAGCTTTCCACAGTGGCTGCCCCTATCTGCATTCCCACCAGCAGTGCACAAGGGTTCACTTTTTTTTACAACCTCGACAATGCTTGTTGATTTATTGATATAACCATTCTGACACATGTGAGATGATATCTCCTTTTGGTTTAAATTTGCATTTCTCTGATGATTAGTGATGTTGAGCATCTTTTCTTATGTCTATTGGCCATCTGTATGTCCTATGTGGACATTGCTCATTTTAAAATTGGAATTTTTGTTGGGTTTTTTTTTTGGTGTTAAGTCGTATATATTCTTTATAAATTTGGGGTATGAATCCCTTGTCAGATGGATCATTGGCGAACATGTTCTCCCATTCAGTGGGCTGTCTTTTCATTTTGTTGATGGTTTCTTTTGCTGTGCACAAACTTTTCAATTTGATATAGTCCCAATTTGTTTATTATTTTCTCTTGTTTCCCTTGCCAGAGATGATACATCAGAAAAAAAATATTGCTATGAAAAATGTCCAAGAACAGTTATGATGTGGCTTCTTCTATAAATACTTGGTTATAAGACTTCTCTTCAGCTAATCTTTCGGTGGTTATTCAAGTTGCTTGCCCTTTTTTTCAGTTGTAATTCCAGTTTGGTCCTGGGAGGAAGTGACTGTAACATCCTCCTAATCTACTGCCATCCTGTAAACATGGGATTCATTTCTTGGTTAAGAGAGAAACACCTTCAGATGAAGAAATTTCAATTTATTCTGAAATTCTTACATGTGGCCCAAAGATGAAGTTAAAAGTTTGATTCAATTTGTTTTAAAGATCTCAGATGTTAAGACTAGAACTCATCTGGACATCTTATTTAAGTACATGTATATTCAGTTTAACAACGACCAGAAATATGAATATACTGGCAGGATGGTACAGCTTCCTGGAAGTACAGCTGGAGTGAGAGAGGTCCTGAGGTCACAGGAAGGTCACAGAAGCCAATAGCATGTCCCACAGTGACACTCTGGTAACATTGGGCAAGATTGTTTGTTTGTTTTTATACCTCTGTACACCTCAGTTGCTATGTTTAATAACAGTTTATACAGTGGTTTCAGAATAGTTTCCAACTGAGGTTCCCATACTCCATTAGTAGACAAACTACAATGGTGCAAGAAGAAAATACAAGAACTTCTATTTGTTTAGTCATATCATCCTTTTGATTTGTATTTTTGTTTATGCTTTATAACTACACATAATATAATATGGTGGTATAATGGCATCCTTAATATTAAATTGGCAAATACAATTTGTCGTTTCATGATCAAACTATTTTTTACTGATGGAGATTATTGATTGACTTAATTCACTGCTTAGCAAATAGCAAATGCTCAGTGTTAGTTATCATCAAATTAATATTTGTAATTGCTATAATATCATCATGAGTAAGTGTAAAGGGATCGGTTATGCTTCTTTGGTTTATTGTCTTGCCACTGTTGTGAAACACACAAAAGTCAAAGATCACAATTATCAGAACAAATGACACATCAACTCCACCACAAAGAAATAACGCTTTAAATATTATCAATTAAAAATATGTGAAAATATTATGGTCATTAAAGAAAGAAAGATTTTTTAAAAATATATTTTATTGATATTTTACAGAGAGGAGGAAGGGAGAGAGAGAAAGAGAGCTAGAAACGTCGATGATAGAGAAACATCAACCAGCTGCCTCTTGCACAACCCCTATTGGGGATGTGCCCGCAACTAATGTACATGCCCTTGACCGGAATCGAACCTGGGACCTTTCAGTCCGCAGACCGATGCTCTACCACTGAGCCAAACCGGTTTCGGCTTAAGAAAGAAAGATTTTAACTTTCATGTCCTTAGTGTGTAGGCAGTTGATACCCTAAAATTTGCTATTGGACCAGGCTTACGTTGTACAGGAGCCACTTGTTTTTATCTGATTTTAAAATCTCCACTCGTGTGAAGCACGGGATTCCCAAATTGTGGGAATTCAAGACATCCCTTGGTTCTTCAGGGCAGCCAGGTCCAAGATCTGGGCGTTGAATCTGGGAACATCCTTCTCCAGCCCAGCCTGTTTCCCTGCCATTCTTCGCAAGGACTGTGTGTATGGCACCAGACTTACTTTCCCAGAAGTGCTTCTGGGACCTCAGTCTGCACAAAGGGGCTGTTAAATGTGTTTCCCTCCCTGCTGGCTCAGCTTACTCCTGGGCCTCAGGTCACATCCAGCTCATAGTTCCTATCAACTTTTCCCAAAGGACCCCTGGGCTCCTGCAGGAGCCAGCACTTCCCTGGAACAGGAAGTTCTATTTACACTGTCTTGGAGCCTGGTGCTCATCCATAAAAGGGAAAAGAGTCCTTTAGGAAAAGGGCAGGGTGCTTGGAAACTCTTTAAAAGTGAAAGCTTTGCAACCAGTTTCTGTTGTTGTACACTTGTTAGTTGGTACAGTTTTTCAGAAGACAAAAACACATGCTCTTTGGACTGGCTGAACAGTAAATCTGAAAGTTAAGGTTACAATAAAGAAAAGATATGAGGAGAATGTCATGTGAACCCTCCAGAGTGCACACCTAAAGCAGTGATTTCTTTCTTTGGTCTTCTAGACCATAATTCCATGCAGACATACTGGTTTACGCATGAATTATACAATCATACTTTAAACGAGGAAAAAAAGCTATCTGGACTTTGCAATATCATAATGTGTAGCTCTATGGATGGTTGTTACTAATTTCCTAGACTGGTGCATAGAATGCTTTTAATCATAATTTAAATGATTAAAAATTATTGTTAATTGTACTTACTATAAGTGATAATTATGAACAATTATTATTATTAATTGTATTATGAAGAGTTAAGAGCATTAGATATATATAAACTCATTTAAACCTCTTGATATCCTTGTGAATTAGATACTATAAGAATTCCCATTGTACAAATGGCACAAAGAAGCTAAATAACATGTCTGAAGTCATGATAAGTAGTGAAATCAGAACCTAAAGCCTGGAAACCTAGTCTCATATATTGATGCCCCAGCTGCCTCTTACACTCTGCCTGTGTCCTAAGCAATTTAGATATATTGGCATGTTTAATTTAAATAACACAAATAATGTGGCAATTTTTATGAACTAAAATATCCCATCTTTTTGTATTTATCCATCCCCTGCTAATACCTAGGACCATCACTAGATTAAATATGAAATTTTATTATGGCAGTATATTTGCCTACTTAATATTAAATTAGTCAACACACTTTGTTGGTTCATGATCAAACAATTTTTTTTACTGATGGAGACTATTGATTAACTTAATTTACTGCTTAGCACGTGGCAAATGCTCAGTAAATGTTAGTGATCATCAAGTTAATATTTATAATTGTTATAATATCATTATGAGTAAATGATTCTGATGTTGTTGGCACTGGAGAAATAGGCTAGAAGCCAGCATCCTCGGTCTGAGCACCTCGGTGCATTGCTGGTCAGAGATCACCCTCTATCCAGCCACATCTGCCCTTCCCTGTCCATCATCACTTCCGGCCAGCTTTGCAGCCCCACGTCACATGAGGTTCCCTGCATATCGCTCCTGCAATAGGATCCCCCTACCATGTGTTTTCACTGCCTAGAACATGCTCCCCCACCCTTCGGCCACTCCAGTTCACCATGTAAACCCCAGCTTAGGCATTGCCTCTCCTGACCGCTATAGAGAAGGTTAATCTTCCCTTCTTCCTTTGTGCTCCTTGAGCCCCACTGGCTTCACTTATTGATTGTAGCTGGGCATCACCCAGCATAATATCTCTCTCTCTTTTTTTTTCTTTTTTTTTTTTTTACCGTGCCAGCCTGTAGGTCCTTGAGAACAGAACTGTGTCTTATGCAACTACGAAGTCCCACCACTTAACTGGTGCCTCACACCATGTGGAGTTGATTTGTTAAGCTGATCATATCGTCTTCTTTGCAAGTTACTTTCCCAAACCTACAAGCCTCTGCCATGAGGACTGCCTCTGGGCAACACCCCAAGAGACGGAGAGGTGGCTTTGGGTTCCAGCAATCTGGACGATATTGGTGATTGGAATGAGATTTGAAGGAAATAGACGGTGGAAAAGCAACAAGGAAGCTATAGACAACCCACTAGAAAAATCTGATTAGGAATGGAAGTAACTAAGGCCAATGGCTAAGGGATACAAGATTGAAGGTGTGTGTGTGTGTGTGTGTGTGTGTGTGTGTGCGCGCGCGCGCACACACGTGTGTGTATGTGTTTTTTCTGAAATAGGAAGCAAAGCCATTGGGGAGGAGGTGGGACATAGATGAGCTTGAAGGAGATAGAAAATGTTTGAGAAGCTTTTGCAGAGGGCTGGAGAAGAAGCAAATCAGAGGACAGCAAGGTTGTCAGAAACAGGGAGCCTCCCAAGTGCTTGGTGATCAAGGATGGGTAGTGATACCAACTGCCCGGCTGGAGGAACACCCCCCCCCCCCCCCCGCCACCCCACACCACCCTCCCCTGCCCTGCAGTACCCAGCCACCTGGTGCAAAGACAGCAAGTGACTAGAATTCATTCAGATTCTAGTTTGCCACGTATCTGCAACAAAAGGAATGTGCCTGAGCTTAGAGTGCTTGGAAGCAAGTGGTTGGCAAGATGGGCCCCGGAATCCAACTTCAGTATTAGGAAAGTTCAGAAAGGAGGAGCCCATGAATAGGGAGGAAGTGGGAGGGAGGCACAGAAGTCAACAGAGGTAGAGGGACAGTTGTGGTGGGAATCTGCGCAAGAAGCTGCAGTGACCGGCTTGGTGGCCAGCAAGGAGGATGTTGGAATTTGTGATTTTTGGAGGTGGAGCAGTTTCGAGAGATAACATATTTCAGACTTCACATTCTGCACCGTGAGAACGGGAAGCGGTGGCCCGACAGAGAATAAGGTCATTGGGTAAAGCAGCTAAGAGGTCACGAAGTCGGATATGTCTAGAATGAAGACAAATGTACGGATAAAGATGAAGAATCAGGTTCCAGAGTCTGTAATGAATGGCGGGGAGTGTCTAGGAGAGGGCTTAGCAAAACGCTCAGTCATCCTAATTTGTAAAGCTCAGCTATTTTGGTGAGTGAGAGGAGGTACAAGCTGGTCTTAAAATGTCTTGGTCGTCAAATTCCCATTTAGGGTGCAAATACTTTTATGAGTACCCACTAAAAATTTATTATTTATTGGTGCCTGAAAAGACTTAGAAGGAATAGATGTTGAGAAAAACATCAGATATGTTAGTAGCAGTTACGGTAAAAAAAAAAAAACAAAACAAAACAAAAAAAAAAAACATACACACAAAAAAAAAAAAACCACAAAAAAAAAAACCACAAAAAAAACCCACAAAAAAACAAGAACAAAAAACAGCATTCTCACCAGATGTAGTAGTCTCAGACATTGTAGTCTGAACAGCCTACAGGGGTCAGGGCATTAGCATTCTCACATTTCTTTCGCCCGGCTCTGAAGCAAATGTGGTGTCTACGGTCCCACATGCCCCAGGTTTCATAAAGCTGCTCAGAGGACAGTTGCTCTGGGTCTGCGCAGTAGCAGCCAGCTAGGCAACCCTCCATTGATAAGCTCACCTCTTTCTGACAAAGTGGCCAAAATGGGTTCCTCCAGCCTTGAGAAAGCCTCTTGCATTTGAAACAGAATCAGACTTTCTGTTCCTCCTAAGCCTTCTTCTCTGAGACTATCTTCTTGTGTCCCTAATAGTAAACTTGTGCATATTGAGCTCCAGGCATTGCTCTGAGTGCTTTACATATGTTATTTTACTTAATCCACACAATAAAGCCACACTGCAAGGTTCTGTTACTATTATCCTCATTTTTAGGTGAAGAATCTGAGGCACAGATAGTTAAGTAATGTTCCCAGGGCGGACAAGAGCTAGGTGCCATTTGTTGTCAAAGACTTCTTGTCTCTCCTCAAAGATGGCACCACCTTCCCCTCTGGGGAGACCCAGGTCACATCCTCCACTTCTCTTGCTCTCATCACTCCCCTCCCCAACCACTCACCACTGTCCTGTCCTGTCCACTTCCCCCAGGCATTGCTCCCTAGCATCCTGGGTCAGGTTCCAGCCCCTCTCAGTCTGAGTCTCTAACCTGTCTTCCTTCTAAACCCAAATCTCAGACCTGGCAGAGGAGGCTTTAAATTCCTTAGCACACATACAAGGTTGACCCTTCTCTCTTACTTATGCGGAGCAGCTACAGTGTTTGGACAGGTTCAAGCCTTGGACTGATGAGAGGGCACAGTCCTCTCATGGCCACGTGCAAGTCCCAGCTTGGAGGGCAGGGACCTTCCAGCACAATGATAGCCAACAGCTATGGTTATGGGCTTGAACCTATGGTCTGAACACGTGGCCCCACGTGCCTGAGTGATGTGGGCTTGATAGAGAGTTCAGGTGCATGTAGTTGAGAAGGATCGAAACCCATGAGAATGTTGTAAACTTCTTAAGCATGCCTTTACTTTGCCTCGTGGCATCTGCTATAAAATAAAGACATGGCTTATGGGCGTCGTTGCTATCTCTCCATTAGAGAGGCAGCGTCCCACCGAGACCCAGCTTTCATTCTCTTGTCTTTTCTAAGCCTTTCAGCCGACCCCATTCAGGTTAACCCATGGCAGTGCTGGCACGGCACACTTACCCAGTATTCTCACCTTTTTGTCTCTCCCCCACAATCTCCAAGCTTTATACTTTATACTAACCTGAATTCTTTTGGGGCACCACAAGGCAGCGCATACTCTTTCCCTCTCAAGCCTGTGTCTCGGTCTCCTATGCCTCCAGTTCCTTTGGTTTTCTGACTTTGGGACAGTATCCTTCCCCTCTCGGCCATGTTTAACAAGTTTCTCTTCATCTTTCATGTCTCAGGTTCTTAAAAGCAACTCAGAAGTGATTCCCCATCCCTAAGATCCCCATAGTACTCAACCCACTGAAGTGGAATTCCTTATTGAGTTGTCTGTTTCCACCCCTGACTGCCAGCCGCTTGAGGACAAGGCCATGTGTCATTCAGCACCATGTTCCCAGTGCCTAGCGATCTATTTATGATCTGTAGTCTTTTCTAGATGTAAAGGTTTTATTTTTTAAAACCTAGCCAAATCACAATAGTCATTACTTGGAGGAAACTTTTGAGGCATGGTGTTTTTCCATTAGTCAGACCAGCAAATGTTTCTGTTGCATGAAGGACTAAGCATAGTTCCTGCTTTTTTCATCTCACCTCCCTAATCAAAAAGAAAAACCAAAATTTGACAATCTTGGAGCCTCTCCTGACTGCTATTTCCTGAAATTTGTCAGTGGCCATTGATGCTACTATTTGAATTTCCCTCTTCCAAAATGGTCTCTGTTGGCAGGCATGCCCTCCAGTAATGAGGAGGCTCAGTTCTCACAGGGTTTCCTCCCAGTGAGGGGACCCAAGGTTAAACCATCATCTAGTGATGTCCAGAGCCAAGCTTTCAAAGATTCCGTGATTATCAGGAAATCTTCTTCAGCTAGACGACTTTTTCCTAACTTTCCTGTCAGCAGACATGCTCCTCCTGAAATAAATTGTTCACTCTGGGCATGGAAATCAAGGGAAAATGTTAGAAGATATTTATTTAAGATATTACTGCTGATTTATCATTATAATTTACTTAAGAAAACATTCCTGCCAAAACCGGTTTGGCTCAGTGAATAGAGTGTCTGCCTGTGGACTAATAGGTCCCAGGTTCGATTCCAGTCAGGGGCATGTACCTTGGTTACAGGCACATCCCCAGTAGGGGTTGTGCAAGAGGCAGGTGATCGATGTTTCTCTCTCATCGATGTTTCTAACTATCCCTCTCTCTTCCTCTCTGTAAAAAATAATTTATTTTTTTTTAAGAAAAGAAAAAGAAAACATTCCTGAGCCACTCTTGAAGAGTCACTTGCTCATAAACAATGTAAGTTTTGGTGAAGGATCATAATTATGTAACACACTAATTATCGAGAATTATTTGTTTAGCTAAAACTTAGATTTGCTACATGATCTGAAACAGCACTATCTAAACAGGTTTTGGTTTGGGGTGATTGTATATATGTAAGTTCTAACTTGTGTTGGATAATAAAACCTAGTGAAAAGTTAATTGTAAGTTGTTTAAAATCCAATTTATTACATGTTGACTTGGCCATTTCTCAATTGTGTGAGTAAAAACATAGCTAGGAAGTTAGGAATTCAGATTGATCAAAGATGAATTTCCTTAGTAGTATGTATTAGTAAAATAAAATTTTTGTGGCTTTTTATTTGAGACTGAATTTTAAACTTAAACATATTTGCCATGTTATATATACTTCTTGATTTTTAATATTAAAATGAACACAGAGACCTTTTCTGTTTTGACATATATATGTCCTGAAACCAGAAAAAAAAATTCAGATTTTCAAAACCATCTACTAAAGTTGCATTTTTACCTGGCATGTAAAGTTATTATTCTTTATTTTTAAGTTTAATTTGACGATGGCATTGAGAAGACAGACATTGATTCTGTATCTAATTGAACTGATCTAATAATTTTTAAAATGTTTAAAGATTTATCCAAGTAATTTTTTAGTACATCAAGAATTAATTGATTTCCCCCTGAATTTATTCCATGTGTTATTAATAATATTATAATCACAGTCCTCTTTAATATTTATTGAGAATTTTCCAGACACTATTCTTGCACTTTACATTTATCATTTCCTTAATCCTCACATTAGCCCTGTGGGATAGTACTATTATGATCCCCAATTTGATGAGGAAACTCACAGAGAACTTAAGAAATGCAGAGCTAATGTGTGATAAAGCTAGCATGCTAAGAGAATCGAACCTGGGTGTCTCCTTAATGTCATAATAGCTACTTAAGAGGCAGAAGCTGAACACCTGCAGGGCCTATGAAATGGGACATTTCCATTTTTCTGGTCCCTAGTGGTGTGATGGTTCCATGTCAACTAACAGCACATTGCAGCGATTTTGATGCAAAGTCTCTGAAACCGCTGAACGATCACTGCCTTGGGAACAAGACTTAGAACCTCTCTGGTCCACACCTTCCATCTTTTCATCTGAGGAGCTTCCATGGGTGAGGTTCCACCAACTACACAGAGAGCTGAGCTCTGAGCTCCACCCAAAGAGATGAGATAGTTTGGCCAAGAAAACCTGGTGCTAACTGGAATCTACCCAATTTTCAATGAAAAAATAACTTTGAGACTGAACATTAATCTTTCACCACTTTGGTGAAGTAGAATTTAGGATTTCCTGACTTTACCTTGCACTCTGAAGGATAATGCTCCGTAGTACTACAGCTGAATGGACCAACTATCTCTAATTAAACTCTTGAACTTTCTTGGCTTTTGCAAAGTTGCTGGAGGGAAATGTCCAAAGACTCTAAAGTTTAGTTTCTTTTCAGAGCCTAAGCTAATATCACCATCTAAATCTGTGGAAGATGCTGGCAGATAGCTAAAGCCAAGATGAGCAAGGTAGTGCCTTCCTCCTAGGTTTTTGGTGAGCTGTAAATGGTATAATGAATATACGTGAGAGGCTGAGCTTACCTTAAACCTTGTGTAAGAGAGCCCATCTGTTCAAATACACTTTAAAAAAGCATTTTGTGGAAATTAGGGATTACAACATTTATAAGCTTTCCCCATTAGAATCCTAACTTTATTACTAGTTTTTTGTTTGCTTGCTTACCTACATATCTGAGACATTCGGTTTTAAAAAAATTATTCAAATTTTAGAGCTCTCACAATCCAAAAAAAACACCTTCTACTTAGGCTCCTTTTAAACCAAATTCCAATAAGGAGAAATGAAACCTGTACTTGCCATTAAGTTTCTTCTTTGCATAAATATTATATTATATTGATTTAAGTATAATTTTAATAATATTTAGAATACAGGGATTTCACTCTACTAAAAATTTCAGAGTAACACCACAATGGTCTCATTTATTTAATATTTGCCTTGAAAGTGGGATTAATTTTGAATGCTTTAAAAGCAAAATTACATATGCATAACATGTGTAGTACAGAAAACACTAACTTTAAAACATCAACTCCTAAAAGACTAAAGCATTAAATTGAAATATATGAGGAAATGTTGAAAAAATCAGCATTATTAATAAGACTAAGTGAAGACTGGGGACAACAAATGGGACTGGAATGCATTCTGCTTTTACAGGACTTCCAGGGACTAAAGAATTTGACAACAGCTTATACTAACAAATTCTAAAACTTTACGTTAATCAATAGCAAAAGTTCATATTGCAGATTTAAAATATGCTCCATGTTAAATAAGTGTGATATCACACAGCCAACTAAGACTGTGCAGAGGAAGCATACAAACATTCTATACAGTTATTAATATTTTCTATTTATATGAGGGTCTCCAGAGCTATCAATACTCAAGAACATATTATTGCCACAATTTCCTCACTCTGCCTTACAAATAACAAAACAGCACCAGCAGCTTATCTGTCCCTCACAGTTAATAAGGGCCACATTTTAACACAGTTTTGAGATTTAATTTTACTTCCCAATACCTACAATTTAAATGTCAAATAGTATTAGCAAAGATGTCTCACACTGAGATTTCTAATACACTGCTGGTAGGAACAAAATTAATTTGATGATATCTAACACCTAAAGGCTTACTTTCAGTTGCTAAGAATATCTGGGTATTCCGCTCCTAGGTATTTATCCAAAAAACACGTGCCTCAGGAGACATGGATAAGAACGTGTGTTGTATTGTTTGTCATACACTAATACTGGAAATAGCCCAAATTTCCATTGACAAAAGAATGGACCAATAACATAATACATGTACTCATACTGTTGACTACTACAGAAGTTGAAATTAGTTAAAATTCTTGTACTAATATTCTATGTTTCGAATTGAATAATGTTGTTTTATCCAAGTTAATTAACTTAAAAAGTTTCAGAAGGCTATGTACAGCAAAGAACACCATCCAAAAAGTGAAAAGACGGCCAACAAAATGGGAGAAAATATTTTAAAAGGAGATACATATCTGACAAAGGACATATCTATAATATAGAAAGAGTTCTGAATAATGTCCTCAGCGGTCCCGGATCTGTTTCTTGCTTCAATAGCGTTTAGATAGAACAGACCCAGGGACACTCCTTCTTCCAGCCTCTGACCACCCTCCAGCATCTTATCCAATCACCACCTCTGAGACCAGCCAACACACGGGTTATTTTTCTATCTTATCTCCTCACTGCCGAACAACCATGAGCTCCCATATTAGTCAGCATTATTCCACCCAGGTGGAGGCTGCGGTCAACCAGCTGGCCAGCCTGCATCAGCGGCTCCCACACCTACCTCTCTCTGGGCTTCCACGTGGCTCTGGAGGACGGGGGCCACTTCTTCAGGAAGTTGGGAGAGAAAAAGCTTGAGGGCACAGGGCATCTCTTAAAGATGCAAAACCAGTGCCCCCGTGGCTGCATTCTCTTCCAGGATATGCTGCAGGCTTTCCAAGATAAGTGGGCAAAGCTCAGGACACTGTGGAAGCTGCCCTAGCCTTGGAGGTCTGCGTGCCCTGAATCATTGAGGATCTGCGTGCCCTGGGTTCTGCCCACACAGACCCTCGTCCTGTGACTTCCTGGAGAACTACTTCCGGTGTGAACAGATGAAACTCATCAAGGAGATGGTTAATACCTGACCTCAGCTGGCTGGTGGGCCCCCAGGCTGGGCTGAGCGAGTATCTCCTGGAAAGGCTCACCCTCAACACAACTACATAGGAGCCTTTGGAGCTCAAAGCCCTTTGAGGGGCCCCTCTGCATTTCCCTCATGTCTGGCCTTTGCCTGAGCCTCTGCCCCAAACTACTAGCCATTCTTTTAACCACCCTGAAGCCCTCTCCCATGCATTGGACCAAATGGAAACAACAAAGCTTTTTTTTTTTTTTTTTTGGGGGGGGGGGGAAATTCTTATGTCCCAATAATAAAGACAAATAACCCTAAATAGTTTGGCTCAGTGGACAAAGCTTCGGGCTGCAGACTGAAAGGTCCCAGGTTCGATTCCGATCAAGGGCATGTACCTTGGTTATGGGCACATCCCCAGTAGGAGGTATGTAGGAGGCTAATTGGTATTTCTCTCTCATAAATGTTTCTAACTCTCTAACCCTCTCCCTTCCTCTCTGTAAAAAATCAATAAAATATATTTTAAAAATAAAAAAATAAAGACAAATAATTCAATTTTTAAAAAATGGACAAAGGATTTGATCGGGCATTTCTCAAAAAAACATATGCAAATACTTAATGGGGACATGAAAAGGTATCAATTGTCATAAGCAAAATACAAATAAAAACCACAATAAAATACCTCTTCACATTTAATAGGAAACCTTATAATCATAAACTTGGACAATATGAAGTGTTGACAAAGATGTGGGGAAATTGGAATCCTCCTACACAGCTGTTGGGAATACAAGTTGATGCAGTTTCTTTGAAAAACAGCCTAGCAATTCCTCAAAGCATTAAATAAGATTTAGCATATGACCCATCATCTCTAGTCTAGGAATACAGCCCCCCAAAATTAAAATGTGTTCACACAAAAACATGTACAGAAATGTTTACATCACCATTATTAGTAACACCCCAAGGTAGAAAACACCCTATTACCCATCAACAAATGAATGAATACTTCCATATAATTGAATAAAAAGGAATGAAGTACCAGTATACACCACTACAACAACATGAATGAATCATAAAAATGCTGTTAAGTGAAAGAAGTCAGACAAAAAAGGTCACATATTGTATGGTCCCACTTATATGAAATGACCAGAAAAGGTGAGTCCATAGAGATAGAAAACAGATGAGTGATTGTCTAGATCTGGGAGGTTAGGGGGAGAAAGAAGGGTGTTTCTTGAAGGAAGGTAATGAAAATGCTTTAAAGTCTGTTGTGATGATGGTTGTGCAATTCTGTATGTTAAAAATTATTGAATTGTACACTTTAAATAAGTGAATTGTATGGCATGTGAAATATATCTCGGTAAACATAGTGGTATTCCTATATCGAAAAGCATACTGACTCATCAGAATAGATACCAACCATTACACAGCAGTGAGTACTTGAAGAACATCCATCCTGCAGGCAGGGGAAAGTTTAACGCCCAAGTTCAGACAGCAGTCACCTCTGTGCAGGGAGAGGGGAAGGGTGTCGGAGAGGGGATCCAAAAGTCTTCAACTGTTTCTTTAAAAAGAAACTCTGAAGTGAATATCACAAAATGTTTAGATTTCATCCAAGTTGGCCGGTGAGAACATGAACACTTATTGTAGGCCTCCCTATACTTTTCTGTATGCCTGAAATACTTCACAGTTTAAAAAAAAAATTCTACATTTCTAAGTCTGGCTCATTAAAGGCCATGACCGATGCCTTCCATGGGGGCTGTTTGTTGCTGGTCATTCAACGTTTGTCAGCATGCTGCTTAGTTCAGGCTTAAAAGCCTTCCCATTGCCACAGACGCAAGGGCCAGAGGGATCTTTAGGCACAATGATGAGGGAGAAACTCTATCTAGGCACCTTAAAGGTACACCAAGAGCCCCATTATTTGGAGCCATTGTCAACGAGTTCTACTGGAAGAGTTGCATGCAATACCAGGAATTGCCATTGAGCACAAAGCAGAGGGCTGTGCTTCACCTTCACCCCCCCCCCTCGCCTTCTCCCCTCCCCCCTCGCCCCCGCATCTCCCCCCCCTCACCCCCATCTAGCCCGATCCAACACCCTGAAGTGGCACAAATTGTAGCAAAGTCCAAGGCCGGCCACAAACTTCCTGACCTGGAAGCAGAAGTTTTAAGAGCATTTCTGGTAACTGCTAGATTAAACCCTTGATTTCTGGGAGCAGGTTGCTAGAACTTAACTTTTTGGCAAGACTTGATCAGATATTTTACAACCTAATCGCAATACTCCAAAGCCAAGAGCGCCAAACAAATTTTTTTTTAAAGGAGAGCCTAGTCTTTCTTGTCCTTTTTGACACATTGCTAGAACCAGGGTTTAATGGTTTTTAAAATTTCTATAATGTACTCCAAGGGCTGTGTTTGAAAGTACCATAACGGTTTAGATCAAATGTAAAATATATTGAAGGCAATTACTGCATATGAAAAGCAAGCTCCCTCCTTCCCATTCACCCAGATTTGCCTCTCCTGCCGCAGTCTCCTGTTTTTTTTTTTTTTTTTGTACAAAGAGTTCAGGGATTGGAAAGTGGGAATGAGAATGAGATGGTGGGCCTACAGGAATCAATCGCATAGTGTATGTGATGGTCAGATTGCTTTAAGATGTTTCCATGTTCCCCAAGTAGAAGAAGCTCTGGGCATTTGCCTACGTTACATAAACTGTTGAGAGAGTTAATCCCTTTCCTTATGTGACTCATGGTCTTGCAGGTCCTCTAGAGGGGATAAAAATACAATGGATTACGGCATGCCATGTCTGCAATTCCCAAGGAAGAAGTGGCTTTAGACATGTATATTCTGAGCTCGGTGACCGAGTGCCAGTGAGTGTGTCCGAAAGCAGTTGGAAATCGGACAGTTTGTGCTGCAATGCAAGGACAGGAAACATTGCGAGGTTCTGCAACCGTGGTTGGCTTGAGATAATACCATTGTATAACGAGGCGCAGCGACCGCTCCCACCGCCGAGAGCCCGGGCCTGGCGTCTGGCTCCTTGGCCGCGGGCCAGGCTGAGGTCCTGCCGTCTGAAGGCAGGGTGTGCGTCCCCTCCCAGGCGCTCCACACACTCAGTGCCGGCCACACCTCACCTTCCAGAGGAAATCTGGCCAGAAAGCCAGACTTCATGACTTCTCCTTTATGAGTCTTACCCACCCCCAGCCCTTGCCCGGGCTTTTGTTTTCCACTTGGTTGCAGGGGTGGTATTCGCTCTGCACTCTGATCAGGGACTTAAAGGCCCAAGCATGAAAGGAGCTGCTGACAGGGTTATTGGAAAGATACTGTATCTCGCCGTGCCTAGCAGCCTCCACTGTCAGCATGGAACCCTTGCTCTTCACAGAAGCCCTAGCACTCATCACTTCGACCACCCGGCCTTCCCACAGAGCTGTCCCACCAGGCAGGAGCGCTTACCAAGGACTATTCTAGACGGATTTAGCAGCAATATTGTTTGATTTTAACGGGACATTGTTCTAAACACACAAAAGAGTTCAAGGATGTGGCCATCGGGTTTTGTTCTTCTCCCCCCACCCCCCTCGTCCCACTCCAAGTTGTCAGGTTTCTCTGGGAAAATGGGATGAAAATGTTTGGGGACATTTCCACAATAAAACACTCTTAAAAAATTTTTTTTCAGATTTCCTTTCTAGTCCTGTGAAGATTATAACTCAAATCTGCAAACATCAGGAAATCCCAAATTTATGTTGACACTTTCCCCTGAAAACCCTCAGCAAATGATAAACAGGGTAAAGCTTCTATTTCAACTCGAAAGTTCCCAATGTGACACAGGTTAGCAAATCCTTCCAGCGAAAAGGTGCTTCAGGGTGAGAAGCAAATGTCATCTTTCAGGCCCATCATTTTTCTAAGTGATTTCTTAGTGCAGAAGATGAAATGAGCAGAGCAGGTCGGTGGGCGCCTAGGTTTAATTTTTGCAAATGGAAAGGAATTCTATTTAATGATGGAAGCAAGTGAAAAAGTAGCGGAATTTATCCACAAGATCAACGGTTCTCAAGGTGAGAATGAGGACATGGCACCAACCACGGGACTTTTCTGGACCACCCCCTCCCCTTCTAGGTCCAGGGTGGGAAAGACCCTTCAGCTGCAGATAAAACAGAAAAGCATGTGGTTTGCACATCATAAGAACACACACACACACACACACACACACACACACACACACAATGGGCCTCCTAAGAGACATAGCAAGTATCAGGGAAAAGATCTGTAGATTATAGAAAACCAGCAAGGAAGACCAGGTAAAGCAGGGCCCCAGGAGAAGGCAAGCCCACGGGCAGCGAAAGCAAGTTCCCGCTCCTCTTCACCGTCCTCTGCAAACCTGTGGTCCCTTGACCAGAGGCCTGAGACTGGGGAGAAGACTGGCTAAGCTCCCTAGCGCCAAGCATTGACATCACAGGGCTCCAACTGACACAGTCAGATGACCCAGTCTAAATTAAGTCCCATTTTTTAGACTCTAGTACAATAAGGAAATCTTGGAGGCAAATGTGCTATCTTTCATGTTGAAATAGAAAATAAACCCCACACACATTAAATGGATAGATCCGCTTCATTTTCCTATCTGTAAGGATATGATATTTACAAGTCATCTGTCAGTACGGAACCAAGAAGACTGTGGGAAGAGGAAACCATTCCAGACCAATTTCATTTCCGTCTGTGATAGACAGTGAGACCGTGCAATAAAGGCAGAACAATGGCTGTGAAATAGGAGGAAGCGTGTGCCACCATCTGCTCGCAGAACTGGGCTGGCTGCGTGGGAGCAGGCCTGCCAGCACCCAGGCCGGCCTTCCTCCTCGCCCACCTTGTCCTGGTCCCATCTCCCTCACACCTGCAGCTGGGGCTGCCTCTCCTCGAGGTTGGCTTGCTCACACCGTGTTTGCTTTTAGATGTGTTTCCAGCCACATCTGTAGTTTCCTAGGGTGAAGTGGCAGCCAAGGTTCTGTGGAGAATTGAGGGTAGGAGTTGGAGTCAGAACAATGACGGGTGCCTGGTCCTGTCATTTACTTCTCAGTGGACATAAGTGGGTCACTGGCCCCTTCTGACTGAGACAGCCTCTCTGATCCAACGGGGATCCAAATACCATCCTTTCATGATGGCGCTGAGGACTAAACATCAAGGTCATCTTAAGTCATGGTTCAATAAAGGTTTGATTTTTTTCCCCCCCAAACTTCTGATCTCACATCTTTTCTAGCTCTGGCTTTTATCTGGGAACTAGATCACTTTTGGAAGATATGTTTAGGCTTCCAGAAACAGTCCAATAATAAACTTTATTAAGCAACTGATTCTGTCCATGGGACACCACCATTCCCATGTTTTAGTTAGGACTGGGAAAGCAAGCCACAGTCCTGAGGCCCAGGAATGTCCACAAAAATGAAGTCTATGTGTCCCTCAGCCAGTCAGCCACTGCAGGGACCTTCCTTCCCTTTCTTTTTATTGTCTTCATCTCCTTTCTTCCTCTTTTTAATTCCCCTTGATGTCCACAATGAGAAAATTCACAAAGTCTATGTACTTATACCTGAGACCAAGATTATTTTCAAGACAAATGATCTGGGGGTTCAAATGACAACAGGATTTCAGTGCCAATTTAAGTAATATTGGAGTCCCAAAGACTTAAAACCCTTCTCCCTCCCTGCTCCTGTTGCCCGCTGTGAGAAGCTCAGCCTCTGTGCCCCTTGGCGTCTGACCCCAGGCTGACTCAGCCACATGTCACCCTTAATGCGGATGCTCCTGGAAGTCCACAGAGCCAGTAAATATTTACCTGCGCAGGAGAGAGGAAATGGCACTTTCTGCACAGGGTGGGTGACGAGACAGCTCATTGCTCTGTGTCAACAGTGCGAAACAAACAACGGCGATGTGCAGGGATGGCACACTATCTGTTAGGTTCAGAGGAGGGGGCTGCCGATGGCCATGACCTCCAGGCTCCATTCTGTGCCTTCACAGCAGCCTGCTCGGGGCAGGCTGTGTTCCATCTTGTTGTCAGCTCTTTACTTCATCATGCTGCTCTCCACCCCCTAGAGGAGATGACCTTAGAAATCACTGCAGGGACTTTTCAATTTCCCCCCAAAAGGATTTAAGAATGAAATGTGTCCATTGCTTGCTTTTTATTCTCAGTCTGTCCACAACTTCTGTCCGGCAATTCTCAGCCAAAGAAGAGAAAGAAGAGTGGCGAGAAGATATGTTGAGATGATAAAGAAGCAAATATGCTAGGAAGTGGCAGCACTAGGCTGCTGGCAAATGCTAACAAGTGTACAATACAACGGAGAGGAAACTGCCCCCAAATGGTCTGACCCAGAAGAGAAACTTTACTACTAAAGAAAGGGAGAAAGTATGCTTTCCTTGATTAACTCTTCAGCTTTCTGTCCCACTCTCCCATTCAGATTGGGTCAATAGTCTCAGCGCACAGCACGCAGAGACACTGCATTTTCAGCACACATATGGGAATTACTTGCCCTCTTCAGGCACATCAAGCTTGTCAGGATATCACAGCATTAGTTTATAGTAAGTGACTTCAGATGGATTTGGGTAAAGGATAGACAAAAGTTCTTTGTGCTATACTTAAAAACTTTCTGTAAGTTTGATATTTTTCAATAAAAATCTTGTTTAAAAATAAAAAGCTAGCACTTCAAAAAAAAAAAAAAAAAAAGCACACCCATGGGCTGTGAAAAACAACCAAGACAGTTAGACAGTCATAGTATCATCTGTGAATAATCCAAAGGATGCAGAGAGATGTCTTTTCTTTTTGAACATCCATTCAACCAATTACTGAACTCCGGGGAGAGCCAGGCTCTTCTCTGATGGGGGGATGTGGCTATGAACAAGAAAGGGAGGGACAAGAACAAGTCTGCAAGATCTATAATGTGATCACTGAGTTCGGATGGTGATGCGTGCTGCCTAACTGAGCAGAGAGGAGGCAAGGGGACTCTCTGCAAGAGGCCGGGCTGTCTGGAAGGCCTCTGATGGCACTGCCATCAGAGCGAGTCCTGTTGGTGAAAAGACAGCTGTGTCTTGAGCACCCAGCATGCGAGAATAGTGTGTGTAGTGTTAACTGACCAAGAAAGAGGTCAGGGCTGAAGGAACAGCCAGAAGGCCAGTTGAATAATTAACGTTTTGATTAATTAATGGAAGGAACCTAAAGAATATAACTAGTTCAACTCATCGTTAAGTTAGAAGGCAAACATGCCTAGGGCATCTACTTGTCTATATCGCATAAATAGTTAATGAGAGAGTAGGATTAGCTCTAAATCCTTTTGGTAGATGGATCTTCTTCCAATGTCTTTTAGAGCCAATTTCTCTATTTCTTGTTTCAGTTTCCTCAAGGACGTCTTCCTTGCTAGCCTTCAAGTCCTTGGGCGTGCAATTATGAGGAACTGGCCAAAGTCTCAACTATAGTGAGACCAAACAAGAATTAAAAAGGCAAACAGTAAACATCATGTTGACTTAACCCAGTCACATCAGGTTAATTCTGAAGGGCACCTATTACTGGCTGGTCACATGGTTTAATGGAGTGAGTTTAAATTTCATCATATACTCATTGGGCAAGTAATGTTCATATGCCCAAGTGTTGTTAACTAGTGATCCAGAATTGCCAGACAACAAGGAGGAGCCAAACTTCAGCAGAATTTAGGAGCAGCAGGGTATAAAGTGACCCTATCTTGATTGACACTGTCTTCAAAGGTCTACTAATCCCAGTATCTATGTGAATTGTTTTTATGAACCAAGTTGAGTTACCAGTGGGGCTTGATGTGGATGGAAAATACTCTAAAACAAATAGCACTGAGATTTCTTGCTTATCATGATAAAATTAGCATTTGTAGATAGGCTTCTGAAAAACCATCCTATTTATTTTATGACAGAATTAAATTGACACTGCCTTTGTAAATCAGGTGTCTGTGGACTTTCGTTGTGCTTATGTTAGGCTAAGTTTGATTACCACAATCTAAAATATGGACATGCCCTGGCTGGTGTGGTTCAGTTGGTTGGAGTGTTGTCCTGTGAGCACAGAAGACTTATGGGTTTGATTCCTGATCAGGACACATACCCAGGTTATGGGTTCAATCCCAGGTTGGGGGACATACTGGGAGCAACCAATAGATGTTTCTTCTCTTCCATTGATGCTTCTCTCCCTCTACTTTTCTCTCTTGAATCGAGGAAAAACACAACGTCAGCTGAGGATTAATATAATTAAATAAATAAATAAAATATGGACAGTCAACCCGTCTATATGGATTTTTCAAAAAAATTATTTACATTTTATTCATGATTAAAATATTCAGGAAAGATGGATGTACACCTGAAAATATTTTCCAGGAAATTTAGCTAATGTGAGTTTGCTTCTCAAGCAATCAGAATTATCATTCCCCACCAGAACTATGTGATGGTTACTTTAGTCCAAGATGATCACTGAGCCTTGATAAAAAAAAAATGTACCTCATATTTATAGTTAGTTATACTCAGCCAATTGTGAAAATAATTTCCAGTTTATTTCCTGCACACAAGGGAAATATAATTATATAACTTATTAAATATAATAAATATCTGGGTGCAAAAGCAATACAGTGAGCATTCCCCTAGTAAACTGGGTGCAGGTATGATTACACACAGCCCACATACAACTGCCCTCTGGCTTCTGTGGTGGGATTTGAGAGGACTGGGAGATGGAGCTCCTCATGGGGTCAGGAAGTAGTTTGCTAGATCTGAGAGATCATTTGACAGGTCTGGAAAGAGAAGGTGACTGAAATCTATTGCTCTGAGACCAGAGTAAACTGCTTCTCTTTGTCCCCTCTCAGAGTAAAAGGAACAGGAAAGAGCAGAGAGGAGGAGTAAGTAGAGGTGAAGAGGGCTCTTTGGGGGCCAAATTTTCAAGGTGTTATGCCCAGCTATCATGCTGCACTCTAACAATTACATGAAGCATGAAGAGTCGCTTTGATTATTAAACTAAACCCTGCACATTCCTTCCTTCTTTGTAGCTTATCAGACATATCACCTAGTCATATGTACACAGCTCTAGAAACTAGAGACAATTTAGGAGATTTACATTAAAATAACTTTCCTTATTGTTAAGTGATAAGTAATTGACTAGAACGTGGCGAGGGCAACGAGAGTAGGTGATTGGCAGATTCAAATGAGAAATGTATGCCTGCTTTAAAGCAATTATCTGGGACGGAAAGGAGAGAATATATATCAAAGAGTAACAGAAGTACTAGAATTTTATGACATGACCTGTTTTTAAAGGTTATTCACTGACTTAACTCTAAGGGGGATGGATTAAGCCACGGACACTTTAGCAGACTTTTGTTCTCCAGACGATGGTTCAGAGTTGCGCCCCACCCCCACCCACCCACCCGAATTTTAATTGGCCATTCTGTGAACATGGATAAGGAATGACTTTTTTCTTGCATTCTTTCTCTTCACTTCGTGAAACTCCCTTGACCCTCTCTGCTCTGGTTTAACAATGAAATCAATGGCATCACTGCAACTTGAGGAGAGGAAAAGGAGTCCCTCGGGGGCCGCACGCTTTTTTTCTCAGAGGAAATTAATTTGGGTGTTCTTTAGTCAATGCCTAAAGTGTTGAGATTCCTGTAGCAGACGGAGTCCTGGCAGTGTAGGCGACAAATGAAAGGCCCAGGAAGCATACACTTTTCACCTAAAAAGACAAACCGCCTTCACAACAAACAATCCATCTCTCCCAATAAGAAACTGAAAAAGATAAGGGTTCTGCTTCACCTACATCCGTGCATGGGCCTGGGAGTAAAAGTTTTCCATCTTAAACTCCAAGGACAGGTGTAAACAGAGGCTCAGAGCTTCCTGGGAGGCTGATTACAAAGAAGAACTAATCAGAAGCCTTTCATCTCTGACCCTTTACCTTTAGCTCTATTCTGGGGCATGGAGGTGACAGGGCTTGTTCCTTTATGCCCAAGGAAATGACAGGAAGCCTGCTGATCAATATCCCCCTTTGGTAGTGTTTTCAGAACTTCGAAGAGGGATCCAAAAATGAAGCAGAAATCAATACTCAGGTCTGATGAGGAGGTTATCGTCACATTAATTTCATTTCTAAAAAAGAAAAAGCCAACAAAGGCAAACCGATTACCTTTGTGATAACAAGGACATGAAGGTGCTTTCTAAAAAAGCCAGGAACCGAGAGTCTTGGGTTTTAGTCAGTTTAATGCCCAAGATCAGACGTGGTTGAGTTTCTCAGATTTGATACTGTCTGTGCTGTTCCCCATGCTTGATTTTCTCATTATCACTAGTTGGACAATAACCTGTAACAGAAAAGCAAAGAAGGAGTTCTAACAGCAAGTTGAATAGGTACGTCGATAGATAAATGGAGGCATTTGGGAGAAATCAACAAAGCAATAAAGAGACTGAAGGGATTGATTTATGGGGAAGATCATTCTTTTGATGTTTAGCTGGGCTAATTAATGATTCTTTTTTTCCTTTGGGGAATGGATTAGGGAACAGGAGAGGAGTAAAAGATTAAGATTAGTAACTTACAAATACCTAAAATGAATAATTTCACAGATGAGACAGGAATTCCTTTCAAATTGGCCAACATAATGGAATAGATCTAACAAATTAATTCAAAAAGTATTTATGTCAGAACCTTTTGTCCCCTAGTCAGCTCTCTCTTATTACTTCTTATATTGAGTATACATACATTCACTGGCTCTTTGTTAGTTTAAAAGAGAAAAAAAATCACAATTTAAATTCTTAATGGAAGGATGTTTGAAATATGAAAACAATTGCCTTTAAGAAAAAACAATAAAAACTCACCCCATGAGATATTTAAAATGACATCAACACATGTTGTATCAGAGAGACGAAAGCACTGAATTTGTCTCCCACCTCCGCTATGTAAAATTTCTTGTAAGAAATATGTTTTAAAATTTTTAAATATTTTTTATTACCACCACCACTGCCCAACATAGTCTCCTTTTGAGCTTAGAAATTTAATCAATTCATCCTTCTAATTAGCACAAGATTAAGATTTGGGAAATCTAATTCAGACAACACAACATCTACTTAGTTCTTATATGATTTTTAAACATTAAAAGGCATAAGCCAGAGGCGGGTGCTCAGTTAGAGTTACATCATTACAGTCAGTACCAGCAAATGCTCTGCTCGGCAGGCATTCAGTGCACACCTGCTATGCCTGTTATGCAGTGGAAGCCACCTGGTCTTCCTGCTTCTTCTCATATACACTGGCTCCTGTCACTTGCTAAGTTAATCATGTCACTTGTCCTCGAAGTGGCTTATCATTACCCTTGGGATAAAAATACAATTCCCCTAGCCACACATTTTAAGAACCAACATGCCAAAACCAGTTTGGCTCAGTGGATAGAGCGTCAGCCTGCGGACTGAAAGGTCCCAGGTTCGATTCCGGACAAGGGCATGTACATTGGTTGCGGGCGCATCCCCAGAAGGGGGTGTGCAGGAGGCAGCTGATCGATAATTCTCTCTCATCGATGTTTCTAACTCTCTGTCCCTCCCTCTTCCTCTCTGTAAAAAATCAATAAAATATATTTAAAAAAGAACCAACAAGTCCATGGTCTACCCATTTCTCTGATTTCACTTCCTACCACGTTCCCCTTGATTTACAAGCTTCACTCAAGGACACCAAGCCCAGTCCTGATTCTGGTTCTTGGATGTTTCCTCTGCCTGGATTTCTCTTCCTGCAGGTCTGCTCAGGACTGACACCTCCCCTTCCTTCAGGTCTTGCTCAGGTGAGCAACACTACTCATCCAACAAATGTTTCTTGACCTGATAAGTAGGGTGACTACGGGAATACTAATAAAAGAAATGAGATGAGGTTGAAAGAGTTGGTTGAGCTCAAGCCATTGAGAGGCAAGAATTTGGAATACATAGGAGGATAGGGCAATTATTAGAAATTTTAAGTAAATTATTCAGATGGTACATAGAGAATATTAGAAAGAAGAAATTTAAGACAAAGATAAAAAGTAGGAAATTCTGCATCAATTAGAGTAATGGAGCAATGATAAACTAGTAATTAATAAGATTAACAAACTATTAGAAACACCCATCAGCAGATGAATGAATGAATGAATATAGTATATACATACAACAGATAACATTCAGCCTTAAAAAGGAAGGAAATTCTAATATGCTATAACATGCATGAGCCTGGCAGACATTATGCTAAATGCAATAAGCCAGACACAAAAGGACAATTACTGCACAATTCAGCTTATATGAGGTTCCTAAAGTATTCAAATTCATAAATACAGAAAATAGAATAGAGGTTGCCAGGGGCTAGAGGAAGTGGGGAACTATTGTTAAACTCAATTATTAAATTGAGTTTCAGTTTGGGATGACAAAAAGTTCTGGAGATGGATAGAGGCAATGGTTGCACAACAATGTGAGTACACTCAATACCACCAATCTGTCCACTTAAAAATTGTTAAATTGGTAAATTTTATGCTTTTTATATTTTACTGTAACCTAAACAAACAAACAATTAGATATGGGACAGAGAAAAGTGAGAGATGGAAGATAGTTCTGCATTTTTGGACTTGAAGAAATGAAGGATGGCTGAAAAGAGAGGTCAGGAGGCTAGCTGAGATGCAGGAGTATATGTTTGGCATGGATTTAAAGGTGCCTGTGACCATTTCAATTGACCAGTAGGCACTGGGTCTCCATCAACTGGACCTCAGGTAAGGAGAACACCTGAGAGGGAAGAATTCACAAAGAGGTCAGGATGAACCAATCGGGCAACAGATTCATGCCACAGGCTCGCTGGGGTGCTTGGTTCATGTATTCCCTACTTGCATATTCCAAAGGGAAATAATAGTGTTGTCTGGGTTGTAACCTTTGGAGATATATCTTTAAGGCTGCTTTGAAGGAATTCAAACACAGAAAATTTATTAGTTCCTTCTCAGTGCTGGGAATTGCCTTGGGTATTTCCCTCTGTGGATAAATGCTCCTTCCTGAGGCTGAGTTCTTTTACCCTCCAGCACAGGGCCTGGGTGTTGGACTGTGCAGATACAATGGCCCAAACCTGCCTTCACATAGGCGCCATGGGACCTAGTAGGACCATGCCCTTGACACCACCCTAAGCAACCTTGATAAAGTGGGTGACCATTTCTGTGGGCTCATGGAGAGATTTCCAGATGCCTTATCTAGGCCCTGGAATCAGCGGCTCAAGCCTGACTCACCCCCACGTTTGCCAGCAGATCCTGGAGGCCCACAATGTGAGGAAATCAGCAATACACAATTGGGGAGGTCTTTTGTGTGGCAACTGAGCTTCACTTTTCCTGGCTCTAAATAGCACCTATGCTATGACAACATAACGTGCAGGGGCACTTCTATTTCAGTTGTTCAGTAGCAACCTTCTACAGTTTCATGTTAAACTGAATGACAAGGAATATTTCCCTTCATATTATGGCTTCCTCTATAAAATGATTAATTCACCCACCCACTGGAAAGTACAGCATAGGAAGTGTATTCAATAATATTGTAATAACTATGCTTGGTGCCACTAGGCTCATGGGGGTGATCACTTCATAAGTTATATAAATGTCTAATTACTATGTTGTATACTAGAAACTAATATAATATTTTATGCCAACTGTAATTAAAAAATAAAATATTTGTACTTGAAGAAAATGCCTGGCAGCTCAGCTTAGTCCCTGCCATGGAGAGTCCCTACCTCCTGGCTCCTACTGCTCCTTCTGCTCTGGCCCTGGGCCTCAGCGCCAGGCAACGCCTCTCCTGATGCAACACCATTGGTCAATGAGGCCATGAAGCATACAGTGAACCTGAGCAGCCACCTGGCCAAGTGACAGTCAATGTGGTCCTGGCCCACTCGAGTGGCAGTTACATTTTCTGAGCCATCTCCTTCCTTCTGTCTTTGGAGCTGGAGCTAAGGCCTGGCTGGCTCACCTCAGTGTGCAAGTGAAGGGAGAACATGAGGAAGAAAACAATCTGGAAGTAAGAGAAACCAGACTCGTCATAGTCAAGCTCCCAGTTGCTCTTGATCCTGTGATGAAGATTTCAGTCATTTTGGAAACAGTCCATACTCATGTGCTTTAGCCATATCCATCTCAGATCACTCAATCAGAGAAGCAGTTTGTGGTGTTTGAGGGCAACCATTATTTCTACTCTTTCTATCCAATAGACACAAACCATGAGTGTGAAGCTTGCCTCTCAAAATGTGGAGAGCTATACCAAGTTGGAAAACTCCATTCGATCTGAGTACCTCCTGGATTATGGACATCTCTGAAATGTCCCTACCTATAGTCAGGATACTTTTAATGTACATTATGAGAACAACAGCCCTTTCCTTACTATCACACATGACCCGAATCATCAAGGTCTCTCAATGGGGTAATATTGCTGTGGAAGAAAATGTGAACTTGGAGCACACAAGGGCTGTGTTTATGGGGCCTTTGTCATACTATAATTACCAGAGACACCCAGATAGTACATTCTCTTAAGACTATTCTTCTTGCTGCTGCCCAAGATGTTTATTACTGGAATAAGATTATTTTGGATGTTTCCATAGAAATGGAGATCCGGCCTTGTTTCCCTCTTTTTGGAGGGTGAAAGACCCATTACATCATTGGCCACAACCTCCCAAGCTGTAAGTATCTCTATAATTTAAGAGACCAAACCTCTATAATATGCACTGAAGATGAGGTTTGTGTTTGATGAGCAAGTGATAGATTCTCTGGCTGTGAAGATTGTTGCCCTAACGAGCCAAGAACATCCAAATGGACAGCTCCTAAGAAATCAGACATAATATCAGATATCAAGCTGTATTACAAAGCCACTGTTCTCAAAGCTGCCTGCTACTGGCACAAGAACAGACATGTAGACCAATGGAATAGAATAGAGAATCCAGAAATCTATCCAAACCACTATGCTCAATTAATATTTGACAAAGGAGGCATGAACATACAATGGAGTCAAAACAGTCTCTTTCAATAAACGGTGTGGGGAAAATTGGACCGATACATGCAAAAAAAATGAAACTAGACCACCAACTTACACCATACACAAAAATAAACTCAAAATGGATAAAGGACTTAAGTATAAGATGGGAAACCATAAAAATATCAGAGGAATCCACAGGCAGAAAACTCTCAGACATATGCAGAAGCAATATCTTCACTGATAGGGCTCATAGGACAATGGAAACTAAAGAGAAAATAAACAAATGGGATTACATCAAAATAAAAAGCTTCTGCACAGCACAAAACAACAAGAAAAAAGCCCACTGCATTGGAGAACATATTTGCCAATGTTATCTCTGATAAGGGTTTAATCTCCAACATTTACAGGGAACTCATACAATTTAACAAAATAAAGATAAACAACCCAATCAAAAAATGGGCAACGAACCTAAATAGATACTTGTTTAAAGAGGACATAAGGAAAGCCAAGAGACATATGAAAATATGCTCAACATCACTAATCATTCGAGAGATGCAAATCAAAACAACAGATGAGTGGATTAGAAAACTGTGGTACATCTATACAATGGAATACTATGCTGCTGTAAAAAGGAAGGAACTCCTACCATTTGCAACAGTATGGATGGAGCTGGAGAACATTATGCTAAGTGAAATAAGTCAGTCAGAGAAAGATAAATATCACATGATCTTACTCATCTGTGGATTATAATGAACAACATAAACTGAAGAACAAAAACAGGTCCAGAGACAGAGAAACATTGATCAGATGCTCAAACCTCAGAGGGAAGGCAGGGGAGGGTGGGGGGTAGAGGGAGAAATCAATCAAAGGACTTGTATGCATGCATAGGAGCATAACCAATGGATACAGACACCTGGGGGGTGAGGGCGTGAATGGGAGTGGGGTGAGGGGGCAATGCGGAGGGTAAGGACAAATATGTAATACCTTAATCAATTAAAAAAAAATCAGACATGCCCCAGATAAGCTGCACTACACCTACTTAGACACATCTGGCTGCCCTGTGATTGTTTTCTAAAAAGAATAATCTGGTAGAACAGGACATTGTGGAGCATTACACGTTCAGCAGGTGCTCATGCTGCAGGGGCCCCTGCTGGTAGTGCTGACATTAGGCACTGCTAATGCCCCAAGGACACTCTTTGCAGATAGTTATATTCCTCACCTCATAACTCCACTAGAGCCATGAAGAAGCATTGATAGCCCTTCTAGAGGTATGCTTCTCTAAAAGCAGCTTTACAGAGAGGTTTATGGGAAGCAAACACCAATGAAACCCGGGATATTTTCCAGAAAAGTATTCTAAAGTCACTTTTTAATATTCTCCATATTTGGCAATGGGAGCTCTAATAGGAGAATATTCTTTATTTAAGTATGTACCATGCTTTCTCTAACAGGAACATGGAGACTTCATCTTAAACAAATTGATCTTTTAAGGGAGGTGATGAACAAATGTCTGAATCAAAGACAAAAGGAAACAAAGTGGCTTAAATGGACAAAAATGGTCTGTCCTCTCCTTTTCACCAGGCCTGCTTTCTGATGGTTTTGCAGTCCAAATTGCTCACCACCACTAGCAGGTGGGTTAATGTATTCTCCAGCTCATGGGTGTTCTCCCTCAAACACAAGGGCTCCATGGGGCCAGCTACTGCTTCCTCCACCACCAACTCCTCCCTGATTCCCTACAGTGTCCTGGCTGACACATCTCACCACTATGGATGGGCTGCAGCAGCACACACACTGGGTTCCCTCTCGGATGCTTTTGCATGGGGAAGATCTGTCAATGATTCAGCTCAGGCAGAATATTTTCTTTGATTTTCCATAGGATTGCCCAGCTCTGGGAACTAAGACTGACCTCAGAGCCTGAACTTCCTCCTCTGACAAATGGGTCCCTCATCACTCATTGTTTTGGGTACCCAAAGGGACTATTTTAAGGCATTTGGCTATGATGTCAGTGAAAATGATCCACAATTCATAAGACAACACCATAAGAAGACTACCAAGGACAAATTAATTGCTTGTTGGCAATTCCAAAAGTATTTAAGAGCAGTTACTTTGCAAAAAAAGTTTGAAATGCCCTAACCTCTTATACTCATTTGTAAAAAACAAAAAAAAACAACAAAAAAAAACAAACTTGATAGTTTTCCCAAATTTGACAATAATTGTTAAGATTTATATGATATTACCAATAACAAATTGTGAAATGGAAAAAAATGTATAGGCAATATAATCAATAATATTGTAATAACTATTAATGGTGGATACATAATATATTGGGAAATTACTCTGTGAAGTATATGATTATCTAACTACTATGCTGTACACCTGAAACTAAAACAAAATAATATTGAATGTCAACTCTAATTGAATAATAAAATTTTAAAAACTTTTTAAAAATCTGCCAACCATGCTAGAGGAAAGAGTTATTTATCTTTATATTCTCTTTAAGAAAAATTCTCTTATAAAATCTGTGTTAAATATCAGTAGATAGGACTTAAAAAATATTGTTACCAAAAAACATAAGAAAAGTGCTATAGAGATATGTCAAACAATTAGTTAATAAAATATATTGTGAAGATTTTTTTATTTATGGCCTTTTTGTGATGCATTGTTAAGTTTTTTAGATTTGTAATTTGTAGTGCTTCTTTTTTCATTAAAACTGTCAAAACTCATGCCAAAACTAGTTTGGCTCAGTGGTAGAGCGTCGGTCTGCAGACTGAAAGGTCCCAGGTTCGATTCCGGTCAAGGGCATGTACATTGGTTGTGGGCACATCCCTGGTAGGGGGTGTGCAAGAGGCAGCTGGTCGATGCTTCTCTCTCATTGACGTTTCTAGCTCTCTTTCTCTCTCCCTTCCTCTCTGTAAAAAAATCAATAAAATATATATTTTTTAAAAACTGTCAAAACTCAGAGGGAAGGTAGGGGAAGGTGAAAGTAAGGGGGAGAGATCAACCAGAGGACTTATATACATGCATATAAGCCTAACTAATGGACACAGACAACAGGGGGGTGAGGGCATGAGTGGGGGGAGGGGGTTGAAGGGTAATGGGGAGTGAGGACACATATGTAATACTTTAGTCAATAAAGAAATTAAAAAATATTTATACATAACACACCTATACACACAGAGTACTGAAATACTGAAAGTACACATCTATCTAATTAAAGAGTAATATGCAGATTGACCGTTACTTCAATACACAAGATGGCTGCCCCCATGTGGACACAAGATGGCCAACACAAGATGGCCAGCAGTGGAGGGCAGTTGGGAGGGTCCAGGCCTGCAAGGGAGGGCAGTTGGGGGCAACCAGGCAGGGAAAGGCAGTTGGAGGCAATCAGGACAGCAGGGGAATGGTTAGGTGGTGATTAGGTTGGCAGACAGAAGCAGTTAGGGGCAATCAGACAAGCAGGCAGGTAGGCGTTTAGGAGCCAGTAGTCCCAGATTGTGAGAGGGATGTCCAACTGCTGGTTTAGGCCCAATCCCATAGGAGAGGGTGTAGGCTTCGTTGAGAGACACTCCCCCCATGCACAAATTTCATGCACCAGGCCTCTAGTCTAATATTAAGTATTTATTAGGTACTCAGTAGTGCTTTATTGTAATTATTGTTCTTTTAAAAATTCTGACAGAATAAATATGTTAAAATATTTATCTTTTTTCATATTTTCGCTATGCTGTTATGTTAATAGATCTGACTTGTTAATGTACAGTTGGGTGGCAGTTGTCTATTCTTTAGTAAATGACCTTTCTAACTAAATATATAATACCTTTAATATTTTAATTCATGGCTATATGTTTATCTTTATATCTAGACAAAATATCTAAAATTCCTAACCAAAAAATTATATCCATTAAAACAAAAATATCCCTATTTATTATTAATATCCAGGCATCATAATAAACTCAGAGTTATAAATTCTGTAATTTAAATTTATGCCTCTTGCCTGTGTTTTACTGATGGAAAAGGTGTTTAATAAACACATAAATTAATATATCAGCCATAGAGGGGTTCTATTCAAACTATCTCAGAAAGATAATAAACTAATATTCTCTAAAAATAATTGACTAGTCAGGACATTTCAGATTTCAAATGACAGAAAATCCAACTAAAATTAATGAAAACAAACTTGCTAGTCATAAATGGGAACTGTGGGGAGGAGAAGCTGGCAGGGGATCCAGGCGTGGACACCACATCACAGCCTTATACACCTCTTTGTTGGCTCTGTTCTCTCTCTCTTTTTTTTCTTTTTCAATATATTATTATTGATTTCAGAGAGGAAGGGAAAGGGAGAGAGAGAGAGAGAAACATTCATGATGAGATAAAGTCATTGACTAACTGCCTCCTGCATACCCCCTACTGGGGATCAAGCCTGCAACCCAGGCATATGTCCTTGACTGCAATCAAACCCGAGACCTTTCAGTCTGCAGGCTGGTGCTCTATGCACTGAGCCAAACCAACTAGTGTGTGGCTCCATTTTCAAATAAGCGATCCCTTCCGGCAACTTCAGGATTACAACTCAGAACCCCAAATCCAGCTGAAGAAAGACAATGTGCCTTTCTGTCAACAGCTAGGGCTTCTTAGCTTTGATGACTTACCTAGACACACAGCACTGGGGCCAGAAAGAAACACTATGCCTATGTAGCAGGACTGAGATGGGATGCTGTTTTATTAAAACAGGAAAATAAACCATAGGCAGAAAAAAAATTGCTCGGTATGATTATGAAGTGTAAAAGAATCCATCTGGTATTAAATATAGGAAAGTGGTTTTGTAGATGCTGCCTCTGAGACATTGTATATGTGGTGTGTGATATGCATGTGTGTTGTGTGGTGTATGTGGTGTGTGGTATGTGCTGTGTTGTGTAGTATGTGTGATATGCATGTGTGTTGTGTGGTGTGTGGTGTGTGTGGTATGTGGTATGTGGGGTATGTGTGTGTGAGTGGAGTGCCTACATGGAGAATAAAATGTCCACAGTAAAACACCCCCTGGTGCTTGGTTGAATTAGAAAGGCCTTCTAGGGCTGTCAGGAATGTAACTCCAGTAAGGTCATGGTTAAATGTTGAAGCATTATAAATTAGATTAGGGAAAAAAAAAAAAAAAAAGGTCATCTGGCAAAGCAAACAGTAAGGGTGGGAGTTGTGGAAAAGAAATGTAGATCGCAGAGTCCAAGGTGGACATGCTGACATTTCATGCGGTTCACTAACTCTACTTTGTGGCCTTCATAAATTTCACTCAGAATTACTGTCAATGAAATTAATGAAATCACAGGCTGTTCAACAAAAGAAGTATCAATCTGTAGTTTTCCATTGGGTCAATGAGACCTCAACTTATCATAAGTATGCTTCATATCTACAAGAGCTGAGCATTAAGTTTGCTTAAAGTACCTGTCAGGAATTTCATAAAAATTCTTTGTAGTGATCTTTCTTAACAAAGTTCAGGTAACTTCTAAAGTTAGAAATCCTGATTGAAAGACAAAAAAAAGACAAAAAAACAACCCACAAATAACCAAAAGTCCCTTGGTTTAACAAATCAGTTTCAATTTCTACAATCTAGAATAAAATTTTCCTTCAACTTACTTAAAAGATATTTGTAAAAAATATTTGTACTTTTATTGTTCTAAATAGAAAGCGAAAATGTAGAAAACAATGGCCCTTTAAGACACATCACTTCGAAAATATGAGGTAAAAAGTAAACATTATAGAGATGTTATTATATATTTCTTGCCTGAAGGCAAATGCATATGTGTCAAATGCATATGTGAATCTGAGTGTATCAATAACATACTTAACTTGAAGACATTGCTAAGAAAATTTCTATTAGTATACTATATCACTTTTCCATAATATTACATAAGTTAGAATGTAGAATTATGTTTCACTTACGTAAAAATATTTATATGCATATTTCTATATAATAAAAAGCTAATATGCAAATTGTCCCCTCCACCAGGAGTTTGACCAGGGGGCAGACTGGCTGGCCAACTGCCTGCAGCCCCTCCCCCTGGCCGGCTCTACCCCCAATTGCTCCTCCCACCCCCATTGGGGGCAGGGCCAGACTAGCAACCTCCCACATCCCTTCCCCCCAACCAGCCCAGCCTGATTTGCCCTGATTGGGGTGAGCTGGCCGGGCCCCACCTGTGCACAAATTCGTGCACTGGGCTTCTAGTATAAAATATAATAATGATCAAGTCCCTCATTAAAGAAAAATACTACATGCTTGTTCTAGATAGAAATAAAACAAAATAAAACTCAATAACAAGTCCAGCCAATTATAGCTCGGTGGTTAAGCATCGACCTATGGACCAGGAGGTCATGGTTTGATTCTCAGTCAGAGCACATGCCTGGGTTGTAGCTGGATCCCCAGTGACATTCATGCAGGAAGTAGCCAATCAATGATTTTCTCTCATCATTGATATTTTCATATATATCTTTCTCTATCCCTTCCTCTCTGAAGTAAATAAAAATATTTTAAAAAACCAAACAATAACAAAACCTAGCTGGCATGGCTTAGTGGTTGAGCAATAACATATGAACTAAGAGGTCATAGTTTGATCCTGGTTAGAATATATGCCCTGGCTGCGGGCTTGATCCCTAGTGAGGATTATACAGGAGGCAGCCAATCAATGATTCTCTCTCATCATTGATGTTTCTCTCTCTCTCTCCCTCTCCTTTCCTTTCAAAATCAATAAAACTATATTTTTTTAAAAAAATAAAAAGAAAATAATAACAAAAATCAGACAAAATTTGCACTGGAAACTTATAATACATTTTTCTTTGCCAAGTCTATAATGTTCTGCTTAGACATATAATGTAGGTTATTATCACCTCTATTTCTCTATGTAGAGATGTCTGTTCTCTATTAATTATTCTAAGAAATGGAGACCTAGCAGTGATCCGAAAAAAGGAAGTATCAACTTTCTGTTCTCACAATTAAAAAATTTTACATTTTCTTTCCATTAGAGTTTGTCTCTCTGGATCCAGTTGCCTTGTGCCTTGCCAATGTGAACTCTTCTTTCCACCTAAATACAGGTTCTTCTGTAGATTTTGTCTGGGCCTCTACATCATTGCTGAGAAATATCCTGTCTATCTAGCTTCCCTAACATGTGCCACCTGCTCTATCTTTAGACTATACTAACTATACTATTATAACACAAAGGAAGAGATGGAATATTTTGTCTCCAAGTGAGGTAGCCCATGCTTAGCTTCAGCATCATTGCTGCCAAAGCCCCTCACCTAAAGTGACATTAAAATCCCACAGGTTTGAGCTGAGAGCCACCATCCAATATGGCTGCTAGTAGCTCCTAATATGCCACTTGTTAAAAGTATTGACTCACATTATAACTAGAACTCTGGAACTAGCCTATAAAGGGGAAAGTAAGATCATCTTGCTGACAAAGCTACTAGTTAATGAGAAGAGTTGAAGAGTACTTGCTGGAGCTCTAATAACATAGAGTTTGTCATGACTCACTGAAATTTAACTTTGTATTTTCTCTGAGAGTATTTGCTAGGGAAAATTTTTTAAGTAACTGAAGAAAAGGATAGCCTGCTTTAAAATGGACTTAATAAGCATGAACTCATAGAAAATCATCATATACAAATATTGCTATTAAACCACATACTGTTAATGTGATAATCACTAGTGATTTCTACCTTAGTATTAGGTAATAATAATCATAAAATATTACTGTATATTGATATCACCTACCTACACACACACACACACACACACACACATATATATATATATATATATATATATATATATATTTTTTTTTTTTTTTTTTTTTTTTTTTTTTTGAGAGAGAGGAAGGGGGAGAGAGAGAGAGAAACATCAATAATGAGAGAGAATCAATGATCGGCTGCCACCTGCACACCTCACACTGGGAAAAGAGCCCACAACCCCGGGGATGTGCCCTGAACAAAAGTTGAACCATGACCTCCTGGTTCATAGATTGACACTTAACCACTGAGCCACACTATCTGGGAACCTATCTGCATCTTTATATTTATTAAGTAAAATTTACCAAATATGCTTTTACCTTCTCTTTTCTGTTAGTAGAAATATCTACAGGCACAAAATTAATAAAATTATATTTCTTCAAATATTCTACATGTCAATTTTTTGCCTGGTATATCTATGTAGTATGTACTTTGGAAAATTTCTTCATAACAGTCGATACCAAGGAATTAAATCAGATTTAGTTTTTTTGTGGATAGTAGGTATATAATATAGATATTTTATGACTTGATTGCTGCAGTCAGTGGTTGATTAAAATTGTTCTGGTTTAGCCTGGCCAGTGTGGCTCAATGGTTGAGCATTGACCTATGAGGTTCAATTCCCCATCAGGGCACATGCTCTGTAGAGGACATTCAGGAAGCAGCTGATCAGTGATTCTTTCTCATCATTGGTGTTTCCATCTCTCCCTTTCCTTTTCTCTCTGAAATCAATAAAAATATATATTTTAAAAAATTGTTCTGGTTTCTTTATTAGGCAGATAGGATTTTGGATTTTAGCTTTTTAAAAGGAGAAGGCCAGATCAGAATGTTGCAGATAGTGGTGATGGTTGCAAAACATTGTGAATTTACTAAGTGTCACTTTAAAATAATTTAAATGATGAATTTTCAAGTTTATGTAGTTTGCTACCAAAAAAAAAAAAAAAAAAAAAAAAGGACAGGGTATTTTATTCTGTCTTTCTTGCCTAACAGTATCTCTTTTATTTATTTTTTAATGTTTATCTTCCTTCTTTCCCTCTGATAGTAGTATCTGATCAGAGGTGGATAACACCTAATTTAAATCATAATTATAGAACGTAGTTTAGGAGATGATTTCAAGAGGAACAGGAAACATGGTACTTTATCAGAAGGCTATCAGCAATTTAGCATCTCTCTATTTGTGGAAATCTGGCTTATAATATTCACTTTGTTTATAACACTGAGCTCCCATCAGTCTAAAAGGGGCACAAGATACACTCTGGCCTGCTCTCCCGACACACTTTCCCCGGCAAACCAGCCCTCCCTCTGGGCAGCGGTTGGCTTTCTAGACGACACATAAACAAGTGTCTTTGACAGAAAGGCCAAGTGGCTCCAGGTCCTGACGATAGCACACGCTAACAAAGCAGGGAAGTCGGGACTCCGGTTTATTTACAAAGCCTACGTGCTAGAAAGACAGAGATAAAGCCTTTCCCAGCTAGCGCAGTGATGCTCTCCTTTCTCCTGTCTCCCAGAGAATAATCTGGCTGAGAGGCCAACAGAAAAGCGGTGGAGCATTGCTGAGCCTTGGCCACATGGAATGAGAAGACACAAACGCAAGGAGGGTCCAATCTCCCCTCCTAAACCTTTCTTCAGTAAGCACCTCGTAAATACAATAATCTATTGTTTTTAAAGTGCCAACACCTTGGACTCCATCGAGTAGGCAAAGAATAGGATGCTGCTGTGTCCAGATAAACTATGGAGAACCATCCAGTAGCTTAATGCTCCTTCTGCCTTAAAAGACCTTTTTCTTGTAATGGAACATCTATGCAGAAGTTTTACTAGAAAGGACTTGCAAGACTAACCTAGAAAGACCAGAAGCCCCATAGCTTATCTTCCCCATCCAGTGCCTGATGCTACAACAAATGCCCCCAAGGGCTTGGTCTGCTGTATACACATGCCTGATAAATAACACCACTTCCACATGGTCCAAGGTCTTCTCTCAAAGTAGTGTAGCAGTAGACATCTCTACCCACACCCATAAGACATACACCTACATCTCTTCAGTCATTCACTAAGTGCTTTGTGCCCACTCTTGTGTTAGGTGCTGGGATAAATCCATGAATAGAACGAGATCCAGCTTTTGAGGTTCAGGGTTTAGTAAGGGAGAGGAGAAACAAACAGGTTTTAAGTGATGCTGCGATTTGGAAGACTATGATCTGGAAGTGCACAGAAGCCCAAAGAGCCTAGGAGAGTTGGCTTACCTCCCTCCATGCTTAGCGCATGGAAAGAGGTTTGTGGGGATTCTGTTTCTACCTGCTTTGGAATGGAATCGTGTGTGGGCTGAAGCAAGGTGAGCGGGAAAGGTCTGGAGGAGCAGGCCAGGGCCCTGCCCAAGTTCAGTGTGAGCAGCCAGTATCAGCATCCCTTCACCCATGCTTACACTTGAGTCCTCTCGGCCACGTGGGCATCACTTTTCAAACAATGAGAACCAATTATCTGAAAGAAGACAGAAATTAAAAAAACACTTAGATCAATTGAGGCAAAGGACCAGTGTAAGGGTGATTTAAATATTAAGATTTAAATATCAACATGTAACACAGTGAGCTAAATTCTAGACTCACAAGTAAAAGTCCAGAAATGGCTTACTTGTCTCATTTTATTTACAAGAAAGAAATAGTTAGCTTCTCTGAATTACAGAATCTAGCTAGGAAAAGGAGTAAAGGTGAAGAGGGAGAGAAAGAAATGGGGAAGAAAGAAAGGCAGGAGAGGAGGGGAAAAGCAGTGAGGCTGAGAGGAAGGCAGGAAGAGGAAGAGCCAAGGAGGGGAAAGAAGAACAGGCACCCTAGTCACTCACTGACCTCGTCTCTTTCCATTCGTCAAAATTCTTTCCTTCAAAGGGAACATCCTAACCCAACTCTTTCTTGGGTCATGACTGGATTATGCACATAAATTATAAACTGAATTAAATAGGAGTAGATATTATCCAAATTTTATCAATGAAAGAGTAGGGGCTCAGGATGTGACTGATTTGCCCAAAATGACATAATACTAGTAATCAATGACAGAAGCAAAGTGGGATTAGCTTGCAATGTGATACTGTAGAAAATAAGTTAATTCGATGATTTGACTAAGCTTAAATTCCACAATTAAACCAAAATGTGTAGAGTCACTATTACCAAGTTCAGTAACCCTTGGTGTCAGCCCTCAATTCCTTCCTCTTGTCACCACAGCTGGTCATGAAATCCTAACACTCTATGTCTCAGCTCTGACTGCGTCTCTCCATCCCCATATGCTCCTTCCCCTTTGAGACCCATCTCTGGACTGTGTCCCAGGCCTTCTCAGGTCTCTGCTACCAGAGAGGCTGTGTGGCTAGGCGGCAGGAACAATGGTCATGTCACTCTTTGTCAAACCTCTCCTGGGTCCTTACTGCCCACAGGAAACAAATATGCACTTGAACAGGCAGTCCTAGATCATTTTTGGAGCCAGCGGTGGTCAAAGGATATAAAACCTCAGTTCCAAGATGAATAAGGTCTGGGGACCTAATGGCGACAATAGTTAATAACACCATATTGTTATACTTAAAATGTTTTAAGAGAGTAGATCTTAAGTGTTCTTACCACACACAAAAATGGTAACTATGTGAGGTCATGAATGTGTTAACTTGATTGTGGCAATCATTTCACATGTACATGTGATTAAATCATCTTATTTTGCAGCTTAAAAATCACATTGTACAACTAAATATATACAACCTTGACATGTCAATCATACCTCAATAAAGCTGGAGAAAAATTACTTCTCTTCCCAGCTCTCTTAAAATAGTAGCTCTTTACTTGTTTCAAAGTTATCATGAGAATTAAAGGAAATACTATGTGAGATAATATATATAAAGTTATCTTTATTCCTTGCCAGAAAGGTGTTTTTTTTCTCTCTGCTTTCCTCTTTCTTTTTTCTCCTCTTTTCTGTTCATCCATAGTTGGTGAATTTCATGAAATGGTAATAAAACAGCCTGAGCTTACGTAAATAAACATGTTTAGTGCTGACTCTGTGATAGCACTGTTAAAAGCACTTTACTCACTTATTTTATTTCAACTCATTTATTTTATTTCATTTTTTTCTATCACCATTATCTCCTCTCTGCCCTCTTCCACCTCCACCATCCCTGCAATCACCACACTGTTGTCCAGGTCAGTGAATTTTTTTTTTCTCAACCTCTCAATGACTCCCCAAACTCTTTCCTCACCCACCGCCCCTCTGCCCCTGACACACACACACACACACACACACACACACACACACACACAGCTGTCGGCCTGCTCTCTATCCATTGGTTGTGTCTCTAGATATTAACTCATTTAAATCTGCAAAGGAAACCCCTAGGACCATTTTGAAACATCACCATTCTCATTCCCATTCTTATTGATACAGTAATTCCCCTTATCCACGATTTTGCTCTCTGTGGTTTCAGTTACTTGCAATCAACCTCAGTCTGAAAATATTAAATGGAAATTCTAGAAATAAGTAATTCATAAATTGAAGAATTGCAGGCTGTTCTGAACAGCATGATGAAACCTCATGCTGTCCCACTCCATCCAGCATATTCAAGCTGTAGATGCTGCCTGCCTGGTGATCACCGAGTAGCCACCTGGGTTAGCAGATCAACTGTAGCAGTATCGCAGTGTTTGTGTCCAGGTAACTCTTATTTTATCTGATAGTGGCCCCAAAGCCATTCACGTAACTTTTATTTCAGCATATTATTATAATTGTTCTATTTTATTAGTAGTTACTGTTGCTAATTTCTTACTGTGTCTAATTCATAAGTTAAACTTTACCATAGGTATGTGTGTACAGAAGAAAACATAGTGTAACTAGGGTTCAGTACTATCTACTGGGTATCTAGGAAGATATCCCCTATGGATAATCGGGGACAACTGTACATTAAAACTGAGGTGACAGGCTTAGTAACCTGCCCAAAGTCATAGAGCTGGACTGATGTAGGCAGGCTGACTCTTTAGCCTGGGATTTCCAACACTGAACTTTCCTCCTGGGTAATTTGGGGGTAAAAGAATTAGCTCCATTGATGCCAACCCCTCTTTCTCTAATTAAACAGGGCTTTGTAGTTTGCCCAGTTCCGAGATATAGTCAGAAATACTCCATAGTTCTTCTGCCCTGAGGAAGCGTGGCTGCACATTTTAATTGAATTCTTCCTCCTTATCTCCAAGAGCTTTTATTATAATCCACAGACGAACACTACGATGACTGTGGATGAGCTCGTTTCCTGGGGATTGAATCTGATGGCTCCGGCAGCTAAGGAGCCCCAGCACAGTGACTGGAAGCCAGCTGGTCATCCATCAACAGGAAACCTGCCAGACTGGTCAGCACAGGTACCCAGACAAAAACAAACTGCCAGCAAGCACTGCTGCTCTTTCTTTATTCTCCCTTTTCTTTTATGAATTAAGCAACTGTTGCGCTATCCCACTGACTGGGCGAGGTGAGCTAGTGAAGACATTCAGAGAAAGGACTGTGATGTGGGCTCCCTGGGTCCTGGCAGAGGATGTTTGTCTTTCCTTTCCCATCTCTAGCCACAGTCATGCCCCAGTCCCACAGTGAGAAGTGTCCATTTCAGAGAGAGAGGCACAGGGAGGCATGGCTCTCGCCATCCTTCCCAAGACCTCTAGCCTCAGAGCTGACCCTCCTGACCCAAAGAGGGGCTGAGCTGTGAGCTCACACTCAGGTTCTCCTTCCAGAGTCCTGGCTGGAGGCTAGCTCACAGGAGAGTGAACAATGGGCCCTTTTCAGCAGGTAGAATTGTAACACATATAAACCTTCAAAGGCAAAAGAAGGTCTATATATACCAGGTATGATTGTCACGGTAGTTTGGAATTTAAGGGTGCAGCCAGTCTATACTGAAGAATCATCTTTGTAATGTGTTTATTTGGCTTTAAGATCCCCATGGGTACTAAGGTCTGCTTGCAAGTAAACCTTCTTGTGACTTTCGTGACAAGATAAGGATCCTCAGGTCACATAAGCATGTGTCTGGGCAAAAGCCGTTGACTTGCCTCTGAGGAGTAAACATTGTTATCCCATGAGGCTGTTAAATTGTTTGGCAAATCCTGTCTTCTAGATTGGTAGGCTGTACACAGAGAGTTTTGCTTAGCTTTCTACAAATTATCATAGACTCCAAAAGAGCAGGATCTTTATTAACAAATCTGTATTCCATTTCTAACATTCTGCTCCTGGATGTGGTGATGATATAGAACGGGTCAGGATTTGACTCTTAGGTCTGCTTTTTGCTCCGAGATCTAAGGAGAGTAGTTGAAAACTTTGGATTTTTGTTGCACAGTATCAGAGTAGATGCTAAATAAATCACTTGTTGATAATAAAAAAAAAATGAAGATGAAGAAGGGAAGGAGGAGAAAAAGGAGAACAGGAGAAAGGAAAAGTAGAGTGATCATTGTATTTTCCAAAATATAAATTGAAGGTAGTAAAATTATTCACCAGTATTTCGAGCAAGTCAGCTTTCAAAATGTTTCCTAAATATCAAAGACCCCTCAGGATTAAAAGAAATCCTAAAAGTATCCTTAAACTTAAGGTGTCTAAAAATGAATGTTAAGTAGACATTTTATGATTAATGTATATAACATAATTATATTGTTAGCAAAGGTATTAGATAAGTTCATCAGAATCAGGCTTTATAATTATTGAATAATTATATTCAATATAACATGATATTATAATTCTAGAATGCTAAAAATTTGTAAGGTAAATAATTTTGATGACATTCACCAAAATTGTAACCTTAGAAAATAAGTTCTGGGTGGATAACTATTTAATTTTCACTTTAGCAAACTTTTTACATAAGTATAAATGTTTCTCTTGAAAAATCATATAAAGAAAAGACAAGAATACTAACAACTCTTGCAAAACCAGAATAAATTTCTGATGACTTTTATTTTTGCAACTTTTTTAGAGGCATGCTGCTCCAGATAGCTGGGTGATTACATATCCACTAATGTATTTCCCCTTCATGTTTATTTTGGAAAGATGGCAGGTTATTTTGAAAGAAAGGAAGAAAAAACAGGCTACAGAGGAAGCAGAGTTGCCTGGTATCTCATAGGGCAACGGATTACTAAAATTACCAGACTTTACGGAAGAGAACACACATTTTTCTTTCTTTCTTTCTTTCTTTCTTTCTTTCTTTTTTTTTTTTTTTTCATGTTTTCTTAAGTTTCAACAAGATGATATACCCATAGTATTTAGGAGAAGAATCCAAGGCCAAAAAACTAATGAGGAAAAACTTTCATTTTGGAATTTCCCCTGGTGCACAAAACAAATAGTGATGAGGGTGGCATTGCTCCTGAGCTTTAGCTAGTTATCAGACAAAACTTTCTTCCAGTATTTTCCATACTAACTCAGTTGTTTTTTTTTTAAACAGTGTCTATTTTTTTTAATATATTTTATTGATTTTCCACAGAGAGGAAGGGAGAAGGATAGAGAGCTAGAAAAGTCGATGAGAGAGAAATATCAACCAGCTGCCTCCTGCACCCCCTACCAGGGATATGCCCGCAACCAATGTACATGCCCCTGACCGGAATCGAACCTGGGACCCTTCAGTCTGCAGACTGATGCTCTATCCACTGAGCCAAACCGGTTTCGGTGATACTAACTCAGTTTTATAGCTGATGATAGCACTGATAATTCAGAGGTTATGTAGCAATACAAAAATATCATTAAACTATTCCAAGTCAGTTTGTTTTAGTTAAGATTCATTCCAGCCTAGTAACTGGACTTGCTTCAAGCATCATCCAGTCTTTCGACTGAAACTCATGAGGCACTTACAGGGTACCACAAAACCAAGCCAGGGATGCAAAAATAAATAATACAGAACTCTTACCCCCACAATTCTCCCATTCTGCCCCTGGGGCCGTGGATACACTGAGAAAGTCATTTAAGTCAACATTTGGGAATGGATGCATGTCACAAAGCATCTAGTCTTCTACAATTCACTGAGTAAACTTGTAAAACTATTTGTTTTTATCTTCTTGAACAGGAGATAGATTTTTACATTGATTTATCTCTGGGGGTGGAAAAAAGTGTCCTTCCTCCAACAATGAAACATTTCTACTGTACAACACTATTTTAATTGTGTCTCTGCAGGAAGGAAGAAGTCCAGGATGATCAAGACGCTGGTTGTAATCAATGACCTCTCTCAAGTTGCCTTGAACTTTCTTTAGTTGATCAGACCTTCTAAAAGTGTGCTGGGAGTCAAACTCTTCTGGCTCACACCCATGTTAAACATCGCTTAATCGCATGATGCGACAATTCCTTATCAGATGACCCTGTGCTCATACACAAACACAGCTACTATCAGACACAGACAGGCCATGATCTGGCAAAACCTTGATGAAACAGAAATAAACACAATGTGTAGTGCATATTAATAAACTCGGGGCACTCCGGCACACGGAAACATTACAAACAGCCTCAAAAGAAAAGCGCCGCAAGGCTAGGTTTCCTTATATGAACCTTCCCATCTCTATAAACAAGGAGAGATAAAAGGGAAAGGGGTGAATCTTTTGAAATGGTCTATCTCTTCTTCAATCTTGGAAATAACCACTCCCCTCTTAAGAACTAATAGTTTCCGTAATGTGTCATTTTTCTCAAAGGAGGGGGACTAAGGTACAGCAAGGGTCTGGCCTTTCCGCCCTGAAGCGTACTCATGTAAAGGTAACTGGAAAGTGCTTTTAGGGCAACTATTAGTATGTAGGGAAACGAACACTCACCAGATGCAGCAAAGATAAGACGCTCAGTAAAGAAATCTTAGGAAACAAATAAATCATAAATGTTATTTTAAAATGAAAACTAAAATAAGTTTCAAAATAGTAAGTACAAAAAAGACCTCAAAAATTGGTGGACAATAGTTGAAATGAATTTAGTTTGGGTGTGTTGGGTCAAGTTAAAACATAAGGAGAAAATTTAATGTTGTTTCTTAAACACTTCAGTACTTTTAAAACCTGCTTGCTATAAGCAGCACTGTGCCTATGTTTGTAATTTATTAAAAGTCTGTATTAGGTAATCTGCTCAAAACAGTGACTAAAGTTTGTGGTAATTTCAAAAAATAATTTGATCAAATTTAATTTACTGTAGATCCTTCTCAAAAGACTATTGTAAAAGGTTTCCTTCATCCGCCAGCCCCTCAAGTTAATGACCCATTTACCCTTTTAAAAAATATCTTTTGCCCTAACCGGTTTGACTCAGTGGATAGAGCATCAGCCTTAGGACTCAGGGGTCCCAGGTTTGATTCCAGTCTAGGGCATGTATCTTGGTTGCAGGCACATACCCAATAGGGAATGTGCAGAAAGCAGCTGATAGATGTTTTTCTCTGATCGATGTTTCTCTCACATTGATCAGCTGCCTCTTGCACATCCCCTATTGGGGTTTCTATCTGTAACTTCTGTCAAGGAGGGTCACTAATTCTCTATTCCTCTCCATTCCTCCCTGTAAAAAAATCAATAAAATATATATTTTTAATTTTTTTAAAAAAATTATTTCAGAGAAGATGGACGAGAGAGAATCACTGATGGGCTGCCTCCTGCATGCCCTGACTGGGAATTGAACTGTGACCTCCTGGTTCAAAGGTCAAAGCTCAATCACCGAGCCACACTGGCCAGGTGACCCATTTCCCTTTAATGTGAGGATGAAACTTCTCTTTCTGTCTCTGAAACGGGTACTAGAGTCACCAGCTACTGGTAGCTACCAAGTGCCATGGCCTGCCCTCCATTCCTAACCTCCCAGTATCTCCAGGCTTGGCACCTCTTAGATAGGGTAATCCTGGGCTCTGTTTTACATTCTGAGATGTAGGATTTCTACATCATGACTGTATCTTTGGCTCCTTTTTCTTTTCCTACTCCACAGTATAATCAGTTTCAAATTATGACCCCCACAGCATTCCCTGCCCATACTCTGCTTCCTCGTGGGTGATCCAACCACCCTCTGTCCACCTTCCATTTCCATGCAAAAGACCACCAGGATGTATCCCAATTCTGGAGCCTTCCACAAGCCCCAGTCCCTACTTCTAACCCCCTGATGATGGCTCAGTGACCGTAAACCTGTTGCTTATCTTACAGGCCAGTTCGGACCTTCTCAGCCACGGATCCACAAGGCAGTGTTGACCTTTCCCTCCTAATCAGCCGCACTCCACCAGTGCCCAAACCATGCCAGCTCCTGCTTTATGTGCCTCTGCCCTTTGGTTTAAAAAGTCAGGTCTGCACTGGGACCTAGGCGAGAGAGAGTCAGAAAAGGTCAAGCTGCTACCCGGTGAGCAAAAGAACGTGCGTGCTTTTCTCCGTAAGTCTCTATGCGCGCAGAGTGACCTCTGCGGGAGCAGTGGGAGACCTCGTTGTTGATTGTCTTCCAGAAGGAAAAGCAGTTAAAAAGCTGAGGACAGCCAAGAAAGCGACCAGACAAGTGCTGGTAACAAATGAGCTGAACTCCTCACTCGCTTCTATCTGTAGCTTCTGTCAGGGACCAGGGTCACAGATAGTCAAGGAGTTATTTTAGGAAATGGACTCAATAGGGAGAAGGACGCCCCTGATTTCTCAATAATTCCATGGGACCTTGATGGTCTATGTTCTTTACTGTTCTGTTGTGTTTTTTTGTTTTGTTTTGTTTTGTTTTTCTGTATCCTTTCACTTAAGAGAAAAGCATATTGTACAGAACAAGAGGAAAAGAGAAAAAGAAGAAACTTTAAAGATGGTTATTATTGATCATAGCTATCATTTATACATAGCCTAAGATGAACTGAGCTGTAACTAACCACTTTGCATGCCTCACAGGATCCCCTGAGAAAGAAACGACTGTCCCCATTTTACAAATTAAAAAAAAAAAAAAAGGCACAGAGAAGTTAAGTAATTTCCCCATGGTCACACAGCCAACCAAGAAGCAGAACTAGGATTCAAACCAAGGAATACCTGGGGCCAAATCCACTACTTTTATTTGCCTGTACTTCTCCAACCCATTCATCCTTACTAAAGCATTCTATGCTTTTAAGACTATAAAGTTATTAGTGATGCTTCAGGAGCCATTGATTATGAGGGGAATGTGAGTAGAAAAATACGTAGAGTGTTTTCCTAATTTTCTTTCTTGGCTTTCCTCTGTTTTGTTTTTTGTTTTTTGTTTGTTTGTTTGTTTTGTTGTTGTTTGGTTTTGTTTCCTTTTAATATATTTTATTGATTTCAGAGAGAAAGGGAGAGGGAGAGATAGAAACATCAATGAGAAGAGAATCACTGATCAGCTGTCTCCTGCATGCCCCCTACTGGGGACTGAGCCTGCAACCCAGTCATGTGCTCTGTCTGGGAATTGAACCACAACCTCCTGGTTCATAGGTTGATTGATGCTCAAACAGTGAGCTGTGATTTCTCAGCTCTTTAATGGGTTTGCTTTGACTATCACAATGACAAGGTTTCCCACTGTGCCTCAGAGGTCACTCCACACTGATTCCGTTTTATTACTAGAGATTTTCCAAAGTAGATAAACGTAGTCAGTGATCAAAATTCCTGGAGAATGACTTGCTCTGACTGGAAGACAGTGACACAGAATAGATAAGACCAGGCTTCGGAGTCACACCATCCTGGGTTTGCTTCTTGGTTCTGCCACTTGCATACTGTGCTCTGTGACCTTAAGTTACTGACTTAACTTTTCTGGCTTTCAGCAGTTTTCCCAGCCCCATGTTACCAATCCAATTTTCTATCTCTTGGTGCTTCCACTGAATATATTATGAGCCTTTCATGTCTAATCCTGGTACTTCCCCCACCCTTCATTCAGTCTTCTTCAAGTCTGAAAATAGTAACAACACCCAGTTGTTCATTCCAGAAACCTAAATACCTCATTGCTTTTTCTCTCTTTCTCTCTCAGAAGCCCACATCCAACCCATCTTTAAGACCAATGATTTCCCTTCTAAAGTATAGCTTGAATCTCCATACTTCTCTTCTTTAAAATGACTCACCTGGTCCATGCCACCATCAACCTTTTCCTGGACACTAACGTATTCTCATAATTAACCTTCCCTGTTGCTCTCTTCTCCTCCTTCAATTTATTCCCCGTGAAGCAGCCAGAATGACTGTTTTAAAAAACAGAGAGGATCGTGTGACTACCTTTAAAATCATTTAATGGATTCTAACTTAAAGATCCATTAGGACAACTCTTATTTAAAATAAAACGGGGGAAAATAACAAGTGTTAGCAAAGATGTGAAATAACTGTAACCCCTTTGCATTGCTGATGGGAATGTAAAAAGGTGCAGTTGTGGAAAAACAGAATTAAAAAGAGAATTGTCATGTGATCAGTAATTCTGCTGCTAAGGATATTCCCAAAAGAATTTAAAGTAGAGAATCAAAAAAGATATTTGCGCCTTGTTGGGGTATATTTAATGCACTATTCACAGTAACTGTCTATTGACAAATGAATGGTTAAAGGAAATGTGATATATACATACAGTCAAATATTATTCAGCCTTAAAAAAAAAAAAAAAAAAAAAAAAAAAAAAAGTAAATCCTGGCCTGGCCAGGTAGCTCAGTTGGTTCGAGCAGTGTCCTCCACACCAAAAGGTGGTGGGTTTGATTCCTGGTCAGGGTGCATACAGGAAGCGAGGGGTTGAGGTTTCTCTCTCACATCTCTCTTTTTCTCTCTCTCTTTATGTTTTCCTGTGTGTTTTAAAAGGAAGCAAATCCTATTAGCAAGAACAAATATAAACCTGGAGGATATTATGCTGGGTAAAATAAACCAGACAAGTACTGTGTGATTTTACTTACGTGTCTTGTGCATAGAATAGTTACATTTGGAGAGAGAAAAGGTACAATGGTGGTGGCCAAGCACCGTGGTGAGGGCAAGTGGGGAGTTATTGTTTGGTGGATTTAAAATTTCAGTTTCAAAAGATAAAAATTATTGAGAAGGAGGACAGTGATGGCTGCCACAAAAATGTGAATGTAATGCCACTGGACTGTATACTTAAGAATGGTTAAAATGGCAAATTATATGTTATGTACATCACAACACTTAAACGTCCAAAACTCTTACCATGACTTAGGAAGCCTTGCATGATCTAGCCCCGGCCTACCTCTCCGACTTCCCCGCTTAATATTCCTACCCGACATGCACAGGGAGTGCTCGCTGAACCCACAGGCCTTTGTACCTCAGCTGGTGGCAGCTCAACTACCATCTGCACAGAGACCTCCCCTCCCACTGCAACCCTCAGTCCCCTACCTTCTCTGTCACATGCTTCAACTTCATTACATGTCACAGGGGAGTTTCTAGTCACATGTAGTAACTTCATTAAGGCAGCCTTATTCCTTAGGAATCAACGAAAAACCTAGGCTACCCTCACCCACGGGTCCACCAGGCTTCCTGAAGTAATTAAGTCATGGATCTTGGCAATAACAACTCAGGATGAGTGTGCACTTTCCTGAGTATTTTTGATTTCTCATCACTTGTTTAATCTACTCATCCTAAGAAAGAGACTTCAAACTCTTTTCCCCGGCTCTTAAGTTGTTTTCAAAGAGGTGAGGGGAGACTTTTCAACTTTCAAATTAAAAAATAAATCCCTTTCAGAAGGCTTCCTCTGTCCCTTGCGTTCCATCGTGGGAGGTGTTCTTCAAGGGGGTGGGGGGGGGGGTTTCTCTGAAATAAAATCGGGACAGATTCCAAGAGAGTTCATGCTTCCAATACTAAGCACTCAGACTTCTGAGGACATGGCCCAGCCCACTCTTTAATCACTTCTGAGGAAATTCCCTTAGCCTGGGTAAAAGATCATAATATCTTAAGAAGGTTGATGAGCTCATGAACAACGATTAAATTTAGAAAGCCAAGACACTCCCAGGAACTTTCTCTAAGCTACGTTAATTTTCCATGTGATATATACATTGAAATTTTATGGGAGAAAGTACATCAGGAGATCTCAGATGAAGGGAAACAAAAGAGCTTTCAGAATTACCGAAACACTTAAAATTTGCAAGGGAAGCCAAAGATGTCAGTACTAAAAGATTGTTTGCTTTATATAACAATATTCACAACCAGAATACCCACCATTCTTCTCAAGGTGGAGACGTAATAAAATGAAAATCATATAAAGTGATTTGCATAATTGTATAACTCACTCTGTGTGGGAAGCTATTTCCCAAAGCTCCCCGCAAACACTGGATCTTCCCCGCACCTCTCTCTTGCTGATGTACATATATATGCCATACTTACTATTTATTTCTTTGGCTCATAAAACAAAATTTTGAAATTTCAGGTGAAAACGAGCGCTGAAGATGGAAAGTGCTTTCTTTGCCTTGCTCTTTTGCAACTGTATTAATCCTACGCTACTAGAGTCAAGAGAGTCTGGAAAAAAAGAAAAAAAAAAAAAAAAAAGAAAGCGTTTTGTCGATGACAATTGTTTGTAAATGTAGAAAGCAAAAGATTTCCATGTATGGACTTTAAGTGCATTCCATCCAGTGCAGTGTCAAGTTTTGTGCGCGATAAGGCCAGAGCAGGAAGCCACTCGAGGTCAGGAAGGAAGTGCTGTCAAGCTTGGGAGCGGGCAGAGTCGTGCAGGGAGCTGGGCCGGCTCCGAGCCTCAGCTGTGTAACCACTGCCCTATTTTTAAAAGATAAACAGCAGGAATAGCACAAAATCCGTATGGCGGCTACTCCAGCTTCATCCAAACCACACAAAAGGCTCCCTCTTCACCTTTGCCAGGCTTTGCATATCCCGCAAATAGGTGGAGTAACTGTTTCTTCTAGGACACTGGGCCAGAGATGCTTCTGAGGATTTGGTTATGGCCTTTTAGCCAGTATTCAAAGCTGGCTCTGAGGGCCTCTGGGTATCCTAGCCAATCTCCAAGTGTCGCCCCTTTCCTCCCACCCATTCTCAACCCACTACCAGCACCTTTTTGCCGAGAAAAAAAAAAAATCCTCAGCAAAGGATTTGGCATCCCAAATTAACAATCATTTAGTAATTAACAATAGTGAGAGAAAATTCTCACCTTGATAATGAGTGTACGGACATGTCTAAAACACAGTCAGTCAACAGAACTCACTAGGCTGAAGACCTTGACAGTGCTTTTCAGAGTTCATTTCCAAATCAACAAGCATTTCCTGGGTGCCCATCACTTGCTAAGCATTGTGCTGGACATTGGGTTCCCAAAGATGAATCCGCTGCCCTGGCCCTCATGGAGTATACTGTATAGACTGTTACTCTTTTTTTTTCTTTTTTTTTTTTTCTTAAACATATTTTATTGATTTTTTTACAGAGAGGAAGAGAGAGGGACAGAAAGCCAGAAACATCGAAGAGAGAGAAACATCGATCAGCTGCCTCTTGCACACCCCCCACTGGGGATGCGCCGGCAACCAAGGTACATGCCCTTGACGGGGATGGAACCTGGGACCCCTCAGTCTGCAGGCCGACACTCCATCCACTGAGCCAAACCGGTTTCGGCCTGTTACCCCTTTTTAAAGATACTAATACCTGGCGTGCATTGTGCCAGGGCAGTGATAATGGTATGAAATGGGCCCAACAGAAAGACGGATGAGGGGGTCCTAATCCAACCAGGCTCACGAATGGGGTGGGACCAAGAGACATTCCCAAAGGAGGTGGGAAGAAAAACAAGAACAGAAGGGAAGTGTGTTCCCAGGCTACCCTCAGAGGTAGTAAAAATTATACAGAAAAGCAAGGACCGTATATCCCAGTCTTCACCTCTCCATGTCAGGATACTGGGAACAGGACAATGTTCTATATCTCAGCCTGGGTGGTCTCGTATAATCACTTGTCAAGCTACATGCAGATGTTTTTTGTACTTTAATATTTGTTTTATTTTATAATTGAAATGTGTTTTGTTTTTTTTAAATAGGACACTAGGTTTTTAAAAAAAAATAAATAAAAATGAGAGGATTCAAAATGAAAAGGCAATCACCCTAGAGGTCAAAAACCAAAAATATGATGTCAAGGAATCTGTCCAGATCCACACATATGTGTGTCATACGTCCCTGAATAAACAAGAGAGCAAGGCAGGTAGTCTTAGTCATCTCTTCACTTAAAGCTGCTCATCTTATTGTTTGAGGTCAAAGCTTCTACATTACATCCTGTTGACCTGCCACAGGAAATGCAAAATGCTGTCAGAAAGTGTCCCTTTCCTTATAACCGTACAGCAGAGATGTCTGAGGGGAGAGGAAGCGCAGCAGAGAGCCAGGGAAGGGAGAAAAACATCTCCATCCACTATGTTTCCAGAGAGAAATGGGGAAAACCACTGAATTTGAGCACATAGAAAAGTTTACTTGCTCAGTAGTGTAGTCTCTGTATTCGTTATTTTGAATCTCGTCAGAATATTGTGAAGAGATCCCTTGACGCATGGGGTTTACATAGGAATGCAGGCTTTGCCGAAAGCAGGGGCCACAGTTCATGCAGTCACCATAAGCTGGCCCAGTCTGTCGCCTTTCTGGGTTGGGTGGTCGCCTCACCCAGTAGCCTCTGCTCAGGCTGAGCCTCTGAGAGCTACCAGAAGCCCCAAATCCAGCAACTTCTCTCTGATGTGGGCTGGGCTATAGCTTGCTCTGTTCCATTAGGGCTCTCCATCCCTGACCCCCAGCTCCTTCTTTTTATACCCTGCTCTCCCTATTAGGGGATACTTCCTTTGTGGGATATTCCCTTTGCATGATTTGGAAAGACAGCCCTGTCTCCCTTGCTTTTACTCCAATATTTTCCCCCTTCATTAAAGGCATTGGTTTTTCTCGGCTGACCAGGGCCAACATCATTTCTGCAGGAAGCTTCCCTCACACCCATCAGTCCACTTGGGCATTATAGCTCCTTGTTCAATCTCCCTTCAGCACATTATTTTATTTGCCTGGCAAGTTACACATTCATTGCATTTATTGCCACGAGACTGAAAGTTCTGTAAGGATATTTACCAAATCTATCTTGTCCACCACTGATTCTCAGCATTTGGTGTAGTGATTAGTATTTTTCAAACGATCAATAAATGAACCTATCTAGTTCCATCTCCTGATCTTTACAAGACCCAGGAGCCCCTTGGTAACAAACCTACATAGACACTGTCAACATGTTGGGTCCAGACATGGATGTACAGGCCAGCCTCCTAGACCAGAGGACCTGGAGAAGAGGATATAATGATAGGAACAACAAAGCTTTTTTTAAAAAAAAATTTCTTTATTGGTTATGGTATCACATAATTTCTTTATTGGTTATGGTATCACATAATTGTCCTCATCCCCCCTATAACAAAGCTTTTGAGAGCCTAATTGTCACAGAGGAGGAAAGGCTGGGCATCCCAGGAGACAGTATTCCTATGACTTGGGCGAAGGAATGGGGAGGAGGGGAGAGACACAAACAGAAGACACTCTCCTCTCTGCAGATGCCATGCAGAGCATCCGAGAAGTGGAGGCACGTGGAACAGAAGCTCCAGGTACCACTCCAGAGGCCCACACAGGGCACCACTTCTGGGCATCTAGCCCAGCTCAGCCTCAACCCAGTTAAGCAGGGTGGCCAAGGACATGGCCGAGGACATGGCCGAGGACAGCCGGGCAGAGCTGGCTGCAGATGTGCAGTCCACTGTTCAGCTTATATGTGAAACAGGGTTCCTAGGAACTCTAGAAAAAGATGGGGTGAAGGTTTTTTCATTTGGCAGATGGGAGACTAGGATGTTATAGACTTAGTAGCAAACTTCAGGGACATTTGGACTTTAGGTACAATATTTTCTTTAATCCTCTCGACAATCTTTAAACATTAATCCCATTTTACAGATGAGGAAACAAAGGCCTGGGAAAGTTAAGACACTAGCTCACAGTCAAGGACAGAGCAACAGCAGAGCTAATATTCGAACCCAGTATGACTTCCAAGGCTCAATGTTCCCAAGAATCCATCTCCCACAGGCCCCTTAGAACTATAACCTGCAAATGCTATAGGGCCCCACCATGTCATACTTCCATCCGCAAACTTATTTTACCAAAATTTTTATTATCATTTAATGGAATATACAAATAAGAAAATATCAGATTTGGGGGAAATTGACATCAGTGAAATCAGAGGACAAGAGATCCTGAAGCCATAAGAAGAGAAAATGGTAGGGGGGGAGGGGGAGGAGTGGAGGAAGGGAGTGCTTTGACATTTAAATTCACAGGTCCATTTGTTTCCACAGATATATCATTACTGGATATCAGATTCCTAAGCCCCGCCTAATGCACCATACTGTACATCAGGAATACAAAGTATTTTTCAGAAATTGTGTTTTGAAAACCGTCTCTGCCCACTGAGATTTACAATTTGGGCCCCTATTGATGTATAGACTTTCTTAGTCCTACTGGTGTTTAATTCTGGCAATATTCTCATGCACTGACATTTTGGCTCAAAAAATCAAAGTGGATCTCAAGTTTCAAAGACCCAAGAGAAAAAGGTCACTATTTGAACACACCACTGTTTATTGTTGGACGAACAACATTTAAGCTGTCAAATTAAGCTTTGATTTTCATATTCCTCAGTGAAGCAAGTACAATATTTTATCAGTGTTCTTTCTTTCCGTGTGTTTTCAGTGCTTTAGCCTACAGCACACATATTTAAAGCAAAGAAAGTAAAATATATGGAGTCATTAGTCTGTCTTTATTTTCCAACTTAAATCGTTAATCACATATTAGAAAACTGGTGTGGATGTATAGACTGTTCATAGGGATTTATATAATATTTATATTATATAAAGATACTTCAAAGATTTATATTATTTTCTTTAAAACGTGCCTGAAAAACACCACCACCACCATAAAAATGGGTGCCTAGGGTGGTGAAGGCCTGGGGCAGGGGGCGGAGGTAGGTGAGGTCAATGGGGGACAAAGGGACATATGTAATACTTTCAACAATAAAGATTTTTTTTAATGGGGTGCAAAGAAGCCTAAGAGTCCAATTAGATGGCAGGTCAACTGCACTGCTACACCATTTACTGCAGAAAATAGTTACTCAACATTTACTGTTCCAATGTAAATATCACCAATTTACTTTCCCCCCAAGATTTTTTAAGGTATAATTTACATACAATAAAGCTCCCCCCTTTTTAGTGTAAAGTTGGATGAATTTTGGCAATGGTATACACTTGTACAACTACCAGGCACAGACGGGCACAATAGTTTTTTGTCATTTCTAAGATTTCATATAAATTAAACCATACATTGTGTTTTTCTAAAGTGCCTATACAATTTTGCATTCCCACCGGCAATGTGTTAGAGTTCCAGCTTCTCTCTATATTTAAGATTTTAAAATTAATATCTAGCAAGAGGAAGGGGAAGGGAGAGAGAGAGGGAAACATTGATTCAAGAGTATAACATTGATCAGCTGCCTCATGCACGCCCGCTACCAGGGGTCAAGACCACAACCTGGGCATGTGCCCTCACCAGGAATCCAAGCGTACATGGGATGATGGCCAAGCATCTGAGCCACACTGGCCAGGGCCAGTTCCTCCATATCCTATCCCACACGTGGCATTCACAGGTCCATTTGTTTCCACAGATAGATCATTACTGGATATCAGATACCAGTCTTTTTAATACTAGCAATTCTAGAGGTTGGTATCACTGTAATTAGTCCCTGTGTGCCATGAGATGAAAGAGATGGGAAATCGCTGATTTAGCCCCACCCCCACCCCTCCATAAACAAAGCCTCTGGATCACTAATCAGGTCCAAGACACTTCGAATGAATGGACTCAATGCTTCATCGTGTGGCTGTGTGTTCTCTCTTCTACAAGCCCCAGGTGTTAAAATCAAGGAAGAAGTTGGAGAAAACTGGCAGTTGGCTGAGCTTCTGCCAGAATTTCTGAAGTTCAAATTTTGGCTTTAAACTCTTCACATCAATACTTTGGTCCATTGCTAAATAGGAAAAAAAAAAAAAAAAAAAAAAAAGTTGCAATTTGGCAGACATAGAGATTCGATGTGGAGTACAAACAGGATGATCTGTCACTTTCAGGGAACAGAAAGCCCTACAACGGACATTAAGCAGCAGTTTGGGGGCCTAGATGGCAGGCAGAGATCAAAGAAACACACTCTCTGCTATTAGGGAAATTATTCTTACATAAAATGAACATGGATATGTTTATCCTTATTTTGAACACAGCTTTGTTTGTACTGAAAAATAAGGAGAAATTAGCCAAGCAGTGGGTGTCATTGTTCCATTTCATCGCAGGGAAAAGCTTTACTCAGATATCAAGAGTTCACTAGGTTAACTCATTCTCCAGTCAGCTGTCAGTTTGTAACAGTCTCTCTCTTTTTTTAAAATATATTTTATTGATTTTTTACAGAGAAGAAGAGAGAGGGATAGAGAGTTAGAAACATCGATGAGAGAGAATCATCGATCAGCTGCCCACTGGGAATGTGCCCGCAACCAAGGTACATGCCCTTGACCGGAATCGAACCCAGGACCTTCCAGTCCGCAGGCCGACGCTCTATCCAACTTCAGCTGTTACAGTCTCTTGAAGTCGTCTCTCAAATGCTTCCATTTGTATTGCCTTATTTATTTTTATATTTTACCTTCTCAATTAGGTTTATTTTCATTGAAGATGGTTTTATGTGTGTGTATTCTGTACATAAGTTTGTGTACACACATGCACACATGCATGTCAATTCTCATTATGCTCAGTAGTTGTGTCCTAAAAAGTCACTGTGAGCAATGAATTAGCGGATATTATAATTGCTCCTTGGGGACATACAGTAAGATTCTCCTGAGACTCTGGTCACAACGACCCAGGTCAAAACGAGTAAAAAGAAATCAGTTTCAGCCCTGCCCGGGTGGTTCAGCTGGCTGGAGTGAACCCAAAATGTTTAGGGTTCAATTCCTGGTGGGGGGAACATATGGGAGGCAACTGATGGATTTTTCTCTTTCACATTGATATTTCTCTCTCTTTCTCTCCCCTTCCCTCCCTTTCCAAAATCAATGAGCATATCCTAAAGTGAGAATTCAAAAGAAGAAAGAGAAAACAATTTTACCATAGGCTAATTAATATAAACAAGTATTAAGTTGCTATGGCATCTCATCAATGGTAGAACGAAAGGGCGTTACATTAAAAATTTTTTTTAATATATATTATTGATTTTTACAGAAAGGAAAGGAGAGGGATAGAGAGTTAGAAACAGCAATGAGAGAGAAACACTGATCAACTGCCTCCTGCACACCCCACACTGAGGATGTGCCCGCAACCAAGGTACATGCCCTTGACTGGAATCAAACCTGAGAGCTTTCAGTCCACAGGCCGACGCTCTATCCACTGAGCCAAACCAGTCAGGGCGTTACATTAAATTTTGCATGCATATGTATACATAGGAGGAGAGGAGGGATGATAAAGGTAAGAAGAAAATCTGGAGCTTGAAAGCCTTACTCACTGAAGGGCCAGCAGAGATGAGGCCACCAAGCTCAGCCAGAACGATTGCTGCTTTGGTTTCCCCAACAAAGGGTGTCCTCCCACAGGAGCGCCAAGGGGACCACAGGCAAAGCTCACTGCCTCACATGTGTCGGATTCCTGTTCTGATCCCAGCCAACAGGAAAAATTCCCAATCCTTTCTTGTTCTCCAGAGCTTAACTCTGAGTAAAGTACCTGCTTGCTTTTAAGATTCGAACATCGGAGTCTGTAAAAAGTTCTGAGCCTGACACCTCTCATTTTACCCCAAGAGAAGGTGAGCCCGGGCAGGTCCTGTGGTTATGCCGGCACCTAGGCCAGCAGTTGTCCAGGTAAGAGCACTTCCAATGCCCTCCCAGAGATGTGAGCTGGGCTGTTTCCATACATGGTCTCATTGAATCCAAATATTCTCTTTTTCTACTTAGTAAAATAAAATGCAGGCAAAGTACCTCAAAAGCACAGGAAGTAAAGTGTATCTCTTCATTAATTCCCTACACCAAGTAGCTTCCTGAATTGTTTCCCATTGATACCTCCATTGCACACATGAGGAAACTGAGTCCCAGAAAGCCTGTCCAGTATGAAAGCTGATAAGTAGCTGAGCTGCAGTGGCCCCAAGGCTGCTTTAAGCTCACTGCAGGGTACACACTCAATTAGAAGAGTATCCTGAATGTGGAGTGGTCATCAAAACTGGTGACTTACATAAGACATCAATATTGGCCATTTTAAAACATCTGACACATGATTTTGTTGTGTGTCCCTCTTCAGATACTAAAACATAGAAAGCCCCACCGTTGGACAGCATTTAGCTGAATTTAAATAGCATTGAGATGGCCTGGCCAGTGTGGTAGGCACCCGATCAATGATTCTCATGCATCATTGATGTTCTATCTCTCCCTTTCCCTTCTTCTCAGAAATCAATAAAAATACATTTTAAAAAATAAATAGCAATGGGATGCAGACATTTAGGGTTGTATTACTACTTGGATTTTGTTGTTTTTTGTTAACCTTATCACCATCCCAAGGTTTTAATACTTTCAGGGTGCAGAAGGAGGACTTTTTAATTGTTATAGAAATTGTCATTTTATAGGCTCCTCAGCATTTACCAATATTCTAAAGGGGTAAGCTTGCTCCCACTCCTTATCAGATCCTCTTTTTTACTGTATAACCTCTGCTGATTCACAAAGAGCAAGGAATGTATAAAGAAAACTTGCTTGCAGGGCTCTTACTTTGAAGGGAAAATGCTCAAATCAATTCAACTCTGTTTGCAAAGAAAACTTCAAAGCCTTTAAGAAAGTACCTCCCTTTTATTCGCTTTGTTAGACTTGTTCCTCTACTTAAAGGTAAAAAAGATGAAAGAAAGTTAATCCTCCATAAATTCTCCCTCCTGTTATGCAGAGGTTCAATACAATACCTTTTTGCTTAGTAATTCTAACAGAAACAGATAGGCAAGAGCCAGTAATTAGCAGAGCTGCAAGCTGCCATTGTTTTAAGTGGGTCTCCAGACATATCCTTACCTCAGGATCCCTATCAAGTCTCAATATATGGTCCTCTCCATCCCATGGTGTCTCATTCTTGGTTATTCTGACTTTTCATAAAAGCCCCCCAGAAGTTGCCATAGAAATTTTTTTTTAAATTAATCCAATCTTTTGTTTCTAGGAAATCATTTCAAAGCAAAGATGAAATGTTCCTTCTTATTTTTCTTAAAATTGCTACCACTTAGGTAAACCACTCCTCATCAATACTTAGGATTGGAAAATGCACCTGTAAAAACAAAAAGAACTCCTCTGTATCTTGATAATTTCTAGTTTAGGATAAACTTCCAAAATCCTAAATATGTTAGTCTTTGCTTATTTTATACTAGAGGCCCAGTGCACGAATTTGTGCCTGAGTGGGATTCAGCTGGCCTGCCCCAATCAAGACCATTGGGCCAGGCCGCCTGGGGGGAGGAGCTCCGGTGGTTGGCCAGCCAACCTGCCTCCTGGTTGAACTCCCGGTCAAACTCTGGGTGGAGGGGACAATTTGCATTTTAGCCTTTTATTATATAGGATTACTAGGTGAAAAATCCTCAGCTTGGTTGAAAAACTCTTAAATATTTCAAAAGGATGCTCTTCTGGGTCTCCAAAATCTTAAGGCCTAGCTATTCTAGGGTATTATAGGCCTGAATATTATATTCTCAAAGCTTCATTCTTTGGCACATAGATATATAACTATTCACCCATTTTCCCAGTCATTGGCCTAATGCAGAATCAGAAGTTTTAAGAGTTAACATTCCCATTGTTGAATGAAATGGCAATAAGACACAAAATTCCTTCCAACGACATGCAAATGATTTTCTGAAATAATTGAGAAGAAGGGAATGGGGAAGTATTGTTTAATAGGCATAGACTTTCTGATTGGGGTGATGAAAAATAATTTTAGAAATAGACAGTGGTGAAGTTGTACAACATTATATATGTATTTAATGCCCCTGGCATGTACATTTAAGATAATTAAAATAATAAATTGTATATCATGCATATTTTGCCACAATAAAAAAGTATAATATAAAACAAGAGCTTTATATTAAAACTAGAGGCCAGGTGCATTCGTAGGGTCTAGTTGTCCCACCCTTATGGGGGTTGATGGGGTCAGGCCAGCCCGGGAGGAGGGGACACAGGAGATTGGCCAGCCGGCCCCACCCCCTGGTGGAACTCCAGTCAAACTCCTGCTCAAGGGGACAATTTGCATATTACCCTTTTATTATATAGGATGTTAAGCCCTCACCAGCGTGGCTCAGTTTGTTGGGTATCATTCCATGCACCAGGAGATTGCTGGTTCGATTCCTGGCAAGGGCACATACCTGGATTGTAGGCTCCATCCCAAATAGGGGGGCATAAAGAAGGCAGCTGATTACTGTTTCTCTCTCTTTCTCTCTTCCTTTCCCTTCCTCTCTCTCCCCCCCCCCCCAAAAAAAAAAAATCAATAAACTATTCTTTTAAAAAATGTTAAAATAGTTCAGGGCTGAGAAATAACCACAAATGTGATACAATGTTCCTGGTGGATAAATTATTACTACTAGATATAAAAAATATAATAAAATGAAAATTTTGGCACAGCAATTCCACTTTTATCAATTTATTCTAAGGACATAATTTAAAACGGGCACAAAATTTATATGTAGAAAAGCATTTATGATAACACTGTAACAGCAAATTGTTAAGAAAATGTTGGGAGGACCTAAATATCAAACAATATTAGTTTAGTAAATTCTGTTTAAAGTTAGTAGGTAAGTTACCCTTACTCCTGGCTTTGCCTCCTTCAGTATCTTCTGCCCACACACACACACACACCCCTTAACATTAAATCTCAGAATTCCTCCACTGCTTTTTAAGTCTGTCTTTCAATTACTAGTGGTTCACTAAACACTTACTAATACTTCCTCAGTGTCAGGACCACAGGAGGTACTGGCAATAAAGCTTTCTACAATTCAGACAAAATCTTTTTGATATTGTTGTAATAACCTGGTTATTATTAACAGCAAAGGAATACAGGGAAGACTAGATCCTATAGGCATGTCATTTATACAGTTTTGCTAGAAAGCTGTAGTTTAATACTCTCCAAGTCTGTTCCCACTGATCGACGTGGGAAGGGACTGGACAAAGGCAGTTTGGACGCATGCCCAGTAATGCCTGAGTGACATAGGAAGGTGCTTACTTATCAATCACTTCTGGGAACAAGTCAGTGGCCAGAATAGGTATGGCCACCGCAAGGGGGAGAAACCTGAATATTTAAACTCCTAGAAAAAGGGAGTTTATTTGTTTGGCTCTCTTGCTCTTGGCTCTTGGTTCTCTTAGGACTCCTGTTGCAGGGGGCACATTCCCCTACATTCACTCACGTGGCCCACAGATATGTGGGCTCCACATAATGGACTAATGGACTTTAATTAGCCCGATGCTGAACTGGATCTGGTTGTAATGTGGAACAGAAGCTCTGAACACTGGCTCTGCTTTTGGCTCTACTGAACCCCCTTCAGGACATGAAACTTTGGAAGCCGAGAAATGTAACTCCATGCAAAGAAAGTCTTTTACTACATCTAATTCTCCTGTAGGGGCTGCTGAAAATGTTTATTTCAGCAGTACCCGAAGAACCCCACTCCCATAAGCGGCGAGGAAATCTGGCCCACTAATTTATCTGGCAACACTTTCTCTTGTGAAGTTTATAAACGCTGGGAGAACACAAAGAAGAAAATCAGCAGTTATGACAAGTGCTGGGATAGGGGATTGTCTGGGAATGTGTTGGTCAGGCCCCTCAACCAGATCCAGGTGCCTCTGGAATGACTTCCTGGTGGAAGTCATATCATCAGTATGAGTTGAAATTAAGTAGGAGAAAAACATAAGGGGAAAAGAAGAACGTTCCAAGCCGAGATAATAGCATTTATAAGGACTGAGATAAAAGAGAGCAAAGTGTATGTAAGACGCTGTAATTCTTTCAGAAGAGCAGGAACATAGAGATGCCAGCAAAAGATAGCAAAATATATATATGTGTGTGTGTGTGTGTGTGTGTGTGTGTGTGTGTGTGTGACCAAGTGCCTAGTTGGCTCACCCGCTGGTGTCTCCACAGGAAAAGGCTATAAGGACCCCAATTTCACATGCTCCATGCTAAGCCCACCATCTACATCCTTCTTTCCAACCCTAGTTCTTCTGTTTGAATTCTCAATCTCAGTGAATAATGCAATGAAAGTACTTTCCTATCTGCTTCCTAAGGATTTCTTGAACCAACCTTGTTTATCTCTATCTCTACTTTCCAAATTCTATAGAGGCATCTTCCCTGGTGCCATTGTCATACTCTGGGCCCAACCAAGTCCCTTTCTACACGTCAGTTCTAATCCTGGTCATCTTCCCAAAACCCAAATCTGAAGGTCATTCTCCTGCTCAAACCTTTCACAGCTTCTCAAAGCATCTAGGGTACAATCGGAGCACCTGGTCATATATTACAGTGCTTATCTCACATTTGACCTGGACTGGGTAGTTGGTTACCCTTCTCCCTAACTCATTGGTCACATGCATACTGTCCTCCGCTTGATTTTCTGAGCCCAGAATGCTTTTTTCCTCACAAAACCTTAATGCCAGTATGACCCCCTCTGCCTGCAACACCCTCCTGCTATCCTGGTCTGGCTAATTCTGACTTAACTTTCAAGTTTCAGCTTCAGTACTCCTCCTTCCAAAAAGCCATGCATGCATGGTTCTATCATACACCTGTTCTACATCGCTGTGTGGTGCATTACAGTTTCTTGTTTCTTTCTCACCATTATCAGCTTCATCATGGCAGGACTTCTGCCAGTCTTGCTCAGTGCTTGGCTGAGAATGCAGCCCCTAATACTGCATAGCACTGGCAGTACATTGCTGACCTGCAAACATGCTCAAGATGCATTGGGCAGTGAGAAAGGCATGTTTCCACATAGAATTTATGGCATTATTCTATTTTGTAGAGGAAAATGTTCTCTGAAAAGAAATCTCAAAGGACAAATACCAACATGATAACTGAAACAGTCAGCCTATGTACTAAGGGGATGCAGTCATCTGTCTTTTTGCTTTTATTTTTGTTTATCAGTGCTCTCTGAAATTATGAGGCATGAGCATTTTTTTCTGTAATAATAATAATGAAAAACAAAGACTTTTATAGAAAAGTAATTTAGGAAATGCAAAATTTTGAGCTGCAAATATCTGTTATTTCAGAATGTGCAAGCTTCCCCAAAAACAGACTTCAGAGTTAATTTGTTAAATCTACAAAAATAAGAGAATTTACTCAACTCCTGACTCTTGAGTTCAAGGATTGGAATTCTCAAAGTTCACTGTTACCTTCTGCTTGTATTAAAAAGGAAAATATTGCTGCTTCCCTAGAAACAGTTTTTGTTTTTCAATGTTGGTGTTATCTGTACTCAATTTTTCCTCTTTTCATTAAATCTGTATGTTTTGTAAGAATTCTTTAAGTACTCTCAGATAGACTTCACCTTCAAGTTATTTTTCTTATACTGATTGACTAGGTCTCACAATATTCCCAAGCAAGACAAGACCAAGCATACCGCAGTCCTTCTCACTATGCGGATCTATTGTTCAGGCCATTGGGATGTTAATCAGGCTGAGACAATCATATATTTAGTCTGCTTTTGTGCTTGTTCAATGCCAACATCTTAATTTCAAGAACAGCATGACTTATCAGTTGTGTGTGAAAACCACTTCACAGCATATAGATGATCTTTGCTCTTTTTCCAGATCCTCTCAGAAATCTCAGCTTCCTGGTTTCTCACCTCCCCTCAACCTCTAATGGAAAACAACAGGTTTTTTTGGCAGTAAGTACTTTGGGGGGAAGGGAAGGAGTGGGACATGGGTCCTATGGCTACTGACTGTAAATGATTGAGAAGGTTAACCACATACCCACTAGCACCATTAACACATTAACCCTCTGGCCAATTTCTCTTGGCACCTAGAGGAGAATGGTGTTTGCAAAACTGTAACAGAAACCCAGCTAAGTTTAGGAAATGGGAAATAGAAGGGAGTGCAGGCAATCAGCTAAGGGAAAGGCTTTATGAAAGATGACTTAGCTTCTTAAGAGTGGTAAAATGAAAGAGTTGGAAAGGAAATAGCAAAGGCAGGTGGCAAACATTCCCCTTGTAATTTCCCCAGGCTTCTTACAGAAGTTGCTTTCAATAAAAATGTAGTTTGGAATAGTCTGTGGGCCCTACTGTAATGCTTAGAAGATGGGAGTTGAGAACGGTTCCAAACCTGAATTTGAGGATGAAATACTCTTTCTAGGAAAAAAAAAATTTTTTGAAGAGAAATCTAAACATTATGAAAAAGAATCGATGGTGGATATTTCAAAAAGGATATAGTCCTTAAAAGATGAACCAAAATCCTCATTTCACAAGTAACAGAAGCCAAACAACCTTTAAATTGTTTCAAATGAATAAAGATTGACTTAAGATAGCTAAAAAGATGTTTTAAATGAAAATTCCATCTTCAGGAAAGCCAGAAACAGCTTTTACAAGAAGCTGAAGAATGGAACAAACAAGTGAGTGAATTTAATAAACAGAAAATAACACCTGAAGACTCCAAAATATCTGTAAAACAAGTTCTATGTGATAAAATCAGATCAAATTTCTGAATGAATACTTGCTAAAGATGCAATATTGGACTGCTGTGCTTGGAGAAGACTTAACGGATGAAAACTGGAATGGAACTGAAGAATGATTCAGAAAACAGTGCACTCTTAGGGTATCAACCCCCCCCCCCCCAAAAAAAAGAACTTTGAAGAAGTTGAATCATGCTGCTAGTGTTTTTAAGACTTCTTTAAAAACCCAAGAAGAAAAACAAAGTCAAATATACACTATGTAACTGAAGTAGATAAAAAAAAGAAAGGGCTTACAGAGTGTATTAAAAATCTCCAGACTTGCCTGCCAGCATGGCTCACTTGTTGAGCATTGACTTATGAACCAGGAGGTCATGGTTCAATTTCTGGTCAGGGCACATGCCTGGGTTTCGGGCTCAATCTTCAATGTGGGGCATGCAGGAGGCAGCCAATCAATGATTCTCTCTCATTATTGATGTTTCTCTCTCTCTTTCTCTCTCTCTTCCTCTCTAAAATAAATGTATATTTAAAAAACAAAACCTCCAGACTGAACAGCATCTCTGCAGTGAGAAAATGAATATCTTGGAAATGAGAATCAAAAGCTTCAGCACAAACTTACAGTAATGACTGAGCTGTGTCTAGGAAATGAAATGATATTTCACAGGAAGTTGACAGTAGAAGAAAATAACTGGTTAAAGAAAGAGGAAAAACTTTCTAAAGCAGATGAAAAGCTAGGTCAGCCTTTAGCTGAAGTGCTGGAGACCAATAGAAAGTGAGCCAAAGATCTTGAAGAATTGGAAAGAACCATTCATTCTTATCAAGGGCAGATTATTTCCCATGAGAAAAATTTCACGTGATAAGTGGTTGACAGCTCGGACTGCTAAAAGAAACCTCAATGATTTAAAGAAAGAAAATTCTCCCCTAGCCAGTTTGGCTTAGTGAATAGCCTGCAGACTGAAGGTTTGTAGGTTTGATTCTGGTCAAGGGAACATGCCTCAGTTGTAGGTTTGATCCCTAGCCTCCGAGGTGCATGCTGAAGGCAACCAAGGGATGTCTCTTTCTCATCGATGTTTCTCTTTCTTTGCCTCTCCCTCTCCCTTCCACTCTCTCTGAAAATCAATGGGAAAAGTGTCCTTGGGTGAGGATTAATTAAAAAAAAAAAAAAAAAAAAAAAAAAAGCTTTTTTTAAAGAAAGAAAATTTTTACATCAGACAAAAATTAACTAAAACAGCACTTAAATTTAAACTTTTAGGAAAAGATCCTTATGCACTTGATGTTCCAGATACAGCATTTGGCAGAGAGCATTCCTCATACTGTCCCTCACCATTGGGTAGATCTTAATCTGAAAGGAGAGCTATTCGCTCTCCTCCATCTTTGTTGGAGGATCCACTCAGATTCCTTGCTTCCAGGAAGAGGGAGAAGAGGTTCAAGAGGCCCAGGGAATCATCAGGACCATCAGATTTCTAATGAAAGAGGAGAATCAATGCCGAAACAGGTTTGGCTCAGTGGCTAGAGCGTCGGCCTACGGACTGAAGGGTCCCGGGTTTGATTCCGGTCAAGGGCATATACCTTGGTTGCGGGCACATCCCCAGTGGGGGCGTGCAACAGGCAGCTGATCGATGACTCTCTCTCATCAATGTTTCTAACTCTCTCTCTCTCTTCTTCTCTGTAAAAAATCAATAATATATATATATATATATATATTTTTTTTTTTTTTTAAGAAAAAAGAAAGAAAGAGGAGAATCAAGCTATGATCATTTAACTGCTCCTCACAGGGAACCTTCTGACCCGGAGTCACTTTCACCTCCTTGGGAACAGGATCATTGAATGATGACTCCTCCATCAGGCCAAACTTATCCTGATCCAGCAATTCCACTTCTGGGTACGTTCCAAAAGAATCAAAAGCAGGGATTTGAACAGATACTTGAACACCCACGGTCACAGCAGCATTATTCACAATAGCCAAAAGGTGGAAACGACCCAAGTGTCTAGTGATAGACAAATAGATAAACAAATTGTGATATCTACACACAATGGAATATTGTTCTGGCACATGCTATAACATGGATGAACCTTAGGAATTTGTGTTAAATGAAATAAGCTGGATACAAAAGGACAAATACTGTATAATTCCACTGCTATGAAGCACCTAGAAGACTCAAATGTATAGAGACTGAAAGTAGAATAGTGGTTACCAGGAGCTGGGAGGGAGCGGGGATTTTGTGTTTGCTGTGAACAGTGTTTTAGTTGGGATGATGAAAAAGTTTTGAAGGTGGCTCATGGTGATGGTTGCACACTTGAAAATGTTAAGATGGTACCTTTTATGTTAAGTCTATTTTACCACAATTAAAAGAAAAACATTACAGAGCAAAGTATTGAGAAATAGGGCTTGGAGCTGAGAGACATTAATCAATAACAAGCATAATTGCCATACTGCTCTGTGATTCTGAGACTGGATGAGACTCTGCAAACAATGGGAATCGAAGACAAGAAAGTGGGAGTTAAGAAGATGGAGCTATCAACTCTGCCTTCCACAGGAAGCACTATATTTAAAATTGAAGAGGACCAGATAAAATTAGTCTGCTATTCCCCTAGCTTTTCACCTTGACAAATCTCTACCTTTTTGGGTCTCCGTTTTCTCATCTTTAAAGTAATAATTGAAAATATGTTTACAGTTCCTTCAGGCTATAAGGCTATCATTTTATGTAAACAAGACCACAAAACCATATAAAATATTGTAAAAATTGTGTACAATTCTGAAAACGTTGCTACTTCTTCCAAAATTCAGACTTCAGTTTCCAACCTTGACAGAGTAACTGGTACCAGCCCTAGCTTTCCTGCACTCAATATATTAAGCACATGTTTCCAAGCATTGGACAACAGGAAACAGAATGTGGTAATCCTAGAGAAAAGGGAAATACTCGAAATGAGCCCCAATTTAGCCTGGCTTCCAGCCCAGGGACAACTCAAACTGCAGCACAGGGAGCAGAGAACTCTGAACTCTGTGACGTGTAGAAGCAGATACTGGAGTTCGGGTGAAGCAGCTGGAATTTATAGGGAAAGGGAGAAGGGATGGCAGAAGTCTGAGTGGGTTTGCCCCATGGTCTTGGGTTGAAGGCTAGACTGCAACAGTGCAGAGAACATCCTAATGGGCCCTACAGAGAAGAGCAGTGGTAGGCTGAGAGCTCCACAGGGGTCCTTGGGTTACTCAAGCTAGGAGATGTTAGATTCCTACCATTCAGAGTGGAGAGACTTTGCTAGCACTGCAGGCATTCAACTCAGACCTGAGAAGGCCATGCTTTTGGAGTGAAACACATGCCCTGGAAAAGGGCATGTTCTTTAGGACTAAGGACAAAATGACTAAGAGACAGACAGAAATAAACCCATCTGGTAGGATCAAGAGAACCCACTAATAATTTAACTGCTTGCCAGAATAAAACTCAACATCCTTTAAAAGCAGATGGCATAATCTAACACTCCCATAGAGGAAGGGAGACGGAGAGATAGAAACATCAATGATGAGAGAGAATTATCGGTCAACTGCCTCCCACATGCCCCCCACTGGAGATCAAACCCACAACCCAAGCATGTGCCCTTAACCAGAATGAATCTGGGGCCCTTCAGTCCACAGGCTGACCCTTTATCCCTGAGTCAAACTGGGTAAGGCGACAATTTTATTTTTAATTTTTGAGGAATCTCCACACCAATCTTCATTCCCATCAACAGTACATGAGAGTTCCCTTTTCTGAACATCCATACCAACACTTATTGTTGTTGACTTACTGATAGCTATTCTGACACTTGAGAGGTGGTATCTCATTGTGGTTTTGATTTGCATTTCTCTGATGATTAGTGATGCTGAGCAACTTTTTACAGAGTATATCTATTGGCAATCAGTATGTCTTCCTTGGAGAAGTATCTTATTGAGATTTCTACCCAGTTTTTAATTGGGATATTTGTTTTTCTGGTATTAAGTTGTCTGAGTTCTTTATACATTTTAGATATTAACCTCTTATTAGATGTATAATTGGTAAGTATCTTCTACTCAGTATGTTCTCTCTTTGTTTTGTTGAGAGTTTCCTTTGCTGTGCAAAAGCTTTTTAGTTTGATGTAGTCCTATTTGTTCTTTTGTTTCCCTTACCCAAGAAGGTATATCAGAAAAATATTGCTAAGAGACATGTCTGAGATTTTACTGTCTATGTTGTTTTCTAGGAATTTTATGGTTTTAAGTCTTACATTTAAATTTTTAATCCATTTTGAGTTGGTTCTTTTATATTGTGTAAGAAGGTGGTCTAGTTTTATTTTTTTGCATGTATCTATCTCAAATTTCCCAACACCATTTATTTTTTTTAATTATTTTTACCCTTTTCATTTATTTATTTATTTATTTATTTATTTATTTATTTATTTATTTATTGTACAGAGAGGAAGTGAGAGGGATAGAGAGGTAGAAACATCGATGAGAGAGAAACATCAATCAGCTGCCTCCTGCATACTCCCTACTGGGTATGTGCCTGCAACCAAGGTACATGCCCTTGGCTAGAATCGAGCCTGGGACCCTTCAGTCTGCAGGCCTATGCTCTATCCACTGAGCCAAACCAGTCAGGGCCCAATGCCATTTATTGAATAGGCTGTCTTTACCCCTTTGTATATTTTTGCCTCCTTTGTCAAATGTTAATTGATCATGTAGACATGAGTCTACTTCTGGTCTCTCCATTCTATTCCATTGATCTATAAAGAGTGGGGCAAATGTATATTTACAGTTGTAAGTACCCATACACAGAGTTTATTCTTATTATTTATTAATCATATTTTAGAAATGTTATTGTTTGTATTCTTTTTTAAATATATTTTTATTGATTTCAGAAAGGAAGGGAGATGGAGAGAGAAATAGAAACCATCAATGACGAGGAAGAATCATTGATTGGCTGCCTCCTGCATGCCCCATACTGGGGATCAAGCCCACATCTGGGCATGTGCCCTGACCAGGAATCAAACCGTGACCTCCTGGTTCATTGTTCGATGCTCAACCACTGAGCCACACTGGCTGGGCTGTTTGTATTATTTTTAATTTACAGTTTTACCCAGTCAAGTTTCCCTGGAATAAGAGTGCTCCCTCCCCAACTGTGATTCGGTCTTGAGAAGGTCCAAGGCCTTTCCAGGATAGGATCGGACCACACTCATCAAACATCCACACACATACTTCAAGAATATGCCATCCCACAAAGTGCCCTAATATTTAAAGCCAGTGAAAACTTGTGACTACCAACACTGCTGGAGTCTGAGTGGAAAAACACCAAGCTTTTCTCAAAGAGCCACACCATTGTCTTGGGTCCAAAATGGAAAGTGCTCTTTCTCCCTCTTCCTGCTTCTGCCTCCCACAAGGCTGCTGCATGGATCTCTGCTGATCCAGACTTTCCTCTCCTTGGGGTGGGATGCTTCCTCACGCATTCAGTAAGAGGAAGAGGTGGACAGAGAGTGGAGGCGGCCACCGAACAGCAGGGCCCTCGAGGCGGGAGATTGTGTGAGCCGAAGCCAGAAGTCCCCTGAGGGAGGAGTGCGCAGGGGGAAAGAATGGAGGGGCCTGCGAGGCCTGCACAGATAAGCATCTCGCATTCTCCCTCCTTTTCCTTGTTCCTCGGTGCGGCAGCAGGGGCTCGCCCACCCTGTGCCTTTTAACTGTCAAGGAGCCAATGCCAAGTGCTGGGCCAAGTCATCATCGATGACATGTGAGTTGTGTGTGTTCCAAATTGGCCTTCCTGCCTTTCTGCAAGAAAAACAAACTTGAGCTGGACCCCAACAAACATGACAGGAAAAATAACAACCCTTGTCGAGGGCTGATACCGAGAATGGCTGGTCTCTCCACCCCAAGCCAGCCCCAGCGGGTCCCCATCTCTGGCTCCAGGAGGGGGTGGGGCAGGAATGCTGAAACTCGGGAGCAACCATGGTGGCATAGTGTATGGGAGGGGGTGGGGGGGGCATCAGGTTGTTCCTTCTGAGATCACCTGTGCAGGGCACTGCCAGAGGCCCTTTTCAGCTTCCACACTGACACCACAAGACTTAAACACTACAGCCTCAAGCCCATTTTACAGAGATTCCGGTACGTGGCTTCAAGTAACACAGGGAGTGAGCAACAGAGCTACATTAATTCTCAACAGTGTCATACTTCCTACTTTCATTTTTGCCTGTAGGAAAAATGAGAAGTCAGAATGCATGCTATCGATGAACCCATTTCCCTAGATAATATGTTACAAATCATTAATGCAAACTACTGGCATAAATAATAAAAAAAAAGAACGTGAAATTTATTGTTGTTGTTGTTGTTGTTCTTGTTTCGAATAACACTTCTTCATCAAACTTGTAAACCTCCCCAAACCAGAATCTGTTCTATTTTTCACTGGTGCTTTCCACATGACTTGACATGGTCCACCTATGTTCACAGCCAAAGCAAGAAAGCAATCTAAGTGGATGGATGAATGAATGAAAAAATCAAAATGTAATATATGCATACAATGCAATATTATGCAGCCTTAAGAAGGAAAGAAATTCTGACACATGCTATGATGTGAGTAAAACTTTATGGACATTATGCTCAGTAAAATAGTCACACACACAAAAATACTGTATGATTTCATTTAAATGAGGTACCTAGATATCACATTCATAGAGACAGAAAAGAGAAGCATGTTGCCCTGGGGCTGGGGGAGGGAGAATGGGGAGTTCGTGTTTAAAGGTACAGAGGTTTAGTTTTGGGAGATAAAAATGCTCTGGTGATGGATGGTGATTATGGTTGCACAACAATGTGAATGTACCTAATGCCACTGAACTGCGCATTTAAGAATGATAAAGATTGCCAAAACTGGTTTGGCTCAATGGATAGAGCGTCGGCTTGGGGACTGAAGGGTCCCGGATCAGATTCCGGTCACGCGCATGTACCTTGCTTGCGGGCACATCCCCAGTAAGGGGTGTGCAAGAGGCAGCTGATCGATTTTTCTCTCTCATCGATGTTTCTAACTTTCTATCCCTTTCTCTTCCTCTCTGTGAAAACTCAATAAAATATCTTTAAAAAAAAAAAAAAAAGAATGATAAAGATGAAAAATTCTGTTATGTGTAGTTTACCGCAGTTCTTTTAAAGGATAAATATTGAAGCATCTAATAGATATTCAGTCCTGACTAAGGGAGAGAAAATACTAAATTATGCAGAAGTCTTTCCTAGTGTGTGCACTCTAGGTTTAACTAACAACAATGGCTATATTCAAACTATTATTATCATTAGCCTGAGCTTGAAAGTGAATATAGAACAATTGCATTAGGAGTTTTGCAGATCTTTTTTTTTTAAAGATTTTAGAGCTTTCCTAAGAGGCTATTCATAGGATGACACAGTCAGCCATTAACTCTTAAGGTTTGATGTTAAAAAAAAAGAACAAAAACTTATTTTGCCTATCCACACTGCACCTAGTAGCTTTTCAGAAGAAAATAAAAATTCTTTTAGTTGTGTTCTTTTATATCTTAAAAAATTCTTCTAAACACAAACTCTTACATTCCCTGAACTCTTTTTAGAAAGCAGGTATAACTTCAATTCCAAAAAAATGACCGGGACATTACAAAAAAAGGAAAATTATGGAGTCTTCTTACTCAGAACTTTCCAAACCAAATAACAATACACTCATTCTAGAAGTACTTTGCACTTAATTAAGTATGTTCCAAGAATGCAAGATTGGTTTAGTATTTCAAAAGCAATTAGCCAACCAATTCATCACTAAATTATTTAATTTTAAAATTAACAGAATAAAGGAGTAAAATCATACAAACATCTCAGTACATGCAGAAAAAAGCAGTTGATAAAATTCAACGTCTATTCCTTTTCTTAAAAAAAAAAATAGCAATTTGACATTTATATACCTTTTTCTTTCAAGTGAAAATTTTTTTGTTTTTTGTTTGCGTGTTTTGGGTAGAAAGTGGAAGGGAGAAGGAGAGAGTGAAACTTCTATGAAAGAGAAAAACTATTGGCACATCCTCTGCTGAGGATTGAGCCTGCAACCTGGGCATATGTCCAAACCAGGAATCTAATTGGGTGACCTTGTGGTGCGTGGGACGGTGCACAACAGAGCCACACTGGCCGGGGCTCAACTCTATTCTTGATAAAAACTCTTAGCAAACCAAAAATAGGGAAGAACTTCTTTTACCAACCAAAGGGTATTTATAAAAAACCTACAACAAATATCATAGGTAAAAGTGAAATATTGAACACTTAACTCTTGGGATTGGAATGAGATCTGGCTACCTGCTATCACTACTTCTGCTGTAATGGTGGTCTAACCTGGATGGCAAAGCAAGAAGAAAAAATAAGTAAAATTTATATGAGGTAGAAAGTAAGAAATACAAATGTTATTTACAAATAATGATTTCGTGTGATGAAAACCCAAAGGGATTTACATATACATTTTAGAATTAATAAATTCAGTTAATACTGACATAGATACAAATGAAATAATAGGACTACAAAGATACACTTCCCCAAAAATAGTTTTGTGGGATGTTGTTTTTTTAAGGAGATTCTTCTTCCTTTTTTTTATATGTATATATTTTTTTATTGATTTCAGAGAGGAAGGGAGAAAGAGAGAGAGATAGAAACATCAATGATGAGAATCATTGGCTGTCTCCTGCACACCCCCTACTGGGGATTGAGCCTGCAACCCGGCATGTGCCCTGACCAGGAATCAAACTGTGACCTCCTGGTTCATAGGTCAACATTCAACTACTGAGCCATGCCAGCCAGGCTATTATTTTGTGTTTTAGAAGGGGAAGTAATAACACAAGTTTCCAAGATTTTGACAAACTCTTCCTTGAGTGAACCCTCATACATTGGTGTATAGCCTTTTGCATACTTCTTTCTTCGTCACAGAAAATGTAAAAAAAAAAAAAAAAAAAAAAAAAAAAAGACATGTACTCAGGGATTAAGAATTAGTAAAATTAGTAGTTTTTACTACTTCCTCACATTCTCAAATGAAACTGTTATCTTTTCTGCCTGAGCAGAGGTTTGGAGCCATTGACTTGAGACAGCCTAAGAAACTAGTAGTTGTGCCTACCATGACTTTTGCCACATTAGTGCAAATGGCAGCACGGTGCAAAGGGTGAATATGTCTTAGTGTTATTATGAAAATAGTTTCTACACTATGGACTCCCTGAAAGTGTTTCAGGACCTCAGGATCTATGGACCACTCTCTAAGAACTACTGATCTATAAAATTTGAACAAAGCCTTTGACCCAGCTAGTGTATTCCTAGGACTTTACCCAACAAATGCACCTTGATGCAACAGAGGTGAATCGAGAAATGTGCAAGAATATTTACAGAAGTACCATTCATAATAGGCAAGATGAGAAACAACTTAAAATGTAAATAAAAATAGAATAAATAATAAATTGTGGAATATCCATACAATAGAATACTAAATGAAAATAAATAAATGTTTCAAAGCTACCTGCAAAATATGAATAAGTTAAGAAATGTTCAAAGTACCATTTCACACAACAGAAAAAACTTGGAAGTAACACAAATGTCCATCAAAGAAAAAATGCATGAAGAGTAATATAGTGTGTTTATACAAAGGAATATTATACAGGAGCCAAAATAAATAAACTACAGGAGACATCAATATGGAAGAAACTTAGCAATATAATGGATGAAGAAAATAAGTTCCCAGTAATTACATAAAGCATGATACTCTTTTTGAAAGTTACCAAAAAAAAATACAAATTTAAAAAATATCCTACATAATAAAAGGCTAATATGCAAATTGACTGAATGGCAGAAGGACCGGTCACTATGATGCGCACTGACCACCAGGGAGCAAATGCTCACTACAGGAGCTGCCCCCTGGTGGTCAGTGTGCTCCCACAGGGGGAGTGCTGCTCAGCCAGAAACCGGACTTACAGCTGGCGAGCACAGCGGCAGTGGTGGGAGCCTCTCCTGCCTCCATGGCAACACTAAGGGTGTCTAACTGCTGGCTTAGGCCCACTCCCCACAGGAGCTGTCAGTCAGACATCCCCCAAGGGCTCTCCCAGGCTGCGAGAGAGCTTAGGCCAGGCTGAGGGACCACCTCCCAAGTGCATGAATTTCATGCACCAGGCCTCTATATCATTATACAAGAGAATGAATAATATAAAATTTCGGTAAACTATGCAGTTATGAACATAGGGGTATATACAATATATCCTTTCTGGTTGGTGTTTCTAGTTTCTTGGGATATATTCCTAGAAGTGGGATCACTGAGTCAAATGGGAGTTCCATTATTAGTTTTTTGAGGAAACTCCATACTGTTGTCCATAGTGGCTGCAGCAATCTGCATTCCCACCAGCAGAGAACGAGGGTTTCTTTTTCTCCGCATCCTTGCCAGCACTTGTCATTTGTTGATCTGTTGTAAAATATAATATTGAAGAGGAAAAAAACAATAGAGACAAATATCCCATAATTAAAGAATTATTAAGACCCCATAATTTGCCAAAGAGGAAATGTAAATGGAAAAATAGCACACATCTAGAAACTCTTTAGTAATATTTAAAAACAATGAAGAAAAAGAAAATTCTAAAATGTGTATGGAAAAATTATCAAACAAGAAGAGCCAAAAGAGTTTAAAAATAGAGTGGTGGGGTGTATTTGTCCTACCAGATGCCCAAGCACATCATAAAGCAGGCATGCTTGAAACACTGGGTTATCTGTGTGAATAGACAGTGGCACAGACTAGAAATTATAGACATCAACTCGTATACATAAAGAACTTAATATATTGCAGAAGTCACTTTAACAAATCAAAGCTTATGAAGGTTATTGGTGTTGGATAGTTGGATAACCAGTGGGAGGAATTATGTCCTGTATTATTAGTTTGCTAGGGTTGCCATAATAAAGTACCACAAACTGAATGGCTTAAACAACAGCAATTTATTTTCTCATATTCTGGAGGCTGGAAGTCCAAAATTAAGGTGTTGGCAAGGCCATGCTCCCTCTGAAAGCTCTAGGGAAGGATCTATTTCTGCTCTCTCTCTCCTACCTTCTGGTAGTTCCTTGGCTTGTGGCACCAAAATTCCAGTCTTCTCATGACATTCTCCATGCATGTATGATCATGTGTGTGTGCATGCATGTGTGTGTGTGTCTACATTTCCATTTGTTATAAAGACACCAGTCATATTGGATGAGGAGCCCTTCTTACTCCAGTATGATCTCATCTTCACTAATTATATCTGCAACAATCCTATTCCCAAATAAGGTCAGATTCTGAGGTATTGGGGTTAGGATTTCAACATATGAATTTCAGGGGCACACAATTCTCCCTATAACATATCTCTACCTTAGCTTTTACACCAAAATAAGTTACTCAAAGATAAAATTCTGAAAAAAAGAAAAAGTACAAAAAAAAGCAATGGAATAATTGTTTTTGAAAACCCCCAAAATGAGGATGATCAAGTTAAATACAACAATTAAATTCAATTCAATTATCACAAAAGCCAGAACCATAAAAACAAACAAAAATGCATTGAAATAATCGTGTTATTTTTTAAATGTTACATGAGGGGAACCCTATAAATAAAAAACAAATGATAAACCAAGAAAAGGATATTTTGCGATTTATACCGTATCATGGAAAAATAAGTGTATCTCCTCTAACTCAAAAAAAGAACACCAATAAAATGGAAAAACAAGCAAAGATACCAAAAGAACAACCAAACTGTCAAAAGCACAGAGACTTATTTTTCTGTGACAAACTGGCTCTGAAGACAAATCCCAAATATTAACTCGCAAACATGCTTTGAGCAGAGGACCCACACACACAGAACAATCCCCTAAGGGGATCAACCAAAGAAGACAATGGTCTTACTGAGATATAAACACGAAAAGCAAAGCTCAAAAGAAAAGAACTCCATTTAGTACAAAGAAATACTGTCATATTTTTTCACCTCCAGAAAGTTGTTTAAATTCTCTAAATGAGTTAAGATGTCAATACATGAAATGCAGATAACATTACTTACTTTACTGAACCTTTCGGTTATTAAAGATGATTGTGCAAAGATTCGGGAAAATAAATAGCACACTTAGTAATTTTACAATAAATATTCATTACGTAAAGCCCTCAGAACAGTGCCTGATGCTATAATTAGTACATACCAAAAAAAAATTAGCCATTACTTTCATAATCATTATTATTATAATATTATCTCTTCCCGATATGTTTTCTTCTAGAGCTTGGCTATTTGAAATACAAAGTTTTCCTGGTGTAATGAAAAGTGATCTCAATAGATGGCTCTCTGGCACTTTCACTTTCTCAAGGGAAACTCATTTGCCCTGTTAGAGGGTAGGCTTCAAGGTTTGTCCATGCCTAGCAGAACTTGAATTAAAGAGTCCCAAACTAGAGCAAGTTGTACATAAACTTTCATCTCCCCTACATCTGAAGCCAGGCCAACTATTTCTTGGGATTATTTATAATAACTCACTTTTAATGATAACAGAAAGCACAAGTTACCATAAATTATTTTCAGTCCATAAAACATGTACTCAGTACCCACAGATAAATGCTTTTAAGTGGCCTGAAAGGAGGAAGAGGAGACTTTTCCGGGATCCATACTTCGTGATCTTAATAATCTCTATTATTCTGGATGCACATCTTGTGCCCAGATAGTGATTGGAGAGTATAAACCCAGATAGTGATTGGAGAGCATAATCTGCTCAGGTTATCATGTGCTGCTGCATAGTCATACGTGTACTGAGACAGCCAAAATAGCATCAATTAGCCTGGTAGATAAAAAATCAGGAGGAAGAAAGTAAGAGTCGACCCTATTTTGTGAAACAAGATCCTTTAAGGACAGCAGAAACTGTCGGCCTCAAGACCTTAATTTCTATTCATTTATTTTAAAGTTAGTTTTATTTTATTTTGTTTTGTTTTATTTTATTAATCCTCACCTGAGAACATGCTTAGAGAGAGGAAAGGAGGAAGAGGGAAACATAGATGGCTGCCTTGCTCACATTCCCCGAATCAGCAACATTTTGGTGCACAGAACAACACTCAACCATCTGAGCCTCTCCAGGCTGCCTTGAGACCTTTAAAGACTTCCCTCAGGTGGGTCAATTTCCCTCAGAGATGAGGGTAAGACCACTGCCATTGGAAATATTCTGAACCTGGTGCCAGGGAAAGACTGAGCATTATCTTGATGACCCTGCACAATACTGTGAGGGAAACTGGCTGCAAAAGCCTACTTCACACCGCCTTCTCTCACTTTCTGCCCATTGACAAATCTCTCCCAATATTTTACAAAGACAAAATGCACAGGAAATGTCCACATTGTGGCACCTTCTTCATATTGCGAACTCGGCTGTGCCACTGTTGAATTTTTCTCAAGATTTTTTTTCTTCCCCTCTCAAACTGCTTTCTTGGCCAGGTTTGATAATAGTTTTGTAAGTAATGAGGACATAATTGCCTACAATAATGAAAATCTACAGAAATTTTTAAATTTTTTATTTTCCCTTTAGACATACTTAGTATATCCCTCCCCAGGCAGATCATTCTGAGTGTGCAAGCATGTGTGCACATATCACAGACAATTACCATGTTAAAAAATGCTCAATTTACTCCCCACACCCACCAAAATAAACCAACAACAAAATACCATACTTTGTCCAGTGGGATATAGCATGTTACATGAAGAAATAGACAACACTCAACCCCTCAGGCTCATGGCTCTACTATTTATAATATGTACTTAAAAATTAGAAATAAATTAATTTTTATATCAAAGCTAAAATTAAAGATATTGATTAGTCAAATTAAAATGAAGTGCTTATACAACAAAATTTGAGATTCTAGACTTTGATATGTTCTGAAAATTATAAATCAATTGTGACCCAGCCTGAGAGGCCTTGTGAATTCTACTCATTGTCAAAAAAAAGCAGCTATTTGTCTAAGAAATCCAGGCAAACCTGCAGGGAAAATAAACAAACTTCAGGAGAATTGTTCCAAATTTAACTCTATAAAAACACAGAAGGAAATAGATTTAGAATCCCCCAGTTGGAAATGTGGTAAAATGGTAGGGCCACAGGGAACTCACAGCCCCTAGGAAGAAACCAATAGGCCAGCCAACGCCAGCTGAGCCCTGAAATGAGGAAGTCAGGCGCATGTGCTAAGCCACCTTTTCCAAGTCAAGTATCCAATGGCCCAACTTAATGTACCTTTGCAGTGATCAGTTCACTGTGCCTAATAATTTGGATACCACCGTTGAGAGCCTACTGATTAGCCTCTGAAGTATTGTAGGTTTCAAATACAATAAAAAGTCACATTATGATTTCCTGTCCATGCACACCAATAAAGAAAGTCATTGAATAGTTCACTCAGAGGAAAAAGTCAGGGGGATGAAAGGGAAGGTGTGGTGGTTTGGGAAATAAAAACCAGCACTCTGAATAAGGCAGAGGCCACAGTAAAAGATTGGTTAAAACACAGGCCCCATTGCCAAGAAAAAGTCTGGGGTTAGCCTCAATTAGTGTCAGTTGGTTAAAATCAGTTCTGATGAAATACAATATTTAGTTTTTTGGTATCTCCTAGGTATCTCCTAGGTCGGCAAACTCATTAGTCAACAGAGCGAAATATCAATAGTACAAAGATTGAAATTTCTTTTGAGAGCCAAATTTTTTAAACTTAAACTTCTTTTTTTTTTTAAATATATATATTTTATTGATTTTGTACAGAGAGGAAGAGAGAGGGATAGAGAGTTAGAAACATCAATGAGAGAGAGTCATTGATCAGCTGCCTCTTGCACACCCCCTACTGGGGATATGCCCTCAACCAAGGTACATGTCCTAGACCGGAATCTAACCCAGGACCTTTACAGTCCCCAAGCCGACGCTCTATCCATTGAGCCAAACCGGTTTCGGCGAAACTTAAACTTCTCCTAATGCCACTTCTTCAAAATAGACTCGCCCAGGCTGAGGTATTTTGTGGAAGAGCCACACTCAAGGGGCCAAAAGAGCCGCAGTTTGCCAAACACGGTCTAGGCAAGTGCTGATAGGAATGGAAAGTTTTCCTTATGTATAAGTCATAACAACCACATGCAATATAGCACATATGAGAATATCCAGAATACACACACGTGTTACAGTAGTGAGTTTAAGTGAAGGGAATGTAATAGCTTTTAATTTTGTTTTTGCTCTTCTTTCCAATTTTTTTTTACACTGATCACCACATGCTGTTTATGTGGCAGTAAAAAGTTATTGTGAATTGGTGCAATGCAGATGGCTCACTGTTCTCTCCCCCAAGGATCTAAAGTCGAAGCTTGCTCTCAGATTTTATTGGTTTCCAGACAGACAGAAATGACAGTTTGGCTTCTGAGGTCTGTGGATTTTTGCCTCAAATCCACGACTCTAGCCTCACTGCATGACAGCCACAAATGAGGCAGATCTGAAGTGATTACGGAGCACTAAGAATGTTTTGGGAACAATTCCAGTTCTCCACACCACCCACATGAATACCTGGAAGCTCAGTGTTACTGTGGTGAAGCTCTGGGCCCACGCGAGCTGGCCGCTCCTTGGGAACAGAGAGGGAGCTGACCCTCAACATGAGGAATTACAGACCGAGCACAGTACAAAGCTTCCTTACCATCCGGGTCAAAAACTAGATTTCATGACAGGGAGACACAACTCCCAGTAATTTATCTTTTCTTTATCCTGTAACTGGCATTTCAAGTCTATTCCCTGATTGTATCCATAATTGCTGGGTGGAGGTTTTTACTGTGTGTGTGTGTGTGTGTGTGTGTGTGTGTGTGTGTGTGTGTGTTTTAATGCAGTGGAATGTCTTTTCTAAACCAAATCAGACCTGTAATTTGCAAATCCCTAGAGACCAAGCAGGATGGTAAGGGCAGACCCCAGATTTATCAAGAATAAAGAGGGAGCAAAGTTCAAAGATTTGGGAAAATCTAAATAGGAACTACCGGATGGTATTAACTTAAGTAAACCAAATGTAGAGTTAAATAGGCCTGCTGGTGTGAAAGGTGACATCATTACTCAACTTCAGCCTCCCAAAACAATGAAGAAATGTGAATAAAATTACCTACCAGCATAAATCATTCCAACCCAGCCCAAATCCCGGGGAGGACTAAGGAATTACCTACTTGTACAATCAAAGATAGATGAGTTCGTCCCCCGCCCCTCAGGGCTCTTTGCCCAAGCAGCAAAGATTAACCTGGCCTTACCGCAGGAATTCAGGCAATGATAAAGGACAGAGAAGGCAGGAGTCCAGAACAGTCCAAAGGTCCCACTACCAGAATGTTTTTGTTGAATTAAATATTCTGTTATTTTAAGAATATAAAGTGGAATGTAAAAATTGATATCCTTTCATGCCAATTGTGATTTTTTAAAAAAGTAATACACGGCCAAATAAGTTTTTCCTCATAATTTCTAACAAAAATGTATCTTCTCCCTTATCAAGATCATTTTTAAAGGTTGTTCCAATTTCTTACAATAAAAGTTATAAATATATATGTACATACATATAAAGTTATAAACTTGGATGACAAGAATTTCTATAATTTTTATCCATTTCCATAAAAATGTCTAATAAAGGATAAATTAATCACTTTGGTTGCAACTCTAATAATTTTTTCTTTAGAATTTTCAGATCATAAAGAGACCAAGCACCAACTAAACAAACTTATAAAGATTTGACTTGCCCTGGCCAGTTTGGCTCAGTGGTTGGAGCACTGGCCTGCAGACTAAGGGGTAGTAGGTTTGATTCTGGTCACAGGCTCATTCCTCAGCTGCAGGGATCGATTTCTCAACCCCCTTCCCCTGGTGGGGCATGTGCAGGAGGCAAGCCAGTTAGATATTATTATTTCTAATTTCTTAGTTTGTGGCTTTAGACTACCTACACAATCAACATATGACAGAGATACACCATATGCATGTGTCTCAGATAGTACAATGACTCAGCACATACCTACACATAGTGGTCAGATTATTATGATCTCTGAATGAATAAAATCTGGCCACTCAGTGTGTGTGTGTGTGTGTGTGTGTGTGTGTGTGTGTGTGTATTTTAGAGGCCTGGTGCATGAATTCGTCCATGGGTGGGGTCTGGCCAGACTGGCCAGGGGGAGGGGACATGGGCGGTTGGCCAGCCTGCCTGCTGGTTGAACTCCTGGTCAAGGGGACAATTTGCATATTAGACTTTTATTATATAGGATATACACTGAGTGGCCAGATTATTATGTGTTCAGAGATCATAATAATCTGGCCACTCAGTGTACAACCAGAAATCTGCATCCCATGGATCAGCATGAAATGTTTATCCTTCTCCAAATTATTCCAAAATACATATGGATTCAATAAGGTTTACTTATGAAATTTTGTATTTTGCTTTGCCTTTTTTGTTCTTTTATTTAAAAAACAAAACAAAAACAAAAAAAAACTTGAAGACCTAAAATTCTTCTTGCTTTTAAATATTGGTGATGGTAAATGGCAGCTGAGACTGGCTTTGAAAATACAGAAGAAATTTTTAACAATTATGGAGATAAAATACATGTGATAAAGTAATTCTGAGAATTAAAAATGGTTTTAAAAATTAAAGGTTTAAATGACCATAAGGTGTGTGTTACTCTCTACTACTAAAAGAGATTCACTCGCTCTTTCCAAAGCTATTTGTAGAAAAAAAAAAAATGATTTTATAAAAATTCAAGCAAAAGAGAACTTTTAAAATAAAATGTCTATCCTGCCATCTCCTCTCTCCACCAGCAATAACTTTTAATAGTATTCTGACAGCTTAAAGTTTCTTTCAGAAACCACATCAAATCTACCACCTTGCTTATAAAAATCCAAAATACCATGTAATCATTTCAGCCCATTTGTATCTATTGTTCTTCTGCCTGAACAAAACAACAAAACAAACAAACAAACAAAAAATCAGGATAACCACATCAGATTTCTTCAGGAATCTTATATTATTAGAGAATTAAAAATTTTTTTCCTAAGAGTACAAGGCACAGAGGTTGATATTGCAGTCTAATTTCTAGGCAGTGGTTTGAATGGAAGATAGCAGCTCTCGTGTGAGCCATGCTGCCCTCAAGGTCCTAAGGGCACCTGGCACGCTCACTTCCCATTAACAATAGCAGGTCATGGTCACTGCTGCTGTCTCAAGAACTTCACCCCTTCCACACCCACCTCTCAGCCTGCTTCCCAGCCTTTACTGGAAACTGGCTGACTCCCTCTCCATGACAGCCATGAATGTCCTCAGCTCAGGAGCTCACATGCAATGCAAACCCTTCATTCATGGCAGCGACACTGACACATCATGAGAATCGGACTCGGTTTTCAGAGCTCAGACTGGTTCAGGAGGAAGAGAATTCTCCTGTAAATGGGACCTGGGGAGCCATTTCCACTATGCACTTTGCTGAGCACTGGGAGTAATGGTTGGGTGGACATTTTTATTGAGAGCTTTTTCCTTGGTGGAGACACTTCATTTTAAGGAAACAGAGCATAAAATGAACACTGGTTTGAAGTTAGACCGAATTAATTTGAGTCTTAACCTGTGATATACACATATACATATGCAAACGTAATAACAAAATTCAAGTATTTTATAATGTTTATGTAATATAACTTAATGTTTATGTAAATTTAAAAAATAAACAGTGCATTATGGATCCATTTGAAACCTCACCATTTTTCCATTCATCCATCTTCACCCCATCCCTTCACCTTTCTCCCCAAAGATGACTACTAAACTGAATTTGGAAATTGTGTAGCTTCTTCACTCATGTTTTTATACTGTGACTATTGTTTTCATACATAAACAATGTGAAGTATGATTTGGAGAATTTTTTATATCTCATTGTGGTTTCAATTTGCATGTCTCTGATTAGTGGTGTGGAACATTTTTCATGTCTACTGGCCATCTGCATGTCCTCTGGAGAAATGTCTATTCCAGTTCTTTGCCTATTTTTTTAAGTTGGATTGTTTGTTTTATTGGTGTTGAGTTTTATAAGCTTCTTATCAATTTTTGATATTAGCAACTTATCAAATATATTGGCTAATATGTTCTCCCATTGTAGGTTTTCTTTTCATTTTGTTGATTTGTTGATGGTTTCTTTTGCTATGGGAAACTTTTTAGTTTGATGTAGTCCCATATGTTTATTTATTTATTTATTGTAGATTTCTTGGGATTTTTAAAAATATATTTTATTGATTCTTTGCAGTGGAAGAGAGAGGGATAGAGAGTTAGAAACATCAATGACAGAGAATCATCGATCTGCTGCCTCCTGCACACCCCCTACTGGGGATCTGCCCACAACCAAAGTACATGCCCTTGACCGGAATCGAACCTGGGATCCTTTCAGTCCGCAGGCTGACGCTCTATGCACTGAGCCAAACCGATTTTGGCCCATATGTTTATTGAAGGATTGTTTTGGGGTTATGAAAAATGCATTAATACATCATACTATAAGTTTATTATACTATAAATACCAAATGGAACCTATCTATCTTTCATAGTTGTTTTTTTAAAAAAAAATTTATTGATTTCTTAGAGGGAGATAGAGAAATATCAATGTGAGAGAGAATCATTGACTGACTGCCTCCTGCACACCCCCTACTTGGGATTGAGCCCACAACATGCCCTTGACCGGAATAGAACCCAATACCGTGGAGTCCACAGGTCAACACTCTATCCACTGAGCCAAACTGGCTAGAGCCATAGTTGTTTTAATTATTAGAGATAATATAGGTAAAGCATCTTCTTCTACATTACACATTCAATATAACATAATAAATATTATTGTCTATAAGACATGTACTTAAAACCACAGAGAATTTAAATGTCTCTCTCAACAGAACGAGGGCTGAAGACTGCTTCATCCACTGGCCTCCTTGGAGAATGGTAGGAGACTCCTGTTTTCCAATATAACCTTTTCTTCTTTCTTCCAAAATTTTTTATTGTTGACACTATTACAAATGTCTCCCTTTGCTTCCCTTTGCTTCCCTTTGCCCACTTACCACTCAGCCCCTACCCTCTCCTCCCCTGGCCTTCACCACACTACTGTCTGTGTCATGGGCTATGCATATATGTTCTTTGGTTAATTTCTTCCCTTCTTTTGTCCAGTCCCCTTACGCCCCTCCTTTTGAGCACCATTTTAAAACTATGTAGATCATTACTTTCATAATAATTAAAAGCAACAAATGGCCTTTTTTCACTTTCCCTCATGTCTTTTGTATTACCCCACTCAAAAAAGCCTTAGGAATCCTTCCCACCCTTCCCAGTGGTTAACATCCATTCACTGGTTCACTAAACTATTCCTAAATATTTTCTATCTGCCATATGCTGCAGGTAGGCAAAATAATATATAAATATATTAAATTCCCACTATGAAGAATTTCCATCTGACAGATAAGAAAAGAAGGATTCAAGTATAATAAAAGAGATGTAAGAAGTTAAATAGTACAGGTTATAACTGTTGCAGGAGATAAGACATGAAAGGCACGTCTGAGAACCATTGCAATTAAGAAAAGCTTCAGGATAAACTAGGATCTGCAGTGGGTATTCGTGTGTGGCTAGGATTTGGGAGGAGAAAAGGAGTGGGTATTCAAAGCTAAGATAATCAGAAGTGACTTAAAAATTGTAAATAGATCATGATTCCTCAAAGACGTATTTAGAAAGAGAACTGGAACTCGACTGAGGTTGAGTCAGTGAACAGAGGACTTTCTCATGTCTTCGGCAGATTAGTCCAGCAGCAAAGCTCAAAATGGTCAGGGTGAGCAGAGAAACGAGGCAGGCTCTTTGCAATCACCGAAGCATAGAGTTCTAAGGGCTTGGACCAGTTACCACGAAAGAAATACCCTTTCATTCTCATAACAATTCATTCATTGTGCTCAGCATGTGCCAGGCCCTGCACCAGCTGCTGGGGAAGCCATGGTGCTCTGCCAAGGAACCCACAGTTGACTGTGCAAAAGACAACAAAACGACCAGGGTGGGGTCTAGGAGGATTTTTTTTTTTCCAATTGAGTCCATTTGCTGGACCTTTGACCTTAGAAGAGAGCCAGCACATGTTAGGCTTGTGTGGATGTTTGCTTATGAAGTTCAAAATAACATGAGAGGATAACTAATACAGTAAGACTAAGCACACCACTTGCAAGGAAGGCACTCAGAAGGGCATCTCCTTCAATATTAGGGATGCAAGAAAACTCAGAGAGGTGGCTTAAACGGGTTCAAAAGGACAAATACTGCCGAAACTGGTTTGGCTCAATGGATAGAGCGTTGGCCTGTGGACTGAAAGATCCCAGGTTCCATTCTGGTCAAGGGCATGTACCTTGGTTGTGGGCGCATCCCCAGTGGGGGGTTGCAGGAGGCAGCTGATCGATGTTTCTCTCTCATCAATGTTTCTAACTCCCTATTCCTCTCCCTTTCTCTCTCTAAAAAATATATTTGAAAATAAATAAATAAAAGGAAAAATATTGCATTTTCTTTTCAATTCTAATCTGCTAACGTTTCCACTTTTTGACATACCTGAGATGATATGTGCCCGACAATCTAAGACAGGTCACAGTTTGATTGGGAAAATTTTGTGTGTCAGTGGCACATAAAATCATGGTGCACCCTACAATCTATTACACTTTAGGCTTGTCAAAATGTGGTACCCACGCCAGAGTCTTCCCTTTCCAGAAATCTGCACAGCCATTATTGTTTATACCTGCTTCTTATCATCTCTACTGCCACCATCCCCGACTGTTTCAACAGCCTCATTCTGTTTCCTCTGCTCCAAAGCGTATCCTCTCCCATGTAGCATTCACCCCTCAACCAGGCAGATCTTTCCAAAAACCAAATTTACTTATGTCACTTCTTTCAAGATAGAGTCTAAACTCAATAGAATTTAGAATGGACCTCAAAATAGAATGGCATACAAAGACTTTTGAGGTCTAGTCTCCAGCAGATAATTACACCTGCTTCCCTGCCTCCTCCACGCCTTCACTTGGCTAACTTCTAGCTTACTTTGTAAATCTAAGACACCACCAATAGTAAGTCTTGCCTTTATTTTATGGAACATTAGGAAAGAAGAAAAAGACTCTCAATCAAATGGTGCCATGCTGTCTTCGACCAAGGTTTTCCAGGAAAATGCCTCTGAGGTTTGAGTGCAGAAATCTGACTAGTAAGGGTCTCCAGAACAACACCTTCAAGTGAATGAGGGTGGCAGGATGGAGGGGCCAGACGAGCTGAGCTCTGATAGAACACTGAATGTGGGATGCAGCCTTGGGGGAGGCAGCGACCTCCAACAGCCAGCAAATCCCAGAAAGGAACAACAGCTGAGAGCTGTCCTCTGTGAGCACTCTAAGAGATGGACTTGAAGGAGGGATCTGAGCAGCATCTACTGCATCCACTTCAAACACCATCCATTGTGACATTGGTTCTGATATCCAGCGTGCCAGTTTAACTGATCTTCCAATCAGTTAAATATGGCATATGCGTAATCAATTCCTTGCCTGCTTACATCATTTAGAGTTAGTTTTGGTGACTTGCAAAGAAGAATCCTCACACTACAGAGGAGAAAGGGATCCCAGGAAAAATGATCACCCATTTGTTTTAACATCTTAATCATTTCTAAGTGTATCATTCAATAGTGTTAAGTATATCCACCTTAGTGTGCAACCATCACCACCATCCGATGCCATAAGTTTCTCATCTTGCAAAACTGAAACGGTACCACTTAAACAATAACTTCCCACTTACTCCTCCCCAACCCCCTGGAAACCGTCATTCTACTTTCTTTCTCTATGTATTTGACTAAGTACCTCATATAAGTGGAATTATGCTCTATTTGCCTTTTTTTGAAGGTGACTCATTTCAGTATATCTTTGAGTTTCATCCATGTTGTAGCATGTGATAGGATTTATTTCTTTTTTAAGGCTGAATATCCTACTGTAAGCATATACCATATTTTGTTTACTCATTCATCTGTCAGTGGACATTTCACTTGCTTCTATTTCTTGGCTATTATGAACAGTGCTTCTGTAAATAAGGTGAACAAGTATCTCTTCCAGACACTGCTTTCTATTTTTTTTCTAGATACATATCCAGAAATAAGATTGCTGGATCATATATTAGTTCTATTTTTAATATTTTGAGAAATGGCCAGTGTTTTTAATAGGGATCACACCATTTTACAGTTACAATTTCTCTGCATCTTAGCCAACAGTTGTTATTTTCTATTTTTTATAGTAGCCATTGTAATTGGTGTGTTGTGATATTGTGGTTTTTATTTGCATTTCTCTAATGACTAGTGATGTTGAGTAATTTTATATGTTTGTTAGCCATTTATATAAGTTCCTTGGAGAAATATTTATTTAAACCCATTGGTCATATTTTAATTGGATGATCTTAATTTTTTTTGTTCAGCTTTATAAGTTCATCATACACTCTAGATAGTAACACTTATTAAATATAGAATTGCAAATCCTATATAATAAAACCCTAATATGCAAATCAACCCAACAGCAGAATGACCTGTTGCTATGATGTGCACTGATTACCAGGTGGCAGATGCTCAACACAGGCACTGTCCCATGGTGGTCAGTGCACTCCCACAGGGGGAGCACCGCTCAGCCAGAAGCCAGGCTCATGGCTGGTGAGTGCATCAGCGGTGGTGGAAGCCTCTCGCGCCTCCACAGTAGCACTAAGGACCCCTTGAGGGATGTCCCGGACTATAAGAGGTTGTAGGCTGGACTGAGGGACCTTCTCTTCCCCAATGCACAAATGTCATGCACTAGGCCTCTACTTGTATTATAAATTGTTAAACCCTATACTTTCCTCGACAAATAGCTGTGAACACTCTGCCCAGGCAACTAAGTACAACAACGTGAAAAGGCTGGTCCCTGCCATGAGTTCCCCTTCGTGCCCTCTTTTGACTGTCACCTAATGGCCTTCAAACACACCAATTAAATCCCCTTGTTCTGTTTGCATGTACTCTACCTTGAACCCCAATACAGGCACTTGTGTCTCTCAGCCCATCACCTGTGTTATCCTTCCTGAAAACAGTGGGTTGAGAGCATGTGGTTGAGCTGGCAACCTTAGCACTCCCCATCCACCTCATCTTCCTCTGCATGGCATGGAGTGCTCCCAAACCTAGGACCTGTGAGTATAATAAACTTTGCCTGCACCTCTCCTGTGTCCCCTTTCGTGGTGGAATCTGCCTGGTGATCTCATGAGAAAATACAAAACACATATGTTTTCTCCCATTCCATAGGCAGCCTTCTCAATTGTTGATACTCTTTTGATGCCCAAAATTTTTAAGTTCATCATAGTCACATTTGTTTTTGCTTCTGTTTCCAGTACTTTTGCTGTCATATCCAAAAATTATTTTCAAATGCAATGTCATGGAGAGTTTTCTCAATGTTTTTCTAGGAGTTTTATAATTTGGGGTCTTACCTTAAGATGTTTAAATTATTTTGAGTTGAGTTTTTATATAATGTAAGAAAAGGATCCAACTATGTTCTTTTGTATGTGGATATCCAGTTTTCCTACCATTATATGTTTAAGAGACTTTCTGTTCCCCATTGAGTCATCTTGGCACCCTGATTGAAGGTCATTTAACCATACATGCAAGAGTTTCTTTCTGGGCTCTCTATTCTGCTCCATTGGTGGGTTTGTCTGTCTTTATGCCAGTGCCAAAATGATTTGATTACTGTAACTTTGTAATAAGTTTTGAAAGCAAGAAACTTGAGTACTCCAACTTTGTTCTTTTTTAATAAAAAATTTTTGGTTATTCATAGTCCCCTTAAATGCCATATGAATCTTAGGAGTTATTTTTCTATTTCTGCAAAAATGCCAATAGGATTTTGATAAGCCCGCCTACTTTTGTGCATGCTGCATTTATGGTTCCTATGGGATGTCCAACTTTAGTAGGCAATTGGTTTATGACTCAGAAGGGCACTGAGGTTGAAACAGGTCATTGTGCATAGTATTCCTGTTTCCCAAAAAGCTTCAGATAATTGTTGCTTTCCACACTAGCAGGGAGAAAAATAATGCCCAATGGCAAAAAAGCTTCTGTATGTCTATCTCTATTACTACCTGCATTAGTTTTACCAAGATTTGCTTCTCTATTTATCCATAGGTTTTATACCCAGTGTTTTAAAAATAAAAATCAGTTGGCTTGATTGTCCTCAAAGAGGAAAGATAAGATGTTTCTAAATTTGAGGGAAATCACACCCTAGGAGACCAGGAGGAGGCTAAAGTTCACCCTCCTCCTTACCTCTGCCCAGCAGCATGCACATACAGTTTGACAAAGTAACTCAGGGCCCGGCAGCCAATTTGCCAACGTCTTTTTCCAGTCCCACTGGCACCATACCCCCACTATCATGTGCTCCCACCCCACTGTTTTCAGGTGGAATAACGAAGATACAGAGCTAACCAATGAAGCACTCCATCCCAGATTTTATGTTCATCTGGGATGCAAAATCCCAGGGTACACACCATATACTTATTCCCAACAAATTTCAGGCAGGATTTTTTCCTACTGGATGTATTTCTAGACAGTATGCCAAGCACTATAAAGAAGTCTTATGCAGGGCCCTTTCCCCTTCTTTTGAAACTATATGCCTTTCTAGGATGCTAGACATTGGAGTTTAAAATGTTCAGGAGGTTCTTTTTTCGGTAAATATGTTCATAAAGCTTAATTGCCATTGACATTCTTATTTTTACCTCATTTTCTGTCAGCATCCAAAAAGAGGTTAAGTGTTGGCTAAGAAATGTCTATCTCTATTACTACCTGCATTAGAATTACCAAGATTTGCTTATTTAAAATTCATGGTCATTGGCCCCACTTTATACCTACTAAGATCTGACAATATGGTCCAGGAATTTGCATTATAAACGAGCTCCCCAAGACATTCTTATGCATATGAGCAATTTGAGAAACACTGGACTAAAGCGAATACAAGTTTTACCCCAAAAAATTCAACTAAGAAAATTCAACTAAGAAAATAATAATCATAATCATAGGATAGATTCTTATAGTTACCAGCATAGTAGGGCATTTTACAAGTTTAGCATTTGTTGGTTCTCCATTGGACTCTCATTTCCTTATTCCTATTTAAATCTTTTAAAATATGCAAGTTATTTTTTTAAATACAATTATAAAGCATGCCTTCATCGGTGTCACTTACTTTCCTTTTAAGACTGAATAAAACCACCAATGCTATTTTATACCATGATTCTTATACATGGGAAATCCTTTACACTAGCTGTTAAACACATTAAGCGTTGTCTTCGATTTAATCTTTAAGCTTGACCAGCCAGCATTGAGTCACTGTAATCTTCTAGGTCAGACAGGAAAAGAATTGACGTCGTTACAAAATACCACTGCGTAAGTGTCTTTGAGAAAATGGCAGCCACGTGTACACAGTTGGGTAATGTGATGAGCATCAGTCCCTGAGCAGGTGAGCCGGAGGGCCGGGCACCTGGCACTGCTCCCCTCTCTATGCTCTTGTGTGAGCTGTTGAGAATCCATGACACACTTTCTCTGATAGCACACATCTCAAGGAGATATCAAGATGTTTCCTCTCTCAAGCAAATCCACGGCCTATTAGGAATGACAATTTGGCACATGCTATGCTCAAGGGACAAATGCAATAAGGGATGTTTCGGACAAAGGGGCTTCCACCGTGAGCCAGCAATGTTGATGTGCAGCTAAAAACAGAGATGCTTAAAAATAAACCTTCAACTTCTCACCCTGAACAATAAAGATGTTTTGCAGAAAGCCACATACAATCTGAACCGCCTGAGAGCTAGCCAGCTCCTTTCTCCAGCTTTTACTTTTTAAAAATGAATAGGGGATCAGCTGACCTCCCTGGTTTATCTCACTAATCTGTAACACTAACTGCCCAAAAGAGAATTATAATACAAACATGCCCAAGCTGTCTTATGGGCTTGTCTCTAGTTTTCAGAAACAAAGTTATCATTAGTAATGAATCTATTATAATATATTAAATTAATATAAATAGGTCCATGTCAGAAGTCAACAACAGTGTTCAACTCAATTTTAAAGAGATGGGCTGAGATACCTTGGTTCCAATCATACTTTTATTCTCTCCCCCTTCCTTTGCTTGTCTCTCCCAGCCCTCCCCAAATTAAATCAAAAGGATGATTATCTGGGAATGGAGAGGTAGATGGCCATATTAGTCTAAATCGCCCAGGGCTTGTGACAGTGTATACAAGCAAATCCAGGAACTAACTGAAGCATAGAGGGGTCAAAGATTGAAGACAAGGCAAACCCCAAGTTCATTCACATCAAAATTAATTTTTTTAAAATGATGGAGTCTAGCCGAAACCAGTATGGCTCAGTGGATAGAGCATTGGCCTGCAGACTGAAGGGTCCTGGGTTCGATTCCGGTCAAGGGCATGTACCTTGGTTGTGGGCACATCCCCAGTGGGGGAGGAGGGTGCAGGAGGCAGCAGATTGATGTTTCTCTCTCATCTATGTTTTTAGCTTTCTATCCCTCTCTCTTCCTCTCTGTAAAAAATCAATAAAATATATTATTAAAAAAATATATATGGAGTCTCCTGGGACATTGTTTCTATTGTCTGCTTCATTCGGGTCCTAGGGTCCTGGTCAGTAAGACAGGAAGAGGTGAGTCCATGCCTATGCGGTGAGTCTAACTCTGCTAGACAGCCAGACTTTTGCCTGAGTGAACTGTTGCCCAGGGAAGAGTGTGGTTAAAAACAAAGAGAGTGCACTGCCCCAGAACCCGCAAGACCCCAGTTGAAAGGAAGGGCGGGGGAGGTCAGGCACTGAATATGCAGAGTAGTGGCCCCATTTGCTGATTCATGTTCGTATAAAATATCACTACAATCTTCCCATCACTGTTCCCAGACCCACTCCATTCTAATAAAGTATAATGTCCTTCCCAAACCTTTATGGTCTTCATTCCCCCGTTTGTGAAATTAAAGCGGTGCGCAGCATGATTTCCAAGGGTCCTTACAGCCTCTCGTTCTTAGTCCTTTTGCTGTCACTTATGGTGGGGGCATAAAACCCAATCCAGTTCCCGAGGTGAGGCAGACAAGGCATGTGACACCCAGGAGGCGAGTAAAGGATTATGCAGGAATTGCCGCTGAGTGGTCTAGTTACCTCCAGCAGGCCTGGAAAGATTCTAGAATTTCGAGAGCTTTCTAATGCAGCCTCCCTTGGTCTCTGTGATGCAGGGGTGTCTCTGCCTCACCCCCATATACTGGGATTCTTTGGGGGTCTCTGTCCATGAATAGTTGTTGGCTGTTCTTGTGAGGAGGAGGAAAGTCAGGAACGCCCTATGTCACCATCTTTGTGATGGCCTTTTTTTCTATTTTTATTTTTAGCAACAGCCAATATGGGCCAATGTACTCAACCTTCTAGTCACAGGAATATGGAAATGGTTTGCTCAGGCTCTGCCTCCAGTAAGTGTGTGATTGGCCGCTCTGGCACACCTCTGCATGCCACTCAGCTCCTCCTGGCCTAGTCCCTCCATCTGCCCAGGGAGAGCGACTTTCCTGGTGGTTTTTAAAGCCTTTTCCAGCCACTGATCCCTGGGGTGGAAGGCAAGCTCATTCCCTTTTCCTCTCCCCCAACCCTAAATTCATCCCCTCACAGTTATGCACAGAATAAAAGTGCACTCCCAGCTCTCTCCGTCTCCTTGCCCTCCCTGTGAGCCTGTGACCAGATCTGAGGGGAAGGGAAGAAGGGGGAGAGCGACCATTCAGCCCCATCTTCAATTTCAACAGGATGCAAATCCTGGCCACTGCTCAATGCCATGTCTTAGTCTCTGTGAGGCAGGGGTGTTTCAGCTTCACCCCTCGTTCTAGAGAACAAGAGAAGGCCCCCAGGTCTTTAATGCAGATGGCACTCCGTCTTCTTCACCAATCAGCTCTTGTGGAGAGCTGAGCACTATCAAGCAAGCTGAGAGGAAAGAAGAAAGAGGCAGGAATTCTACATGAGAATCTAGGAAAGCAGGACTTGGGGACACCCCGAGGAAATGTCCATTTCAAAGCAAAGGTTCTTATCAGTAGAAGGAGAATTATTAAAACAATTGAGGTTCTGAAAGAGAGAACCAAGAGTGCAAGTGTCAGATTTCTAAGAACGGGACTATGGAAAGCCAAAGTCTGGAAGACAATTTCTTCCCTCTTGCATTCAGATTAAGTTTATTCCTTCCTTCCTTTCTTCTCTCCCCAGTAAATATTTGCTGAGCACCTGCTAAGCATCCAGGACCATGCCTTGTGCTGGTTGCAGCAGTGTTCACGATTGACTTTCATTACTTCAGTCTAATCAGTGAGAGAGAGAGAGAGAGAGAGAGAGAGAGAGAGAGAGAGAGAGAGAGAGAGAGAGAGAGAGAGAATGTATATGTGTGTGTGTATGTGTGTTGCCGGCTAGTTTCAGCTTTAATTTACCCACATGTCCTCATGAATGCAAGCTCCAGGGGTGGTTACAGTACTTGCTGCACATCCTAGACAGGGCACTGAGGCAGCTTTATCAGCCTTCTGCCATGCAGCTCTCAGTCAGCCCAAAGGATTTGCTCTTTAGCAGCCTATCAAAATGGATATTTATTGCCAACATCATAAGGAATAAAAGTCAGCTCTTACTGGTGAAAATATTCAAAGCAGAAGAAATGGGGTAATAGCTTTAGACCAGGGGTCCTCAAACTTTTTAAAGTGGGGGCCAGATCACGGTCCCTCAGAGAGCTGGAGGGACGGACTATATGAACTACTAATTCCTACTGTAACACCTCGGCTGCGCTCACTGCCCAAAAAACCTGGCGGGCAGGATCAGACTCCTCTGCGGGCTGCATGTGGCCCGTGGGCCATAGTTTGAAGACCCCTGCTTTAGACTTTTGGTTTGAGAAGACAAAGAAAGTTCTGGAGATGAATGGTGGAGACAGTTGCACAACCATGTCACCGACCTGTCCATTTAAGAGTTGTTACAATGGCAAGTTTTACGTTATGTGAATTTTATCACAAAAATCTTTTTAAGGCTTAGACACTGCCCGCCTTGCATGAACAGGTACCAGCAATAGGGAGGCTTGTCACCAGCATCCTTTAGAACGGACCCTGACGGGGTCCCTGCTGGGTCCATGTGTCACCCTTGCTTGAGGGGGATTTCTCATTGCTCAATGCCAACTACAGGCTTCCCAATAAGGCCTGCAGGTAATTTCTGCGGTAAATTCAGAGAGTAAATGTTTCAGGCTTTGTGGGGCACGCGGTGTCTGTTGGAAACACTCAGCTCTGCTGCTGTATCAGGGAAGCAGTCCCAGACAATATCTTAACGAATCAGTGTGGCTGTGTGCCAATGAAGGTTCACATTGACAGAAATTTGGCCCAGCACTGAGTGTGCCGTCCCCTGGACTAGATCATCGGGATGCTGTGTCTTGTGATTTTTCCCTATAGAATCTGTCATCTACATGGCATTGGGGAGTTCGGGCTTTTGAACATACGGTTCCCATCCTCCTGGGTGGTGTCATTCATAACACAATAGCTAATATTTCTTCACTGCAGTTCTCCGTGTCTCATGTTTGGCTCTGCTACTGACGAGTGGATGAATGCCTTCTGTTCTGCAACATGACCCCAGCCTGGCACTCCCAGCTTGGCCACGTCATATTATTCCACTAACCTATTGCTTGCTTGGATTTGCTAGTATTTGCTTAGAAATGTACTGTTTATGTGCATAAATAAGATATTCCTGGGGTTAATGGAGAGATGAGGACACATATGTAATACCCTACTCAAAAAAAAAAAAGATATTCCTGCGGTTTTATTTTTGTGTGCTCCGCTTCTCTGTTTTTATGATATGTTAGCCTTGTAGAAAGTTTATTTTCCTATGTGCTGAAATATAGTATATAATATAGGGATTATCTGCTCTTTTGCATGTTAAGTCAATTCTATTCCTAAAACTATGTGGTCCCTACTTTTTGGAGGCTTATGATTTTCTTATCACCTTTTCATAAGTCTTTACCTTTTTTATAAGTCAGTTTTAGTCATTTATATTTCTCAGGTGATCACCCATTTCAACTAGGTGTCCAAATTTATTGACATAAAGTTTTGCGTGCTGTATTAGTCTGCTGGGGCTGTCAAAACAAAATACCACAACGAGGTGGCTTCAACAACGGACATTTACTTTCTCAGGGTTCTGGAGACTAGGAGCCCAGAATCAAGGTTTCGCTAGCTCCTAGTGGTTGCAGGTAATCCTGCAAAGTCCTTGGCTTGTAGACTTATCACTTCCATTTCTGTGTCTCTCTTCACCTGCTGGGATGTGTGTGTGTGTGTGTGCACTATTCTCTCTTCTTTAAGCACAGTTCTCTCTCTCTTTCTCTCTCTCTCTCTCTCTCTCTCTCTCTCTCACTCTCTTTCTCTCTCTCTTTCTCTCCCGCTCTCTCTCCCTCTTCCCTCTCTCTCAGAGCTGCTTTGGCTGGATTTTAATATGTAAAGCCCTTGCTCATTTGTAAATCTGTTAAATTGGAATTTTGATTTATTTCCTAATCCAGGAGCATTTGGGAAGTATACTGTTAAATTTCCTAGTGCCTGGGTTTTTCTTTCTTTCTTCATCTTAACTTGCTTTCATTGTTCATTTCTCACTTTAGTGCACTCTGCTTATTGATTATGGCCTTTATGATTCATACTCTGAAAGCAATAAAGTTTTCCATAGATGTCTGCTAGATCAAGTATGTTAATTATGATATTCTAGTTATCCAGTCTTTTTCTTATTGAGGCATAATTGACCTATAACACTGTATTAGTTTCAATTGTACAGCCCAATGATTTAATATTTGTATGAATTGTGACATGAACAAGAGACCCATCTCAAAACAAAGACTCATTCAAGTTGAAAGTAAAGGGATAGGGGGAAAAAATTTTATACGAGTGGAAATGAAAAAGAAGCTGGGGTAGCAATATTCATATCTGACAAAATAGGCTTCAAAATGAAGACCATCACAAGAGACAATACAGGTCACTACATAATACTAAAGGGATTGATCCAACAGAAAGATATAATCCTGGTAAACATGCATACATCCAATACAGGAGCACTTAAAGAACTTCTGGAGGACTTCAAGGAAGACATTGGCAATAGTTCATGGCTGGAGGAATTAACCTTATTAAAATGCCCATACCCCTTAATCAATAAAGTAATTTAAAAAATAAAAAATAAAATGTCCATACTACCCAAAGCAATCTATAGATTCAACTCAATCCTATTAAAATACCAACAGCATATTTCATAGATCTAGAATAAATACTCCACAAATTACATGGAACTGAATAGCACAGCAATCTTGAGAAAGAAGAACGAAGTTGGAGGAATCACAATACCAGAGATCAAGTTGTACCACAAAGCTGTTGTAATAAAAACATCCTAATATTGGCACAACAACAGGTATATATATGTATTGGAACAGAACAGAGAGTCCAGAGATCAACCCATACCTTTATGGACAATTAATATTCGACAAAGGAGGCAAGAGCATACAATGGAGTAAAGACAGTCTCTTCAATAAATGTTGTTGGGAAAATTGGACAGGTACATGCAAAAAAAAAAAAATGAAATGACCATCAACTTACACCATACACAAGAATAAAAGACTTAAATGTAAGTTGTAAAATCATAAAAATCCTAGAAGAAATTTATATGCAGCAAAATCTCAGACATCTCATGTAGCAGAATTTTCACCACTATAATGCCTAGAACAAGAGAAACAAAGGGGAAAAATGAACAAATGGGATTACATAAGACCAAAAAACTTCTACACAGCAAAAGAAACCAACATCAAAGTGAAAAAGGAACCCACTGTATGGGAGGACATATTTGCCAATGATACATCTGATAAGGTGTTAATTTCCAAAATATATAAAGAACTCATACAACTCAACTAAAGGACAACAGACAATCCATTAGAAAATGGGCAGAGGATCTGGATAGACACTTCTCCAAAGAAGACATGCAGGTGGCCAAGAGACATATGAAAAAATGCTCAATGTCACAAATTATCATAGAGATGTAAATTAAAATGACAATGAAGTACCACCTTACAACTGTCAAAATGAGTACCATCAATAAATCAACAACCAGCAAGTGCTGGTGAGGATGTGGAGAAAAGGGAACCCTTTTTCCCACTCTGCTAGCAGACTGGTAAAGCCACTATGGAAAACAGTGTGGAGTTTCCTCAAAAAATTAAAAATGGGCCCTAGCTGGTTTGGCTCAATAGAGTGTCAGCCTTCAGAATGAAGGGTCCCAGCTTTGATTCCAGCCAAGGGCACATGCTTGGGTTGCGGTTCAATCCCTGGTGGAGGTGTGCAGGAGGCAGCCGATCAATGATTCTCTCTCATCATTGCTGTTTCTATCTCTCTCTCCCTCTCCCTTCTTCTCTAAAATCAATAAAATATATATATATATATATTTTTAAATTAAAAATGAGCCCTAACCGGTTTGGCTCAGTGGATGAAGTGTTGGCCTGCGGACTGAAAGGTCCCGGGTTCAATTCTGGTCAAGGGCATGTACCTTGGTTGCAGGCACATACCCAGTGAGGGGTAGGGTGTGTGGGAGGGTGTGGGGGAGGGAGTGGCTGATTGATGTTTCTCTCTCATTGATGTTTCTGGCTCTCTGTCCCTCTCCCTTCTTCTCTGTAAAAAAATCAATAAAATATACTTTTAAAAGAATTAAAAATGAAACTTCCATTTGACACAGTGATTCCACTTCTAGGAATATAACCTAAGAAACCTGAAATACCAATCAGAAAGAATATTTGCACCATTATAGTCATAGCAGCACTATTTACAATAGCTAAGATCTGGAAACAGCCCAACTGTCCATTAATAGATGAATGGATTAAAAAACAAACAAACAAACAAAACAAAAAAAACTGTGATACATTTACACAAAGGAATACTATGCAGCTGTAAAAAAGAAGGATCTCTTACCCTTTGAGACAGGATGAAGGGATCCCTTAAGCGGGGAAAATGCAGAATCAGGATAAAAATGCAGCGTAGATAAAGCAAAGGCTTCACCAATACAGCATTTTGGAGAGGTTACTCCCTGAACTTGCAGTTTCTCATACCTCACACAAGGGTTTGGGACCAGGATATCTTAGACCTTCCAGGCTGAAACTCTCCCTATTTTTTATGGCTTGGGCAGAAACATCTTATCTATTGCTAAGCCTTACATATTGTTTATTATTCAGTGCTATTTGCACTCCTATCATTACATGGTCCACAAATTAACTCATTATTTATTAAACGTTTTATATATTCCTACAGTATAAGGTACCTTTTCGAGTGAGCATGGACTCTAATGACAAGGCAAATGGTGCCCTTTCGGGATGTAAAAGCACCAGTTGATGTAATAAACACTTCCTATTCCCATCCAAGGAGGACACTTCCTCCTTCCTTCTTTGTAGCAAACCAAAGAAGTGAGTGTGCAGCTAATCACAAGTTTGGGCACATGTTTACACATGTTCTCCTCATTTCCCCATTTCCCTGAGCATAGGCCTTGTACCTTCCCAGAGTTTTACCAGGATCCTTATACCTTATATTTAATAAGCTTAGTAAAGACCCACTGTTATTCATTACATATTTGATGGAAAGAGAAAAGAAAGAGGCCAATACTCTGTGCCTGGAGAGGATCCTCAGCCAACTTCTGCAAAATGTAAGTTATGGTAGAACGTCTCTAGAGCTGAATCCCGCTTTACCAACTGGAAAGCAAGGAGAGGGTCGTTCTAGAGACATGTGTCTGAATATCCAATTCTAAAATTCCCTGTAAGAATCTGAATTTAGGGTTCCTACCTAGTTCCAATCTATTGTCCTAGTTCCAATCTATTGTCCTAGTTCAAATCTATTGTCCTAATTTAGAGAGTTGTAATCAGAATTTTTTAATTTAAAAAAAACATATTGGAACCCAGGCTAGTGTGTTTCAGTAGTTAGAATGTAGGCCCAAAACCAAAGGTTTATGGGTTGAATTCCCAGTCAAGGGCACCTATCTGGGTTGCAGATTCCATCCTGGCCCCCTTTGGGCCATATGGTAGGCAGCCAATCAAAGTGTCTGTCTCACATCCATGTTTCTCTCCCCTTCCCTCCACCTCTTCCACTCTCTCAAAATCAATGGGGAGAAAATATCCGCAGGTGAGGATTCACAACAACAACAAAAACAGATTGCAATGGATAAAGATAAATTATGTCTCATGAAGCTTTTGGTTTTTATAGTGTGTGTGTGTGTGTGTGTGTGTGTGTGTGTGTGTTATGTTTCTTCCCTGAGTTATATATAGAGGCAAAAAAGCTCCCACCCTCTGCCATAACCCTCAGGTTCTTTTCATTTAAAAGTAAAACAAAGCATTTTTCATTAAAGGGTAAGAGCTACGGAAGGATGGACATAAGGAAATTGCATTTTTCGTAGTCAGTAGGAGAGCTGGAGGCAGATAAATGTAAATCACAAGGAAAACTACAATTCGCTCTCTCCCTCATAAGCTTCAGGAACTTCCCGCAGAGAATTCACTCTTCAATACCTTCTTTGGTGAACCTCGGCTAACAAATGAACTAAGTCTTCTTATTTCTTGATTACATATTTTGTAGTGTATTGTTTAGCACCTATGATATTCAGGGGTCAGACATTCGAATCTTGGCTCTGTCATTTACAAGCTGTGTGACCCAGCGCAAGATGCTCCAGTTTCCACTGTAAAATGAGGGTAGCTGCGTTGTGAAGATTAAATAAGAATAAACACGGACAAAAAGTAAAATATAAAGATACTTTGGAAAAAAAAAAAAGAATAAACACGGAAAGTGCTTAGCAGAGCAAGCACCCTTGCTCATTACCCAGGCTGGCCCAGCCCTACCAGCCAGGGGACACAGCTTAAAATACTCCTCTCTGGTCTCATGGAGTTGCATTCCATCTCGGAATAGGAAGGAGTGCTCCTACTAAACGTATGTTGGACAACCTGATGGTACAGTGGGAGGAATATGGCCTTAGGAGCCTCGACTAGGGCTCAAACCCTTGTCAAGTTTATTTACTCAGCAAGTGATCTTGAGTGATTTAATAGACATCTGAACCCATTTCCCCTTCTCAAAAGTGAGTATCATCTAATACTTAAAATGGAGATAATGCTCGGAATGCATTATCTAGAAGAGCCTGATTCCTGTTAATTTTCTCCTTTTCCCTTTATAACAGCTTTGCAGAAGAAAAGGTAATCCTAGCCAGAACCCCTCACTGTGCATTCTAGTCGTCCTTGGTGATTACCTCAAAGTCAGGGTATTGCCCTTCTGGCCACCACTAAGAATAGGCCTCAGGCAAATGCCACTTGCAATGGTAAATTGTCTCACTTAAGGCAAAGTAGCCCTGTGCAATCAACTCTGCTCCAGCTCAAATTGTCATTTCCACAGGAATTGCCCTATGATCACTGGAACCATTGTTCTTGATAAAATGATTTCAAGTGTTAAAAATAAAATTTTAAAAGAGCCGTAATTCTCCTTCTTAAGACAACTATTCTTGCTATTACTTTGTAATCCTTGTTCACATGCAGACATGGTTTCCCATAGTTTCTCTCAAGATTAAAACTATTCATCTTCTACTTCTTTAGGTGACATTATCCTATAAAATAGCTTCAGAATAGGCCACCTTGTAAAAGGTTTATAATATTGAATATGAGTATTATCTTCAGGTTTATGCTACAACCAGCTTCTACATGAGAAAAAAATCATTTTTCGCTTTACCAGATTATATTCTTTCGAAAAATCATGAAGACTTTGATGTTTTATATTTGTAATTCAGTCTCCAATAAAAATGAGAATGGGCTTTTGTTAACGAATAGAAGATTCTTTATCTCAGGCAGCCAGGAATTTGATCTGGGGGCTGATTTCAGGCTTGGAGAAATTGGGATTCAAATACATTCAAACAGACCTGCCCTTCGAATCCATTCGGCCAATGTACTCGTCTTGTTTTGTAAATGGCCAGGAAGAGCAATATGGGTATATCAGCAGGGGAGTCCCATGACCAATCACGCAGCATATCAAGAGATAAAAACCATCCTGGACTTACTGAAAGTCTGGGACAGAAGTGAGGGGATGGGGGAGGGAGAACAGGAAGAGAATGGGACAAGTAATCTGTTACACATACATTGTGGGCCCCAAGAGCAAACGGAAGGGGAGCTCAGTGTGCTTGAAGAGGTAGGATGTAAATCTGTCCTTCTGAATGGGCATTATGTCCTATCGAAGTCTATTGTTTCATGGAGGCCAGGCCTAACAATATCCCATTGTGGCAAATGCAAAGGCCAGTTCGTTAAATCCCAGTTTTCCAGATCTCTTCCCTCACTTTCAGTCTCCAGGACTGTACCCCCGAGGATGTTCTGCTCCGGCTGTCCCCCCTGGCTGGCTGTGTAAGTAAAGATGGTTTACAGGCTCCTAGGTCCGGTGTGAGGGCACCTAAAACCTCTCCACCTTGCTCGGATTGTTATAAAGTGTGAAAGACTGTAGCCATTTGTTTCCAGAGAGATGACATGGGGAAAACTACCACTGAAATTGCCAAGCCAGAGCCTCCTGCAAATCTGCAGTCACCTTTGGAACTACAAGGATGCTTCGCCCGGATGGAAGGTGTTCTTAAGCGTTTTATACAAATCGGTGGATGGTTTGGCGTTTTCATTTTCAAGGGAACTTAAAAGACCAGCTTCAATTGCAAGAGACTGTTTGCTTTCAATGATCCTGGAATGGGCATTAATACTACGTGGATGTTTAAATGCCTAGGCTAAAACAAGCATATGGCTTACACAGTGTTCTTCCCGCACACAGATTTCTCCAGCACGTGGTGTCTTTGTATTGCCACCGAGTGCACAAGAACTGAACAACCAGCCAACTGGAAATGGTTGATAAAGAGGCATTGGGATGATGGGGAAATGCCTGGAAGTCATCTATTTCATTTTCAATACCCGCTAGATCAAGAAGGTGATAACTCCTAATAATGGGGAGGTTCTACATTACTTGATGGTTTCCATGGAGCAGTACACCAATGGAAATCAAAATGTTTCTAAGGGAAAATGCTGTTGTTACCAAGGTGTTCTGTAGTTGTGTTTTTTGCCTTTTCCTTCCTGTTCTGTGTCAGAAGTTCTTGGTACAGATTGACCTTGGAACAAGACTCCAAGGCAAGAATGCCTGCTGGGCATGGGAGTACACAGAAAGAAGAGGCTGGATCTTGGGGCTCAGGCTGATTCCTTTGAAAAGGGATGAGCTGCCGAGTCTAAAATGTATCCCTATATCCGGTCAGGGAGCCTGAGAAGTGTAACTGGAAGAAAAGTATCCCAGTCCTGGCCCTCGCCTTTTCTGGGTGAGTGGGTTAATAGCACAACCTCTCCATTGTGCCCCTTCCTCTACCTGTAGGACCCTGTTGAGGAACAAAGATGCAGTGCCGGTGAAAGTGCGGTATAAAAGTAAGCTGTTTGTATTTTGTGTTGATGACCAAACATTTAGAGAATAATGATACTTGAGCTTGCGCTCGTGGCATATTTCTTTCAGGAGAACGTTAGTAACAGGTGAACCTCTTCTTAGCAAATCCCCCCTTTTTCACACTGACTAGTTGAGAACGGCTTTCCCCGTTTCCAGAGGTTGTATTTCTTCCTTTCCTCCGTGGGCTCAGGGTGTTGGGCTACCTGTTAGTAACTTACTCAGGCCCAGTAGAGAGCCCACCAGGTCTAAGCTCTGTGGAAAATGTGGAATAAGCTGAGGTGGAGACTTGTATGGGCTTGTTGGAAATCAAACCATAATACACATTCTCCTGTTATTGGATTAAACCTAATTTTGAATAAACCAGATTTAGGAGACATTTTCTGAATCATGTTATTTTCTTCTTAACTTAAAATGTCTTTTTTATGTGTCTAGCTATGTTATGTGTTTTAAAGATTCTTTGGGTCTTAATTTTTAGATCTATATCCAATCCCCTAATTTACTAAACTAAAGCATTCACCTTTTTTCTCTCTGGTTGTAAGATACAGTGCTCTCTGGGTAAGCACTATACTCTCTCAGCAGCTAAAGTGAATACTTGGGTGACATGGGGGACTGAATGTCACATGGAAACTTTGTCATGATATGACAGAAAAATAATAACGTAAATTATAATCCTTCCATGTGGTTTATTCAAGCTTTGTTTCCCCATCTGTTAAATGAGAGGTTTAGATAAGATCATCGCATCTGGTTCAAAAATGGAGTGAACAATGTCTTTCACCATGGGGATTTTCTCTCTGCTTCTACCCCCACCCACCTTTTCCTCCTCCAGGGCTTAGTAAATATTAAGCCCATTTTCAGGGGCTGAAATTGGGGGAGTGAGGGAGGCTCTGGTCCACTCCACCCTCACCCACCTTTCCAATATTTCCATTTACCTAGGGGAAACCCCACAATTTCTCTAAGCAGGCCAGTAATTACGTGGGGAGTGACTCTTATAAAACACTAGAGGACCTAGAGCCAGTCAACTGGGTGTCGCATCAATACACAGATCTCACGTCATGTGGGTTCAGATTGTGGGGCTCCATGGCTAGCTTATACCAACTGAAGTAAATCATGAAGTGTTGGACCTCGAAGGGCTATTGAGCTACTTTCTAAACATTATAATACAATCAGATTTTATTTTGTTCGAGGAGGCGAGAGACCAGTGGCCAGAGATCCCAGCCTCCATTAACCTTCACACAATGGAGCTGATAAAGGCCTCTCTTCAAACAATGTCTTGGTGATCACTTTATCAGATGTAATTACATTTTCTAATCTTACAGTGACTTTGCAGGTACTGAGGGACTCAGGTGAAGGATCTTCCCAAAGGTTATCTATTTACATTCTGTCCAGTGCGAGGTGGCAGGTCTAAGCTTTATTAAGCATTGTTCTGGCTCTACAGGTGGTGTCAGAGCAAAGCAATCCCGTAAACCCAGACAGACTGACCCCCAGTGCTAGGGGCCATCTAATCAAAGGCTATCGTGGAACAATGTCATTCATCACTACTCCGCCCAGGCACTCCCTCCTGCTTGTGGAGCCTGAGACTGATGCAACCTCACAGGCATTTGGTGAAATTCTGACGGAGGAGGTGCCTGGTTTGTTCAGTGAGGTCACCTGAGCTATAGTCATCTCACAGGTGAAGTTTGGAATACACATGAGGCTCCCGGTTGCTAGACCCAGAGATTTCACTTACCAGGAGACTGTCAGTGTGATGATGTGATTAAAGACAAGTGGGATTAAAACCTACCCTGGTCTGAGAATGTGTTAAAAACCTTGTGTAGATGCGTGACCCAGTTCAGGTATATGTTTGTGCTCTGTCAGCACTTTTTATTTGTGAGTTGATTAAAGAGAAGAAAAACTTGGGGTGGATGAGTCGGAGGAGGGAATATACGTGTGTGTGTGTGTGTGTGTGTGTGAGAGAGAGAGAGAGAGAGAGAGAGAGAGAGAGAGAGAGAGAGAGAGAGAAAGAGAGAGAGAGAGAGAGATTAACCTTAAATGTCTTAAAGTTACACAATACCTTCTTTGGGTGAATTCCTTTCTTCTTGTGGAAATATTCTCCCAGTAGTTTTAGATGTTATCATGCTGCTTGCTTAATGCTGATTTAATTACAAGCCCTTTTATCATCTCAGCAAACAAGAGACACCACTATGCACAATACCTAAAACTACAAGGTTAAAAACCTCAGTGTTTCTCCCTTTTCAAGTAAGGACCTTGAATGGCTGGTTAAATAAATGTTTTAAAACTTGCAGGTCCATTCTTTGGAAATAATTGTACAATATTTTCATTTCTTACACATTGGTTCCTTATGCTTACACTGTCAGGGCTCATCCTTAACCTTTTCACGTTCCACCCGAGATCTTCAGGGGTAGCTGTTAAGATGCAATGCAGCAAAAGTGTCCTTATGAAAAAGTTCTCCTGGATTTATGTTCAGAATTTGGCCTTTCAGAAGTGAGAAATGTTTCTGACATCCAGTTAATTTAGGCACTGTGAGAAGGTAAGTGGTGAGAAGGGATAAATTAGCACCTGGTCTGGTGTGATCCAAAAAGTCATGCCCAATGCAATTTGGGCACCTGGTGTCCTGGGGTCACGTGGTACCCAACAAGATTGTCACAGCTCTGCCACTAACCCAGCTCTGCAGCCAGGAGTCACTGGGCCTCTATGCAATTTGAAGCTTATATTTTCATGAGGAAATGAGACCTGTAATGTCACTTCTAGGCCAAAAATGCACGTTCTGAGGACTATGTTGGTCAGGCAGAGTCTGTTGTAACATTGGGACTTAAACTAGACAGGGGGCCTTTCTTTCCTGTACCATCTTTAATTTATGGGACCTATTCACCTAATCTATTTAAAGAAAGTGATGCTATTCATACCAAAATGAAGACTCAGCCAGGAAATAAAATCCTAGCCACTTTTTAAAAGTTACATTTATTCAATTAACATGTATCACCAAGTGCCAAGTAAGCTCTTCAAAAGGAATCAGTGGGTTAAACCTCACACCAATCTTTGGGGTAGGTACTATAAACACACCAGTTTTTGAGATGAGGAAACTGAGGTATAGAAATGTGAGGAATATTCTCAGGGTCATATGCTAGTAAGTAGTGGAGCTGGGATTAGAATGAATCAGACTGTGTGTCCTTTGCTATTATTCATGTTATCTAAAATTCATCGTGATTTGAACTGCATTTCGTCTGGGATTGCACAAAGCAATCGGTGTGTCCTATACAGATGGGACTCGGACTAACCTAAAATCCCCCTTCACTTACATGAACTTGGATTTTTGTTTAAACATCCTTTATGGTCCTGTAAGATAAAATCTGTAAGTTCTTGTTCTTCTGTGAATCAGAAGAAAATGTCAGAGAAGCTTGTGGGGGAAGGAAGATATGAAATAGAATTGGTGATTGAAGGAAATGATCAGTTTCAAGCTGCTTTAATCAACAGAATCGCTCTCTACTTGTTGTGGAATAGAATAGGGTGACCAAAGCCAATAGTATTCCTGTCTTTAGGGAGTGGTCATTGTGGTTAGTCCAGCTTCTGAAGATGTTTTAACAACCCCACCCTGCCTCCACTCCTCTCACTCCCGATTAGGCAAAGCAGTCCTAGAGGCCTGAGGACCCCACCTCTCTGTGGTATGTAGATGTGGGAGAAAGTTGCATGTATTGGTAAAGCAAACTATGCAAAGAATTTGTAGAGATCACTTAAATTCAGGAATGGAATGGCATCCAAACTCCCCAAAGTATCTCATTTCCAATCTTCCTTTGTATTAGAGAACATGGTCTGAAACCATAGTCAGCCAGAATTAAAAGACAAAGCCCGTTTTCCATGCAGGAGGGCCCTTCTGCACAAATGCCCTTCCTCTCAGATTCTTACAAAATGATGATTTGCTGACCCTCTCAGGCAGGAATCTCCCTTGACTCTCCTGTTGGCCACCCTGCCCTTCAGCTAACACTGAACTGTCCCATGGCCTCCTCTTGTAAGTGAGCTATGACTAGGAAACCAAAAGAAGTGGGTGGGATAGGACATTTAGGCCAAGGCAGCAGCCTGTGCAAAGGCCAAGAGAGGAGAGAACACTCAAGTAGCCCACAAACCCTGAGAAGATGTTCTTCAACTTGGCTGCCTGTTAGAATCCCCTGGGGAACTTAGGAAAGTCCCCATGCTCATGTTGCCCCCCAAATTAATAAGCAGTATCACTGAGGTCAGGACACAGATCTCTGTCATTCTAGTGCAGCCACATTTGACACCCTGTAGCCTGAATTGCAGAGAGTGGGCCCAAAGAAAGGCAAGGAATGAGCATAGGGCTGGCACTGAAACCAGGATAGGGCAGGGATGAGAATTATATGGAGGAGATAGTGAGGCCTTCAGTGAATTTTGTTTGTTTTTATTATGAGAGGAGCATGACCAGATGCTACAGGTGAGTAAGAAAGGAGAAGACAACAACAGTGGAGCAGAAAAGACAGGGAAGAGGCTGCTGTAAAAGCCGGACAGGGGATGGTGGTGACCGGCCAGACTGAATTCCAGATTCAGTCAGGATCCTGAGCACACAGAAGGTGGGGTTGAGATAGTAGAGGAAGCTATATGGCAAGAGTCAGAGAATGGGGACAGCTATATGACCAAAGGGGATGAAACACGAAGAGTGGGTCCTCCCTATCCAAAGCACTCTCATAGAACTCTCCTGCTGCTCTCCAAGATGTGCCAGCAGGAACAAGCCAATCAGACCAGTAGCTTTTGGGCCTCTGTTCTGCGCTGTCACCCTGGCCACATGAGTCACTGGCTCCTTATGGTGGGGAGACGACCAGAAGAGCAGGGGTTATTGTCTCCAGTCCAGCAGCGGCCACAACTATGTCTCAGGGCCATGACCAGTTTCCAGCAGCATCATGCAAGTACCGATAAAGTGACCACCTTTTCCAAACCTACAAGTGGAACACATGAGCTCACCATACCTTTTCATAACACTCCAAGCACAATCTCAGGGACATCATTTCGATACCAAAATATTAACATGTCTAGTTCCTTTTTAATCTTTATGTGAATATAAAGATAGGATATTTAACATAGGTCTATGCTAGAAAATCCTGTAAGTATAATCTCCATAATCATCCGTTGCATGTATTGTACACTTGATACAAAATGATTTTGAAAATGTTCACCAAAAACGAAGACATTCGCCCAGAAAGAGTAATAAGCTTTTGTAAGCATCAATCTTCTCAAGTCATTCTTGAATCTATGCAAAGTTGTTTTGAGAGAAAAAGGAGGAACCAAGAAATAAAGAAATTTCCAGAAATGACAAATATAAAATCCTTTGATGATGTCTACAGGGGGAAAAAGTACTTTGAATTATGAAATGAAGCTATGAGAAAGAAACTGAGCTCCATGATTGCAAATTTAAGTATTTAGCATTCAAGTCATTCTTAGATTGATTTCAGTTAAGGGCACCAATAAGTTACAGTGTAAATAAAGACTGCAGAATGGAGCTCAGGGTCCCAGCCTGGAGGTGCCCTCACAACTTTCGGGGGTGGGAGGGGGCCCAGAAGCCCCTCCTTTCTGGCCCTCAGATGCCACACCTGCCTAGCGAGCCATTGAAATAAGTGTAGCTCCATCCTACAACCCATTAGAATCACCTAGAGAGATGTTAAAACCCTAGACGTTTCCAGAATTATTAAAATAGACTCGGGTCATAGGTCTTTGGCATCAATACTTTTAAAACTCCCCAAGTGATTCTTCTTCATTGCCAGAGTTGAGAGGTACTGGATGAGCTAAATGACTTCTGTGTCCACTTGGAAGAATCAGGTTTTTATTTCATGGCATACTTCTCCCTGAGATTCCCATCCCAAAAAAGAAAATCCAGATTAGCACAAGCTTCCTTTTGGTTTCAGTTGTGATGCATACACAGGCAAAAACACCACACGCGGAGGTCAGAACCAACATTTCAAAGGGGAAATGCTTTCAGACTTTTAAGCCTGACCCTCAATATCATAATGGTTTGGCTTGTTTTAAGGAGAAGCTCTGAATTGCTCCTATAAGGTATTTGGTGCTTTTAGCACAAAGACAGGGATGATGGGACAGTCCTTTGCCAGGAGGGAGTGTGATGCTGTGAAGCCAGCACTCACGTGGGAAACTGGCTCTCGCTGGTGGCGTTCCTGCTACTAACCTTTATGCCAGTGGAGTGAGCAGTTTCTCTAAATACAATGGAACCTCTGCCACTTTGAAGATAAGCTTGCACAGGCTGCTTAAAACAATAATTCTGTACTTTCTTTCCTGTTTCTAGATTTATTTTAAGTATTAGTATAAAATGTCAGAGCAGCTGATAGCAGCCAGATCAGTTTGTATAAAACTCAACTGCCTGTTTGTAGTATATTACAGCTATATTTGACACAGGAAAGCACTTAATCATGCCTGCTATCAGCACACCACACCCACCTTTGTGAGACCCTTGGAGGCTTCGAGATTTATCACTGTGAACTTGAACTGGATGGACAGGCCCTAATGGATAATGCAGGCTTGCTTCTGAGAAGTTAGGGCTAAAAGTGTACCATCCACAACCCAACTGCCAAGAGAAAGGTCAGGAATGCAAGCCACCTCCCAGGAATGGCCCTAGGGTGTTGCCCCTCTGCCCAGACTTTTATCTCAAGATGTTGAAATTTTATGAGTATAAATCTGATGACATTGTAAGAGCCTTTCTATGCCACGTTTTGTGCCCAAAGCTGCCTTTTCTGAAGTTCCCTTAACCACACTTTCCTCTTCATGCCAACTGATAAGGGATACAGCTTAAACAGAAAAGGCAAGTGGCTGGCATTTCTGCATTTAACCAACTCCCTTTCCCTGGCATCATTTTATTGGCACCTGAGAGTGCTGGCAGGGAATTCTCTCCATTTTACATATTGGACATCGGAGGCCCTTAGAGATGAGCTATCTGACTGTGTTTGTAATATCATGAAAATTTTACCAGTTATTAGGTGATAAATCATTCTGAAGATGCACTTGGAAAAATTATTTAAGAAGTCAGGTTGATATATGTCAATTTTATATATATATATATATATATATATATATATATATATATATATATATATATGCCGTATTTTTCGGACCCTAAGACGCACCGGACCATAAGACGCACCAGTTTTTAGAGAAGGGAAATGAAGAAAAAAAGATTCTGAAACAAATAGTGTCCTAAAATATTTTATGTGTATTAAAACCCAACATCACAGTCATAAACACATGTAATCAACCCTGTAAAGTAAACAGCAGCATTTAGAACCTTTTTAGAGCCGGGCAAGCACACAGAGACCACACAAAGCCTGGCAAGTAAAAAAACTTTTTTTTTACAGTATATGTGTAGGCTATATTTGGACCATAAGACGCAGGGACCTTTTCCCCCCACTTCTGGGGGGAAAAAAGTGCGTCTTATGGTTCGAAAAATACGGTGTGTGTGTGTGTGTGTGTGTGTGTGTGTGTGTGTGTGTGTGTATGTGTGTGTGTGTATATTTCAAAAAGGAAAGGAGAGGGAGAGAGAGACAGAAACATCAATGATGAGAGAGAATCATTGATCGCCTACCTCCTGCATGCCCCCGCTACTGGGAGGTTGAGTCTGAAATCCAGGCATGTGCCCTGATCCGGAATTGAACTAGGAATTGAACTGTGTGACCTCCTAGTTCATAGGTTGACACCCAACCACTGAGCCATGCCAGCCAGACTCAATCTTCTTTTATACCACTATCCTCTTCCCTTTGGTTTATCCCTAGTTTTATATTGTTTGTTTCAAGTTCATGGACCCTTTTTATTTTCTCTTTACAAGTGAGCAATTTTTATTTGCAGTGTTGTTTGTGGTTCTTTCTTTCTTGTTTCTTAAGCCTCTAACCAATTCTTTTCTTTGCCTTTCTTTCCTATTTTCTCATCACTAAGCACTCCCACCTCACTTGTTCTCTCTTTTATTCTCCTCCTTGGCACATTTTCTTTTTTCTCCTGTTCGTTTCTTTCTTCTCTAATCTAGATGAAAGATCCAAAATTCCTGAGTACAACTTACAACATCCCTAAGCTGTTTCATTCTGAAAAATCTCTGCTCAGCTTATTCAGACAAGAGCAGTAACATAGAAAGCTGCCTGGCTGGGAATGAAGACAGGAGCTCAGCCTAGAACTACAGCTTTGCAGGTCTTTCCGCATTCCCAAATCCTCTGCCTCACATCCCACAGAACGTCATTCCTCCTCTGCTGGAATATTTCTGTCTGAGGGACAATTCTACTTGGCAGCTTGGCTGACAGGTGCCAAACTGCCCGGGAAGAATGGTAGATGGTGGTGGGATTAAGTCAGGAGGAGACGCTGACGTGCAGGCCGAGAAAAAACCCAGCCTTTCATGATGCTGAGCATTGTGAGAAGAGTGACAATATACTTTCACCTCACCAGTCATGGTTACTAATTGGAAAAAAATAAAGCCTGGAGTCTACCAACTGTTCTTTAACGTCTTCATGTTACTATTGCTGTAGTAAGAGGGGCTGAGGGCAGCTACACTGGGGACATTGGCAGAAGGAGAGACACCAAGCCTCTAGCAGTGGGGGAAACAGGGGTGGCCCAGGCCAGGGGACAGCCTCTAGGGGAATGGAAATCCTGGGCCACTGCTATGGCACCTTTCATTTCAGTTCCCATCCATCTGCTAGGTAGCCTATGAATCTTAATTTAGCTTCCCTAGTAGACTTCTCTCCTGAAAAGACACAGTTCCTTTTAGAAAAAAAGTATATGGCCTTTCTGTCTCAGACCAATGTTATTATCTTGGACAGTATAAGCCAGTTTTCCCATAGAACCTGATTACCCTGGATAGGCTGAAAAGACAAAGTGATATGACCAGAGCCTGGCAACTGTTCAGCTATGAGGGTTCGCAATGAGAAAGAATGTAAGACAATATCCAATATCTAAGTCAGAGTTCCTAGGAGGAGGATATGTCACATATAGAATAGGAAGTGCTGTGGGACAGGGGCAATGAAAGCTTTGTGACAGCGGTAGAAGCCAGCCCAGTCCTATTTCAGATCAAAGCCCTTCTCTTCCAGAATACATCTCTACCGCATACTTCCTGAGACAAGCGTGTGGGAGCAGAGACTTTGGGTCTGTGTGTGACAGAGGGTGGGGGAGAATAGTTTTATGCCCTCCCATAGGAACTGTACCGTTACAGAATATGAGGCTTAGAGTTGGGGCAAAAGAAGCCCTAGAGAGCTTGTCCAGAGGAAGATGCTAGCATTTGAGGACCATCTGGAAGTCAGGAGTTAGAGTGGATAGGGACTTCTCTTTCTGCCAAAGAAAGGTGAATTCTTGTCACACTGATAATAATGGGAGAAATGGGGCTGACCTGTAAAACTATCAGACATATATGCCAACAGAGTCAGGTTAGTTCATGAAAGTTCCCTTCAGGAAATCTGGAACCTACTCTGCATCTATCCAAATTACAAGTCAAGGCTAACGACTTGTGTTGCACTTCAGAGTGTACAAAGTGCCCTTGTGCACCATCTCATCTGATAGCTGAGGTTACTTCCCAGTCAGGTGATGAAGCTAAGTCAGGTGATTAAGCTAAGTTCTCCGGGACTGCCCCACCTTTGTGAGAAGACCAGGGCAGTCCCAGAGAACTTTCCACAGTGATAGAAATGTTCTGTGCCTTCTTGTCCAGTCCAGTAGCCACAAGCCACAGCTGTTGAGCACATGAAAGGTGAATAGTATGGCTGAGGAACTGAATTTTTAATTTATACCAATTGGTCAATTTAAAGAGCCACAGCCACATGTGGCTTAGTGACTACTATAGTGACATTGCAGTTGTAGATAGTGAGTGACTTAAGTTTATTGCTTTAGTAAGCTTTACCCCTCTGTTTGTGGTTACAGATTGCAACAGGAATTCTTCCTGGGTTCCTCAAGTTAATCAACAACTTGATTTAAATGCTGGGAATTAAATTCCATTGTGAAAACTTCTTAAGTATGAATTTGAGAAGGGAAAGGGACCAAAAACAGTGGAAATAAACTTTCCCTTATATCAATTAGGCCTGAATGGGTTGGGCAATGGAGGCATAACGTATATTCCATCACCTGAGTGAAGTTTTCCATTCAGGCTGTGGGTAAAAGAATGAGCTCCTGAACCCAGTAATCCAGGCAATAACATAAAATGGCTTATTCACTGAGGGGCATGGCCATAACTGTCCTTTCCTTCTGGGAGAAAAAAAAGAGAGTAAGAAAGTCTCTCTTGTGAGTCACTCTGATAACCATAAATTCTGGAAGGTTCTAGGCACCAAACAGAAATTACTATCTGACACTATTCCTTCTTGCCAACACTAGCTGGGCCTCCTGCGGGGACATAGGTAGAGCAGGAGAAGGAGTACAGGAAGGATGAGCCTTCGCAGCTCATGTTTTAATATAAAAGGGGGACAAGGGCATAAAAATTTATATAAATTCCCAGGGAAAACATTTCATCTATTTTGAGGTTGTAAGTACAGTCCTCTATTCACTTAAACAAATAGTTCATCCTGCAATGGATGAGGACTGCAGTCCCACTCTTTGTAAGGCCTCCGGCACTGTGCCTTTATCTGCACTCTTTGCCTAGTAAGGGCTTTTGGAAATGGCTGGGAAAATCTGCCAATGACAACATTCACAGCTCCCGCCCAACCACGACCTTTAGGAAGCTTGGGTTGCCCTATCGCGTGAAGCTGAGGGATTCTCAGCGTGTACATTCCTATCTTCACAGCCTGCCCTCAGATAGGTCCCTTCCTTCCTGCATAGATAGCAGGATAGGTTAGCCGGACAGGTGACCCTCACCTCCACCCCGGATTTAGTCAGAAACTTCATTTCATCATCATTATTAATAGCTGGGCGTGCTAATGTTTCCTGAAGGACATGATAAGAACCACAGAATCAGAAGGAAACAAATCCATGACTCAGCACTTTTCCCTCCTGTCCGACAGCTGTGGAAGGTTCCTGTAAGACCTAAAGATATCTGTGAGGACTGGGACTCTTGCCCAAATGTCTGCTTGAAGACCTAATATTGTGTAGGACACTGGTGTGCGGCCACCGAAATTCAGAAGAATAGTAGATAGTCTCTGTCTAGCCACTCTAGCTCTCCGGCTACCTGAAGTCGATGAGCTAAACTGCCTCCTCACATAATTCCAGTGCTAGTTTCTGTTTCCTTATTTCCAAGTAGTTTGCGAAAGGGAGGGGGCCTAAAGTTTACTGAGAATTGTGTTCCAGGTTTTTATATTATCTCAGATCCGCCTCTTCATCTCCCTGTGTACTACTGACCTATGGTAGAGATGGGGAGGCTGAGGTTCAGAGACAGTAAATAATTACCCAAGATCACAAAGCTCATTAAAGAGAGAACCAAAATCCAAACCCTAATTCTCAGTGTTCTAGTACCAAGCTGTCATCGGGCAGCATGAGCTGAATGGAAGAGGGGTACCCGCTGTTATGGACTCAATTGTGTCCCTCAAGATTCACATGTTGAAGCCCTCGCCCTCAATGTGACTGTTTTTTAAGACATGGCCTTTAAGGAGGTAAGTAAGGGTAGATGAGGTCACAAGGTTGGGGCCCTCATATAAGAATATCAGTTCTTATATAAGAATATCAGTTCTATAGGGTCAGGGCCCCAATGACCCTATAGAACTGATATTCTTATATGAAGAAGAAGCGACACCAGAGAGCTCTCTCTTCCATGTGAAAACACAGAGAGAAGACAGTTATCCACAAGCCAAGAGCCTCACCAGTGGGCACCTTGAACTCGGATTTTTCGCCTCCAGAACTATGAGAAAATAAATGTCTGTAGCTCCACCCAGTCTGTGGAACTTTTCTTTGTTATAATAGCCCTTAATAACCAATACACACAGCTTGGAGCCTTTAAGACTTTCTCTTCAGAGATCCTCATGTAACACTCAAAAAAATGTCATGCCCCACACCCACATCCCACAACACCGCACCTACCTGCCTCTCCAGCAGGGCCAGGGCAAGGGTGAGGTTGGTGAGGCAATTTCCCAGAGCACAGAAAACATAGCAATTTCCCAAGGATACCAAAAAACTCAGTAACTAAGATAAATAACATAACTAAAAATTTTTTTAAATCACAATCAAGGCAAAACGTCCAGGAGTTTTTGGCTGCTTTGCAATTTTGCCCACAATTATGGTTGAGAGCTATTTCTCCCTAGCTTTTAAATGTAAGTGGGGCCCTAGCCGGTTTGGCTCAGTAGATAGAGCATCTGCCTGCAGACTATTGTGCCTGGATTCTATTCCAGTCAAGGGCACATTGCAGGCTCTTCTCCTGCCTGGGCCCCGGTCAAGGCTTGTGAGGAGACAACCAATCAATGTGTTTCTGTTCCGTTAATGTTTCTCTGTCTTTCCCTCTCTCTTCCATGCTCTCTCTAAAAAATCAACAGAGCCAAAACTGGTTTGGCTCAGTGGTAGAGCGTTGGTCTGTGGACTGAAAGATCCCAGGTTCGATTCCGGTCAAGGGCATATACCTTGGTTGCAGGCACATCCCCGGTGGAGGGTGTGCAGGAGGCGGCTGGCCGATGTTTCTCTCTCATCGATGTTTCTGGCTCTCTATCCTTCTACCTTCCTCTCTGTAAAAAATCAATAAAATATATTTTTAAAAATCAACAGAAAAATATCCTCGGGTGGGGATTTTTTTTTAATGCTAAAAAAATAATAAATAGATAGATAGAAAGATAGATAGATATAAGTGGAATTCCAGTGAATGAACCCAAACTCCATACTTGAGATGAAGGAACTTGTCCTTTTTCCCATGACAAATTAGTATCAAGCCATTAATAAGAAGAAACAAGTGTGGGTTGAGTGCCAGCTGTGTTGCAGACTTTGTCCTGGGTGCAGAGTATTCAATAATGAACAAGGGGGTGATGCCTGCCTCCTGGAGAGGGCAGTCTGCAGAGGGACAGGAACAAGTAAGAGCGACAACAACCTACAGTGCTCAGGTTGCAGTGGGCATGTGCAAAGGAGGTGGGTGATGGAGGCACCTAAAAGACATGTAAGCCTGACCAAGAGGATCAGGACAGGATCCCCGGGAAAGGGCACCTCAGTTTACCAAATGACAGTGGCAGGAAAACACGGCTGCAGGCAGAAGATAAGTGTGTGCAAATCCGCAGTTTACTCTTTATTGAGTTCTTACCATTAGTTGGCAAATCACAACTAGCATGGCATTAAAAGTTTATGATATCCTATAAGGAAGGTGTGCTATGGTCTCACATTCAAAACAGAGAGGCCAACTACCTCTTGACAAGTCCATTCCTACCCCCAGTCTGCTGGCTTCCTCCTTGCTCTCTTCTGTCATTTCTCAATGCGGGTGCCAGAGTTAGCCTATTAAATCATACATCTGGCCATGCCATTTCTCTGGCCCAAACTTTCCAATTGCTTCTCATTCTTACTCAGAGTAAAGTCAAATAAGTCAAATAAGTCAAATAATCTGCCCTGTAAAACCCACTTCCCATTAGCTCTCACTTCGTCTCCTTATAACAACTCTACACTCACTTATCTTGCTTATTTTTTGTATCCCCCCCTTGACTGCCCAAACAACCACTAGCAAAACTGATCGAGGAAAGCTAACTGTATTGGGTTTACTGCATTAAGGGAGAAACTATCTTGACAGAATCTTAGTATTATCTAAAAATGAGAACTTAGAGCTGAAACCGGTTTGGCTCAGTGGATAGAGCGTTGGCCTGCAGACTGAAAGTTCCCAGGTTCGATTCTGGTCAAGGGCATGTACCTTGGTTGTGGGCACATCCCCAGTAGGGGGTGTGCAAGAGGCAGCTGATCAATGATTCTCTCTCATCGATGTTTCTAACTCTCTATCCCTCTCTCTTCCTCTCTGTAAAAAATCAATAAAATATATTTTTTTAAAATAAAAAATAAATAAAAATGAGAACTTAGAGCACAGTGTTTATAGAGGTTTGGGGCTTGGGCTAGATGATTTTAAGGATGAATTTGCAAGGTGGTAAAGGGGCTAGAATTGGACAGTTTATAACATACCAGCTTAGGATTGGTGGGAAAACTGAGATGAGGTGCTGTAGGACTCGGTAAATAAACTATTAGTCCTCATAAACAAGCACATAAATTGGGAATCATTTCTGTTTCAGTTCTCACATGACTAGAATGTAAGCTCCATGAGGGTATGGGTTTAATTTTTTGATCCCATCTTACAGAAGAATGCCTGTAAGCTCAGAGTAGGTGTCAATAAATGTTTGTTGTTCCTGGCTTTCAGACATCCACCTTCTCAATATGTCTTTGCATGGCATTCCCTCTGCATTGGAGGGAAGGGGAAGAGATCTGCTATCTCTTTCTCTTCTTATAAGTACACCCGTCCTATTGATTAGGGCCTACCCTTATAACCTTATTTAACTTTAATGATCTCCCTAAAGGCTCCATTTTCAAATGCAGTTACATAGGGGGTTAGTACTTCAATATATGAATTGGTGTCAGGGACACAACTCAGTCCATCACAACTCTATTCCCTCATTTTGGCCTGTGTGGGTCACTGCATGAGGACTTGGCAAGCAATTTTCTCAACCATGTGATCACTAGCTCTAGGGCCATTATTAATCCATCAAGAAAATCCTGGTAGCTGAACAAGAATTAAGTTTTCATTTCCCTGTTGCCTGGGGTGCCCTCAGAGAGCTCACCACAGGCCAGCCTAGAACTGAGGTTAGGTGACAGAAATGAGCTTCATGTCCATTTATCATAAGGGCAGGCCCCAAGTTTTCAAAATAGGTCCATGTAATTATTGGGAGACAATTTCCCAGGGTCTCTCTGCACACCTTGTGAGCAAAGGTGCTGTTTTTCTTTTTGTCCTAGACACTTTTTTTCCAGAACGTTTGTCTAGCCTACAGCCTTGGAAGATAACTATAATGTCTCCCTCCTTAAGTTTCCATGTAATAATGTTTTTCTCTAGGACAAAGATCAGGCAGGCTCATTGTCCACTAGGAAAGATGTGGGCTCCTTACATTTGGGGCTCCTTTCCTGCATGCAACCCATTGCATGCACAGATTTAGTCTTCCCTTCATCCTTTTACAATGTGGGAACTGGGCTTGGAACTCTGGCTACCGCTATTGCTTTGAATGGCAAAGTCCCTTGTCTCTGACCCAGGAGTCTCATGTCTTCTGCCAGCATCACTGAAATGATGGCAGGCTAACTTGTTAGGATGCAAGCAGGACAAACCCTTCACAGTTCTTGGTGATCACCCCCACTTCTTTTGTCCTGATCGTTCCCCAAGAAGATGCTGAGAAAAGGCAATTCCTTTCTGGGGACTTCCAAATTCAGTGACCAAACTGTCCCACTAATATGTATGGACTAGGAAAAGGTGAAGGAGTAGAGTCAGAATTTTTTTTGTCAGTCAATTTTTGAGGAGGCTGTTTCCATGGTCGACAACACAGAATGTCCGTGAATGGCAGAAAGCACAGAAACTCCATCAGATATTTGTCTAGCAGCACATTGTTGAGAGCCTTTTGCAATAAAAGGCTCACCATTGTCAGAATGCAAATGGGCCAGAAAGCCAAACACAGTTGGCTTTGGATCAGTTTCACAAGCCACAATACTCTGGCGGGAGGTTGCTGATCGGACCAGAACATGAAAAAGTATCAACAGCGGTGAGGCACCACCAACAGCCCCAAGAGAGGTCAGGGGTCCATGGTAGTTCACCTGCCAGGAGCAGTCAAGGGCAATGTCCCTCATCACATGGTCTCCCGCTTTGTGAGGAAAGGAAGGTTTGACCATGAAGGATGAGAGACCGCAGTGTAGTGCTGGAAAGGTTTCATTAAGGCTGACAAGGAGTCCTAGAGCCAAAGTCATCTGTCACAGGCCTCAGAATTCCTGGTGTGCTCAGCCATTGGCTGGGAGCAGCCATGAGCAGTATATCAATGGAGAGGTAGACAGCACAGCTCAGCAAATGCAGCCCTATCCAGCCACACTCTCTGCAAGCAGAAAACCTATCAGGTACATTTAATGACCACCATAACCAACTGTAGTTAACAAAACACAAACACACACACCATGATAAATCATACTAAAAGGGACCAAGACTCTGGAATAGAAAAAATGAAAGCAAAAATGTTAATATTCAAATAAACATATATTATAAACATATAAAAGGAAAAAGACTAGACTGTCATATATAGTGTCAATTAGTAACATGTAAATATTTATACTTTTAAAAGATTCTATAAGAAACTAAAAACCATTTTCAAAGCTCTGGAGAGAAAAGTATACTGGTCAGTACAGAGAGACCATACTTTTTTCCCCCTCAGTAACCAAAAACAGCCTGAGGGCTTTCTTTGGGTCTTTTCTTTCTTTCTCTCTCTCTCTCTCTCTTTCTCTCTCTCTCTCTCTCTCTCTCTCTCTCTCTCTCTCTCTCTCTCTGGGACTCAGCCAATTAGAAGGAGGCGGTAGAGAAACACTGCTACCTCCCTTCTCCCAGCCCAGCTGGGACAGGCCTCCCTTTGGCTGTCTGGGTGGAGGTTCTGGGGAGGGGAGGGGGAGATTATGGGGAGTAGCAGGACTAGAGAGTGCAGCCACATCATAATGTCTTATCACCTACATACCTACATATCAGCTTTAAGGAGTCACTGAAATATAATTCACATATCATAGAAGTCACCTGTGTATGCCCTAGCCCCTTGGTTGGCAAACTGCGGCTCATGAGCCACATGCGGCTCTTTGGCCCCTTGAATGTGGCTCTTCCACAAAATACCATGGCCTGGGCGAGTCTATTTTGAAGAAGTTTAAGTTTATTTTTTTTTTATATTTTTTTAAATATATTTTTTTATTGATTTTACACAGAGAGGAATTGAGAGGGACAGAGTTAGAAACGTCGATGAGAGAGAAACACCGACCAGCCGCCTCCTACATCCCCCCCACCCCCCACTGGGGATGTGCCCGCAACCAAGGCACATGCCCCTGACCAAAATCGAACCTGGGACCTTTCAGTCCACAGGCCGACGCTCTATCCACTGAGCCAAACCGGTCCCAGAAAAAGAAGTTTAAGTTTAAAAAATTTAGCTCTCAAAAGAAATTTCAATCATTGTGCTGTTGATACTTGGTTCTGTTGATTAATGAGTTTGCTGACCACTGGTCTAGCCAATTTGGCTCAGTAGATAGAGTGTCAGCCCACAAACTGAAGGGTCCTAGATTCAGTTCCAATCAAGGGCACATGCATTGGTTGCAGGCTCAGTCAGGAGGCAACCAATTAATGTGTCTCTCTCACATAGATGTTTTTTCTCTCTCTGTCTCTCCTCACCCCTTCCACTCTCTCTTAAAAAAGCAATGGAAAAAATATCACTGGGTGAGGATTAACAAAAAGATTCACCTGTATAACATATACAATCCAATGGTTTTAGTATCTATACAGACATGTACAAGCATCTCCATGATCTGAGTTAGGATAGTAATGTCATCCCAAACAAGAAACCCATTAGCAGTCCTTCAGCCAACTCTCTCCTTCTCTTTCCTCCCTACCCACAGTCCTAGAAAACCACTATCTACTTTCTGTCTCTATAGACTTGCCCATTCTGGATACTCCATATAATGGAATCACATAACCTATGATCTTTTTTACCTGGCTTTTTCACTTCGCATCATGTTTTCAAGGTTCATGCATGGTGCATGTGTATCAGTACATTTTTCCATTTTATAGCTGAATAATATTGTATGACTATATTACATTGTGTTTTTCTATTCATTATGTAATGGATACCTGGGTGGTTTTCATGTTTTTGGCTATATTATGAATAATGATGCTTTGAACATTTATGTATAAGTTTATGTGTGAGGACATATGTTTTCAATTTTCTTGGGCATATACCTAGGACTGGAATTGTTGGCTCATGTGGTAATTCTATGTTTAATGATTTCACACCAGCTACACAAATTTACTTTCTACCTGCAATACATGGGAGTTCCAAAGTCTCCATATTCTGGCCAACACTTGTTACTTGTGTCTTTCTTTTTTTTGCATTTTAATTTCTTTATTGATTAAGATATTACATATGTGTCCTCATTCCTCCATTACCTTACCAAGCCCCCCTACACACACACACGCACACACACACACACACACTCATGCCCTCATTCCTCTGTTGTCTGTGTCCATTGGTTAGGCTTATATGCATGCATACAAGTCCTTTGGTGGATCTACTGGTGTCTTTTTTATTATAGTTACCTTAGTGGGCTTGAAGTTGTATTTCATTGTGATTTTAATTTGCATTTCTCTACTGGCTAATGAAGATGAACATCTTTTCATGTGCTTATTTGTCCGTCTGTTAAAGCTTATTTGGAGAAATATCTATTCAAATCATTTGCCCATTTTTTAAATTGGGTTATTTGACTTTTTGTTTTTGACTTGTCAGAGTTTTTTATATATTCTCAACATCAGTTTCTTGATAGATATGTGATTTCCAAAAACTTTCACCCATTCTGTGGATTGCCTTTTTTTATTTTTTAAAAAATATTTTGATTGACTTTAGAGAGTGGGGAAGGGAGAAAGATAGAGAAATGGAAACATCAATGAGAGGGAAACATCGATTAGCTGCTTCCTGCACAACCCTACTTGGGTTTGAGCCCACAATCCAGACATGTGCCCCTGCAGGGATCAAATCAGTGACTTCTTGGTTCATGGGCTGATGCCCAACCACTGAGCCACACCAGCCTGGCATCTTTTTACTTTCTTGATATGTCATTTGTAGTATAAAAGGTTTACATTTTGATGTAGTAAATTTTATCTGGTTTTTTTTTTTTTTTTTTTGGTTGCTTAGGCTTCTGGTATCATATCTAAGTAAACATTGACTAATTAAAGGTCACAGAGATTTATTCTTATGTTTTCTTCTAAAAACTTAATAGTTTTAGCTCTAATATAGGTCTATAATCTATTGTGAGTAAATTTTGTGTATGATACAAGAAAGGGGTTCAATTTAATCCTTTGCATGTGGATATCTACTTTATCCAGAATGATTTGTTGAAGACTATTCTTATCCCCATTGAACAGCATGTCAATTATAAGCAAAAATGATTGTGTTTTTATGACCACAGTCTGAGAGGACAATCAGACTCATTAATTCAGTCTTCTCACCTTCCAAAATTTCTACTTGGTATTTTGTGACACAAACCTCGTCTAAACACATTTGTTAACTAAACAAATACAAGAACCATACTTAACCTTGCTGAACTGTCTACAAACTTGAACCACTTCTGTTTGCTATAAATACTCAGTGCTGTGAAAGAGGCTGCTGGTTTCTATTGAAACTCGATCCCAAAGCATTTATCTGGGAAGCTGGGGGCCTGATTTTCCTGTGTTATCCATGACCTCTCCCAATAAATGCATTTATTAATTTCCATGAATTGTTATGGCCGGTGGGAGGTGTGTAGCAGCCGCCAGTTGTGTGGCTAGAAACTGCAAGCTGCCAACAGAAGGCCACAAAGACTATTGAATCAGTCCTTCCCGACTTCATCGTTGCCTTGGCTCCTATGAATTTATGCCAATCCTTGGCCTTCCATCTTACTGCACAGAGAATCGTGCAGGCGTTTAAATATTCTTCAGGCCAGTTCTATTGCAACGGTCCCAAAACATCAAATGAGATTTTTGCCTTTAAGGTAAACCAATTCAAGCAAGTCACTTGGTGCATTGAAGGCACTCAAAACACATTGGTACAGAAGATTAAGGGTTTCATGCAAAACTTTAATTGTTCTATGGGACTTCAGAAAAAAATAGCTATTGACGTGGCCTACAAAGAGCCCAGACACAATCCCAAATGAAGGGTCATAATTACCTTAGAGAAGTCAATCTCTAGTTCACCTGTACTGTTTGTTACTTTAGGCTGGTGTTGCTTATTCTAATTCTTACACCATAGTCCAGGGCGCAGAGGTCCTCAAACTTTTTAAAGTGGGGGCCAGATCACGGTCCCTCAGAGAGCTGGAGGGCCGGACTATATGAACTACTAATTCCTACTGTAACACCTCAGCTGCGCTCACTGCCCGAAAAACCTGGAGGGCCGGATCAGACTCCTCTGCGGGCCGCATGTGGCCCGCGGGCCGTAGTTTGAAGACCCCTGGTCCAGGGAAACTGCTAATAATGGCGGGGCGGGTGGGAAGAAATAATTCTTACACCACAGTCAGAACCAGAGATCTTCCAAGAAAAGGACACTTGCACCAAATCATTCATGAGTCCTGGGCATGACCCATGGTTCAGGCTCCTCATCCATTGAGAGCAACAGATGGTGCCTGCTCCTTCCCCTAGGCAGGGACATGGAAGGGCTCTGAATTCTAGGACCTCAAATCTAGAAGAGCCCTTAGAGATTCATGATACTCCCCACTTACAGATGAGAAAACTAAGGCCCAGAAAATGAAGGGATTTGGATTGTGTCATGCAGTTGAGGTTGATGAGGACAAATCTGTAAGGTATGTAAAGCATGTTAATGTTCTGAGCCAAAATCACTGATGTGAGGCAGTTTTTCATTCAAAATCTGCTGCTTCAAGTGTGCCACTGTCTTGCCTTTCTTTTTCTTAAGATTTTTTTTTTAATCTTTTTAGAGAGAAAAGAGGGGAGATGGAGAGAGAATCATGGATATGAAAGTGAAACATACATCCATTGCCTCCTGCACACCCCCTACCAGGAATCAAGCCCAAAACCCAGGCATGTGCCCTGATGGGGACTGGAACCAGCAACCTTTCAGTGCACAGGCGACACCCAACCAACTGAGCCATACCAGCCAGGGCTTACCTAAACTTTCAAGCTGAGGTTTGACAATCAGCATCAGGTGATGGGTACAAAGGGGACGGTAGGGCAGTTACAACAGCTTCAAAGAATCCAAAGTCAATATAATTCCTCACTACCTTGTCGGGCTACAAAAGACATCCTCTAGTACCTTCTTCTCAGCATTAAGTGCATTACAATGAGAGGTCAGTTGACCTCTGTTCCTTGGATTATTTTGACATTGTTCAGAGTCTCCCAGTTTGCATTTCATTGAGCCCAGGTGCTGGCCACCCCTGAACACGGGTCCCCAGACTTACTGTCAAATCCAGCCGTTATTTTCTCTCTCTCTGCAGCTGCACTCCGAAGACGGCTTTTGTGGACCACCAGGAATTTCCTGTGATAGAATATCAGAAAGCTACTGGTGACTCGGAGGAGGTGACTTCACAGGGCAAAAGTTCCCTTTCTACAATAAACATTCTCAGCGTGGCCATGTAGGAGACTTCCTACACAGACCCCACACCTATGAGCCACTTGTCATCTTGACACCAAATAGCCAGAGAAAGAAATAGAACCATTTGTAAGAGATTATCTTTTTTTTAAGTGACCTTGTGTCTGGCGCCTGAATATGTTAACATCCTCATAAAAACCAATGAAGCAAAAGCTTACCAAAAACAAAAACAAAAAAAACACAACGATGTTAAGAGAGCATGCGGCTTTTATAAAGCAAGTAGGCAAGCCCATTTCCCTGCTCCTAAGCAAGGGGCAGAGGCTGGAAATGACTAAAAGTCCCACAGGAGGCCTGGGAGCCTCAGGTTGTCATGTTCCAGGAGGCTTTACCTCTCCAACAGCCATTCCGAACACCACTCAGAAGTTACTAAGAAGCCAGGCTGCTAGGTCATCAGCAGCAAGAGCTGAGATACGCTTAAAAGATATCCTGAAGGGGGCAGCCAGCACTCTCAGCCCCTGCGTATTCAGTGCCCAGACACCTACCAGCAGCGAGAGGAGGCACCACAAGCCAGATTTCTTTGACGTTTCCTCTTCTACCCTCCAAATATTGCACCGGACTCTTGAACTTAGCCTTTAGGTCTCAATAATGTGATGGATTCTCACCCTCAAAAAATCTCATTTTTAGAAGCTGCTGGAATTATTTGTAAATAAGAAAAAACTATAATGGACGAGCTAACTTGCTAGCAGGATGGAGGACGAATCCATCAAAAGCTGAAGGTGAGCTTCCACTCTTTTTTAGGATGTGAATAATAATCCAAATTCTTGGCAAGGACTCTTGCCAATACACTTGGCTGCCCCTCCCACCTAGTTTATAGCTTTGACCTCCCAATGTTCCTTGTTTCCATTGGTTAATGTTTCTCATTAGTAGGCTTAGCCTCCTTGGGTAGTTAATAAGCTCCTCTCTCCTTTTTGTAAAACAGGATCTAATTGTTTGATTAGGCTCACATTTTCCTAGGCCAGTGGTCGGCAAACTCATTAGTCAACAGAGCCAAATATCAACAGTACAATTGAAATTTCTTTTGAGAGCCAAATTTTTTAAACTTAAACTTCTAACCGCCACTTTTTCCAAATAGACCACACACACACACACACACACACACACACACACACACACACCTGCAGGAGGCCTAAGCTCCTTTCCAGGCTTTCTGTAAAAAAGCGATAGCAGCTGGGTTGAGCTGCAGGTGAAGTGGGCAGCTGTCCTCGCACAGTCCCTAGCCAGTGGTCGGCAAACCGTAGCTCGCGAGCCACATGCGGCTCTTTGGCACCTTGAGTGTGGCTCTTCCACAAAATACCACGGCCTGGGAGAGTCTATTTTGAAGAAGTGGCGTTAGAAGAAGTTTAAAAAAAAAAAATTAGCTCTCAAAAGAAATTTCAATCATTGTACTGTTGGTATTTGGCTCTGCTGACTAATGAGTTTGCCGACCACTGCCCTAGACCCTATCTACCTTAGGGTCACACAGAAGGCCAGTAGGACAGCAGCAGAGTTATAAGCCTCTTCAGTACAGTCCCTTTATCTTCATGGAGCTGGAGGAATCATAGTTCTGAAGGGCTCCACATGTAAGAGAAGCACCTCAGCCATCTCTAGCCTCTATCCCCGCTTCTCTGCGAATGGGGATTACAGGCAGAACTTTGTAGCCACGTATTGGCACCTCTTACACCTTTTCTGAGGCATTTGCCAGTGACTCCTTTCTGGACTGCGGTGTGGGTGACCCATTCCAGGACACTCTTGTCAAGCCTGTCATCATTTGCAGTGTGACATATCACCTAAGGGTGGTGACTCTAGGGGCATTATTTAGAAAAGGGAATTAATCCCTCACATGACGGAATTAATCTTAGACTCCATTCTTATCGGAACAGCAGCTTAAATCTTCAGAGATGTCTTCATGTTTGAGCTCTCCACTCAGTAACCAGCTTTGGACTCCCCGCCCAGGCAAAACGCTCCATCATATTGTAAGGTTTAGGGGAGAGGGCGAAGAGGCAGGCCAGTCTCCCCACTTCTCACAAGCCTACCCCTCCCATTCTGAGGGGTGGCCCCACTCTTGGACTGCAGCTCCGTTTTCTTGTTACCCACTATTTCTCCTTTCCCAGGATTCTAGGTTCAACCTTGACTTTCACCCATTGTTTAGCTTCCTCCTAGCCAGCCAATCTCCTAACCCATGACTGAACCATTACAAATTAACATTTACAAACACATTTGTTTGGGTATAATAAACTGGCACTGACTTCTTCTCTATAGAATATTCAGGAAGGATATATACAATGGGACACAAACAGAAACCAAGGCCTGGAGGACAGAACTAAGACCTGAGAGTGAAGCAATCTGGGTCCCAGAGCCAACTGCCCCTCCTCTGTGACAAAGAACAAAGTACAGCATCTCACCAGACCTCAGCCTGCTCCTTCATTTGTAAGCAAACAGAACATAATCAGAGGATCCCTGAAGCCCCAAGGCTCTAAAAATGTGAAGGCATTAAGATGATTTCTGAGCACTTATCTAGCACCAGACATAAAACAGCCCAGATCCCTGCCCCATAAACACAGCATAATGGGGAAGGCAGATATCAAACAAATAATTATAAACAATAAACTCAGAAGTGTCTAAATTACTTCAGAGGAAAACTTAAAGTGCTCTACAGGCAAGTAATCCAGTCCAAGTATTGTGATGGCATTAACTTTTACATCTACCCAGCAGCACTCACTTGTTGAAGGAAATGGTATCAATGTACATCGGAAGAAAACGTATAGAAAAGGCATGGATTTCATTTCGGTGGCAAATATGGAAGGCCAAATGGTATTGTCAAGATTGCAGAGCTTAGCCAAAACCGGTTTGGCTCAGGGGCTAGAGCGTCGGCCTGCAGACTGAAAGGTCCCAGGTTCAATTCTGATCAAGGGTAAGTATCTTGGTTGCAGGCACATCCCCAGTGGGGGGTGTACAGGAGGCAGCTGATTCGTGTTTCTCATTGATGTTTCTAACTCTCTATCTCTTTCCCTTCCTCTCTTTAAAAAAAAAAAATCAATAAAATATATTTAAAAGAAAAAAAAAAAAAGATTGCAGAGCTTAAGAAAAAAAAACTGAAGCATAGAATCCCATGTTGTCCCCTTCGTCCCCCCAGGGTTCTCACTGCCCATGCCCACAGAGCTCATTCATTCACAATCAACCAAAGACCCCTCATAGGCACAGTCCCTCCTGGTGAAATCTATGGCAGTGATGGTTTGGTCAGTAAAAGAAACTGACCTGGCTGATTCAAACAGAAAAGCCTGCACTAAACTTCTCAGGCTATCTGGGGAAGCTGGAAACTGGGTTCAGAAAATGGGCAGGAACAAAGGCAAGGCAGGGAGAAGGCCGGCCAAAACCACAGCACGGAAGACCAAGGTGGATAATGAGCACAAGCCTCCATAGTTCAGAGTGCATGCCCTCAAAGCAGCCTGTTTGGTTGATATTCTATCACCAACTAGCTGTGCAACCTTGAGCAAGTTGTTTAACCTCTCTGTGCTTCAATTCCTCATCTTTAAAATCAACCTTTTAAAATGCCATATTTTGCCCAGTCAGCATGGCTCAGTTGTTGAATGTTGATCTGTGATCCAATTCATGGTTCGATTCCCAGTCAGGGCACATGCCCGGTTGCAGGCTACATCCCCAATGTGGGTCGTGCAGGAGGCAGCCAGTCAATAATTCTCTCATCATTGATGTTTCAATCTCTCTCTCCCTTTCCCTTCCTATCTGAAATCAATAAAAATATTTTTAAATGCCATATTTCAAAACAAGTCTAAAATGTTTTCAGTTGCAAGATATGTTATTTTATGAGCCACTGGGAAAAGAAAAAACACTGCCGATTAAACTATGACACAGTACTATCACTTCAACTTTTCATTTTATATGCCATAAAAAATCCTTATTAGGTCTAGTTACATACAGGTTTTATCGTGTCACTCATACATAAAAATAAATTAGTTACGATACTTCTAGATCTTTCTCAATTCAGAGCCCAACCCTCTCTACTGGCTCGTCAGCTGGGTCATTGTTGTCCACATGTCAACACACAGTGGCTGCTGTTCTCTGAACTATCATAGTCCCTGGGCAGCGTTTCCTCAAAGATGGCTCCACTCTTTTCTCCTGGACTTCCATCCACCTTTGGACACCCCTTCTCCAAGGTCTAGTGCTTCTGCTTTCTTGGTCTTGCCAGCTTTCAGAACACAGTCATAGTCCTTTCCAGATGATCCTCAAGGGATTTGTTGCCTGAAACAGGAAGGCCTATGGGCATCCTCTTATGCCATCAGGAAGACGGGGATGACGACTCTGGCAGACAGTCATCCTTCATTCAAGATGCACATGGGAAAGCAGTGTCTCAGAACCCGTGAACTTCATTTCTATCAGCTCCCCCCCCCCCCCCCCATTGCGGTGAGACTTGCATTGACTTACACTATAAAGAACTTAGACCTAGCCCCGACCAGTTTGGCTCAGCGGATGGAGCATTGGCCTGTGGACTGAAGGGTCCCAGGTTCAGTTCCAGTCAAGGGATGTGCCTTGGTTCCGGGCACATCCCCAGTGGGGAGTGTGCAGGAGGCAGCTGATCGATGTTTCTCTCTCATCGATGTTTCGAACTCTCTATCCCTCTCCCTTCCTATCTGTAAAAGGTCAATAAAATACATTTTAAAAAAAGAACTTCAACTTACGCCTGCACATTGTCAGCACTCAATATGACAGTTATTTGGCTTTGCTTTTAAGAAATACTTGTAGTAAATTATGAGTGCTTTCATAAAGTTGTGCCTGTTTAGATTCGTTTTGTAGACTGAGCAGAGTACCTGTAAAACAAGGTAAAATGAGCTGAACTACTATACCATTTGCAGGCTTTGCAAAGACATTTGTAATGCAGGGGGGTATCCGGGAGGAGAAGCGAAACGATTTTCCTTTAGTTCTGCCTGGTACCCAGAGATCTTGATGGCACTTTACATAACCGCGTAGCTTGGCTTCAGACCAGCGCAAAGGAGTCAGAGCAAGTGGAGGCATTCTTTACGGCTCAGTGCAAGTCTCTAAAAAATGCCCCCCCCCCCTTTTTTTTTCATCTCTAATTATTTGAACTTGGCTCAGTTATTACATAGTGTCCTTGGGGACCCCAAGCAGCCTCATTGGTGTTGTGTTATGATAGGACCTGGAGCGCTGAATTCTACTTCGGACCATAACACCTCACATACCTTCCTCTCCCTGGGAGAGCTCCGTGGGAGAAAGGAAAGGCTTCGCTGTGGAGGAGCTCCCAGAATAGGGGGAATGAGGACCAGGGCACCCTCTTCCAGTTCCACCTGTGGGAGTAACCAGGGAGCGGGCAGGAGGCGATGTGGGTCAGCTGGCTGACTGGCACTCTGCCCAACTGGAAAGCCCTCTATTTCACAATCCTTTTAAAAAACTATAAGACACTTTTTACCTCTAAATGCCATCAGTCCCTTTCCATCACATTTACTTTTTGGTGCAGTTTATTATTTCTAAGGGAGATATATGAAGAATATTTTGAAATCTTGATTTGACAACTCATTGGCTACATGGACCAAAGTTTTGTTCTCTTTGGTTTGATCTATGAGAATAGATACCATAGACCCAAGTGGCAGGCACACAGGAAAACAAAACAACGTGGCTACTGGCCTTCTCTCTGCATCTGCAGGCCAGTTGTCGGGTTTCTAGGGTTAGAACACTTTTGGCTTAGAATATGGCTTTGAGCTAAAAAAAAAAAAAAAATATATATATATATATATATATATATATATATATATATATATATGAGTATATTTTATTGGGAAACTACTACCAAGCTGAACTCTAAAAGGCTGAACCAAAATCCATTCCCAACAATAGTGTCCTAGAGAACCCAGTTCTACACATTCTCCTCAACACTGAATTCTTTTATTATTTCTCCACCGGTAAGGCTGTGCAGATTCTGTACGCTATGACCTACTTCTCTGAATTTCTCATTTATCTGTGGGGTTGTTTCATTCATCTATAGTCATGTGCGTCTTACAACTGTGACCTAAGTGATGACTATCCATGCTATGTGAAGGAGGACCATGAGCTGATAAACCGGTACCATAGAAAAGATTCCTTTAATTCTCCAAGTACAGTTAGGCCCAACACAAGATGGAAAACTCTCTCCAAAAAGCCGGATCTGAAAACCTGGAGGTGGAGAAGGTAAAAGTGCTACAAGGAGCTACTCCATAGGAAGACTGGAGACTTGAGAAGCCAGAGAAGGGTGGCCCGTGGGAAAGGCTGTGTGACCCGGGAGTGCAGAGCAGCAAGCTGATGTAAGTTCTCTCTTTGGTCATTTGGCAGAGCCTTACAGTTCCCTGTGGCTGGTAAGCCTGAAGTCTCAATTTATATATTTTTGTTTATTCTAAAGGAAAGAAGCAGGAAGTTCATTCTTAGCAGATGGCCTTGACTAGATGTCTTTGATGATGAGGTTTAATGGATTAAGGTTCATCATAGTTTATTTATATCATTATGAAATGACGTCATCCTTGTTTTTATGGTTTTTTTTTTTCATTTCTTTAGTGAGTGCACTTCTTAAAATAAAAAATTATACACACAAACACACACATCCGTGGTTTAAAGCAAAAATTTTCCATTTAATTTACTTATTTTTATTGTAGCTCCATCCCAAGCTATAATACAAATATCATATCATTTTCAAATATATACCTGGATTTTTCAAATAATAATTGTTTTAGTCTTTCTAAAACGTTTTAGACTTTAAAAGAGAAATGTAAAAACATTTCTACAACCATTCATTAATTACAACTTGTGTATCACATATAACATTTTTGTATTACCTTTATTCTCTCTTCATTCAAAAAACAAAATGTTATTCCAATGGAAAAAAAAATTGATTGCAAAAAAATGATTTAACAGTGGTGGTTCAAAATGCACCCTTAAAAAGTACAATAGGAAATTTGATGAAATGGCTCCTCTTAGTGTTCTGGGGGTAGTACTGCAGTATGCAAGCACTGTAACTTGTCACAAGCCCCTCAAAGTTGAATGTGCACAGAAATTATCTGAGGTTCTTGTTAAAATTCAAGTTCTTATTCAGAAACTGATTCTGCATTACTAACAAGCTCCCATATCCATGGGTTCATGGAATTTCAATAAGTTTACCTACAAGTACGGTTGTCCAAATAGAATTAGTAAGTTGTAATTATACGTATAGATTTTTTTAAATGTTAAAAATTCACAAGTCAAACTCCTTTTCTACAAGGGGCAATACCTTAAACAAAGGAATGATGTTAAATGACTAATTGCAGAAAAACAAATTGCTCTAAATAAATTCCTTTCATGCTCAGCCCTTAGCTTTTTTAACTACAACATCCAAAAATATACCCACTTACTTTTTTGCCCACTGCCTTACTATAAAAGCAATTCTACGAGCAACATTTCCCTGGTCTATTTTTGCCTCCCTAGTGGCTGGCACAGAGAGATGAATCTTCCAGGTGAGAGAAAGCAGGTGGCTAAGAAATGACTTACCTTTGGCCATAACACTGGCAGGGACACAAACCCAAGTAGCTTTTACTCCAAGATCATGATGCATAAGGAAAGAAGTATGTGTCTTTAGATTGTCTCTCTTCAAGTGGTCCATAAAATTTTTTCTTATAGTGAGTGTTCTTACTTATTGGACCTTCACTCCACCCAGCACTTGCTAAATGAAATCTTTATCTTCTCTCTTATACTCAGCACCACAGCCCAATGAAGAGGTGTTACTGCTCTTGCCATTGTGCAGGGAAAGCTGTTGAGGCTTAAAGCTTTACCAGCCCTCCTGGATAAGCAGCTGGCTCCAGAAGTACAGGACCATCTATCCAAAAACCCAAGCTGAGCTGTAGACCACTTTGCCACCACATTTAACACTAGCTTGTAAGTGTACTAGCTTCTGGGAATCTCTTTCTTAAACAGTTTGCAGATAACTTTCAAATATGTATGTGTAATATATACTCTTTAAAAGCAAGAGTTTGTTATACAGTAAGTGAGTGGCCAGATTATTATTATCTCTGAATGCATAATAATCTGGATACTCGGTGTATATCCTATATAATAAAAGGCTAATATGCAAATTGCCCCCTCAACTAGGATTTAGTTCGACCAGCCAACCACCCATATCCCCACCCCTGGCCAGGCTGGACGGACCCCAGCCATGCACGAATTAATGCACCAGGCCTCTAAAATATATATATTATATATATATATATATTGAGTAGCCATATTATTATACATTCAGACATCATAATAATCTGGCCACTCAGTGTATATGTTTTACCCTTAAAGATGCAAGGAGATACTATAAATATAAGTTTAGGAAACTTAGTAAAGTTGACTTCTAAACAACTTTATAGTGTTTCTGAGAGTAAAATGAAAATAAATGTAAAAGTCATGTTGCTACTTTGGATTTGATTTCCTTTCTTCTTTTTGTCACCAACTACAACCAATGAAGGACTTTGGAACTCCTGTTCCAAAGCCTTTAAACTTAAAGATGGATCTGTGTTGGGAGTAGGTTACATATAGTATTTATCACAAGGTAACTTAATTATTCCTTTATTTAGTTAATTATCTGATTCCATCTAATGAGTGTGTACACCTGCAGAGCAGAACTCTACCTTTCTGATTTTAGTATCTCCATTATCCAGCATTGTATCTGATGTATAAGCACTTCATGTTTGTTGAATTTGTAAGTCATGAATAATTAATGACCCTAATTAAGTTGGACTGAGATCAAACCTAGAAATTTCCTAAGAAATTTGCACATTTGGCCAATAGGTGGCAGTCTTGCCTAGTTTTAGATGGCTAGGGAACACATGCATTGACTATTGTCATTACTGCAATGAACATTGGGGTGCATATATCTTTTTTACTTTTAAACACATAGAAGTGAAAATTCTGGGTCGTATGATAGCTCTTCTTTTCATTTTTTGAGGAATTTCTATAATGTTTTCTTGGTAATTACACCAATTCATAAACCTAGCAACCAGTGTATGAGGGTTCCCTTTTCTCCACATCCTCACCAGTACTTTTTCCTTGCTGACTTACTGATAATAGCCACTCTGACATGTATGAAGTGATATTTCATTATGGTTTAATTTGCATTTCTCTCATGATTTATGATATTAAACATATTTTTATATATCTATTGGCCATCTCTATGTCCTCTTTGGAGAAACAAACATCTAATCAGGTCTTCTACATAATTTTTAAATTGGATTGTTTTTTGGGTGTTAGGTTGTATGAGTTCCTTATGTATTTTGGATATTAGCACCTTATGTGAAGTATCATTTGAGAATATCTTCTCCCATATAGAATTCAGGGGTCCTCAAACTTTTTAAAGTGGGGGCTAGATCACGGTCCCTCAGAGAGCTGGAGGGCCGGACTATATGAACTACTAATTCCTACTGTAACACCTCGGCTGCGCTCACTGCCCAAAAAACCTGGCGGGCCAGATCAGACTCCTCTGCGGGCTGCATGTGGCCCGCAGGCCGTAGTTTGAAGACCCCTGTAGTAGATTGTCTTTAACTTTGTTGATGGTTACCTTCACTATGCAGAAGCTTTTTAGTTTAATGTAGTCCTATATATGTAATTTTTCCTGTTTCCCATGCCCAAGGAAATCTATCCAAAAAGATTTCTAAGAGCAATGCCAGAGTTTACTGCCTATATTTTCCCTGTAGGAGTTTTATGATTTCAAGTCTTAGTTAAGTCTTTGAGTTTATCTTTGTATATGGTAGAAGAAAGAGGGTAGCCTAAACTGGTTCGGTTCAGTGGATAGAGTGTCAGCCTGCGGACTTAAGGGTCCCAGGTTCGATTCCAGTCAAGGTCATGTATGAGCAATGCCAGAGTTTACTGCCTATATTTTCCCTGTAGGAGTTTTATGATTTCAAGTCTTAGTTAAGTCTTTGAGTTTATCTTTGTATATGGTAGAAGAAAGAGGGTAGCCTAAACTGGTTCGGTTCAGTGGATAGAGTGTCAGCCTGCGGACTTAAGGGTCCCAGGTTCGATTCCAGTCAAGGTCATGTATCTTGGTTACGGACATATTCCCTGTGGGGGTATGCAGGAGGCGGCTGACTGATGTTTTTCTCTAATCAATGTTTCTGGCTCTCTATCCCTCTCTCTTCCTTTCTGTAAAAAAATCAATAAAATATATTAACTAAATAAAAATTAAAAAATAAAAGAGTTGGAGGTTTTTTGTTTTTTTTTTAAAAAAGGGTAATTTCTTTTTCGACATATAACTGTCCAGTTTCCCATCACCACATTTGTTTGTTTGTTTGTTGTTGTTGTTAATCCTCACTGGAGAGTATTTTTTCCATTGATTTTTTTAGAAAGTGGAAAAGTCAGAGAGAAATATCAATTGGTTGCCTTGACCAGGGTTGGGGATCAAACCTGCAATTGAGGTACATGCCCTTGGCTGGAGTCAAACTCATGACCCTTCAATTCATGGGATAATGCTGTAACCACTGAGTCAAAGAGCCTAGGGTCCCATCACCACTTATTAAAGAGATTGCCTTTACTCTATTGCATATCATTGTCTCCTTCATTGTAGATTAATTGTAAGCAAGGAATTCTTTCTGGGTGCTCTCAATATCCCTGCCACTGATCAATTAATCTGTCTTTACACCAATACCATACTGTCTAGTTATTGCAGCTTTATAGTCTAGTTGAAAATTGGATTGGTTGTTTGGGGGCATATGATATCTCCCACTTTGTCCTTTCTCAAGATTGCTGTGCCTATTCAGGGTCTTTTGGGGGTTCCATATAAATCAAAACTTTATGCATAAAAGGACACTATAAAAAAAAAGTGAAAAAGACAACCCACAGAATGTAAGGAAACACTTGCAAATCATCTGTGTAGTAAAGGTTAGTATCTTGAATATGTAAGGAACTATTACAACTCAACAATAAAAAGACAAACACACAAGCACCGTTATGTGCCAAGTGTTCTGGCGAGTGCTTAGAAAACCTGACTTTTGCCAAAACCGGTTTGGCTCAGTGGATAGAGCGTCGGCCTGCAGACTGAAAGGTTCCAGGTTTGATTCCAGTCAATGGCATGTACATGGGTTGCGGGCACATCCCCAGTAGGAGGTGTGCAAGAGGCAGCTAGCTGATCAATGATTCTCTCTCATTGATGTTTCTAACTCTCTATCCCTCTCCTTTCCTCTCTGTAAAAAATTAATAAAATATATATTTTTAAAAATTAAAAAAAGAAAACCTGACTTTTTTCAATCCTCGTCAAAACCATATGCATTGGAATCTATCGTTATCCCTAATTTCCAAATGGTGAAACTGAGGCGCAGAGAGCTTAAATAATGTGCCAAAATTCACACCACTGGTACTAGGACCTACGCCCAAATAAACCTCTCTGCACAGCTCTGCAGACTGGTTCTCTACACTTTCTGCCTCTCCACAGGCATCACGGAGTCCCCAACTACAGGATGAGGCAGATATTATAGCCCCCTCACAGGAGACAACTGGGAGCACAGTGGGTAAATGCCCAAGGTCATTCACCTACTCTCATGGCCTGGAAAAAATCCAGGTTTATGACATAGAAGGCTGAGCTACTTCCATCATTCTATGCTTCTCCAGTAAAGCATCCAGAGGCAGTCATTCTGGGATGTATATTAACTTTAGAGAGCACACACTATTCTCTAATACAAACTACATTTGGTTGCACTGCTGTTATCTGGTATTTTTCTCTACTATTGAATTAGCCACTCCATTTCCCAAAGAATAGAGTAACATTAAATAAATCCAGGAACTTAATACAGAGGGAATCCCTAGTAATTATTTCTCAGGTGTTAAAGAATCTTTTTAAATGGATATCAGCAGCTCAAACTTTGCTGGTTTTTGGACAGTAACAGACCATGTACACTGAAAACAGACTGAAGAAACAAACCAGGAAAGGACTTTGATCTAGATTGAAGCTTTCTTGCTTTTATACATAGATTTTCAAGTGATATGAACAAGATAAAGCTACTATCTACCTTTGTGTTCTCTCCCTCATTATCCTTGTAAATGACCAGCAGTACAAGCAGCACCTTAGGGTCCAGTGTTGTTACATAATAAAAACAAACTTGAATCTCCCTGCAGTACAACTTGAGGATTGCCTTTATAAAACAAAATGTACAGATTCTGTGGAATGTGCCTGTTTTCGCTGAGAATTGCCTGCACAATTATAATATTAAGACCAGGATACAGCTGTCTGTGACTAAGCTCATGTTCAGTAAGTGCTGTCGAACATTCCAAGTCACCAGACATCTGTTTCCTGTTTTTATTCTTCCCTTTGTCATTCTATCACAATTTCCTTACACCTACAGACCACCTAAGACAGCAATTAAGCAACTCTGGTGTTTGCCTGTCTCCTTTCCCATATTTAACTGTTGCTCAAGGTAGCTTAATCATACTGCTCGGGGGAAGAGAACCTAAGATCCCTCAAAAGTACATTCTGAGACTAGAGGACTATTGCCCATGTAATCTACCTTGACTTAACTTCCTCCCTGGTTTCCAATTAAGAACTTTCGTGTTGAGGCAATACCAGCCCCTCCAAAACGACAACTGTAAACTGAATCACAAAAGGAAAACCTCCAGCAGCAAAAATAAATCAAGCCCTAACTGGTTTAGCTCAGTGGATAGAACGTCGGCCTACAGACTAAAAAGTCCCAGGTTCGATTCCAGTCAAAGGCATGTACCTTGGTTGCAGGCACATCTCCAGTACGAGGTGTGCAAGAAGTAGCTGATGGATGTTTCTAACTCTATTCTTTTCTCTTCCTCTCTGTAAAAGATCAATAAAATATATATTTTAAAAAATAATAAAAAAAACTAAATCAAGGCAATAACTTACCTGTAACAGTGAGGAACTGTAGCCCACCCCACCATTCTTTTGACATTATTTCTGTAACTGCTGACTCTTATATGCAGCTTATAGATAAACAACATGTGTGTTTAAGAATCCTAGGAACTAACGTCAGAAGATACAGACGTCGACCTTCAGGCATTCCAGCTCTGACGATTTGCTGACCTTAAAACAAAAACCAGGAGATGCACACTACACTATCCTTTCCAAAACAGACTGTGCTGGCTTGCACAACCCTCTCCCCTTGAATTGTTTGTTCTGCTTTCTTGCTCCTTCCCTCTGCCTGCACTGAGGTAGGGAGATGGACCTTGGGACAAGAGTCCCCCATTTTCTCAGGTTGCTGTCACTTGAATAAACCTGTTTTTTTCCTTTCTCACTGGCACCTATCTCACAAGTCTGGCTTTCACTGTGGCTGGCAGCCAAACTTGGGTTTTCAGGTAAGCTACTTTATGCCAGAATACAGAACAAGATCTATTTACATTTAAGGCAGTTCATATCTATGCAAATAGATTGACGTTGAGGTTTTCCTCAATCCAAAGTAGCATCTCTTTCATCTTCCTTAGGAAAAGCTGACTCCTTATTGATTTCTATTTGAATCATAAAGATATGCATCTCACTCTAGAGATGAGAAAGCTAAACAGGGAGAAGACACGGGCTCTGAGACTTTGTGGAGCAGAGCTAGCAAACAGCCCTGAACTGGTCTCTGTACTTTATCTCATTCAAGCAACTGTGATTTGGGGTACCTATCAATGGAGCCAAAATTAATTCAAACACCCCAACTCTGTCACTTGGGATCCATGAAAAATGAAAACGTTTTTAAATTTCCTAGATGGCTATCATAGAATATGGTCCTAATAGTGATTCTCCCAAATTCTGTATTAATAGAATCTACCTAATAAAAGAGTAACATGCTAATTGACCATACCTTCATGATGGCCGCCAGCCAATCAGGAGTGAGTATGCAAATTAACCCAACAAAGATGTTGGGTTAATTTGCATGTGCAGGCGTGGAGCAGCTAGGGGCAGGGCGGGATGCCTGTCATTGCCATGGCAACGAGGCAGGCATTCCACACCATCCCAGGCGCTCTGAGCCTCTGGGCAGCATGGGAAGGTGGAAAGTCGACTCTGGGCTGGAGCAAAGGTGGTGCCAGCAGCCAGGAGAAGGAAGGCCCATTCTTGCACGAATCTTCGTGCATTGGGCTTCTAGTAGTTTAATAACAAGCCAAACAATATAACTTTGAATAAAAACTGAGATATAGCCGAAACTGGTTTGGCTCAATGGATAGAGCGTCGGCTTGGGGACTGAAAGATCCCGGGTTCGATTCCGGTCAAGGGCATGTACCTTGGTTGCGGGCATATCCCCAGTAGGGAGTGTGCAAGAGGCAGCTGATCGATGACTCTATCATCGATGTTTCTAACTCTCTATCTCTCTCCCTTCCTCTCTGTACAAAATCAATAAAATATATTAAAAAAAAAAAAAAAAACTGAGATATATTATTGGCACATAAATTACTTTACAAATTGAAAACTCAGGTCAGTAGTATATGACATAAATAAGTTAACAAAACAAAATATTGCATCGTTTAGATTTTTAAATTTTTTATTTTAAGAAAATACAGAGCTGGGAATCATTTTATTTCTACTGTGGTAGATATAACATATTTTTGAAAACCTAAATAAGCTTACTGATTGCTGAATCTTTCACATTAATTACCTGTACTTAATTTTCACATTACCAATTGTTTTTATGGCTTATATTCTCACTGAACAATTTTTCGACATCATTTAAAATGACTGAAAGACAAAGATCTTCAATATCTATGAAATAAGTAAATGCATATTAATAAGAATTAGAACACTTACTTTCTTTAAGAAAAAAAACATTAGCTGAAACCAGTTTGGCTCAATGGATAGAGCGTCAGCTTGGGGACTAAAAGGTCCCGGGTTCAATTCCAGTCAAGGGCATGTACCTTGGTTGCGGGCACATCCCCAGTAAGGGGTGTGCAAGAGGCAGCTGATTGATGACTCTCTCTCATCAATGTTTCTAACTCTCTATCTCTCTCCCTTCCTCTCTGTACAAAATGAATAAAATATATTAAAGAAAAAAATTTTGACTCTTTAAAAAAAAAAAAAAGAAAAAAAACATTAACTTATTCCTGAATGGTCTATGCATCACTTAAGAAAATTCACTTGGAATTTTTGTTTCAATTTTGATAGCAAATATCATACTTCTTAGAAGCCATTCACCAGTCTTAAACCTTAAACTCACATCCCATATCGTAATCTCCTTGAGTTGGAGGCTTACCATTTTAACCCTGGGTAGCAGGGCTTCTCTGGGGCTACTGATTAAGAGGCAGCATCAGCTCACTAGTTCTAACTGTGATTGAGCAGGCCTGCAAATCAATCCCATCCCACTTTCAAGTTCATTCTGATTTACACTAATTATAAGATAAGACCTAGATGAAAGGATCATGAAAAAAATCGAGAAATATTCTAAATATTATAATCTTCCTTTGACACACCACCAAGACGTTAGTATCTTTGAGAGAGAATCCATGTCATTTCAGTTCCTCTATGCCACCCTAGTTTAGAACATTTTAATTTTAGATTTAAAAAAAAAAAAAGATATGATCACACTGAAAACATTTTTAAAAAGGGCATCTGGAGAATCACAGATTAAGAAAATGCAAGGAGAAATATGTATGTTTCATTCCCTTTTCCAGTACTCGTCCTATTCTGCTTTGTTGGAAGGGAATTCATGAGCTATAATACTTGAGCAGATTCTCATCTGTAGGTTTTAAAATTTTCTTATCTGTCATATTCACCACCCACCCAGGAGCAAGACCAAAGAAAATCTGCCTTGGATCCTTTCGAGTACTAAGCATTTTGAAGAGTTCATCTTTAGTGATATCCGGTAAAACGTAACCATACTTCTTGGCAAGTTCCAGTCTTGCTTCAGGAAACTTGGCAGGATCTGCCAGGTAACCACGATTCTTGGCATCAGTATAATACGGGACCAAGGCTTCGGGTGGAAGCATTCTTTTTGGGATGGGTTGTCCCCGCAGAAAGAATGGAACAGGTTTGCATAGAATCTCTAAAAAACATTTTTAAATAAAAAAAGGAAGATGCAAATATTGGCTATATGCATAATGATCTTTAATAATTATTTTCATTATTGAATTTTAAATATTACTAAGATCAGAACTTAATTCTAAGAACTTGCTTTATAAATACATTTGTCTTAAGTAGTAAGCAAATGGGAACACTTCATTTTTCAAAAGTTTGCATCTTTAAAAATCAAAGTTAGTCCTGGGTTAACAATGAATAATGAATTTCTTACACAAAGGCAACATCATATTTAAGCCTCGTGATTAAAAACAAAAAACTAAACCGCTTTATAATATACTGGCTCAAGTAATTAAAAGACGATGGAGCCTCACTAGCCACACCACTAATAAGAAATCATAAAACAGAAAACCAATGTGCCTGAACTGCAAGTCAAATAACCATAAGGATTTTTTAAATGGCAGCCAGGATTAGACAAAGAGGAAGAGAAGGAAATGACTGCAAACAAACTTACCTAGACTTCTTGGATCATAGAAGGCTGTAGTAACAACACCACCATTTTTTTCAATTGTAGCAATGGCTAGTTCTGAAGCCAACTGTACTTCAATATTAATTTTTGCCTTAAAGTTGTCAGCACCCTATAACATGTCAAAACAAAGTCTGTTAGTAGATATTTTGAATAAAATATGGCAAGCTTCCTTTTTATAGTATTTTCTCCCCCAAAGTGCCTACTATGTAACAGTCATTCCTACTTTAAAAAAAAAATAAAAATGTTTCTATTGACTTTAGAGAGGGAGAGAGAGAAACATCAACGGGCTGCCTCCTGCACGCCCCCCACATCAGAGATCCAGCCTGCAACCCAGGCATGTGTCCTGACCAGGAATTGAACCAGTATCCTCAGTGCATGGGATGATAATCAACTGACCACACCCACCAGGCCATTTCCTACTTTATTTTTTAAATTTTATTTTTTTAGTCATTCTTACTTTAAATATCTTTGCTTTGACTTCCTATCAACATCATCATCTTGTCTTACCAATTTTCTTTTCCTGTAAGTGGGGATGACTGTATTTTCATTTGATGTATTTAGTAGACACCAATATAACTATTCATTCCCAGTACTTCATTAATTACAGACTGTATTAAAAATCCTAACAACTCTATGACAATGTCACAGATCAGTACCTACACTGAAGCAGAAGTAACTTGCCCATGATCTCAAAACTAGGGTTAATCTGGGAGCTTAGTCACAAGTGTCTGTATTCTGAACCACACTATGCGATCTATATATTAAAAAGGCTAAGTGACCAGCTGACCGGCTGGTATAACACGCACTGACCACCAGGGGACAGATGCTCAATGCAGGAGCTGCTGAGCGACAGCAACTTTGCAGAGTGCCCTCTCCCACTCCAGGACACCTCGGGGGATGTCAGAGAGCCCGTTTTGGCCTGATCCCCGCAAGCCAGGCCAAAGAACCCCACCAGCCGTAGGGACCCTGCTCACTCTGCAGATGCCCTTCAAGCCGTGGTACACTGTGGGGTGGGGTCCCCTCAGCCTGGCCTGCACCCTCTCACAGTTCAGGAACCCTCAGGGGATGTCCGACTGCCTTAGCACTGCCATGGAGGTGGGAGAGGCTCCTGCCAATGCGGCTGCACTCACCAGCCATGAGCCCAGCTTCTGGCTGAGCAGTGCTCCCCCTGTGGGAGCACACTGACCACCAGGGGGCAGCTCCTGTGTTAAGCATCTGCCCCGGGGTGGTCCATGTGCATCGTAGCGACTGGTCATTCTGCCATTTGGTAAATTTGCATATTAGCCGTTTATTATATAGGATGCTTTTATCCATAAGGTTTACTTTTTTAAAGGAATCTTAAAAGGTTTTTCCATAAACAAATGCTTCTCTCTAGTGGACACAGCTACGTTACTGACATATATATATATATATATATATATATAATAAACAGGAGTAGTTGATTAATAACGTACAAGGGGGTGAGGGGATGTGTGAGTGCTCCCTCATGAAAGAATGCCAAGAAAGATCTTCCTGGTATGATGACATCTGAAGAGAGAACCAAAGGAAGTGACGGAGCAAGCTGAATGGATGGATACACAGGAGAAAGAACATGCCAGGAACAGGGGCCCCTCAATAAAAAATGCTGGCTTTCTAAATCACTACAACATACTGGTTATGACAACTCAAAAGGATAAAAATAAAAGAAGGCATGCCGAAACTGGTTTGGCTCAGTGGACAGAGCATTGGCCTGCGGACTGAAAGGTCCCAGATTCGATTTCGGTCAAGGGCATGTACCTTGGTTGCGGGCACATCCCCAGTAGGGGTGGTGCAAGAGGCGGCTGATTGATGATTCTTTCTCATCGATGTTTCTAACTCTCTATCCCACTCTCTTCCTCTCTGTAAAAAAATCAATAAAATATATTTTAAATAAATAAATAAAAGAAGGCAAAGTATTGCCCTAACTGGTTTGACCTGGTGGATAGAGCCTCAGCCTGAGGACTGAAAGGTCCCAGGTTCAATTCCTGTCAAGGGCATGTACCTTAGTTTCAGCACATCCCCAGTAGGGGGTGTGCAAGATGCAGATGATCAATGTTTCTAACTATCTATCCCTCTCCCTTTCTGTAAAAAAAAAAAAAATCAATAAAATACTTTTTAAAAAGAAGAAAGTGTTGATTAAATAGAAATCAGAAATAGTCTTCTATGTAACTCCAAAATAAACCGAATATAGACTTACCTCCTCTACCAGCTGGACACCATAATCCCTTTTAAATGGCTGAATGTTCACACCCCTTCCATTGACAAGCTGGGTTAAGTCAATAGGTTGAGTAGGATCAACTCGACCCAAATCAATAAGATACTGCAGTCTCTTGAGACTCAAAGGCTGATATTGACGTCTGAAGCTACAAAACAAGAAAGTAACTACTGAAAAACTTAGTCAAACTTATCTTTTGTAAGTTCTCCATATTAACTCAAAGCTCTGTTCAATTCAGATAGCTTAACAAAATAAAACCCTCCCAAATACAACAAAAATATGTAATATTGCTTGATTTTTAGTAGTGAAACAAAATCAATACTTTATTTTTTTCACTAAAAATAATTTACCTCTCTAAACATTTATTTCACTCATTTACACAAATAAATGACTTTGTGGAAAATATAACCCATTATCTAAATTATGCATTAATTATTGGGTTGTTACTATGGGCCACATGTTTATATACATTTTGCTAAGCCTCTGAACAACCACAAAAGCAGGCATTATCATCTCCATTTTGCAGGTCTGAGTGCAACGTCTGGGTTTTTGTTCCAACTAATCCAGGCTAAAATTCATTACCAAAAATGGTTCAGAGAAACAGTAGCAAAAGTTAGTTTCAACGTGAATTTACATTTCTACCAAACTATCTTTTTCAGGTGATTCTCAGTGAAAATGAGAGGTTTTTATTTTACAAAGCAAAGAGCACCTTACCTATGTCCTTCATTAAACCCGTATTTGGGGATTACGATGTAAAATGGGGTCTGGCCTCCCTCGAAGCCCAGTCGGGGCCGGGTTCCCCTCTGCCGTTCTCCTTTATGGCCTCGGCCACATTTTCTACCTCTTCTCCGACCTCTTGGTCGTCTTTCCTAAAATGAAGAAAGAGTTTTATAATCCACAGACGCATTTTTTAAAATTTTTATTTTACCTTTTCACCGTATTATTTTGTGTACCATTTATTCATCCAGACAACCAGTACTAGCTACAATTCTAGCTGCTCTAATGTGTCTACACACTCTAAAGCAGTCTCTTTGCTTCTGAAGTGCAGCTGATTCTTCTGAAGTCCTTCAAAGGACTTCAAAGGCAATGAGCCCAGGATGGGATGGGGATAAGGATTCTATGACAATCTGGCATTGAAAAAAGCCTGGAATTAAACATCCACAACAAACAATGATACAGGATATTCAAGAAAATTGATATTGCAATTAATTGTAAATGTATCATTGTTACCTATATTGTTTTACTTAAAAGCTAACTTAAAAAGAAAATATTATTGCCCTGACAGGTTTGGCTCAGTGGATGGAGCGGCAGCCTGCAGACTGAAGGGTCGCAGGTTCAATTCCGGTCAAGGGCACGTACATAGGTTGCGGGCACATCCCCAGTAGAGCGTGTGCAGGAGACAGCTGATCGATGTTTCTCTCTCATCGATGTTTCTAACTCTCTATCCCTCTCCCTTCCTCTCTGTAAAAAATCAATAAAATATTTTTTAAAAAATATTTTCTGTCACCTCACAAAAGCAAGTATTGGATATTCGAAATGACAGTGTCAATAAGAACTATTCAAGGGTGCATTCGGTGGTTTTCAAAAAAGACATTTAATGTAACAAATGAATTAAACTCTTCCACGTGAAGACCAAAACATACTGGAAAAGGACTTCCATTTTAAATCCAATTCTGAATGAAGCAGTCGTGTTTGCAGTTCTGGCGGCTTCGCTCCTCCTCCCTAATCCACGTAATTGTGCTTTTGAAGGTAACCCTTATGCAGAGTCGGGGCCACGTGGGGAAGGAAGACTTTCCTCCCAGCAGTGAAGGGTTCCAGGGGCTCGGCCACCTCGCTCAGCCCGCCGCCCTTCGGGAAAGGCCGCTCTCCGCCCCGGCCGCAGCGCTCCCCGCACCGTCACCAGCCACTTACCGGCTTCTTGGAGCCGGGGTTCGGCCGGAGGTTGGCCAGGCTCACGCGGGGCAGGGCCCGGACCAAGTCCAGAGCCCCGGCCCCACCGACTCGCACGGGGCCAGCCATGACCCGCCGCCGGTCGGGAACCAGCACAGGTGCCCTCGGCCGCCTCCGCGCCCACGTGACCTCAGGGCGCTGCTTTACGGCCGCGGCCCCGCCTCTGTCGCACTGCAGCGTCGGCTGAGCAGCCCGCCCCCGTCGCGCTATGAACCTGGAATCCGGCTTTCGGAGAGGGGGCGGGGCGTGGGCACGTGATCTTAGGTTGAGAGTCGATCCTCAAAGTCGGGCTTTTAACGTAGGTCCTCTTCCGCCGCCCACTACACACGCTGTCGTCAGAGAATTTCTTCTGACTTGGTGTTCGGTTTGGTGGTCCTTTTGGAGGGAGTCTCCTCTGAGCTCAACCTGGAGTCTGGAATAAAAGGACGCTCTCCTGGCTGAGACCGGTTTGGCTCAGTGGATAGAGCATTGGCCTGTGGACTGAAGGGTCCGGGGTTCGATTCCGGTCATAGGGCATGTACCTTGGTTGCAAGCATATCCGATCGATGTTTCTCTCTCATCGATATTTTTAACTCTCAATCCCCTCTCCCTTTCTCTCTATAAAAAAATCAAAAAAATATATATATATTTTAAAATAATGCTCTTCTAAATGATTAGGTTTGGGCTTGGATAATCTAAGGTGACCAGACGTTCCGCTTTTGGCAGGACAGTCCCGACTTTTAACAATTTGTCCTACATCCCCCGGCGTTTAAAAAAAAGTCCCAATTTTTGGACTTTTTAAACGCCGCGGGACAAATTGTTAAAAATCGTGACGTCTGGTCACCTTAGGGTGATCACATATGGTAAGATAAGAGAATAAAATTGAATATGTGCAAATAAGTACGAATAATTGTATGTTTTTAATATTTTTGGTCATTTTTATACGTTTTTAATGTTTTTTTATTATTTTAGTGAAAGACTCGGGATCCGGCTATTTTAAATGCCTGGCTAATACCAGCCTGTGAATAAGATTCAAACTAAGCGTTCTCTTCCGTATGCATCTATATTGCTTTGACTGAGACAGTGGGATACTAGCTTCACTTACTATGAATAATGATAGGAACATGCAGAGGCTTGGTAAATACATGTAGGGCATTGTGTTAAATTGGTCTTATTCGATTATCTGACGAAACAACCATTGGTAAATGTCACAGGATTCCAGGGCATGAGGAATTGAGGAACAGACAGGAAAGTTAAAACGAAGCCAAACAGTGTGGGCAATTTGCAGCATTTTATAACTAACAAGCCAGAGACACCTGAGAGCAAATGGTTAAAAACCTCCCTACCGCCGAAACCGGTTTGGCTCAGTGGATAGAGCCTTGGCCTGCAGACTGAAGGGTCCCAGGAGGGCATGTAGTACCTTGGTTTCGGGCACGTCCCCAGTAGGGGGTGTGCAAGAGGCAGCTGGTGGATGTTTCTCATCGATGTTCTAACTCTCTATCCCTCTCTGTAAAAAAATCAATAAAAATATTTAAAAAAACAAACAAAAAAAAAAAACAAACATCTCCCTACCATGAGAATGCAGAAAGGGAGGAGGAAAAGAGAAAAGAAAAAAGGGCGGTTTTACTCCCTAAACAGAGAAGCCAGGAGTCTCAGGCTTGGCAAGATAAAGTTGCCAGGTGCTTCTCGGGAATTCTGGGAAGGCAACAACAAAGTAAAAAGGGACCTTGAGAATTAATCTCTACCAAAATATTCGGCAAAGGAATTCTGAAACCTATAGACAGGAGGGTCTAGAACGCCTCGGACCCCCACCCAACTCGCTCTTCAGATTAGCTGAGAGCCTGCCTGTGCTTCATAAGCCAGATGCACAGGTTTGCTTGCATTGCTTTTTCAGTAAAAGTGCATGTTTTAATAAACTGGTTTTCCACAACACAGCCAAGGTCTCGTATAAATTCATTTCTATGAGAAGACAAGGACTGAGATTGGGAACCATCTTCTCCCACTGACGGGGGCTATCTGGTAAGACCTCTCTGGTGTCAGGGAGAGGTGCCTCTAACAAAGGTAGCTGTTAATACCTTCTAAGGCTTGGAAAGGTTGGTTGGGTAACTTGACCAAAGCCTCACAACCATCAGCAGAGCCAGGATTCAAACTCCCACTGCCTCCTATTATAAACCTAGTATCTTTATAATATAAAAATTGAATAGATGCAGCACAAAATACCTAACATTTTTACTCTAAAAATGTCAGCTTCTCAACGTATGTCTTAGGTGAGGGTAATATTGTAGAACACCTTTTTCTTTCTTTTTGTTGTTGTTCTTTTTATATTTCACCATCTTCCTAGGGAGTTTTCCTGTGATCCCTATTAGTGATCACAAATAGTAAAAATGAGAAATAAATTTTTGGAGGGCAGTATTGACAGAAGAAACATCCAAATCTATAGAGAATTTGTGTAAGTTTGAGCCAAACTGATGACAATTGCCAGGAAGCAAAATTTCAACGAATTCAGAAAATGCTCCATAGAATGGCAGTTTTACAGCTTATTTTATACATTAGAATCAAAGGAAGAAACAAAGGAGGGTTACATGAAATTCATTGGTAGTAGATTAGAGAGGTAGGGGAAAGCAAAGTGGGGGGAAATCTATGACTCTGATAAAGAGTAAAATGCAGAGACACATACTTCTTTTACATTGATGGATAGTTAACAATTTTTACTCTAATTTACAGCACATAGAGATGGTATTTCGGAAACAAGATAACAGTGAAGGGTTCTATACTCGGGCTCTGGTGTGTGGGTGTGCCCTGAGGCATCTTGAAAAGATTTCTCAGAATTCCAAGGGTATGTTATCTTAGATGCAAAAGGACAATAAAATAAACAGGCTTATTTAAAGTAAATATTGGCCTTTGGCAAGGCCAGGATTGTACCTTCAACCTGGGTATGGGCCCTGCCTGGGAATTGAATCTGAGACCCTTCAGTGCATAAGACAACGCTCCAACCAACTGAGCCACACTGGCCAGGGCTAATTGTTTTATCATTTAATATATATATATATATATATATATATATATATATATATATGTGTGTGTGTGTGTGTGTGTATATATATATATATATATATATATAATTGATTTTTTACAGAGAGGAAGGGAGAGGGAGAATTAGAAACATCGCTGAGAGAGAAATATCTATCAGCTGCCTCCTGCACACCTCCTGCTGGGGATGTGCCAGCAACCAAGGTACATGCCCTTGACCTGAATCAAATCTAGGACCTTTTAGTCCACAGGCAATGCTTTATCCACTGAGCCAAACCGGTTAGGGCTGTTTTATCAATTTTTGATGTTTATTTACTTATGATGGATGAAGATTTAGATAATTTGAATATTTTTTTAAATATATTTTATTGATTTTGTACAGAGAGGAAGGGAGAGAGACAGAGAGTTAGAAACACCGATGAGAGAGAGTCATCGATCAGCTGCCTCTTGCACACCCCCCACTGGGGATATGCCCGCAACCAAGGTACATGCCCTTGACCAGAATCGAACCCGGGACCCTTCAGTCCCCAAGCCGACGCTCTGTCCATTGAGCCAAACCGGTTTCGGCAGATAATTTGAACTATTTATTCCTAATATTTTAGTTCTCTCATGGTAAACAATGCAATTTAAATAATGTAAGTACTTTAAATATACATTTATATGGTTTTTCAACTTCCTTTGTTTTAAATTTTATTTTTTCCATCACCACTTATTCTCTATGCACTCTTCCACCTCTACCCTTACCCCGCCCTCCCCCCAGTCACCACACTGTGGTCCATATCAAATCATACAAACTATAATGTCTGACCACATGGAATTAAATTTAAAAAGAGTAATAGGAAGATATCAGAAAAATCCCCTATACATAGTATCTAAACATATCACTAAAAAAATCGTGGATCAAACAAAAAATCACAGAAATTTTAAAATATTTTAAACAGAATAAAAATGAAAGCATGACATCAAAATTTGTGGCATGGAGCTAAACAGATCTTAGAAGGAAATTTATAGCATAAACACTCATATTGAAGGGGAGATAAAAGTCTCAAATCAATGGTTAAAGCTAAGAAGCTAGAAAAAGAAAAAAATCCAAATAAGCAGAAAAAGGGGGGAAACTGACAAATCAATGAAAATAACAAAAAAGAGAGTCTATTAACAAAAAAAATGGTTGATTTGAGGTCAAGGTAAAATGATAAAGCTCGAGCAAGGCCAACCAGGATAAAAAGAAAAAACATAAACTGCTAATATCAGGTAAGAGAGGAACCATCACTATAGATCCTTCAAACACTGAAAGAAATGTAAGAATATAGTGGACACATTTATGCCAGTAAATTCAACAACTTAAATAAACAAATTCTTTGAAAGACACAAACTATCTGATTCAAGAAGCAAGAGACAGGACTCTGGAATGGTGGTGTAAGGACTTGGCAAAACATTTCACCAGTGAAACAATCCCTTCAGTGGTGAAAACGAATCTTTTTTAATATTTAATTTCTTTGTAAATTGTTCTGACATAGAGCAAGTGAAGAAACACTTATTCAAGAACATCTAATAAGTCTTGGTAAGAACAGCAAGAGTCTGTGCCATTTGACCCATGTCTCACTCCTAACATCAGCCCTCCCCTAACTTGGAAAGATATGAATTCTTCTTTTGGCAGCTATGAACAAGAAGATGGGATTTCCTCTCTCCTCCTATCTCCCAGACTAGGGTGACAGTTTTTTCCTGGGAAAGTAGGCTACTGGCATCTCTATCACTCTCAGCTTTGAGTTACAGAAGCTCTATTCCTGACAAGTGCAGCCAAAAGAACTGAAGCCCTTTCACCCCAATTCGCCCTTACTCTTAAAAAAATAATAATAATAATAAAATAAAAATATATATATAATATATTATATATATTATATATATTATATATTATATATATTATATGTTATATATTATATATATATATTATTGATTTTTTACAGAGAGGAAGAGAGAGGGATAGTTAGAAATATCGATCAGCTGCCTCCTGCACACCCCCTATTAGGGATGTGCCCGCAACCAAGGTACATGGCCTTGACCAGAATAGAACCTGGGACCTTTCAGTCCACAGGCTGAAACTCTATCCACTGAGCCAAACCGGTTTCGGCCGCCCTTACTCTTAGAGTGGAAGCTATACCATGGTTGGTGCCAAGTTGAAAATATTGGGCCAGTTTGCTAATCAGATGCAAGTTTCATGCCAAGAAGGATGTTATGGGCTTAATTGTGTCCTGCAAAATTCGTATGTTGAAATCTTAACACCTAGTACCTCATAAAGTCATTGTATTTGGAGAAAGTGTCTTTTATAAGGTAAGTTAAAATGGGGGCATTAGGGTGGACCATAATGCACAATTACTCATATCCTGATAAGAAAATGATATTTGAACAAAAACCTGGGTAAAGGAAAGACACTGTACCAGAAACACCAATCAGAAAGAATATATGCACCCCTATGTTCATAGCAGCACAATTTACAATAGCTAATATTTGGAAACAGCCTAAGTGCCCATCACCAGATAAGTAGATTAAAAAACTGTTGTACATCTACACAGTGGAATACTACGCTGCTATAGAAAAGGAACTTTTACCATTTGCAGCAGCATAGGTGGAACTGGAGAGCATTATTCTAAGTGAAATAAGCCAGTCAGAGAAAGATAAATATCACTTGATCTCACTCATTTGTGGGTATAATGATGAACATAATTTGATGAACAAAAATAGATCAATCTGTTCTCAGACTTCTCACTGTCAGAATTGTGGAAAAAATAATAATTTATGTTGTGTAAGCCATTCAGTCTGTGGATCTTTGTTATGGCTGCCTAAAAAACAAATACAGATTTTGGTACCAAGAAGTAGGGTGTTGCTGTAAAAAACTTCCTGAAATTGCAGAACTGGGTAATGAATTAGAAAAAGAAACCAAAACTAAAGTTTGGAAAATTCTCAGCATATCCATATTGCAAAAATTTAAGAAAGCAATTTCTGGAAAGAACATTAAGGGTATGGCTGGATAATCACTCACAAGGGGAGCCTAACAGTAAATTTGAACTGAAAGATGGGAGAGTCAGGAAATAGTAAATAAAGATGGATAGAGATTATGAAATATGGGGAGTAGAGAGAAAAAATAATGAATAAATATGAACAGAGCGGTAGAGAGTTGAGGGACACCATTAGGCATAAAAAACAGGTGTAATGGAAGTAACAGAAGGAGGGGAGAGAGATTGGAAGAGGGAGTTTTGAAAAGAAGTTTATTGGAGAAGAGTGAGAATTCAGGGTTGTGGCAGTTCCTCATTGTGGGCAAAGAAAAAAATCATTGTCCTACCTTCTGGGGTATGTAAAGAAAGCTTCTTCTTGCTGAGGTGTGTTAAATTAGGTGCCATGAATGGTATGTTCATGAAATCACTCCCTTTGTGATTTCCTGACTCCATTTTGAATCGTTTTCCTTTATTCATTTTCACACAACTAAAATTATGTCTTTTCTTTTTTCTTTAAAAACATTTATTTTTGTTTTCTATTTTTATTTTTTATAAATTATAAATCTTTTATAAGAAAGTCTAGCATAAAATCTTAGTTATTTTGAGATAAACAAAAATGTCTTAAAACATAAACTGAAATAAAAGATATAAACTATAAAAAAGAAAAACCAATAAATTTGACTTTATTAAAATTAAAAGCTTTCACTCTTTAAAAGCTTTAAGATAATGAAAAAAAAGTCCAGTCACAGATTGGGAGAAAGTGTTTTCAAAATATATACTTGACAAAGCATTCATATGTAGAATAAATATAAAATTTTTATAACTCAATAATAATGACAGCCCAGTTAAAACATAGACAAAAGATCTGATCAGATATACTAGCTTTCGCTATAATAGCTTTCTTCATAATAGCCCCAAACTGGAAATAACTACAAAGTCCAGGAGCAGGTAAACAGGTCGACAAAATATACATAATGGAATGTTACTTAGCAATAATAAATGAACAACTTATACAACAATATGGATGAATATCTAAACAATGATGCTGAATGAAAGAACTGCTAGAAAACACAAATGAATCTATTATGACAAAATAATCAGATGTTTCCTTATGATGTGTCTCTTCCCCACAGAGGAGAGAAGCAAGGATAGATAACAAAGGAGCCCAAGAAAACTTTTGTGTGATGTTCGTTATTTTGACTGTGGTGATTGTTTTAGGAGTATATAGTAAGACAAAACTTGTCAAATTGTATACTTTATGTGCAGTTCATTGTATGCCACATGCCTAAATAAAACTGCAGAAAAAGATAAAATATAATAATGTTTTTAAACTTCTTGTAAAGGTGTTTTTATAATTTGTTTATACATATTCACCTTTGTATAATAACTCATATGACTGCGACACAGTGAATTTATCCATTTTCCTGTTGATGAATGTTTAGCTTGCTCTGGGTTTTTCACTTTACAAAGAGTGATGTTGTTGCCGAAACCGGTTTGGTTCAGTGGGTAGAGCGTCAGCCTGCAGGCTGAAAGGTCCCAGGTTTGATTCCAGACAAGGGCATGTACCTTGGTTGTGGGCACATCCCCAGTAGGGGGTGTGCAGGAAGCAGCTGGTCGATGATTCTCTCTCATTGATGTTTCTAACTCTCTATCCCTCTCTCTTCCTCTCTGTAAAATATCAATAAAATATTTTTTTTAAGTGATGCTGTTAATATACCTATAGGGTTTCCAAAGTAGACCGTCTGAGTAGAATTGTGGGGTCATAGCTACACAGACCTGCAACTTTGCTGGATCTTCCCCAATTGTTCTTTCAGAGTCATTCAGTTTTGTACTCTCTTTAGCAGTGTATGCAACTTAACCTTGTTTTGTTCTGTCCAATGTCATGGGCCTGATTCTGGTGAGATGATGAGACCTAGGTTCTTATCTTCTTAAAGGAAAGATTTCTATCAAGAGACAAAGTGCCCTTGACCGGCAACATGCGTCTCTCTCACACCGATGTTTCTCTCTCTCTCTTCCTTCCAGTCTCTCTAAAAAAATAAAATTAATGGAGGTGGGGGGAGAGAAAGAGACAAAGTGCAGCAAAGCAAGCAAGAATTTATTGGCCACAGCAAAAACACACTCAGGACAGTGATCCCAGGAAGGACTTAGAAGTAACAACAGGAGAGCCGAGGCTGGGCTTCTTGGCTCGCTGTGCAGTTAGAGAAAAGGGGGCCTGGGAGACAGGTTCTGGGGTTAGCCTGGGATGAGCTGCCACTGCTCCTCATTGCTCCCCTCATTGCAAGTCTCCTGGGGTCCCTTAGAGGGAAGAAGGGGGAAGGGAAGGGAAGGGAAGAGAATGGAACGGGGGTCCTCTCCTTGGGGAGAGCACTCTCTGGGTCCTTATCTGAATTAAGGGTATTTATCTCTCTCTTGCAGGTAGACATTTTAGGAGAGGTTTCAGAGAAGGGTCTCAGTAGAATATTCACCAGCTCTCCAGGTGTGCTCTTTCAGGGCCGTCGTCTCCACTGATGGGTCAGTGCCAGGGCAGGGGGTCATTAGTCAATGCAGTTGGTCCTGAATCAGCCACTGCGTCACTTGTCTGGTTTTGCTCCTTTTTTGGGCTAAGAGCTGAAAAACAACTGAGACCTAGATGTTATCTTTGGGAGGAAAAGGTCAGAGGGTTTCAACTGATGACCAGTGATATGCTAGGCCCTAGGGGAAGAAAGGTTACCCTGAGCTCAAGGTCTTTGTTTTCCCATTTCTGCCACTTGCTAGGCACTCAGGTCTTTCTACTCTAGAGGCTTCTGTACCTGGCCCATCATCTTTGCGCTGCTCATGTCTGTCTAACTCAGTGGCTGGCAAACTCATTAGTCAACAGGGCCAAATATCAACAGTACAACGATTGAAATTTCTTTTGAGAGCCAAATTTTTTAAACTTAAACTTCTTCTAACAACACTTCTTCAAAATATACTTGCCCAGGCCATGGTATTTTGTGGAGGAGCCACACTCAAGGGGCCAAAGAGCCGCATATGACTCGTGAGCCGCAGTTTCTATAACAGGTCTAAAGTAGTAAGTTGTTTTAACTTGCATTTTTTAATTATTTGGATAATTAGGTACTTCCTTTTAATTGTTAATCATTTGGATTTCCACTTCTGGATGTTACCTAAAATTTGGTGGGAGGAAAAATGGAGGAACCATCTGAATTTTCTCCAGTTACTCCAATATCAGTTCCTGAAAAAAATTACCATTTTCCCACTGATTTGAAATGCTACCCTTAACATGTACCTGTTTATTCTGTGTGGTTTTTATTTATTTACTTATTTGCGCTTTAGATCTGCTTAGAAATAAATCCAAGTAACTAAGGGCATTCAGTAAATTCTGCTTGTTCTTTCCTGCATTGGTAATTTATTCTTTTAACTTTTGTAATTCTAGATGATGTTGATGGGAGGGCAAAAACTTTTTTCTCTGCTTTCTTAGATGCAGTGACTGGGACCTGCAAATTAAACTGACATAAGACAGATTTATAGGAGAAAAAAGTTTACATGAGATACATATGAAAGGCTCTCACAGAAATGACATGAAAAGCAAGTCAGACATGGACACTCATGTACCATTTCAACAAAGGGAAATACATTTACAGAGAAATGACAAGACAAAAGAAAATGGTTTTTGCTTCTATTCCTCCCATGCTTATGAAATTTAGAACTATTTT